>NC_138375.1:109359749-109471062 GCF_054177405.1 Leptonychotes weddellii
TGAGCAGATGGATGTTAGGTAAACCTACCGTAATCAGTTCACAATATATGTGAATCAAACCACGATGCTGTAAACCTTAAACTTATTCAGTGATGTATGTCAATTTTCTCAATAAAACTGCAGAAAAAAAAAAATCCCATTTGAGAGACAGTCTACAAACACCTGACCAAAACTCCTCGAAACTGTCAAGGTCACCAGAAACAGGAAAATCACAGCCAAGAGGACCCTAAGGTAACATGACAACCAAATGTAATGTGGTAACCTGTATGGGATTGTGGGACACAAAAAAGGACATTAGATTAAAAAACAAAATCCTGAATAAAGTATGGAGTTTAGTTAATAATAATGTATCAGTATTGGTTTATTAATGTCATAAATGTATCACGCTAATTTAAGATGTTAATAGGGAAAACTGGATCTGGGGTACATGGAAACTACATTTTCTCAATGTTTCTGAAATTTTTTAAATGTTACAAAATTAAAGGTTATTTTAAAATATTTTTTTTAAAAAACTTGTTTTAAAAAAAGGAAAGGGAAAAAAATTATTAAAGCCTGAAGAATGCAATTTGAGCACTTACCTCTGAGAAGAGACTGGAAGGGAAGGGAAATCAAGCTTTCCTTTACAAGTGTACTGTCTGACTCGAGGCTATGAAGAATATCTGTGTACTAATGCCTAACAAGAAATGCTTAATTTTAAATGCCACATTTAAGCACTGAATAATACATAAAATCAAACTTAAACAGAAGTCACTCCCTAAACCCATGTATTTCTATTCATAAACTATCCAATTTCCAGAAAAACCTCCAAATCACATTCAAGCATCTCATTAACTAGTAACTGATATTAGTGCAATATGTGAATTTAAACGAAAAAATGTCAATATTCAATTGCTAAGGGGCATAAAAAACATACATGTGAAACAAACTGCTTTTATCAGTAAGAAAATATTTCACCAGAAACATTCTTAAATTTGATCAGTATTTAGACCCAGTATGTACCACTTTTAATATAATAAATTGTGTTATTCAGGGAAAAAAAATGAGTCATCCTAATTTTAACAGCAGGAAGTGCTAAATGATGTCTATTAACACTCACTTTATTACTACACTTGGTGAAGGCAAAATAACACATCCTGCACATCTATCTAGACAGCCACTAGGATCAATTACAACTGGAGTATATAAAGCTCAACAAATTCAATGTATGGTATTTACCAACTGCCTATATTGGCAAAAATGATTTGAGAACAAAGATAAGACCATCAAGCTTATTATCAGCATCAATCTCTAATTAAATTGTTAGGAGCTGCTTTATCTAAATGGGCACCATCCACTACTACGAGAATATGTTCCACTAAACATCTGTACTTTTTATTATTTATTTATTTGAGCTAGAGAGAGCGAGCAAGAGAGAGCGAGAGACAGCACAAGGGGGGGAGGGGCAGAGGGAGAGGAAGAAGCGGGCTCTCCACTGATCAGGGAGCCCAACACAGGGCTTGATCCCAGGACACCTGAGCTGAAGGCAGACACTTAACCGACTGAGCCACCCAGGCACCCCATAAACAGCTGTACTTGTTCAAAGACAACATAAAAGTAAATTATTAAGAAACCAAAGTAATTATTTTAAAGCCCTAAAAACAGATAAATCAGAAGATGGCACTTGAACCTCTTCAAGCCTTTCCTTTTTTTTTTTATTAGTAAGAATACAAAGTCACTCTCACAGAAGGATTTATTTTATAATATAATTTTATGTAAAGTAATATGATACAATCGGTGTCTAGCGTAAAGTAATTTGAAGTTACAGGCAGGCAAACCAGGGGGTGGTGTCAGTTGAGATGATGCCAGGATTTCCTCAATTGGGCCTTAGTCCCTCAGTGCAAAGAGAGAATGATAAAACCAATTAAATCTCCCCTAACAAGTGGTCACCAGTAGGAGCAGGCAAGAAAATTAAGAATGAATCAGCAAGTATCCATCACCGCTACAAAAAAACAGTCACTGCTTACTAAGAGGGAGTCAAATAAGAATCACAGTTGTAGATCTACAGCTCCTGACACAAATTCTGTTTCCATATTCATAACAGATGACAAAAGGGCTCTAATGATTTATTTCTCACATACGAACTGCTTACAACATCTTTTAGAGTTACACACAAAAATATTTTTATGGATGTAATAACATGATTTCTAAGGTTTGCTTCAAAATAATGGTGGGGAGTATAAATGAAACAACATTACCCATTTGTTGATTACTGTTGTTAGATTTATTATACATTTTAGTATATGTTTGGAATTTTCATAGTAAAAAGGTGAAAATGTAAATATTACTAAGAAATGACTCTACTCCTACAACTCAACAAAAAGCAAAGAACCCAATTCGAAAGTGGGTAAAGGACTTGAACATGCATTTCTCCAAAGAAGATTTACAGATGCCAAAAAGCACATAAAAAAATTCTCAATACCACTAATCATTAGGGAAATGTAAATCAAAACTACAGTGAGATACAACTTCATGCCCATTAGGATGGCTTTATCAAAAAATAACAAGTGTTGATGAGGATGTTAAAAATTGGAACTCTTCAAAAAAAAATTGGGACTCTTATGCACTGCTGGTAGGAATGTAAAATGGTGTAGGTACTATGGAAAACTATTTTTTTAATCAAAAAATTTAAAAAAGCATTACCATATGAACCAGCAATTTTACTTCTGAGTATATACCCAAAGGAACTGAAAGCTGGCACTCAAAAGATAGTTGTACACCCATATTCACAGCAGCATTATTCACACTGGTCAAAAGGCAGAAGCACCCCAAATGGGCACCTTTGGATGAAAGGATAAACAAAATATGCTCTATGCATACAGTACTATTCAGCCTTAAAATGGGAGGAAATTCTGACTGTACAACATGGATAAACCTGGGGGATATGAAGCTAAGTGAAATAAGCCAGCCACAAAAGGACAAATACTATATAATTCCACTAACATGAGGTATTAAGAGTAATCAAATTCACAGAAAATAGAATGATGGTTGTGGGGGCCGGGAAAGGGGAAAGAAAGGAGTTATTGTTCAATGGGTATGGAGTTTCAGCTGGAGAAGATGAAAAAGTTCTGTAAATGGATGGTGGTGATGGTTGCCCAACAATGTGAATGTATTTAATGCCACTGAACTGTACACTTAAAAATGGTCAAAATGGTAAATTATATGTATTTTTTTACTACAATTTTTAAAAGTTTTTAAAAAAACAATTCTACCCAACTCAATATTTTTTGAAAAGTTTTCTTTGATCATTGCACATATGGGCCACAAATACAGCAAAATAACCTTAAAATCTTGACGTAACATTCTAAGGGGCATTCCAACATATAATTACAACTTTTCAAACTAAAAAAATAAAACCACATGGGCACTTTCTGCCCCTTCCTCCAGGATCGTGACTTCATCTAACACTTCAGCATAAATATGGTTTGGCTTGGCAGAGATGAAATTCTTTCCCTGATCTATCAAAACCTTCCTCCACAATCCTGAGAGAATTTATACAAAAAGGTATCATTCCCAAAGCAGCTCTACAATGTCATCAGACTGCATTACAAGCCTATTAGTGATGCTTACAAGTGGGCAACTTCTGCAGCAGGCAGTAAGTCTGAAACTAAACATTTCACAGTCTATTTTTAAGCCTAGATGGCAGTGTCATTGTTGCTTCCTTAGATTAGATTCAAATCAAAAGAGCTGAAAACATTTCAGGAAGTATTTGGCAAAATTCATAAAACAGGCAAAGATACAGTCCACTGAGGCAAAGAGGGCCTGGAATGGATGAACAGGAACAAACACCTGCAGAGAGAGCGACGTATTACAAATTTCACAACACTGGGCCTCCCTACACCTTTCTGAAACAATTCTTCTGAATGTTTGGATATACAATCTCGGCTTCAAAATGCAAAAAGGGGGAAAAAAAATAAAGCCATGGGGAACCTACGAGCCCAGGCTTTCTGCGCAGTCTGTCATAACACTAAATTCAAGTTGTGCACATAGTGCACTCCCAATAAGAAACCCATATAGGCAAACTTGTGTTTGTCTCTAGTAATGAATCATACAGTCTTCCACTGCGTTTACTTTACTAGAGAACCAGCTCTATTTGATTAACCAGATCGAACAGAACTCAGAACTGCCTTTTGTGACAACCAGAGTATCATGCTGCTATCAGGTTGCCTGGACAATTCACCGATATTCTATAATGCAAAAGCCTTTTAAATATGTATACTCTCTGACCAAGCGTTTCCACATCTGAAAATTTATACTAAGGAAAAGAGATGAAGATGTATGTAAATGAAACTTCAGTGAATAAAAAAAATTATGAACATACTTAGTGACCAATAGGCAACTGACTTGAACTATGGTACAACCAGTTACATGCTATGCCGACATGAAAATATTAAACCACCCTATGTAGCTATATTGTGTGCCTCTGTACATACATGTAAACAAATACATGTACCTGCAAATTTGTGAATGCACATGTGTCTGAGAACATGATACACATGGGCACATATGCACCAAATGTGTGCAAGTATAATCAGTGGCCCATGGAATGGTACACGTGTACAAAGATGTGCCTGTATATATGTATGGGTACAAGAGAAAAATACATATGCACATATACATCTGCTAAATGCACATGCCTATATTTGGAATGTGAGCCTGTTTTAAGTAGGTGAGTGTGTATTTATCCTTGTAATCACTACTTAGAGCCTGTGACCTTAAGTTAATGAGCCTCTTGGAGTCCTGACTTTGTCATCTATACAATAATACCAAACCCTGCTTCATGCAGGTTTTATGAGGATTAGTGAAATTATGGATGTAACGCACTTAGTACCGTGACTGGCATGTAGTAAATGCTCAGTCAATATTAGCTTTCCTTATCTGCACACATGTATACTGATTTATACTTACGTATATTTACATACTTATAAGTCCACAAAGATACACATCAAAATACTAACTTTGGCTACCTATGGGTGATAGATTTTTATTGTGGGGTTTTGGGGGGGCTGGCTTTCATATTTTGCAATTTTTCTAGGAAGATTCTTTTTTTTTTCATGGTTTTTGGAGGTTATTTCTGAAACATAATGATTTTTAAAAATAAAATAAAGATGAGGCCTCTCCCTGACATAGCTCAATTCGGCATCTTTAAAGCTATTAACTACTACACCAAGGAATGCATAGTTTTGATACTCCACCAAATTTTTTGTATTCCAGCAATATGTCAGCATTACCTAATAGCTCAAGAAGATGGCAGTACAAAGAAAAGCCACAGCTTTTTGCTTGTTTGCCTTATCCAAAGCAGGATGAAAAGAATGAATTAGATCACACTGTGGGGTACATGTGATTTTTGAACACTGTGTAGACAGTTAAGTGACACTTGTCGTTTGTATTTTATTAAAGCAGGGAGGAACCCAGAGCCTTGCCCAAGGTCATACAAAAAAGCATGTGCCAGACCCCAGGCTGTGAGAGATCTGAGGACTAGACTGCACTGCCACAGTTTGGGCGTGTTTATGAAACCAAGAAGCTAAATTCTTAACCAGTCATTTCAGAAGTCTGGCTGGAGGAGGGAGGAAATTACAACACAGCCCTGATGACAGCAAAACAAACTGGTAACTGGCTGCATTGGGTTAATCTAGATGTTTTAATCATACTGGTCTTCCTTATTTCTAAAACGCAAAACTGTAGCTCATCAATGATAGGACACTTAATATCATAAAAGCACGACTGACATTTGTATGCAAATTATATCAAAAACATCTGAAACGACAAAACGCAAGCAGTTATCTGCGGTTCCAATCAACACCAGTTCCTACCTGGCTTAATTCCCACAATTATGATATGTTAGGTTAAATACCACTAAAAACCCTGCAGATTGTCTCTGAATTTCCGAGGGGAACCCAGCTACAGAGACAGGCGAGTAAAACAAGCAGCTCTTTTCCCTAGGGCCTCAATTTAGAAATTATAACCGGGATAATACTCCAATCAACCCCTATACATTTCCTCCCCAGCCATGCTATTAAATCTCCTTAAACGTCATTTCCAAGCTTTTAAAACACACACCCAGGCACACGCCCTGCAGCCTTCCATGAAGCTCGACATTTTGGGGCATCGCCCCAATTAAACACCGCCTTTCCCAAACGTACTGCAAACTGCGGACTTGCCTCTCGTCTCATTTTTTGACTTTTGTCTTAAAACCAGAGGCGAGGGGGATGGGTTTCGACAGACTAGGCTCTGAAACCCTGAGCAATCGCATCTCGCGGGGAGCTGTCGGCCGCAGTAGCAGCGATTTTAATCTTTTCTCTCCACCTCGTTTCCTTTCCCATCTCACGCTTGCTTTTTTTTTTTTTCTTCTTTCCAATGACATCAAACCAAAAGAGGAGCAAGGAAAACTGAATGCCCCCGGGTCGCTGCCTCCCGAGGGTCGCGGGTTCTGCCTCGGGGACCCGCCCGCCGCGGGAACTGCGGGAAACGCTGCGGGGCAGAGGTTTTCCACCGCCCGAGTGCCGCCCCAGGTCGCGGAGGGATGGGCCGGGCTCGCGGCGGCCTCGAATCCGAGCGCGGGGCCCGCCCGGCCCTCTGAGGCCGGGCGCGGCCTGCTAAGCCGCGGCGTCGCGTCGGCCACAGCCTGGGGCCAGAGACGCCTGAAGCGGCCGACCGGCGGGGCAGGGTCCGGGACCGAGGGCTGGAGGCCGGGGGGCCGGGGCGGGACTCGGCGTCGCTCACCTGCTGGTACCGGCTGCCGCAGGCCGGCTCCACCGCCGCCAGCGCCGCCAACGCCAACGCCATGGCGCAGCCGGCCGCAGGGAAGGAAGGCGAGCGAGCGAGCGAGCTAAAGGGGCGCGGGCGCTGCGGCCTGGGAGCGCGGGGAGGCCGAGGGGGACGCGCCTCGGGTGGGTCTGGATGGCCGCCGCCGCTTCCAGGCAAGCCGCTCTCCTCAGGCTGTGAGCGCCGCCGCCGCCGAGGCTCCGACGCGGCCCCTGGGGAGGAGGCGGGGACGCCGCCGACGACGCTGCGCCGCCGCCCCGCCCCCCACTCGCGCCGCGCGGCCAGGCCAGGCCTCACCCCGCGACGCCGCCTTGGCCCCGCGGAGCCGCCGCCCGGGGTGGGGTCCGCCCTTGCGCGGCGAGGCCGCTGAAAAAGAATTACCCACTGAGGAGCACCTCGTACGAGCTCTGAGCTTTCCCCGTGTGTTCTCTTCTAACCCTCATCGTACACCCCGACATGGGGGCCACAGCCCCATTTAAGAGGTCGCTGGCGTCCAGGGAGGTTGACAACCTGGCCCAGCAGCGATCTGATCCCTGGTACCTGCTGCACAATCTCGGTTCTTTTCCAAGTCCCTTCTTGTCTGCCATCTTCGTAGAGCAGGGGTCTGCTACCGCAGGGCAGAGGCCAAATCCGGTCCAGTGGTGGTGGAAAGTATAAGAAATGGACGTTTCATTGTCCATAAATTAAGTTTTACTGGAACGCAGCCGCTCCCGTTTGTTGAGTATGGCCAGTAAATCCTAGTACTTGTTATTTGGCCCATTACAGAGAAGTTTCCTGAGCCTACATCCTCCAGAATTCCTTAGATCTCGAACAAACCCTAGTTAGGATGGATGATCGTAATAGCATCCTCCTTTTTATGCAGCCCTTTAGTATTTTAACAGCCTCACCTGTAGATATAGACATATTTTTCTGTTTTATATATATTATATATATATAAAGTAGGCTCCACCCAGCATGGAGCCCAACTGGGGGCTTGAACTCAGGACCCTGAGATCAACACCAAGCTGAAATCAAGAGTTGGGCTCTTAACCCACTGAGGCACCCAGGAACCCCAACATGAGATTTTTCTTTTTTGGTGGGCGGCAAAGCAAAGTTTATTGAGTGATGGCAAAGTGATAGTACAAAGCTCCGGAAGAGGGAGGGGACCCCAGAGGGTTGCCCCCCACCCCATGGTATTTTTCTGAACCAAAGCTCTCTGAGGAGGTGACATGAATGGCCAAACTCCAAATATTCAGCCATGCTGAGAGCTTTCCTGATAACGGTAACATGTGCAAAGTCTCTGAGAGGAGTGAGAGCTTGCCTTGTGGAAGAACTGAAAGGAGGCAGGCAGAACTGCCACATACGAGATACAATTATCAATGTTTCCCAGATGAGGAAATTAAGCTTGAAGAGATTAAATATCCTACCCAAGAACACAGAGCTAGTGAGGGGAAAAGCTGGAATGTAAACCCATTAAACCAGCATTGTTAACCATTATCATGCAACTAAATTATAAACTCGGTGAAGATGAAAGTATATATCTCTTAAATATTTTGATATTTCCCATAGCACAGCATAGCTATATAGCAGGCATTTAAGGTCTGCTATTTCCTTCTGTCATACTCAGCCACCTGGAATTGCTTCTACACACATGTCCAACACGGGGAAAAAATGGATCTTTGAAGCTTGTTGCAATTCCCATTTCTTTTTGATTGCCCTTCCAACTTAGTCATCTAAGGTTGGCATTAATATGATCATTGTTTTAGCCTCTGATTTTCAAGTTTAGTTAACTACATATTTTTTGACCATAGCTGTGTTTTGAACCTACCCTGAGGTTTCTACATATACGAGCCAATTGTAATCAATAAAAATTCTAGATATTTATCTTCCTCACTCTAAGTTCTCCACCAGTTTCCAAACTCCTACATGTCTGTCCCAACATCCAAGCGTTAGCCTCACATATTTACACTTTTGAGAAGTGAACAAACCCAGCAAGATGCCAAGCTGAGAGTCTCAAAATGGTACACTCTTTACTCTGTCCCTTAGTTGCTTTTAATCCAGAAAAACCACCTTTAAATGTAATAAGGTACAGTGAATCGTTCTACACCTAATGTCCTACCTTGTGGTCTTATATAAGGGAAAAAAAATGTCTAATTTGAAATGCTTTAAAATCTCACCAATAAAAGTAGAAACCCAGATTTCTTTGCCCAGATTATCTAAATTTACTTGTAAGAAGGAATAAAAAAGATGTCTGTGCTGCCGCATATGGCTATGGGAGCAACAACTGCCATCTTTACGCACGTCCGCGGCGCCGTGACGTTTGCGGAAAAGATGTTGCTACCCTTCCCGTCTACTTCTTTCCTAAATTACTTTCTCCCCCGATAGCGATACACTCCCTGCATATGAACGTAATATAAATACTGGGCTTTCTCCCTGGAATATTGTCTCTCCAAAGGAAAAAAAAAAAAAAAGTTCATCTGTAGCTTCCAGTCTCCCTTTCCTACTCCTTTTCTGATACCCTGAACCAAAATGTTTTACGTTCACAGGAAGTCTTGGTGGTTTTTCTTTTTTTTTTCTCTGAATTCCCCGCCCCACCCCGCCCCGCCCAAAGCCTTTAATAAGTAAATGGAGGTGATTTGTGTTGATTCAATGGATGGGTAAATTGGGAAGTTGAGAAACTGAGTCACCGCTGTATAAGGTCTCCCGTTGGCAAGCAAACTGTACAGTGAAGGGGAAAACTGAATTTCTGACTCACGGATCCATGCCTGCTGCAAGCCAAGCAGACAGCAAAGATAATCCAAAGCTATAAAAAGTGCACTCTTTGGCTTCATCTGGAGATGTTGTCAAAGAGTTTCCACAGAGAAAGTTATTAATTTCAGATTGCTGCACTTAGAAACTTATTTCCCCACAGAACAGCAGTAATACTTTCCATGTGCAATACTTTTTATGTGAATTGCTGACTCTGAATCATCCATCCTGAGAGAGAAGAGAAATATTATGGACAAGTACAAGCATAGCTCACGTCTGTTTCTCTACCCTCCCCACCCCCCCATTTAGATAAAAACTCCTCCAGAATAGATGTGGTCTTCTGTCTTTCACATCCACCTGAGGCCTGTCCGAGGCAGCACTGAGCTCAATAAGTAACCAAGAAGGGTTTGTTAAATTTTAAACAAAGTCTCATTGGTCTAATATCTCATTTCAGACCTTGAATGTCTCCAGCTAATCTTTACAGAGCTCCCACTGAACCATGCTTTTCCATTTCCACTTACTTACTCCTTTTAATTCTCATTACATTACTATGAGTTCCATTAAAGGCAAAGGTGATATCTTCATATTACAAATAAAGAAATTATCTACTGATAATTACTACTGTTTGTGGAGCACCTTCTTGATCTTGGACCCTTCCATAGGTCTTCTCCTTAATCCTCATAACAAACCCAGTCTGCAGGTAAAAGAGATTCAGGAGATGTACATCACTTGCTCAGTTAGTGACAGTGGAACCAGGATGCAAATTTAGATCTGTCTGATAACAAAACTTGAGCACTGCTCTGTAGAGGAGTGCAGAAGTTAGTAGAGGAGAGTAGAAGAGAGTAGAGGAGAGTAGAAGACACAGAAGAACCAGTCTCATCCTTGGAGTCTGCAGTGAAATAGAGAAGATAGTGAACACAGATTCAAGACATTTTTTCAAATATAAAAACTGCAAGTTAATTACAGCTGTCTTGGGCTATATTAACTAGAGATGGTGAAGAGAATTATGTGATCATGTGTGATAATCAGGTAAGGATTAAAGAGAAAGGGTTCTGAATGAGAAAAAAGGCTTTGCCATGAATTGGAAGGCACACCCAGTCAGGAGTATGCTTGTAAAAAGCTTAGAACAGGGGGGCAGCAACTTTTATGTAAAGGGATAGACAGTACTGGAAATATTTTGGACTTTGTGGGCCACAAGTTTTCTGTCACAACTACTCTACTTTGCCACTGTATCATCAACATGGCCATAGACCATATCAAGCAAATTGGATGGCTGTGTTCCAATAGCACTTTATCTATCATCACTGAAATTTGAACTTCTTATTTTCACATGTCATGAAATATTATGTTTCTTCTGATTTTTCTCAACTATGTAAAAGAAGGTAAAAATTATGGTTAACTCTCAGTTCATACAAAAACAGGTAGTGTGTGCGATTTGGCCCCCAGGCAGTAGATGGCCAGCCCCTAGCTTCCTAGCAGGACAAAAAAAAAAAAGTTTATGTGCTAAGAGCTTGAGTAGGAATTTTAAACCACAGAGTAATGCAGAAGGCCTAATGGAGAGGCAAGGGAAAGAGAGAAGAGGATGGGTATTTATAAAAGATCTTAAACTACAAATGGCTTCTGCAAAAATGTAAGCCAGAGGAAAAGTGTTAGTCAGTTAGGGATCCATCATGAGATTCCTGATTCCTTGGCTTATCTTCTTGCCCCTGCAATGCAATTGATTTATTTATTCAACAGATATTAATTGAGCACCAATATGGGCAATTGCTGTGGCTTTCTGCCTAAAACCTGAAACTACAAAAGAATAGTTTCTCATTTATTCTCCAAAATGAAATTAAGAAATGCTAAGTGTGGGTATTAACATACCGTAAGATTTGGTATGTTATGTCTTTATTTTTATTCATTTCCAACTATTTTCTAATTTCACTTGTGATTTCTTAGACCCATTGGTTACTTAGCAGTGTGTGGCCTAATTTTGACCTATCTGTGCATTCCCCTAATTTCTTTCTGTCATTGATTGCTAATTTCATTCCATTGTGATTGGAGAACATACTTTGTATTTTTTTTCTTTTTCTTTTCTTTTTTTTTTTTTTTTTTTTGGTGGACAGCAAAGCAAGGTTTATTGAACAATAGCAGGGTGATCTTATGAAACTCCCAAGGAGGGAAGGGACCACAGGGGGTTGCCCGTACTTTGTATTTTTTCAATCCTTTTAAATTTATAGAGGTTGGCTTTATGCCCTAGCCTATGGTCTACCCTGGAGAATGTTCCATGTTCACCTGAAAAGAATGTCTATTCTGCTATTGTTGGGTGGCATGTTCTCTAGGTATGTCTATTGGGTCTAGTTGGCTTATAGTGTAGTTCAAGTCTTCTATTTCCTTGTTGCTCTTCTGGCTAGTTGATCTTCTGGCTAACCATTATTGAAAGTAGATTGTTGAAGTCTCCCACTTATAATTGTAGAATTGTCTATTTCTTCCTTCACTGGTGTCAGTTTTGCTTCATATAGTTTAGTGCTTTATTGTTAGGTACATATACATTTATAGTATTTACTTATTTTATACACTGTCTCGATCCAAAAAGGATTTAAGTGATTGCAGTATAGTAAAGAAATCATAGATTAGAAGTAGATGAGAAAAGAAGAAGCAAAACAAAAATAGCAACATGAAACAGACCTCGCCTTCTTGTTCACCGTTATCTCCATATGAACAGAGCCTGGCATATAATAGGCCCTTGTAGGATTGAAATAGCATCAGGAATGAGTTTAACACAAAAATGAAGTTATACATGTTACAAGCGCACCAAAAAAGTGGAGACCTGACTGGTTATACAGCTGATAGGGAACCTGAGCTAAATAAAACAGGGTACCAAGACCGATAGAGAAATTTCTTCCAAGAGTCCTCAGTAACATTTAATTAGAAAGATGCTGAACTGACCTGTCTGTCCTAAATAGAATACATGCTTTAAATTTTGGGGAACCCCCCCTGCCAGGAGAGATGCTGCAACTTGGTCCTCCATGTATTGACTGCCACATTTGATTGTGTAAATAGTGCATTGACACAGTCCAGGGAGAGCCAGGCCATTATAGTCTACGCAAATGACACCCTCCACCCTGATCTGGGCAATATACAACCTATGCAACCATAAGAGGCATCCCCATAAAATCTTTACATGATCCCACCCCTGACAAATGGCTCACAATATATTTAGGGGTGTTGTGGGTGACAAAGGAATGAGGAATGAAGAACAGCGAAGTGTCCACAAGGAAATCAAGCGTCTGATTCTCATCTTTGGACCCAGCATACCAACCAGTTGCTTTAACTAAGTGTCTTGAACACAAGAACAAGGTGAGTAGGGAAAGTGCCTGGCTCTCCACCCCTCAGGCTGATTCCTAAGACAAGAAAAGGTTTTCTCCCATTTCCCCAGTGGGTAATTTTCTCCCTGTGTTCAGGAAGTATCGTAAGAAACGGGATTACACGAGGGAAATACTAAAGCTCAGGGATCTGCACTGTCTGCACTGTGTCAGGGGACATACTACTTGTGCTAATTATGACAACAAAGACGAGCCCCCCGCAGGGTCCCCCACTGGAAGAAGCTGATGTTGGCTTAAACTCAGCCGCAGCTTGTGAGCACACATGCTGGTTGCTCACAGGTCACCAGGAAACTCTGCCTGGCTGACTTAGAGCAGCCTTTAAGGAAAGGACAAGGGAGACTCTCTAGTTTTAAATAAGATTACATGAGGACCAGGAAATCACACCTTAGTTTTGGGTTTTTTTTTTTTTAATTTTTTTAAAAGATTTTATTTATTTATTTGACAGAGAGAGAGAGCACAAGCAGGGGGAGAGGCAGAGGGAGAAGCAGGCTCCTTGCTAAGCAGGGAGACCAATGTGGGGCTCGATCCCAGGACCCTGGGATCATGACCGGAGCCGAAGGCAGATGCTTAACGGACTGAGCCACCCAGGCGCCCCCATACCATAGTTTTAAAGCAGTGTTGAAATCCTGGCCAAATTACTCAGGAGCTCCTCTAACATTATCCCTGTGTGGGGCTCTTCCTCATTCACATCTTGGGTAACTGAAGCCCACAGATGGAGCAAAGACAAGCCCCCTTCTATGCCAAATTCCTCCCCTGGAGTCAGCCATGCAGTGATAGAGTAATGGTACAAGGTGGGTTGGCACCTGGCACGCAGCCTTTCCAGAGCTGATGGTGACAAAACAGATTTCAATTTTAAATAGTAATTGGCCACCGGCTCAGGGGTCGAATGGAAGTTGTGTTCGCTTTTGAAACACCATTCTCTTGCCTTGACTTTCCTTTACCTGTTAGTCACTCTGTAAGCAAACATGGCCGATACACTAGTCTACAGGTCATCCAGAACACTGGCTTAAATTGCCACTGATGTTTCTCACCATAAAAAATTAAAGATGCATTTTTTATTGTTCACTGTCCTAAAAAAGATGCGTCTGATATCACTGCCCCCAAGACCACTACTTTAATTATCACACGTACTGAGCACTTACTTTATGCCAGGAATTGTGCCAAACAATTTACATTTTTTTATCTTTTCTACTGTTGATAAGAAACACATGAGATAGGGGCGCCTGGGTGGCTCAGTCATTAAGCGTCTGCCTTCGGCTCAGGTCATGATCTCAGGGTCCTGGGATCGGGCCCCGCATCGGGCTCCCTGCTCCACAGAGAGCCTGCTTCTCCCTCTCCCACTCCCCCTGCTTGTGTTCCCTCTCTTACTGTGTCTCTCTCTGTCAAATAAATAAATAAAATCTTTGAAAAAAAAAAGAAAGAAAAAGAAACACATGAGGTAGAATCTATTTTATCTCTATCCTCTGGATGAGGGAACAAGTTGCATGAAGATAATTATCTTGCCTTTGTGTGTATGTCATAGAAGACAAGAGCTAAAAGGGCTTTTGAAATCATTTGGTTTGATCCTTCATCTGACAGATGAGGAAACTGAGCTCAGAGGGGTTAGGTCACACGCCCGTGATCACACAGCCAGGAAGTGGCAGAGAGGCTATGGAACATAAGGTTCCTTCCATCCCTGAACCAAACAATCTACCACTTTGGGTTAACACACGTCACCCTGGCCTCCTGTACTCTGAGAGCGTGTGGCCCAACCTTTTATGATTCGAGGATTTGTGCCATCCCCATTGTGCTGTCCTCATGCAACCAAACTATGGTTCAGAAGAAAGGGGAGGGGCGGTATTGTGCTCTCTCTGCAACCAACTGATGATGAAGTCAAACTTCATGACTCAGAACAGGCTGAAGCTCTTGGCCCTTCACAACTTTTCCCACAGGAAACACACCAGGTTCTTGGTTACCTTTCGAGTGTTTCATGGGTGGCACAGAACATATCCAAAAATAGGTCTGTCTCCCAGAAGAGACTTGCAGCCTAAAAATGTCACTCCCTCTCCCTTTCTAAACACACATCACTGCCCTGGGGGGTAGCCCTTCTTTCCCAACTTGGCAGCTGCCTAAGGATAAGCTTTCCTCCCACCTGGAGACTAGACTTCCTTCTTGGGGAGGGGAGAGAAATGCCAATTGTCAGTAGGAAGAAAAGACCTTTCATAGGATCTTTGGCAACAATTGTTCTTCTGAGACAGATTGATTTCAAGCAAAAAGTCTAGTCTCTGACCTCTGGAAGACCAACTCAATGGAACAATGCAGGTAAAAGCACTTTGCAAACTGCGAATACCAAGAACTATCACGTGCCTTTGCATGTGTTCCCTGAATCTTCAAAATCCAGGGAGCGGAACAGATGAATTATCTAGCGATACCTCTGGTGACACAGATTTTCCAGCCACAGAGCACCAGGAAGTTTTCCCGGCCAGGGCTCTCTGTGGATAACTCCTTGTGTGCTGACATGAGGTTAGGATGACTGCAAAAGCCTCTCTGAGGCTGAGTTCATGCCGGCTCCAGGAGGGTGCAAGGTTTGTGAATGAGGCAGGAAGAGTTGCAATCAGCCAGCAGAACCGAGGAGACAGGGAGACAGCCTCATCTGGCTGTGGGAGCATCTCCTAGTTGAGTCTCTGCCATTGTGTTGACCTGGAGCTTGTCTTAAACAAAGGCATGTTTACTAGCTTCTTACCGGGTGCATGTGCTACTTGAGCTCCGTGGAACATCTTGTCATGTTAGAGGTGTTTGCAGGTCTTTGATTTTAGTCATGCAATCACTCATTCAGTAAATGCATATTTAATTCTTACTCCATGGGCAGCTTTCTATTTAAAAAAAAAAACTCCTCTATTTTCTGCCCACACGTAAAGCCCATGTACAGTGAGTATAGCTTGGAGGTAAATAGGTTTTGTTTAAAGAAGAAAAGTAAAGGAGGACCATTTTCCATTGCACCCCCTCCCTGCCACTCTCCTTGCCCCACACCATAAACTAGAGATCACTTTTGGGATACTTTCTGATCCTGGGAACTATTGTGCTCCTGGAAATCACTCATTTCAGGGCTTCGGGTGCTTGTAATGAGATGCCCAAAGACAGGGGAGATGCATGTGACTCATGTTACCTTTCCCATGTGCAGGACAGAGAGTAGTAATCCCCCTGAGGTCAGAAGCAGGTAAGAATTCTAACACAGGGCTCTGAGAAGTCACTGCTGTGTGTCTGGATCTGGCAGGTAAATTATAATCCATCCACCTCCTCTTTCCATCTGTGTATTTTTGACCAAGTTCAAGAGACGTTCAGGAAAGGATAAATGGTCATAGGTGCAGGAGTGGTTGGGAAAGATGCCACAGGGAAAGACAATTTTAGCTTTATCCTGAAGGATCCATCAAATTTGGGTAGAGTGGGCACATAGGGAAGAGGAGAGAGGAAGAATATTGGCTGTGCTGAAGTTTTGTGCACTTTTTTTTTTTTTTTAAAGATTTTGTTTATTTATTTGAGACAGAGAGAATGAGAGAGAGCACATGAGAGGGGGGAGGGTCAGAGGGAGAAGCAGACTCCCTGCTGAGCAGGGAGCCCGATGCGGGACTCGATCCCGGGACTCCAGGATCATGACCTGAGCCGAAGGCAGTCGCTTAACCAACTGAGCCACCCAGGCGCCCCATTTTTTTTTTTAAAGATTTTATTTAGTTTTGTGCACTTTTAAAAAAATGTAGTCAAATCTATGTCTCTCTCTCTCTCTTTTTTTTAATGACTTCTGCCTTTAATTTACGAAGATCCTCCTCATCCCCAAGATCATGAAAACATTTACATATATTTTTTCCTAGTACTTTTCTTTCTTACATGGACATATTTGATCAAGTTCAGTTTATTTTGGGGTAAGGAACATGGTAGGAATCCAGGATTTTTTGGGGTTTTTTAATGGCTAGCTAGATCTCATACCATTTGTTGAATAATTATTTAAAAAGTGTCCATCATATACAAAATCTCCTTTTATATATATGAGCTTATTTCTGGAACTCTGATTTTTTTTTTCACTCATCTGTTCAAATGTATATTGTGAGTCCTGCTTTTTAGAAAACTTAATTAACAAAATCCTCACATACAAATTCGATCTAAGGAAATAGAATTCTTCAGGCTGCTGCCCTAACTGTCCTAAAATGACTCAATTTTTCAAAAGCTTAAATATATATATACATTTAAACACACACACATATATACCTTTTTTGAGAGAGAGAGAGAGCACGCGCACGTGTACGCACATGTTGGGGGTGCAGAGAGGGAGAGAGAATCTTAAGCAGGTTCCATGCTTAGTGCAGAGCCCAACCGGGGACTCCATCCCACGACCCCAAGATCAGGACCTGAGCTAAATTCAAGAGTTGGGCACTTAACGGACAGACTCACCTAGGCACCCCTATATACCTTTTTATATATATATATATAACAGCTTTATTGACATATAACTTTTATTCTATACAATTAATCCATTTAAAATGCACAATTCAGTGGTCTTTCTATTTGCAATGTGCCACAATCAATTTTAGAACATTTTCCTCACCCCAAAAAAGAAACCCTGCATCCATTAGTAGTCATTCCTCATTTCCTCCCAACTGCTGCCCCTGCCAGCCCCCTGGCAACCACTAATCAACTTTCTGTCTCTACAGATTTGCCTAGTTTGGTCATTTCATATAAATAGAATCATACGATGTGTGACCTTTTGTGTTTGGCTTCTTTCACTTAGCAGAATTTTTTCGAAGTTCATCTGTGTAATAGCATGTATAGACATACTTCATTTCTTTCTATTGTTGAAGAATCCGTGGTATAGATACACCGTACTTTGTGTAACCACTCACCAGTTGAAGGATATTTTGGTCATTTCCACTTTTGGGCTATCACGAATAATGTTGCCATGAACATTCATGTACATGTTTTTGTGTGAATTATACACTCCTTTTAAAAGGAAAATTACCTTAAAAAATAAAATAAAAAGGAGCATTATCTTTTGCAAAAAGTCATATACTTCTTTGCAGGACTAGGCCTGTGAGCCATCTTTTTAGGATGATTAAAAAGTTTATTTCTGGGCACCTGGGTGGCTCAGTCATGAAGCATCTGACTTCAGCTCAGGTCATGATCCCAGGGTCCTGGGATGGAGCCCTGCATCGGGCTCCCTGCTCCGCGGGAAGCCTGCTTCTCCCTCTCCCACTCCCCCTGCTTGTGTTCCTGCTCCCGCTGTGTCTCTCTCTGTCAAATAAATAAATAAAATCTTTAAAACAATAAAAAAATAAAATAAAATAAAATAAATAAAATCTTTAAATAAATAATAAAATAAAATTATAAAAAAATAAAGCTATTTTCTTTGCAAGAATAGGATCCAGATAATTTAATTCATTTATTCATGACCTAGAGGTTCAATTTTTTTTTTTTTTTAAAGATCCTATTTAGGGGCACCTGGGTGGCTCAGTCATTAAGCGTCTGCCTTCGGCTCAGGTCATGATCCCAGGGTCCTGGTATCGAGCCCCGCATCGGGCTCCCTGCTCAGCAGGAAGCTTGCTTCTCCCTCTACCAGTCCCTCTGCTTGTGTTCCCTCTCTCGCTATGTCTCCCTCTGTCAAATAAATAAATAAAATCTTAAAAAAAAAAAGATCCTATTTATTTATTTTAGAGAAGGGGGAGGGGCAGAGGAAGAGAGAATCTGGAGCAGACTCCACGCTGAGCAAGAGCCCGATGCGGGGCTCAGTCTCACCACCCTGAGATCATGACCTGAGCTGAAATCAAGAGTCTGTCATTTAACTGGCTGAGCCACCCAGGCGCTCCGAGGTTCAGTTTTTAAACTAGCTTAAACATTTCATAAATTTTCCCTGTTAATCCTGCCATTAGTGGAATTACCACTGACAAGTTTCAGTGAAATAAATCAAAGCAAAACAAACAGACACAGTTTAACAGACCCTACTCCCCAGCTAGACTCTAAGCTCTTGAGAACAAAGACTGCGTCTTTGTTTGTGGTAGGCACACCATAAATATACTGTATTTGTTTATCAAAGGAATGAGGGAAGGTGTGTCCAGAATCAGATTTCTAGCCTTTGCCCCACCCACCTGCTCTCTGGTGTTTATGCTCCCCCCCCCCGAGATCTGGGCTTCACCCAGTGCTAAGGGACATATCAGGAGTTATCTAAGGCAGGCACAGTTGGCATTTTGAGGAAGGGAGGGGGACCACATCAACTAGAAAACCAAATGGATCCTGTTTGGTCACGTCCTTTATCTGCCAATTTTGAAAGGAGAGAAATTTCTTCATACTTTGGACTTTGTACCAAAAAACAAAAACAAACAGAAAAGAGTTTAAATACTAAATCACATTGACTCGACCAAATCCCAAAGGTGGCTGTGGAAGGGAAGAGACCTTGCGTCTTAAGCCTCACACCCTCCTGACCCCTCGGAAGCATTTCATCGCAGCTCTGGGACAAAAAGAACAAGCAGACCTTTCAGTGCTGCTATTTTCCGCACCAAGTCCAGGTAGTCAATGCTGGTAGCCCACGTGGTGCAAGAAGCACCTTCCCGGCCCAGACAGACATGGATTCCGCCAGACACTCGGACGGCAAACTGCAGGGACATCCAGAAAGCCCCTTTCGGGCAAAGGCCTCTTTGCTCCTCCTTACTTAAACCTTGCCAGACATGCCACACCAGAGGGGACACGTTTTACCTGGAAGTTCCTAGAAAATTCCACGGGGCTTGGAGAAACTCAGGCCCGACCGGAAGCAGCCGTTTGCAGACGTGCCTACGGCTGGTTCCTTGGTATTACTCGATAAGCAGTTCAGATGTCATCTCCCCAGAGGGGACTACCCTGGCCCTTCACAAAGACCTTGAGGCCCTAAAGATGAAGCTACTATCAGTCTCAGCCCACACAGTGCCCCAGTTCTCTCTCCTTAGCCACAGAAGCTCACTAAGGATGAAGGGGCCATCTGAAAGGCTGGTGGTGGTGGTTCTTTTGATCAGTTTGTTAGTCTTTCGATTTTTTTCCTCTGGTTTTATCTTCTACTCTGATGAAATGATTGTGATTTTCACCCTGTCCCAGAACAAACAGAGCTGTGACTTATGCTTCCCAGTGTTGGTTGCTAATTTCATGCACCATCAGGATTTGTGTCCTTTCATGTTTCTTTCATTAAACCTTATTTCCCCCTCTGGGATGCTGGAACATTGTGAGTAGCATATTGTCATGTGCTAGCATGCTGGGGGTTGCAGGGAGGCCAGGACTAACTTGGAGGGAACTTGTCCCTCGGTGACACCAACCCACATGAAGCTTGCTCTCCAGACTCCCCACCCTCCCTTGGGGACAGCCGTGGCTCAGCAATCACAGCTAAGCCCGGAAACCGCCTCCCGGCTCTTCTCAACAGCATTCCGGGCGGCCATCGCCAATTGAACTTAATTGGCACTATTTGGCAGTCCTGCTTGATTTATTACAATAATTGAAAAAGAAGAAATAAATCTGTCCTCAAACTGGATTCGGTTATACTGTTGCTCGGATCATGTTCCCAGTGTACAGAGGGCTATTTCAGCACCAGAAGTCTATAAGGTGGGAGGACCCCTTGTTCTTTTAAGGAGGAAGGGAATCTCTCTGAAAACATCTTTTAAAAATAAATCTTAACGTTTTTAAAGCATGGAGAAGTACAGAAAAGAAAACATTTAATGGCCCATGCTCTCCCTGCCCAGATCACTCCTGTCAATATTAGATAATAATTTTAACATTAAAATAGTAGTACATGTAGAAAGTTCGAAATTTTAATCATTAAAGTATAAAATAACAAGTGATAACTTCTGTTCCTGCCCTTCTGAATGGTAACAACTACTATTTATTAGTCGTTTTTTATGGGTCCTCCCAGAAGAAGTATATCTATGTATATACACATTCTTTTAAAATTTACCAAAAAAGGGGTCCCTGGGTAGTACAGTCAGTTAAGCATCTGACTCTTGGTTTTGGCTCAGGTCATGATCTCATGGGTTGTGAGATCAAGCCCCACATGGGGCGCCACACTGAGCATGGAGTCTGCTTGAGTTTCTCTCTCTCCCTCCCTCTGCCCCTCCACCCCCCAAATAAATAATCTTTAAAAAACATAAATAAAATAAAACTCACCAAAAAAAAAAATTTACCAAGAAAAGAGAGGGAGATCATGCTCTACATCATGTTCCACACCTTGCTTTTCTTCTTACTACCAAATAATACATCTTGGAGTTCTTCCCTGATCCACCTCATTCATTTTATCAGCACATGGGTTTTCAACATAGGGAGGTGCCATAATTTATTTAATCAGTACCCTATTAATGGCAAAGCACTTTAAAAAGACTATAAGGGGCCTTGGCAGTTAATATACCACTCACCAGCAAGAGAGTAGAGACCCCTACTTCATTCATTCACTCAAAAGCCTACAGCTCCAAAGATTATTCAGCTTGGTCCACAATATCTGGCAAATAGAACTACAAAGCAAAGCATCAGCAGAGTTGGGGGTGGAAGTGTGGTATAAAAAAAGTCATTTGCAGTGCATCAGAATGAAGATCACTTGTAATGATGTAAACACTGACAGTTCTCGGAGACTCAGTCATGTGATGGGGCCAGGGCTGGGTGACATCGATTCAGCATCGCTTCACACAGACTTCAGATGAACAGTGTCTCAGAAGCCCTACGGCACTAAAAATGCCTTTATTTTATTCAGAATGGGTATAATCTCTAGAGCTGCTGAGTCCACAGAGACAGCTATGCTTTCCTATCACCAAGGTGCCTTGATAGTAGGACCATCTTTTATTTATGTGTGTGTGTGTGTGTGTGTGTGTGTGTGTGTTTTAATTCTCCAGGGAAAGAGACCTTTGTTTTGTCCAATTCTAATTCTACCAGGGAACTGGGGTGATCATTTCAGGTAAAAATGAAAGTAGCCTCATTTGACCACCTGTTAACTGCGTGTCCTAGGCATGTCACCTAACTATTCTTTTTTTTTTTCCAAAGATTTTATTTATTTGACAGAGAGAGACACAGCAAGAGAGGGAACACAAGCAGGGGGAGTGAGAGAGGGAGAAGCAGGCTCCTGGCTGAGCAGGGAGCCCGATGCGGGGCTCAATCCCAGGACCCTGGGATCATGACTTGAGCCAAAGGCAGATGCTTAACCACTGAGCCACCCAGGCGCCCCGTCACCTAACTATTCTAAGCCTATAAAATGGCACTAAGGATGCCTACCCCACAGGGTTGTTGGAATGATTAGCTGGACAGTATATGTCCACAGGAAACACAGGGCATGCTCCCACTTGTGTATTTAGACACATATCTAGTATGTTAATCTGCAAAGAGAGATGCCTGAGAAGATGTTCACCAAAATGATAATCCTGGTTTTCTCCAAGGTGGGATTTCTGGAGGGTTTTTCTTTTTTTCTTTTTAAGATTTTATTTATTTATTGACAGAGAGAGAGAGCACAAGTAGGTAGAGCAGCAGGCAGAGGGAGAGGAAGAAGCAGGCTCTCCACTGAGCAGGGAGCTGGACATGGGGCTCGATCCCAGGACCCCGGGATCATGACCTGAGCCGAAGGCAGCCGCTTAACTGACTGAGCCACCCAGGTGCCCTGGAGGTTTTTTTCCTTGGTTTTTTCCATACTGCTTGGTTTGTTTATTTGGGGGATTTAAAAATTTTTTACAATGATCAGGAAAGACTTTTACAAAAAACATAAAGCCATTTTCAAAATGAGACAATGTATATAAAGAAAATCACAAACAGTAAGTGCTCAATCAGCAGTAAATGTTATTACTGTGAAAACTTATCATGAAAAGATGGGCCTTTCGATCCCAGAAAATCACCATTTAACTATATTTTAGACCCACAAAGCCCAATCCTTAAGAATATGGTCTTTGAGGGGCGCCTGGGTCACTCAGTCGTTGGGCATCTGCCTTCAGCTCAGATCATGATCCCAGGGTTCTGGTATCAAGCCCTGTGTTGGGCTCCCTGCTCAGCAGGAGGCCTGCTTCTCCCTCTCCCACTCCCCCTGCTTGTGTTCTTGCTCTCGTTAACTCTCTCTCTGTCAAATAAGTAAATAAAATCTTAAAAAAAAAAAAAAAAAAGAATATGGTCTTCGAAATCAGATAGTTCTGGGTTTAAATTCCAGTTCTGTATCTTTTTTTCCCTTGTCAATCTTTTTTAGATGCCACATCTTGAGCAAAACACTTTATCACTCATAGTTTTGATTCCTCCATCTGTAAAATGAAATGCTTTTTCCGTCATCCAATCACCCAAATCCTACACAACCTTCAGAGCCTTCAGTGTTTCTGGCTGTCCCGAACGCATGAAATTCCTGGAATACTTGCAGACTTGGTCATTTCTTAGGGTCCTGGATATAATCATGGAATCCTGTCACAGCCAACACAGCTAATTCCCTACACAATATCTATTCTTTCCTCTCTCCTTACCAACAGAATTTAAATTTTATGCAAGACAGCAATGTGCCCAATTAAAAACACTCACCTCCCAGACTTCCTTGCAGTTAGGGGTGGTCATGTGGTCCAGCTTGACCAATGAAATATAAGCAGTATTCTTATATATTACAAGAGGCTTCCAAGAAAACTGGTGTATCCCTGATCACAAAGGATACGTTCAACTTTCATATATTTTTGTCTTTAACCCTTTCCCCTGTTCCTGCCTAAAGAAGACAAGGACACTTAGAGAGTCAGTAGCCATTTTTGCAATTATAAGAACCACCCACCACGAATGACAGAGCAAGAAAGCAGAAGAAGTCACGTCTTTGATGACTTCACGGAAATGCTATACATATCCTGGGCCACATACCCTAGACTCCCTGTTACATGAGAAAAAGAAATCTTTACCAGGTCAATCCACTGTTGTCTGGATTCTGTTACATGCAGCCAAATGCAATCCCAAGTGAATATACTACTTTATATGGTTGCTGTGAGGATTAAAATAAGATGTTTGTTAAGCACTTAGCCTAGGGCCTGGAACATAGGAATAACTTAATGAATTATTTGTTGATGAATTCTAATTTTCTTCCTAGTAAGAGGGAATCAGAAATCGAAAATATAGTCTATGGCACAGACTAAAACAGAGAGTTGGGAACTTTACTTATTCATTCATTTGTAAAGTTCTTAGAATCATGCCCAGCAGACAAGAAGCACTTTATAGGGGCGCCTGGGTGGCTCAGTCGTTAAACGTCTGCCTTCGGCTCAGGTCATGATCCCGGGGTCCTGGGAACGAGCCCCGCATCGGGCTCCCTGCTTGGCAGGAAGCCTGCTTCTCCCTCTACCACTCCCCCTGCTTGTGTTCCCTCTCTCGCTGTGTCTCTCTCTGTCAAATAAATAAATAAAATCTTTTTTTTAAAAAAGAAGCACTTTAGGGCGCCTGGGTGGCTCATTCGGTTAAGCGACTGCCTTCGGCTCAGGTCATGATCCTGGAGTCCCGGGATCGAGTCCCACATCGGGCTCCCTGCTCGGCGGGGAGTCTGCTTCTTCCTCTGACCCTCCTCCCTCTCATGCTCTCTGTCTCTCATTCTCTCTCTCGCAAATAAATAAAATCTTAAAAAAAATAAATAAATAAAAAGAAGCACTTTATAAATATTTGATAAATAAATAAAATCCTAACAAATGTTTACTGAATGTCCACAATGTGTCAGGCACTGTTCTAGATGCTGGGATTACAGCAGTGAGCAGGATGGTATTCCTGCTCTTAAAGCACTTGCATTTTAGAAAGAACAGGAGGAAATGAACAATAAGCAAATAAATGAATACACAAGAAATTTCATGAAAATAAAAGAGGATGATGTGATAGAGACACAGAGTTCCCTGGGTGGGCTATCCAAGGAAAGCATCTTGGAGGAGGTAACACTGAAGGTAAGACCTGATCCATAAGAAGGAGCCAACTCCACAAAGTTCTGGGGAAGAACAAGGCTGGCAAAGGGAGGATTGTCAAAGGTCCTAAGAAGGTAGGTATGAGTTGTTATGAAGGAATAATGTTCCTGAAATCCCCAAAGGGTTAAATTTGCAAGCACAGAGAGGAATGCATACAGAGGGTAAATCTACATTTTATACTGCCTGAGACATATACAGTTTGGGGGGCCCTCTTTAAGGAAAAGAATATTAACGTACATATATAACATGGGGCTTTGGAAGGAAGCTTTGCAAGGGAGGTGAGTGGCTCTAAGGCTTAAGCTTCACGAACTTCAGAGGAAATCTATTTCAGGTTGGACCTGGGGTGATAGAGAAAAGTAGATTTGACATACAGACTCTTTTGGTAGTCAGAGACCCACCTGAGGTAGAGGGAGTGAAAAAGTTGACATTTATGAGAAGGATCCGGGATATCTCACAGGACCCAGGGATGAGAACCTAGCTGGGCCAAATATACATTGCAACCAGAGTCTCAAACTCAAGCAGGACTCCCCGTGTTTTGTCTCTTTCTAAACCTACACATGTGCTTCATTTTTTTTTTTTTAAAGATTTTAGTTATTTATTTGACAGAGAGATAGAGAGAGAACACAAGTAGGCAAAGGGAGAGGGAGAAGCAGGCTCCCCGCAGAACGGGGAGCCCAATGCGGGACTCGATCCCAGGACCCTGGGCTCATGACCTGAGCCGAAGGCAGCCGCTTAACCGACTGAGCCACCCAGGCGCCCTCACATGTGCTTCATTCTTAACTTTCTCCTTGAAGATCAGCTCCGTGTGCTTTTCTGACACATGGAGCAAGAAACCGTGGCCGCCCATGTGACATGCTGCAGCTCCCAGCACCAGCTCCCAGGCCAGCTTCCCAGGGAAGCAGTCTGACTGACAGACTTGAGTCAGGCATCCATGCTTGAGTCAAAAAACCCCAGCATGATGGCAATGAGGAGACCACTCAACTGTGCGATGGGGACAAAGGCAGTCGCCTGAAAAAGAGGAATCTTTGTGAGCGGGGGGAGCAAACCGGAGATGTGTCTGCCTCACCTGTTAGTCTCTGACTAGAGCAGCGCGGTCCAACAGAAATATGACGTGACGCACAAATGTGAGCCGCATATGTCATTTACCATTTTCCAGCAGATGCATTACAGGAATACAAAGAAACAGATGAGATTAATTTTCATAATCTATTTTACTGAACTCAACATATCCAAAATATTATTACTTTAACATATGCAATTGACAAATATCTTACATTCTTTTCTACATACGAAGTCTTTGAAATCCAGCTTTGAAAATCTCTATTTACGGCACATCTCAATGTGGGCCAGCCACATTTCAAGGGCAGCTAGTGGCTGCCATGCTGGACAGGCAGGTTGAGACTTCTTGGCTGAGATCTGGTTGAGGCTGCTACTCATGTACATCCCAGCAGGTCCAAGTCCGTAATGATCAAACAACATTCTCTCGCCTGACGCAGTTGTCATTCCTGCGCATCTGCTCTTGGGCTCTGATAAATGTGCAGGATTAATCATCACTGGCTTTCAAAGTGCACATAGCACAAGCACTTTTGCTGCCAAATTGCAATTACAGAGTTCTTTCTTTGATGGATCCAGAGTTTAATGTCTTTGCACTTCCTTTATTCCAGAAATAAAATTAAAGCCTCTCTCTCTCTCTCTCTCTCTCTCACACACACACACACACACACACAAAAGGCCCACAGAAACCTACAGCTCCATCAGCAAATTGTTCAGCCTTGGTAGGAAGGTCATTAGACTGGTTTTATAGAGAGTACATAAAGCATCGGGAAAACAGATAAATGTCAAAATCCTGGCTGCTCAGCTGCACTTCAGCTCAGCCTCCCAAAGGTAATAAATGCATCTCTCCAAAGAGTATCTGCTTTCTCTTCAGTACGCTGCATCCAGGTAAATAAGCAGTACAAGGCGTATTTCTTTTTCATTTTTTTCCCCCAAGTTCTAGCCAACACAGTTGTATACAGGTTAGATCTGCTCCATCTCACTTGGAGAGCTGGTTTCTATTCTGGTTATTGATTTTTCAGATGACTTTGGTTGAAAAGACAAGATGTGACCGGTTTAGAAGTCTTATTTTTTTGTCTAGAGGCAATTTGTGATGGCTGCCTAGTACATTGATAGCTACTTATACATCGGGCATTTCTTGTGTGCCAGGCAATGTGCTAAGTGCTTACAGACATTACGTTATTCAATTTTTGTAGCAACACCATAGGTTAGTACTATTATTAACACCCCCATCTTGTAAAGGAGGAAACTGAGGTTTGACAAATGTTAAGTGACTTGCCTTGAAGTCACATGGTTACTAAGCAATAAATCTAAGATTTGAACCCAAGTTGCCTGACACCAAAGCTTTAGCTGCTAAGGTCTGCATATCAGTTTGGGGTAATTTCTGAAATAGAAGGCCATCCGAGTCTCCAGGGACCAGAACTTTCACGTGAAGACTTCTTGGGGCAAGGTGTCTGAGAAGAGAGGATAGTGAAATGAGGGCAAGGGAGCAAGGTGGCAAAAATGGAGCTCCTTTTAAGTGGGAAAAATAAAGACAGATGTGCAAATGCCTAGGGAGGAAGCAGTTGACCAACCCTGACAAAGAAGGGCTGGACTCTCCTCTGCCCCCAGTGTAAACCAGCTCTGACTTTATTCCGCAGCCTTGAACAAGCCACCTGGCTTTCAGTAATGTAAAGATAATGGCTCTACCAGGCCTCCCTGAGGGCCTATTTGGATTAACTAGTTAATGGTTATAGACTAGTTTGAGTAGGCAGAGGGCCCAATAAAATCTTTACTCAAGCCTTTTTAGCACAGAACTGAGCCCCTGTTGATGATACATGTTAAAGGAAGATCAAGCCCTCTTCAGTTTTATTGCTTTAATTGAGCCATTTGGCAGTACTAGGCCAGTCAAGAAAATAATAGCGTGCCCACATTAATTAGCCAACTTGACTCTGAGAGACAACACCAATAATGTTCTTAGGACCTGAGTTTAATGTTGGTAATCTCAAGTGGAGGGCTGGCATTGGATAAATATTTGTTGAATTACTAAGTGCACAAATTTGATGTTTACTCAAGGACCTACTATGTGCCAAACAGTGGATTGCAAATATCAGGCTTTAAAAAGCCACCTTTCTTGAGCGCTGTGTATTGTGTAAGACTGATGAATCACAGACCGGTACCCCTGAAACAAATAATACATTATATGTTAATTAAAAAAAAAAAAAAGTGAGAGCTCATAA
The DNA here is from genome assembly GCF_054177405.1 of Leptonychotes weddellii. Taxonomy (NCBI): domain Eukaryota; kingdom Metazoa; phylum Chordata; class Mammalia; order Carnivora; family Phocidae; genus Leptonychotes; species Leptonychotes weddellii. The sequence goes on from NC_138375.1 coordinate 109,387,818, forward strand.
AACCAGGAGAACTTAAAAAAAAAAAAAAAGCCACCTTTCTGATGACAGTATTTTGCCTGGAGATTGGGAATGTTACCATATCACGCCGAATGTGGATTTCTCCATCAGTGAGTTTCTGCACAATCAGCAGTAAAGCAAACTATCAAAGTACTCAACAATCCTACTTGACAGCAAATTACCCAAAAATTTCTCATAGCAAAGAGAAATTGAAAATTCAATAGTATCTCTCTTGGCAGAATGGTCCTGAAAGATAGAACTCTTCATTTGCAGGAAAAATAAGAGAATTTTCAGGAGCCATTTTGATAACAACTATAAATTTTTAAATATGCAGAATATTTTCATCCTTTAAAGGACCGCATCTACTCAGATTTCCACAAGGCAAGAGTATATAAGTTCCCAGTTAGAGGTGGAAATCAATCTCAATTACATAACATCCTCCTGTCAGTTCCTACCTGTGTGGAAAAATGTGAAATGTGCACGTTTCCATGGAAATAACCAGGCAATTGTCCAGCTGGTTTCAAAAGTGGCTAAACCCTGTTAATCATTTAATACCTTACCTCATGTGAGATAAACACAAGAGAAGTCACTGCCAGGCTACAGTATTTTCTCAAACCCTAATTTGTTCATTCTTTTATTCATTCTACTAAAATAAATTGAGGGGAGGGCTTACTCTATGCCAGGCATTGTTCCAGCCATGAGTGAAGCAAGCAGCCATAAACAAACCAAGATCACCTATCCTCCTGAATCTACATTTTATTTATTTTTTATTTACTTGTTTTTTAAGATTTTATTTGTTTATTTGTCAGAGAGAGAGAGAGCACAAGCAGGGGGATTGGCAGGCAGAGGGAGAAGCAGGCTTCCCGCTGAGCAAGGACCCTGACCTGAGCCAAAGGCAGATGCTTAACCAACTGAGCCACCCAGGCGCCCCTAGAATCTACATTTCAGCAACTACTTTCAGTTCCCAATAGACCTCAAGTATGCTTCAAGTTGTAGTTTAACAAAACGAAATAGCCTTTTGGGCTAGCCCTCAGACTTCCTCATGTCAATTCATTCTTTCAGCAAATACTATCTACTGGGCTACTCTGAAACAATACAAATATCTATCCAGATGGCAGTCATGTTTTCAACAGAGCTCACTGTCTAAATGGAAACACAAGGCATTTACAGCAACAGCAGCAACAACAACAACAAAAACCCAACACTACAAGGTATTAAATGCCATGAGCAAAGCAAATAGAATGCTGTGAAAATTCAGAGAAGAAAATTCACCTTCAGGGAGAAGGTAACTAGGAGGCATCTGATTTAGGATTTTAAAGGAAGAGGGGGTGGCTCAGTTGGTTAAGCATCTGACTTTTGATTTCGGCTCAGGTCATGATCTCAGGGTTGTGAGATGGAGCCCGGAGTTGGGCTCTGCCCTGGGTGTGGAGCTGGTTTAAGATTCTCTTTTCCTCTGCCCCTCCCCACCTCCCTCTCTAAAAAGAAAGAAAGAGAGAGAGAGAGAGGGAGGGAGAGAGAGAAAGAAAGAAAGAAAGAAAGAGAGAGAGAGAGAGAGAAAGAAAGAAAGAAAGAAAGAAAGAAAGAAAGAAAGAAAAAGAATTTAAAGGACGAGTATGATTTGCACATGTAAAATGAGAGGTAGGTGGGGCACATGAGGATGAAGGGCCCTCTGTAAATGATCAAAAGGAACATCTTAGTTTCTTTTCTTTTTTTTTTTTTTTAAAGATTTTATTTATTTATTTGACAGAGAGAGACACAGCGAGAGAGGGAACACAAGCAGGGGGAGTGGGAGAGGGAGAAGCAGGCTCCCTGCAGAGCAGGGAGCCCGATGCGGGACTCGATCCCAGGACCCTGGGATCCTGACCTGAGCCGAAGGCAGTCGCCTAACCAACTGAGCCACCCAGGCGCCCGAACATCTTAGTTTCTTAAATACATATTGGTAAGACAAATCTCTGAAAGCTGCTATGGATTGAGCGTTTGTGTCTCCCCAGAATTCGTATGTTGAAGCTCTAATCCCCAGTGGTACTGGAGGTGGGGCCTTTGGGAGGTAATTAGGTCGTGAAAGTAGAACCCTAATGATAGGATTCGTGCCTTTACAAGTAGAGTCAAGAGAGACAATCTCTCTCTCTGCCACATGAGGATACAGCAAGAAGGTGTCCTCTGTAAACCAGGAAGAGGGCTTGCACCAGAACCCTACCCTGCCTGCACCCTGATCCTGGACCTGAAGCTTCCAGAACTCTGAGAAGTAAATGACGGATGCTTAAGCCACCTCGTCTGTGATATCTTGTTATAGCAGCCCAAACTGACTAAGACAAAAGCAAACTTTGTATTCAAACTTTTTTTATCTAAATGAAGTTTAGAGCAGCTATTGTCTTCAATTCAACTGGATGCTCAAGGTCAACCTACAATGAAAATTCAAGAGAGTGGAAAATCAGTTTCATCTCACATGCTTATGGATGGAACTGGTAACTCCAAGTGTTGCGTTGCAAATAATTCTGAGGTTTCATTAAAGTCCAGCAGGAAAGGGCCTGTGATCCATTAGTTATGTCTGCCACAGGCACAGGCTTCATATGTGGTGGGTGATTTATTTGCCATCCCTGGATTAAGGTCAGACATCTGAAGTGCCCAGGGAGGAATGCTGTGTCATTGTGGGTTTTTTGTTTTTAAGATTTTATTTATGGGGCAGTTGGTTAAGCGACTGCCTTGGCTCAGGTCATGATCCCAGAGTCCTGGGATTGAGTCCTGCATCAAGCTCCCTGCTCAGCAGGGAGCCTGCTTCTCCCTCTCCCTCTCCCTCTGCCGCTCCCCCTGCCTATACTCTCCTGCTCTCTCTCTGTCAAATAAATCAATAAAATCTTTTTTAAAAAGATTTTATTGATTTATTTATTTGAGAGAGTGCCAGTACATGTGGGCATGAGCAGGGGGTGGGGGAGGAGGAGGGGTAGAGCGAAAGGGAAAGGGACTAGCAGACTCCCTACTGAGCCTCAGTTAGAGGAGGGCTCCACTGGGGGCTCCACTGTGGGCTTGATCCCAGGACTCTGAGATCATGACCAGGTGCTTAACTGACTGAACCACCCAGGCGCCCCACCATAGTGGTTTTTAAACTGTTTTAGCAGCAAGACCCCTCATTTGTTCAAATGAAATCTTACTCAAATTCCAACATTTTGAAGAGTGGAGCTGTCGTGTTGAACAGGGAAGTGGGATGTCTGGAGTCCCACCCCCCACCCCACCCCCTCCTTACAGTGGCCCCAGGAGCACACCCCGAAAATCATCACTTTATGAGACTGTTGCTTTCCGTGTTGCAAGAAGAACGGCATTTAATAATTTGTTTGGTTCATGTTCAATTCCACAAGAAGGATGATAATCCCTCTTTCCCAGACACAAAGACTGAGGTCCCAAGAAGTTCAGTGACAAGCCTGACAGGCCTGATAAGGCTGACTACAGAAGGTGGAGGAGGAAGCCAAGCCTAGAAGCCGGCCTCCCCCGCCCCCACCCCGTCCCCCCTGCTTGCGGGGCGGGGTGTCGCAGCCCCCAGCGCTGCCGCTCCAGCGCCCCGCAGAGCTTGCCCGGGGCCTTCGCCGGGGACTCCTCCAGAGGAGCGCTGCGTGAGGTCGGGGGCTCAAACAAGCACGAAGAAGCACTCTCCGTCTGAAATTCTGCCCCGCTCCGCCCTCCCCTACACAGCTTTTCCACAAGCCCTGTTGTCAGCGACACATTAGAGGTGCCGGGGACTCAGGTTTTCCTCGGGGCGCCCTGAGACTTGCAGGAGAGGGGGCAACCTGAGCGTGACCCCTCCTCCTCGCTCCTCAGCTCTTTTTTTTTTTTTTTAAGATTTTATTTATTTATTTGAGAGAGAGAGAATGAGAGACAAGAGAGCATGAGAGGGAGGAAGGTCAGAGGGAGAAGCAGACTCCCTGCCGAGCAGGGAGCCCGATGCGGGACTCGATCCCGGGACTCCAGGATCATGACCTGAGCCGAAGGCAGCCGCTTAACCGACTGAGCCACCCAGGCGCCCTCCTCAGCTCTTTCTAAGGGGGACCTGTCCTCTCTGCCTGCACTGAGCGGCCGGGGCCTGAGGTACGGTGGTCACAGGGCGTCTGCACGGAAGGCACCTTACGAAGTCCACGGCGCTTCTGTCACCTCACCAAGCCCACCCGCTCCGCTGCTCCGCACCACCACCGCTTGCAGCCTGGCCCGCTGCGGCAGCAACCCCCCCCCCCACCTCTTCTCCCCTGCTCAGCTCCGGCCTCACCCTGTTCCCCTCTACTCTCCCCACTGCAGGAAGCCATCTTTGAATAACGCAGGTCCGATCAGGTCACTGCTCGGCTGGAAACCCTCCAACAGCTCCCCATTGTCCTTAGTTCCTGATGGAAGGAGCACTTAATGGCGAGGAAGTGTGTGTGGGCGCGTGTGGCCGTGTGCGCGGACACTCTCCCAAAGGAGGGTGGCTTACGACGATCTTTAAACTGGAACAGGACAGTACTATGGGCTCCCCGTGATACACAGCCAGGTGTATTTACTCAGGTCCTGCCTCATTCCACAAAGGAGCCGGCGTGGCCGGGTCTATAGGATATGTCTCCTGGGCAAGCGGCGGCAGCATGCTTTCCCAGCTATGTCTTGGAAGCATCAGTCCTGTGGTGTGAACCAACCATAGTGTAAAATAAAAATAGCGTTTTATTATCCTAAAAACTCTGAAAGGAAACTGAGGCACAGATGCCGGCAGAGGTGCTCTACCACAGCGTCAAGACGATTTCTGGATCACTGAAAGGGCATTCCCAGGTGCATTAGGAGAAACTGAGTCATTACCTAACACAGTAGCCTGTGTGTCAATATTACCCCAGCACTGGCCCCTAGGTCCTAAGTCAAGGGGGCTTCCCCCAATCATGTCCTCACAATTTAGAAAAAAAGGCCCTTTTAGGGGCGCCTGGGTGGCTCAGTCGTTAGGCGTCTGCCTTCGGCTCAGGTCGTGATCCCAGCGTCCTGGGATCGAGCCCCGCATCGGGCTCCCTGCTCAGCGGGAAGCCTGCTTCTCCCTCTCCCGCTCCCGCTGCTTGTGTTCCCTCTCTCGCTGTATCTCTGTCAAATAAATAAAAAAATCTTTAAAATTAGCATTACTTCTTAATTTAAAAAAAAAAAGAAAAAAAGGCCCTTTCTGATCGCTTTTCCTTCGTGGTTTAATATACTTTTTATTTTTTTTTTTTTAAATGTATTTTGGGGTACCTGATTGGCTTAGTTGGTAGAGCATATGACTCTTGATCTCAGAATCATGAGTTCCAGCCCCTCACTGGTGGCAGAGATTACTTTTTAAAAAATTAAAATAAATAAAAAACTTAAAAATATGTATTTTAAGTAATTATTTTTTGAGAAAGAAAAACAAAGCCAGAGGCATCATGTTCCCTGATTTTATTTCTTTATGCATTTATGTATTTATATTTTATTTTAAGATTTTATTTATTTATTTTGAGAGAGAGAGAGAGCTCACAAGTAGGGGGGAGGGGCAGAGAGAGAGGGAGAAGCAGACTCCCCGCTGAGCAGAGAGCCCAACGTGGGACTCCATCCCAGGGTCCTGGGATCACGACCTGAGCTGAAGGCAAATGCTTAACCAGCTGAGCCACCCAGGTGCCCCTCCTTGATTTTAAACTATATTATAAAGCTATAATAATCAAAATAGTATGGTATTGGCATTAAAACAGATATACAGGGAGGAAAAAAAGGCTTTTAGATTAATCAAACAGAAGAGAGAGCCCAGAAATAAACCCACATGTATATGGTCAATTAATTTACAATAAAAGACCCAAGACATACAAAGGGGAAAAGACAGTCTCTTCAATAAATCCTGTTGGGAAAACTGGACAGCCACATGCAAAAGAATGAAACTGGGCGGCTATCTTACATTATACTCAAAAATTAATTCAAAATGAATTAAAGACTTAAACGTAAGACCTGAAACCATAAAACTCTTACAAGAAAACACAGGCAGTAAGTGCCTTGGCGTTAGTGTTAGTGATGTTTTGGACCTGACACCAAAAGCAAAGTCAACAAAAACAAAAATAAACAAGTGGGACAACATCAAATTGAAAAGCCTCTGTACAGCAAAAGAAATCATCAAGAAAATGGAAAGGCAACTCACTGAATGGGAGAAAATATTTGCAAATCATATATCTGATAAAGGATTAATATCCAAAACATATAAAGAATACATGTAACTCAATAGCAAAAAAAATCAGATTAAGAAATGGGCAGAGGAAAAAAGAAAAAAGGAAAGAAAGAAATGGGCAGAGGATCTGAATAAACATTTTCCAAAGAAGACATACAGATGGCCAACAGGTCCATGAAAACGTGCTCAACATCACTCATCGTCAGGGAAACGCAAATCAAAGCCACAGTGGGATATCACCTCACACGTGTTAGAAGGGCTATTATCAAAAAAAACAAGAAATAGTGTTGACAAGGATGTGGGGAAAAGGGAACCCTTGTGCACTGTTGGGTGCAGCCACTAAAGAAAACAGTGTGGGAGTTCCTCAAAAAATTAAAAATAGAACCACCATAGGACCTAGCAATTCCACTTCTGGGTATTTATCAGAAGAAAATGAAAACACTAACTCGTGTCCATTGCAAGTATTATTTGCAATAGCCAAGACACGGAAACAACCCAAGTGTCTATGGATGGATGAGTGGATAGAGAAAAAGAATGCGTTTGTGTGGAATATTATTCAACCATAAGAAAGAACGAAATCTTGCCATTTACAACAACATGAATGGACCTTGAGGGCATTATGCTAAGTGAAATAAGCCAGTCAGAGAAAGACAAATACCATATGCTCTCATTTATAGATGGAATCTAAACAAAACAGAACAACAAAAGAAAATAAGTTCACAGATAAAAAAGAATGATCATTGCCAGAGGTGGGGGGTGGGAGGTCAGGCGAAATGGTGAAGGGGGTCAAGAGGTACAAACTTTCAGGAAAAAAAAAAAAAAGCACTTACTTTAAATTAGGCAACACATAATATTTCAAAGTTCCAAAGGTACAAAAGTACCTGTAATTAAGGCTCCTTTCCACCCCTGTCTTTCAGCTACCCTGCTGCCCTCTTGAGAAGCAATCACTAATTTCTAAAAGTAGTCTATGCATACATAAGCCTGCATATTCACAGTTTTTCTTTTCATTCAAATAGTGGAATTAATTCCCAGTGTCCTTTGCCTTGCTTCGCCCCACCCCCACCTTGCTTTTTCAATGAACAATTTATCCTGAGGTCCAGGTTCATTACATGTGACTGTCACGAACCATGGCTGGGCTGTGTCCCTGGGATTCTTCATGGGCCTGAGGGGTTTTGTCCCCGCTAAAGCAAAACTGTCTGACTTGGGGCTGGGGAGTTGGGCCCATATTTATTCATATTTACTGACCCTGGAGCTCATCACCTGGGGAAGGGCAGCTGGTGTCTGGGGCCAACTGGGCAGTACCTGCGGTCAGACAATCAGCACCAGGCTTCCTCTGCACATCACTCAGGACCCTTGTTTCTTTTTAGAGCTTTTAAGTCATTTTTAATTGCATAGAAAATACATGAGTATATTTCTGCAGAAAAAAAAAAAGGTTGACTAAATCAGTTGAAGTAAAAAAAATCCCCTTTGATTCCCCAAACCCATGTCAACTCTCTACCCGGAAGTGTCTACCGTAGCTTGGGTGTTTTAAGCCTTTTGCTTTGTGGGGAAGATTGTTGTGTTTTCCTACATGGGATCATATTCTTTGTACTGTACAACTTGCTTGCTCATTTAACATTTTGCCTTGGCCCTATTTCCACTTCAGGGTATGGAGTGGGCACTTTGTCCTTTATATCCATCACATTACGATTCTGTTGTACGGATGTACCATAGCTTATGCAAGGATCTTCCTCTTGATGAGCTTTGAGGTTGTTCCTAATCTTTCAACATTCAAATAACTGGCTTCTTTTCCCCTTCACAGCACATGGCAAGGCAGCTCCCTTCCCAAGATTTCTGTAGATTCCAAGGTTGTTTTCCTGGTCACGTCCTGTCCCTGTCTTGTTCTCAAATCCACTAGGGGCTTCTCTATTCTCACCTCTCTCTCCAGCCTCATCGTTTCAACTATTCTTTCTATATTCTTCCAAAACCAACGATTTCACTGAGATTGGTGGGTGAAGGAGAGGGGTCACAGCACCCTTCCCTTACCCCCACCCTTAGGTGCCCAGCAAGTCCAGTTGGGATTACCTACAAATTCTACCACTCCAGTACTCTGGGCCAGGCCACCATGAGCTCCCCCCCAGGGCACTGCGGCAGTCTCCCAGCTGGCCCCCTGCTTCCACGCCTGCCTTCCCAAAGTCCATCAGCCACCACGCTAGCACAGGCCTTGGAAAAACAAACCAGATCACTTCCCTCTCCTGCTTAAAACCCATCAGTGCTTCCCATTGCCTTCAGAGTGAAACCCAGCCTCCATGGCAAAGCCGGTAAGACTCTGTCCAATTCCCTCCTGCTGCTTCTCCAGCTGCATCTTCTGTGGCCTCACAGCTCACCCCCCTTCTCCTCCTCTAACCACCATGCCACCCGCCCTGGGCCTCTGCGCTGGCTCTTCCCCGGAACACTCCTCACACCCACAAGGAGAAGGAGAAGTGGCTCCTTCTCAGCTTGCCCACTGCAGGGCAGGAAAGGCCTTCCTGGAGCACCCCACGCTAATCAGCCCACCCCTCCAATTTCTCCGGCTCGTACCACCCTGTGTATTACCTCCCAAGTCTCTCTCTGTGTGCATGTGTTTCCTGTCTGTGCCCCACAAAACCGTGAGCTCCACATGGGCAGGCACTTGGTCCCGTTCACTGCTCTGCAGCCGGCGCCTCGCGCAGGAAGCCCACAGTCCCCAGTTGGCTGAAGGAATGAACAGACCACATCTACAAAGAAAATGGAGAGGAAACCTCCAGAGGAACGTGTGATTGGAAGACGCACTCTGAGTGAGGGTCCCAAGGAAGCTGTCTCTCCATACAGGAGCCTGGTTCCTCAATGAGACGGGTATAGGCCGGAGCAAGGAGGGAGGCCCCCAGAGCCCCAGGGCCGCCGGAGATGGGAGAGGGGATGTCTCAGAAATGCCTTGATTGCCACAGCATAGGGGCAGAGCCGCTGCCCTTCTTCCACCCACCAGAGAGCCCACTGAGTTGCCATAGCAACAGAGGACTGCACTAGAGTCCGAATAGGGATGTCTGCATCTCCCAGCACTTCTGCGAGGGCGAGGAAAAGGGGAGGCTTGGTGCGGAGCCGTGCCCTTGCTCTGTCTGCCTCTGGCCTGTCCCGGGGCAAGCAAAGCGCCCTCCTTGGCCCCTGCAGCCCCACCTCCCGGGAACATCGGAGGAAGCTCTCCCTTCGGAGTCCTCTCCTCTGTTTTCTCTCTCCCGCTGTGGAAGGAAAGCCTCATCTCTGTATCCTGGCCAGGCCCACAAAATTGGCCAGAAGAACAAAGGAGAAGGATTCTCTGATGGCGCACAGCTCTCAAAACAGTCTGAAGAATGTTTTCTTTTTAAATACAACTTTGTTAGTCCGAACGGTCACCTCCTGGAGGTTTTGAGTCTCTGTTGGCTATCTTCTTGGTCCCCTTAGAGAAGCCAAACCTGGCTTTTAATCCCCAGGAGCTAAGAGCCCTTTGAGGGAGCTGCTGGGAAGCCGTTTGTATCATTTGTCAAAACAACGGCAAGAGTATTTACCACTCTCTGAGTACGTGGCGCGCATCCTTGTCTCCACCCTGACGACCACCCTGAAAGTTAGCACAGTCCCTCTGGCCATGTAGGTAACCGGAGGCCTGGTCGTTCCCGGGGCCACACCGCTGCCAGGAGGCCGAGCCGCGCTCTCAGGCTCTGACACGCGAGCCACTGGCCGCTGCTCTGCCCCGGGAGGCACAGACAGCTACATGGAGCGACACCTTTTGCTTCCCCAAGGCCAGCCAGCCCCGCGAGTCCTCACGCGGCCCCCCTTCCTGGCCACCGTGGCCCGCAGTTGCTGGCTCTGGCGCCGCGCCACCTCACCCCCACAGGGGTCTGACAGCAAGTAGCTCAGAGTGGGAACAAAGGCGGCTTTTTTAGCCCCTTCTTTAGAAACCTTGAGTCCTCGCCCGCAGAAGCTGCTCCTCGGATTGGCTGCTACCATGGCAACGGGCTGCTGGTCTCCGTCCAATTATGTCAGGCCAGGACCGCAGCGCCTCCGCGCCCATTTCCGGCCGAGCTCCCAGCCGGCCAGGGCCGCCCTTCTGACCTCCGGGCAATTGCGAATGCCCACGCTTTCTCATTACAGCTGCCTTGCAGTGCCCCGCTCCTGATGAAGCCTTTGTAATCTGCTTCGAACTTCCCCTCCCAGCAGCCCCTCGTCCCGCTCGGCTGCTGGCTCTTTATCTGTGCTTTCTGAAGCGCCGATTGTGTATCCAGCCTTGCCCCCAGCATACTCGTGCACCCTGATGGGCAGATAACTCGGACACGCACATTTCGGACATCCGGGACTCAGTGTCTGGCACTGAGATCTTTTTGCTGTAATTGTGACCTTGGAGGGGCTCTACGGTGGCCTGATTTTAAGCCTGATTTATTCGTTCAGTGACTCATGAGCACCTACTATGTTCCAGGCACCAGGGACACCACATTAAATAAGCCAGCATGGAACTTTGTTTTCCTAGTGGAGAGGGGTGATAAAAGTAAACAGATAAACATGATTTGGGGAGTGGTAAGTGTGGTGAAGATAAAGCAGCTGAGGAGCTCTGATCCTAGGAGGGACATTTTCCTCTGTCTTCATCCAAGTTCCTCACCTCACTCCACACAGGAGGAAGGGGGGCAGGGAGTGATGCTTTGTGCCCAGTGGGCACTTCTGTATGCAAGTGGCAGAGGCTAAACTTAGGGAAAAGGATCTTCAGGCAGTGACGCCGCTGGGGGTCTGAGGCCTGATAGTCGTCTGGACGCCATCACCATCTCTTCCCTCTCCCCAGCAGTCAGCTTCCCTCCTTCTCCTTCCAGTGGCTTTTCCCACAAGACAGGCAGTGTGGCTGCTGACAGACCCTGTGAGTTTTATTTTTCCGAGCCACAGTCATGGAAGCCAGCCTGATCTCAAGCATTCTCCCATTCTAAGACCATAACTCCAAAGGAAGCCACTTGTTGGCCCAGGTCAAAAGTTCCCAGCTCGACTCACCAGCAAAGGCTGGGGATGGGATCAGAGGACTAATAAGGAGGCTCCTGAGTTCCCCGTTAGTTCTTTGTGGTGGGGAAAGGCAGGAAGTTCCAGGGTCCAGGCCCCCCTTACAGAGGGAGACCCATCTAAGTGTGTGCCCCTCCACTCCTCACCCTCATCCTGACCCACCTGCACTTCTGCTTTCTTACTTTTATGGTCTCAGTTCTGTTCCTGAGACCTGGCCCTATGCCCCAGTTCAGTCCCAACTCAAGGTCACCCTCTGCTCTGGAGGCTTCTCTGCCCACCTCACCTGTGTCACCCTCATGTGTAGTCCCACCCACCCCATGCATGACTCAAAGTTGTTGGGTACAGGTTTTATGAAGATCTAGGGGGTAACAGATGGGGAACACGCCATAGCTCAGAAGAAGGCCATGGTATGTTCCACAAATAGAAACAGTTCTCACTGCCTTCTATCCTTAGTGCTCACTGTAAGGAAATCACATGATTTCCCTCCCTCCTTGACCTTTCTCTTGGAGCTCCCAGCAGGAACTGTGAAATTCCTTGTTACTTTCTAATGCAGAGGTATTCAGCTTTCCACCTCCACTCAAATCAGATTCCTGAGCCTACCCTGGCATATCCTAAAAACACATAAAGGTGCTTTGCTAAATAAAAGAACCTTCATTCTGAGCCTACAGAAGTCAGGAGAAGCTATGGTACTGTATTACTTGCTTAATTTACCCACTATCAAATTCTTAGGGCTCCTATTTCCACCGGCCAGAGCGAGGACAGGAGGTGGGGTTAGAGGGGTCCATGCACAGATTCCTCTCTGGCCCCAGGATAAGTGCTGTCCCCCTCGGTGCTGAGATCTTGTAAGTCAGGACAACTTGCACATGGTATATCCCACTACATCTCTTCTGACGTTAGATGGGGTCTCATGCTTGGATCCCTGAGACTTCTTTTGAGGGATAGGCTCCGCAGGTCACATACTAGTCCAACACCCTGAGGGTGACACAGAGGAAGAATGAACGGCTCCCAGACTACAGAAGTCGGGGATGCCTCAGCAAGGGACACAAGATCTCATTCTGAGAAGAGGAAGGGTAAGGTGGACCCTCTCGGCCACGCCCACTGTCAGTTATATTTTCCAGCTGAGAAAGCTCGAATCTGTGCTTGCATTCCCAGCGCCTGCCCTTTTCACTCTCACTGGGGTGGGGGTCAGCAAATGCTAGAATTCTGACAGAGTTGCCGCCTCTGAATCTCCCTGCTGGATTTGTAAAGACTCAAAGATGACGGTCATCTGGGAAGCCATGCCCTTACACGTTGCCTGATGCCTGAAGCTATTTCAGTGAACAATCAGAGCTCTTTTTCTATGGCCTCTAAAAACCTGTGCACGGGTAAACTGCCCACGTAGGGCACTCACGCAGCATGGCTCTAGCACCTTCTATTAGAGGCCGTTTTCAATGTTCTGGAGGGATGGGAGGCAGAGATGGGGAAAAGAGCTGTCCTTCTGCTTCTGTCCTCTTCTGCCCCCAAAGATTTCACGCGAGGAGAGTTACAAAGATCTTGGTGTTTGTTCCTTAGAAGTCTGGTTCCTTCTCATTACCTCAGATTTCCTGGAGCCTGGACCTATTAATGCACTCCTTCTGCCTTTGTGGTCTGATCAAACTGTAGGCTATTTCTGCAAATGTATCTGACTTTGAATCTAGGGGCTAGGCTACATGGTCATTGACATCCCTTCCCGTTCTTACAACAGGGAAGTAATAGGTTAGTGGAATGAGCCCTGGGCCAGGAACCAGGTAAGTTTGGGGAGCTGGTCCTAGCTCTGATGAAGTGTGACTTCGTGCAAGTCACTTGCATCCTGGGGCCTTGGGTTTCCATCCATCAAAGATATGGTTCAACAAAGGCAGTTTTCTAAACCCTGGCCTCTCATCTCTACCTCCAAACACCCCTGTGTATCACCCATACTATTATATACTTAACATTTTTCTGAAAATTGAATTACCTTTTTAACTTGGCTTCACAATAAGCAACATATCCATGAAATCACATATTTAATGTGCTAGTTTTATTTTTTCTACAAATACTTTTTTTTTTTTTTAAGATTTTATTTATTTATTTGACAGAGAGAGACACAGCAAGAGAGGGAACACAAGCAGGGGGAGTGGGAGAGGGAGAAGCAGGCTTCCCACTGAGCAGGGAGCCCGATGCGGGCTCATTCCCAGGACCCTGAGATCATGACCTGAGCCGAAGGCAGACGCTTAACGACTGAGCCACTCAGGCGCCCCGCAAATACTTATTTTTAATTTTACTCATCTGTATAATCCCTGAAACCGTCCTGAGTACCATACACATCTGCCACCCTTTGGGAAACATTGAATTAGAGCATCACTTTGGTTCCCAAATGTCCTCACCCCTATTGTGAAATTCTAATAATCCCCCAAAGGAAAAGCAATTTCAGAAAGAACAAATATATAGATCATTCCTGAGTCAAGAACCAGCATGACCCTTGGAACAAAATGGTTGTGTTTTGGTTTTTTTTTTATTTATTTGACAGAGAGAGACACAGCGAGAGAGGGGAATGCAAGCAGGGGGAGTGGGAGAGGGAGAAGCAGGCTCCCGGCCGAGCAGGGAGCCCGATGCGGGGCTCGATCCCAGGACCCTGGAATCATGACCTGAGCCGAAGGCAGACGCTTAACGACTGAGCCACCCAGGCACCCCCAAAATGGTTGTGTTTTGACAACTTCTTCTTTCCCAACTCTGATTCCAATTTCTTGAGCCTGACCAGCCTACAGGGCTCTGCCACGTCTCTTCCCTTGGAGTTGCACATGCTCTACCAAAGACCTCGGTTCCAAAGTGCCCCAGGCCTGCCCCTGTATCAGGTGGGAGAACTGCTGTGGCCCCCTGGAAACAGATAACCCTTCCAAGTGACTGGAGGGTTGGCCTTTCATCCTAAGCAAGCAATCCCAAGGTTAGAGCAAGTTTTGTCAGTGGGCAGCCTCCTCTGATTCCGTCCACCCCCACCGCCTCCTGGAACTATTTGGATGACACAATTCAAGAGACTCATGGGGATCCTTGGCTAGGAACTCTCTTCTCTGGTAAGGTACTGGCAAGCAAGAGAGAGGAGGGTTGGGCTCCTCAGGAGAGAGAGAGAGAATAGATAACGTTTCCCTGGTAAAAGAAGGACACCTGTATAATGAAATAAAAACTGAACAAAACATCAGTCATCAGAGTTGATCCTCTCCTACCTCAGGAATTCCCCAATCTGGGTGATCATCAGCATCACATGAAAGGCTTTTATGGGGCGCCTGGGTGGCTCAGTCGTTAAGCGTCTGCCTTCGGCTCAGGTCATGATCCCAGGGTCCTAGGATCGAGTCCCGCATCGGGCTCTCTGCTCCTTGGGAGCCTGCTTCTCCCTCTGCCTCTCTCTCTCTCTGTCTCTCATGAATAAATAAATAAAATCTTTAAAAAAAAAAAAGAAAGGCTTTTATAAGTAGAATTAAACACATCCCTATGCTATTATGCAGCGATCGCACTCCTTGGTATTTGACCATAATAAATGAAAACACCAGGGGCACCTGGGTGGCTCAGTCAGTTGAGCAGCTGATTCTTGATTTCAGCTCAAGTCATGATCTTGGGGTAGTGGGATAGAGCCCTGCTTCAGACTCCGGACTCAGCAGGGAGTCTGCTGGAGATTCTCTCTCCCTCTGCCCACCCCACCCCCTGCTCGCTCGCTTGCTCTCTCTCTCTCTCACTTTAAAATAAATAAATAAATCTTTTAAAAAATAAATGAAAATATATTTATGGCAGCTTTATTCATAATAGCCAAAAGCCCCATCAGTAGGTAAAGAGAGAAACAAACTGAGGTACAGCCACAGGGTGGAATACTACTCAGCAATAAAAAGTAATGAACTATGGATATGATACATGCAACAACACGGATAAATCCCAAAAACTTTATGAGAAGCAAAAGAAAAAAAGAAACCGGACACATCCATTGATATGACATTCAAGAACAGGAAAGACCCATCTATGGCGATAGAAATCAAACGAGTGGTGATCTATGCAGGATGGGGATTGATTTAACTTTTTGAGGCCATGGAAATGTTCTGTATGCATACATTTGCCAGAACTTACCCAGTTATACTCTGAAGATCTGTGCGTTTCCCTGTAGGTAAATTTTACCTTAATTTAAAAAAAGAAACCAAGGGGCACCTAGGTGGCTCAGTCGGTTGAGCATCCAACTCTTGGTTTTGGCTCAGGTCATGATCTCGGGGTCGTGAGATCAAGCCCCACGTCGGAGTCAATGCTCAGCCCAGAGTGTGCCTGTCCCTCTCCCTCCCCTGCTTGCGCATGCGTGCTCTCTCTCAAATGGATGAATAAATCTTAAAAAACAAAAACAAAAAACCAAAAATATATATTCTCTGGCCCCGTCCTATTCCTACTAAATCAGAATCTCCAGAGGCAGAATCTGGAAATGTATATTTTAAAAAACCTTTGCAGGTGATTCCAATACACACTCTGGTGTGGTAACCTTTGGATCCTAAGAAAGCTTTGGCTGATTCCCTATTGTTTACCAGAGGTGGGGAAGTTACAGGACTGCTAGTAGAAAGAAAGACTAAAATAACAGCTACTGCTTACTGAACACTTATTATCATGCTCTCAAATTCTTCCAAGAACTCCACAAAGCGGGTATTATTTTCTCCATCTTACAGATGAAAACAACAACAACAAAAATGAGTGCAGGACACTTGCCTAAATCACACAGCTGGTAAATCACAAAACTACTTAGCCCAGGTATTCTTTACTACAAATATCTCATTCTTTTCTATCGTTCATTCATTCCAATAATCCTAACCAAGTAAATATTGGGTGCCTTCTCGGAGCGAGGCACTCTGCTGGGCGTTATGCCACGCCGACCATCCTGGAAGATAGGAAGGAGGATTAATGGGTGAGCAAGATGGAGTCTGTAACGCAGCATTTACCTTTGCTTTGTAGACTCAGGGAGGAAAGGGATCCCAGGCCTCTTTTAATTTTAAGTATTCAGGTGGTTTGGGGAAAGGCAGGAGGTTTATGGTTATAGAAGCAGAGCTAAAGGAAGCTTCTCTGCTGCTTACTTTGGGAACTTTCCAGAAGTTAACACCAACAGCAGGTAATGTTAAAAATGGGTTAAAATCATTATGGGATTATGAATAATTCACAGGCACCCCCTGTTACCCATTACATTTTGTTCTACATAATTGCTTCCTGGAAATCTGCTCCCAGGGCAGGGGATTGGGAGTATGCATGAAATTGAATATTTCTGCCTTTGATAAATAAATTTAAACAAAATTGTGAATTAGTTTCAGTCCCCTGCTGTCTATCCCCTTTGAGTTGATAAGACTGGTCCTTTACCCAACAAAATAACTGTGCAAGCAAAAGGGTGTAGCTCTTTTGAAAGGGAAGCAAGCCCCAGTTCCTATTCATACCAGGGAGTGTTCCAGGGGTTCTAAATATTGTGGAGGATTTGAAGTGGGATGGGGGACTAGAAGAGGGATGTCTGGGGGAGAATCAGAGTCAAACCACAAAATGTGTATCAAACCACGGTACGATATAAAGATGGGAATGACCAGGATAAGAGTAATCCTTCTATAAAAATTGAGATGTAATTCACACACCAAAAATTCATCCTTTTATTTTTTATTTTTATTTTTTTATTAAAGATTTTATTTTTAAGTAATCTTTACACCCAACGGGAGGCTCAAACCTACAACCGCAAGAACAAGAGTCGCATGCTCTACTGACTGAGACAGCCAGGCACCTCAAAAATTCACCTTTTTTGGGGGGTTCTTGGGAAAAAATTCACCCTTTTAAAGTGTACAAGTCACTTTACCCCAGCCCCTGGCAACCATTAATTTATTTTGTCTCCATAGATTTGCCTGTTCCGGATATTTCGTATAAATGGAATCATGCAATACGTTGCCTTTTGTGACTGGCTTCTTTCGCTTAGCATATTTTCAAAGTTCCTCCATGTTGTTGCATGCATCAGAACTCCATTCCTTTTTATGGCTGAGTAATATTCCATCATACAGATATATTTTGTTTATCCATTCATCAATTAATGGAAATAGGTTTTGGCTATTATGAATAATCCTACTATGCACATTCATGTACAGGTTTCTGTGTGAATATGTTTCTAATTCTCTTAGGTATACAACTAGGAGTGGAATTGCTGGGTCATGAGATAACATTTGTTCAGGTTTTTTTTTAATTTTTATCTTAATTCCAGTGTAGCTAACATATAGCATTATGTTAGTTTCAGGTGTACAGTATAGTAATTCAACACTTTCATTCATCACCTAGTGCTCGTCACAAGTGCACTTTTTACACATCACCTATTTCCCCATACTCTGCCCTACCCCCAGCCTGCCCACCTCTCCTCTGGTAACCATCAGTCTGTTCTCAAGAGTCTGTTTTTTGGTTTGTCTCTCTTTTTTTTTTCCCTTCGCTCATTTGTTTTGTTTCTTAAATTCCACAGCATATGTTCAAGGGTTTTTTTGCTTTGTTTTTTAGACAGAGAGTGTGCGAGCGGGGGACGGGGGTGGAGGGGCAGAGGGAGAGAGAGAAGCCTAAGCAGACTCCACACCCAGCGCGGAGCCTATCTCAGGGTTCAGTCTCACGACCCTGAGATCATGACCTGAGCCAAAACCAAGAGTCAGATGCTTAACTGATTACACGACCCAGGTGCCCCATATGTTCAATTTTTTGAGGAAGTATCAAACTGTTTTCCACAGTGGCTGCACCATTTTCCATCCCCCCAGCAGCGTATGAGGATTCCCCCCTTTTCTAGCAATACCTCTTTTCTCTAGCGATACTCTTGCTTTATCTTCTTTGTCAAAATGTATCTCTGTTCTATGTAGTAATCACAGCTTATCTGAAAACCTAACCTACATTACTGGTTTCATGTGTCATCCCGCTGGATAACACATTTACAATTTAAGAAGAACTTCCTGGAGATACACAAGTACATTATTCAGGACACTTCTAAATTCAAACTATCTGAAGAAAAGAGAGGATGTATTTACTCACGTAGCTAGGAAGATAGGTAGCTTACAAACTGTAAGGGGAAGTTATAGGAACCAAGGCTTCAGCTTCAAGGTGAAGTTCTCTCTCTTTCTCTCTCTCCATTCCCCTCTGAATCTCCCCCTTGTTTCTTATTTCTTTGATGTCCTGTTTCCATGACACTCTCTCCACCTCTCATCTCAGTAGCCTCTGCTTGGCCTCCTTCTGCATCAGGTTCTTTCCATGTATAAGAATGATGGCTGCCCAGTGCTCAGACCTACAGCCTCTCAGCTTAACAGCACCACGAATAGTTTAAGACCTAGGGACAGAGACCTTCTCTCCCAGAATCATGTCATGCCATCCTTGTATCAATCACATGTCCAGGAAAATGAAGTCTAAAGTTCTTGGCTGCCCCCGGCTCCCACACCCACGTCCATGGCCAGATCAGAAGATGGGGACCTTGTCAGACTCACCACCTAACCTAACTATCGCCTCCTTAGTCATTTGGCTCTGTTGCAATTCTACTTTTTCCAAATGAGTGGAATGGAATCTTCTTTAGAAAATGGAGGGAAAACTTCAGTAATTGAAAGCACTTTCTATTTTACTCTCAATGGGTTCCAAAATCGGTGAAGGACTCTCAAGGGACTTCCAAAATTTCTCAAGTAAAGTCAAACAGCTATCAGAGCCCACATGTGAAAAAGAGAAAATGAGCTGAGTCCTTGGATGCTGGAGCTGGAAGACCCTGTGGGGATCACCCAGTCCCCCGACTCATTTTACACAGGAAGCAACTGAGGTCTAGGGCTGGAGGGGGGCCTGTCTGGTCACAGAGATGAAAAGTAGCAGAGCTGGCCCCAAACTTGGATCTCCAGGCCATGCCTTTTCTTCTTGTCCAGCTTCTTCTTATCTGCACTCAGATTTAAAAAAAAGGGGGGGGGGCTCCAGGGGCGTCTGGGTGGCTCAGTCGGTTAAGCATCTGCCCTCGGCTCAGGTCATGATCCCGAGTCCTGGGATTGAGCCCCACATCGGGCTCCCTGCTCAGCCCCACATTGGGCTCCTTGCTCACATGGATCCTATCAATTAATCATATTTTTGTGCTGCCTAAGCTTGGATGTCTGCTTTTCCCTCTCCCCCTCCTCCCCCACTCGTGCTCTCTCTCTCTCTCTCAAATAAATGAATAAAATCTTAAAAAAAGAAAAAGGGCTCCAGATTCATAGTAAGGGCATAAGAAGGAGGTGCTGAACGGAGCCCAGGCTTTCTAGTTCCAATTCACTCTTTGGGCATCACAGGGACCCAATTTATGCTGTGGGAGGATTTCTTGCTGAAATCAGCACTACTTGGGCCATAATCTAGCTGTGAGTCACAAACTGCACAGGAAGTATCTGAACGAGCTTTCTCTGAGCGAGAGAGGAGAGAACTGAAGGGTGAGGCACAGAAATAATGTGCAGACGTTTTTGGAACTGAAATAAAGAGCCGTAATCAACGGACTCACTGTCCCTGCATCCTGGCCCCATGGAATGGCCCGTGGAAGTGCAAACACTCGCCTTCTCCCTGCACACTTCCTAGCCACGCACCCAGGAGAAGAGACATACTTCTGGGACACGTTTTAGAGCCTTTTTTTTTTTCCCCCACATGAATTTGTACAAGCTCTTTCTACTAAGGGTTTAGTTCTTGTCTGCCTTATAACTGGCAAAAATTTCTGTCCAGCTTTCCTTTGTCTTTTGCTTGGTTTTTCTCCTTTGATGTGTTTAATTTTCACATGTGATCCTATCGACTAATCATCTCTTTTGTGTTGCCTAAGCTTGGATGCCATGATTCAGTATCTTCCTCTACTTCATTTTTTTAACCAATGAAAGTCATTTCTTATAAATCCATCAACATGTCCCTTAAAAGCTTGAGTTTGCAGTAATTTGAACATGACAGAATTAAGGACTCCCACACCCATCCTACTTCGATTTATCTAAATTTTCTTCCAATACTTTTGCACAATTAAATATTTCAACTATCTGGAATTTATTTTAGTGTAAAATGTGAGGTAGGGATCTAAGTTTCTGTTTTCTTGTTGTGTTTTTTTCCAAATGGTTAATCAGTTCTCATAACAACAGTTATTAACTAATAACTCTCTTCCCCACTCCCAGTAATGTTTTCTAGAGGTATAGACTGTGAGGATGTACCGTTGGTTGCTGTTGTTTTAAAATATGTGCATATCCATGACACTGTCCCATTCAAGAGGTGGAATTTAATTCCTCTCCCCTTGAGTGTCAGCTGGACTCAGTAACATAACCAAGTATAATGGTTGGTGTAAGTGCTGGTTTGTGACTCATGAGGCCGGGTCATGAGAGACATGCAGCTTGCTTCTCGCTCTTTCTTGGATTGCCCACTTTAGAGCAGGGCAGCTACCAGCCTCCTTAGCCCCCACATATGCAACAGAGGAACCTCTGCCCCCCTCAGAGTGCCCCAGGTCCTTCTGGGAGGTGCTGAGAGGAGCCTCACAAGGGAACACAAACCAGCCTCCCTCTGTGGTCACTAGGCAGCTACTTGCCTTTTTTTGCTTTTTAGCACCACTTCCTGACTGTGGCTCCTGAATCCCCTTGGGAAAGCATCACCTCCACATCAACCATCGTGAGAGGCCCCCGGGCAGAGTGTTTCCTGGGGGTTGGGGACGGAATTGGCTGCTTCTAAGCTACAACAGATCACCTGGGCCCTTAAGTGGTTCTGTTTTGCCCTGAATCTTGGGGTGTCCATCTTGAATTGCTCTATCAGCTTCTTTCTATAAGCCCCCCTCTCTGTAGAGTGCTCAACAAAGGAGTGGGCAGGGGCACAAGTCCTTCTATCTGCTTCCAGACATTTATTCTCTTTCCCACAGAGAAAACAGCCCACTTAAATGGAGGTTAACAGGCAGGCTGTTGGGGATATGGATTATAGTCCTAACAGCAGCCAAGAACTAATGATCTGTTATTCCCCAAACCCTTTTAACAGACCTCACCTAAGAGATCCCTCTGGACTGTCTGACTCACCTAGTTAGCACTTTCCCTCTCACAGATACACATTCCCCTTCCTTGGTCCAGATATCTCTTCCTTGGGAAACCCAACAGCTCCCTCTCTGCCCCAGGAACATGATTCATGCCTGAGCTTCTGCATTACTAACTGACCTGGCATTCTTAGGAAACCAGTGCCTCCTGCACTTTAGATCTAGGAAAAGAGCAACTCAGTGTTCTAGAGAAAATTCTCTTGCCCTCTTGCCTTCAAAATGTCATTAACTGAAAAGAGATAGGGTTTTCTTGTCAAGCCTGGGGAGGGAGCTGCTCAGGGAGACAGACTGGCAGCCTTCAAAACATGCATGCCAGCCTTTTTAACAAGCAACTCCATTATTGGGAAAATTTTAAAGACAAGAAAAAAGATTTAATGCCAAGGACGCTTATTACAACACTGTTTGTAATAGTGAAAAACTGGTAATAGCCTAAATGCTCAAGAATAAGGGGACTGATCAAATTATGGCACATCCATAAAATGGAACGTCATTTAGCTTTTAAAAGCTATGCTGTAGATGAATGTTCATAGACACGGAAAGATGGAACATGGTAAATTGTTAGAAAAAAATTATTGTAGTATGATGCCATCTTTTTCAGTATATACACTAATAAATGTAGGATGGATATATATCAAAGGTTAACAGTAGGGCACCTGGATGGCTCAGTCAGTTAAGCATCTGACTCTTGATTTCAGCTCAGGTCATAGTCCCAGGGTTCTGGGATCGAGTGCCCCATTGGGCTCCCTGCTCAGTGGGGAGTCTGCTTCTCCCTCTGCCCTTCCCTTCTGCTTATTCACTCTCTATCTCAAATAAATAAATAAAATTTAAAAAAAAAAAAGAAGAAGAAAGGTTAACAGTAGTTGACTTGAGATGATGGGTATTTTTATTGTTTTTATTTTGCCTGTGTATATGTTCTATACATCCTGTAGGTGGGTGTCTTGTCACCTTGTAAAGAGAAGAAAATGGTAAGAATTACTTTCTTTCTTTTTTTTTTTTTTTTAGATTTATTTATTTGACAGAGACACAATGAGAGAGGGAACACAAGCAGGGGGAGTAAGAGAGGGAGAAGCAGGTTTCCCGCTGACCAGGGAGCCCGATGCGGGGCTCGATCCCAGCACCCTAGGATCATGACCTGAGCTGAAGGCAGACGTTTAACGAATGAGCCACCCACACGCCCCAAGAATTACTTTCAGTGCAAAATCTGACTGCCTCTCTACTAAACTAGGTAAAATCAAAAGGACTGACAATACCAAGTGTCAGTGAAAATGTGGAACAACCAAGACACTCGTCCACAGCTGATGGGGTTGCAAATTCTAACAACCACTTTGGAAAAATGTCATGCGATATTACTAAAGCAAAACATGCATCCACCCCATGACCCAGCTGCTCCTTTCCTGGGTATATACTAATAGAAGTGTGTGTTTATGTACACCAAGTACACACACAAAATCATTATAGCTTAGTAACAATAACTTTATGAACAATAACCCAACCCTGGGAAAACACCAGTGTTCATCAGCATCAGAATGGGTAAAATAAAGTGTTGCCTATTCACACCACAGAATACTAGAGAACAATAAAAAATAACAAACCGTTTCAACCTGGTAGAACATGAATGAATTTCACAGACCTAATGTTGAATGAAAAAAGCCTGATACTGAAAAGTACATACTATATTATTCCATTTACATGAAGGCCAAGAACAGGCCAAATGAAGCTATGCTGATAGGGATCAGGGTAAGGGTTACCTGTAGGAAAGGTACTGATGGGAAAGGAACATGAGGGAGCCTTCCAGGGTGCTGGGAATGAATGTTCCATACCAGCAGTGTCCAAAAAAACGATACTGTAAGCTATTTAATATATGCTAGTAGCCATATTTAAAAAGCTAAAAAGAAACCAGTGAAATTTAATTTTAATTTTATAATAGCCTTAATTTTAATGATATATATATATATTTTTTAAAGATTTTATTTATTTATTTGAGAGAGAGAATGAGAGAGAGCACATGAGAAGGGGGAGGGTCAGAGGGAGAAGCAGACTCTCCGCCAAGCAGGGAGCCCGATGCGGGACTCGATCCCGGGACTCCAGGATCATGACCTGAGCCGAAGGCAGTCGCTTAACCAACTGAGCCACCCAGGCACCCTAATGATATGTTTTTATTTAACATACAAAATACTGTGATTTGGACATTTACTTACTATTTAAAAATTATCAATGGTATATATTCCTTTTTTTGTGCTAAGTTGTTGAGAGTGTATTTTACACTTACAGCACATCTCAATTCCAACTAGCCACCCTTTGTGGTTTTTTTAAATTTTATTAAGTAATCTCTCCACCCAACGTGGGGCTCAAACTACAACCCCCAGATCAAGAGTCGCACGCTCTAGGGCCTAAGCCAGCCTAGGGGCCCCTCAACCAGCCACCCCTCAGTTGCTCAATAACCATCCGTGGCTGATAACTATCACATCAAACAGCACAGGACTGTACCTCGATTTGAGTGGTAGCTTACTCACAGAAAAATTCATCAAGCTGTACATTTAAGACATAAACATTGTACCTCAATCAAATAAATAAATACATTTTTAAATAAACCTTTCTAAAAAGGCGGTTAAGAGACACATCTAGCAAAGAAAAGCAGCCTCCGGCTGCCTAGCTCAGCTGACCGGCCCTCTCTGGGACTGAGGATACCGTGCAGAGTTCTAAGGGCAACCTGGCAAGTCAAGCTGACTTGCTCGGCCCGGGGTGTGGTGGAGCAAAGTGAAAACTTGCCCTAAGAGAAGGAGTTAGAGAAACTTGGGGAGAATGCCCCAAAGCTGATAGGAATCTGGAGTGATTCTAATAAACACAGTGCTTTCTAACTGGGTTTGCCACCAGAGGTGAAGAACCCACCGGCCAGAGAGGTTCGCCATGGCCACAGCTGAGCCTGACAGAATCCACGTCCACAACTTTACTCAGAGCACCGTAACTTAGGCCTGTGCTCCTGAGGTGGAGTATATATACCTGATGATTTCTGTAAATTTTTTTTCACTTGTTATGTATTTATTTAAAATTGTGTGTGCAGGGACATCAGGCTGGCTGAGTCAGTGGAGCGGCGACTCTTGATCTCAGGGTTGTGGGTTCGAGTCATACATTGGGTGTAGAGATTATTTAACAATAAAAATCTTTTTTAAAAAGTGTGTATAAGTCCATGTGTGTATATGGAACATAAAATCCACGACTTCTATTAAAATGGAATTACCATATGAACCAGCAATCCCACTTCCAGGTATATCCCCAAAAGAATTATGTATATGGAACATAAAATCCATGACTTCTATTAAAAATGGAATTACCATATGAACCAGCAATCCCACTTCCAGGTATTATGTATATGGAACTGATTAGGATAATGCTAAGGTTTAAACAATGACTGTAAAAAATATCAAGTAAATAATAACACAGATGGCACATGGATAATAGCAACCAAAAAACTAAAGAAGTGGTACGCAGTCTCTGACTTCTAGAAAACAGTGGTTTCCATACCGTCCTCCCTTTGTGAAATGATCCCGGACACCCAAGCTTTTCAGGGTAGGGAAGGCAGGGGTATTTAAGGGACTGGTCCATGTGGGTGATTATCAGGTAGAAAAAAAAGATGAGCAATTTGTTCAGAACGTCTCCAAGAGGCATCAGAAACTGCCTGGTTGGAAGTCAAAAGGTGATTTTCTAGAAAAACCCAGACCTCAGAGAAAACCAACCAGGGCAGATTTCTCCAGAGGAGCTTATGTCGTGGTCACGAGAGAAATTCTTCTTTGCTCTCCTCACCCAGCCAAAGCCCCCCGAGCCGTGCATTTCCCGGGTCAGCAGCTCTCTCCACATGGCACTTCCGGCTTGTGTGGCCCTCAGACAAAACCACTGCTTGCAGGACTGACCAACCGCTGAAGGCCAGACAGAGAGGAAAGTCAGGGGAAGTGCACATCCCTGAATACGGAATTACTGAACAAAGACAAAGAGCAGTACCCTAACTGTGAGCGGTCGTTCTCTTTCTGGAGTATGTTAGTACATCCATGCTGGGAATTTACATTGACACTGGTGTGCAACCATCATCACCATCCATCTCCAAATTCTTCCCATCTTCCCAAACTGAAACTCCATACCCATTAGAGATAAGCCTCCCTTCCCCATTGCCTCCAGCCCTGACAACTACCATCCTACTTTCTGTCTCTGTGAATTTGACTACCCCATGTACCTTATATAAGTGAAATCACACAATATGTATCCTTCCCTTGCTGGCGTATGTCACTCAGCATAATGTCCTCAAGATTCATCCAGGTTGTGGCATGTGCCAGAATTCCCTTCCTTTGAAAGGCTGAATAACATTCCATGGTATGTAGACACCACAGTGTGTTTATCCATTCATCTGTCATTGGACACCTGGGTAGTTTCTACCTTCTGACCACGGTGACGAATAGTGCTAGGAATATGGGTGTACAAGTATCTCTTTGAGTCCTTGGTTTCAATTCTTTTGGGGATATACCTGGAAGTGGGATTGCTGGTTCACATGGTAATTCCATTTTTAATTCTGAGGGACCGCCATACTGGTTTCCACAGTCGCTGCACCATTTTACATTCCCACCAGCGGAGCACAAGAGTTCCAATTTCTCTACATCTTCACCAACACTTGCTATCCTCTGTTTTTTTTTTGTTTTTTTGGGGTTTTTTTTGGTAAAAGCTATCCCAATGGGTGTGAAGCGGTATCTCATCGTGGTTTCAATTTGCATTTCCCTAATGGTCAGTGATGTTGACTATCTTTTTCATGGGCTTATTGGCCATTTGTGTATCTTCCTTGGAGGAAGGTGTATCCAAATCCTTTGCCCATTTTTCAATTGGGATTGTTTGTTTTTGCTGTTGTTGTTGTGGAGTTATAGCAAGGTTCTTTTTTTTTTTTAAAGATTTTATTTATTTATTTGACAGAGAGAGACACAGCGAGAGAGGGAACACAAGCAGGGGGAGTGGTAGAGGGAGAAGCAGGCTTCCCGCGGAGCAGGGAGCCCGATGCGGGGCTCGATCCCAGGACCCTGGGATCATGACCTGGGCTGAAGGCAGACGCTTAACGACTGAGCCACCCAGGTGCCCCTATAGCAAGGTATTTTATATGCATTTATTCCTTTCTTCCCACAATGCTCCTAGCGCCTCCTCTTAAACCCCCAGCCAGGCACAGACTCATGCTCTTGGCATCCCAAAGCAAGCCAGACTGATAAATGAAACCTGCAAGGGCAGCTAGAGAAAAGAAATAAACAAAAGCAGAAAGAAGGGAGGGAAGGTCAGCCAAGGGCACAAACAAACAGGCTTCAATTCTCTCAGTCCAGTGGGTACTAAATTAGGTACAAAATCTCAGTGCCTCAAATCCAAAGGAAAACCAATTCATGTGAATTTCGTCCTTGAATTGCATAAGGCAAATGGGTCTTTCACATTCTAGGAGCATCCTCTCTGCCTTCCCTGTGATGATAGAGGGGCAGCAAAGACCAAAAGAAGTAAGAAAAAGGGTGAGGGGCCTGGAAGGACGGTAGGTCCTATGCAAACGGCCTCTGGGAGCAGAACTGCGTCTGGGGGAAGAAGCAGGGACAGTGATGGCTCCCTGTTGTGTTCTCCAGAGGTGGACTCTTAGAGCACTAGTGTAATAAGGAAGTGATGTTAAAAAGGCAAGTAAGGCCATGATGAAAAGTTGTGCAGGGAAGACATGTGAGAGCCAAACAGGGGACCCCTGAAAAGATAGCCATCCACAAGGCACTGATGAAACATACTTCCTCCTCTGACAGGGACCCCAGCCTTGCCCCAGGCAGTTTCTCCTTGATACTAGAATAAGAATATAGCTGAGGTAGCAAGGTGTTTTATATGTACTACATATATATATATAGTAGGAGACATGCTAAATGCAGGTTCATGGGCACCATCTCCAGAGACACGGCCTCAGCGTGCCTGGGGTGGGGCCCCGGACCCTGCACTTTGGCCCAGCTGCCCATGATGACGGCGATGTCAATGGTGGGAGCCATACTCTGAGCCCTTCTGGCTACTCTCAGGTGCAGAGACAACCCTGGGCTTTTCCCAGTCTGTGAGACAGCCATCCTGGTCTCTGCTCCCCCTTTCTCTCCCCAAATCCGGATTCCTGAGATTACAAACAGAAAAATTAGGGGTGATTGCTTATTTACCCCATGACAACAGGACTCTCCCCAACCAAAAGAATTTGCTAAGAGATGCTTTTATTTTCTAGGTGCTTGCCCTTAAGTGTTTGCCACATAAAAGGCGTGAGAGAGAAATTTGGCAGATGGCATTTAGGAGAGAGATGGAGAGCATCTAAGAGTCGTGGCAAATTGATCATCACTGAGCAATGAAGATAAAATGAGAACCACAACCTAAAGTTACAAGTGAGAATAGGATTTACATCCTTGTGAAAAACACATCCACTGTAGGGGCGCCTGGGTGGCTCAGTCAGTTGGGCATCTGCCTTCGGCTCAGGTCATGATCTCAGGGTCCTGGGATCGAGTCCCATGTCAGGCTCCCTGCTCAGTGGGGCATCTGCTTCTCTCTCTCCCTCTGTGATCTCTCTCGCTTTCTTTCTCTCTCAAATAAATAATAAAATCTTTAAAAAAAAAAGAACATATCCATTGTAACTGTCATAAACACTCATGAATCTCATGTGCCAGCCCCTATGCTAAGTGCTTTATTCATTAATTTATTAAAAATATTAGGGCACCTGGGTGGCTCATTTGGTTAAGTGTCTGCCTTGGGCTTGGGTCATGATCCCAGGGGTCCTGGGATTGAGCCCCACATCGGGCCCCTTCTTCAGTGAGAAGCCTGCTTCTCCCTCTTCCTCTGCCACTTCCCCTGCTTGTGTTCGCTCTCTCTCTGTCAAATAAATAAAATCTTTTAAAAATATATATACATATTTATATATGAACAAGTACATACATAAATGATTATAAAAATATAAACAGAGGCTGTGTTTCCAAATGGTCGCAGGTCATTCAAGCAACGTAGCCTTGTGGTTTTAGCACATGAACTCTAGAAAGACTTAGGTTCAAGTCTTAGTTCTGTCATTCATCCACTATGTGACCTCAGCAAGAAACATCTCCTGGCCTCAGCTTCCTCATCTGTCAAATAAGGAAGCACGTAGCTCCCAGGGCT
The DNA here is from genome assembly GCF_054177405.1 of Leptonychotes weddellii. Classification (NCBI taxonomy): domain Eukaryota; kingdom Metazoa; phylum Chordata; class Mammalia; order Carnivora; family Phocidae; genus Leptonychotes; species Leptonychotes weddellii. The sequence goes on from NC_138375.1 coordinate 109,416,176, forward strand.
GTTCTGCTGATTAAATGAGATGATACATGCCAAACTCTGAGCAAGGTCTCTGGTGTGTAAATAAAGCCACTTGTGAGTGTTTTGAATGGTTGTTGTTACCATTGTTGCCGACTGAGCAGAGTGTGAGTCCTCTAACCTAAAGTAGCGCGTGTCCGGCCAGGAGCCACTTCTGCCTTCACACATCCCCAACAAAGATCTAGAGAGATCCAGGGGGTCCTGCTAGGCCGGAGTAGTCACTGAGGGGACACCCAGATCTGGAAGCAACCTGCCTCTAGTCTCCACGCTGGACAACACTCCCTGCACAGACAGCATGTTCTAGAAAGGGCAGAGGACCTTATGAAATGGGTGTGAGGTTAAATAGATGAGGGGCACCTGGGCGGCTCAGTCGGTTAACCGTCTGCCTTCAGCTTGGGTCACGCTCCAGGAGTCCTGGGATCGAGTCCAGTATTGGGCTTACTTGGCAGGATCATCACTGCTTCTCCCTCTCCCTCTACCGCTCCCCCTGCTTGTGCTCTCTCTCTCCGAGACAAATAAGTAAATAGAATCTTAAAAAAAAAAAAAAAAAAAAAGAAGAATTAAATAGAGTAGCGATGTCTGGCACACAGCAAATGTTCAGTCACCATTAAGTATTATTATTATCTATAATTTATAAGATATTTGCTAAGAACATGACCTCAATAATACTTAGCATTAATTGAGCACCTACTCCAAGAGCCAGCTCTTGGGTCTGGATGCCCAATACTTGCACCTTTTCCTGAAAACAGTGTTCCACTTTCTTCTGCAGAAACTTCAGCCCTCCATCCCACGGTCCTGGTGGGGGTGGGGGGCTGCCAATCACAGTCCTCTATTCCAGCTCCTGACGGCCCGTGCAGCCTCATTACCCAAAAGCCACCGGGAGCCAGCCTGCACCTGCAGTCTGACAGAATCGGATTTCTCGACTTGACGCAGTGAGATGAGCCTTTCCAAAGGACTGCACTCGTTGCTCTTTGGGGGCTTGGGATTGAGAAAAGCAGAGTTAACTGGGGATCGAAAGCTGTCATGATGTGAGGACAGCTGAGCAGTTGGCTGTCCCCTGTAATCGATGAGACTAGCAAAGCAGGCCTTTGCTTTTATCTTTTGTCACAGATCAGAAAGCACTGGTCGCCCAAAGAGAGGTCCTTATGACATCTCACAGCTTCTGCATGACTTGAGGAGAAACAGTGTTTCCTGGTGGCTCCCCCGCTGGCTTTATCTTCCCTGTCCTCCTGGCTTCTTTCTTTTGCACTGCAAGCTGATTTTCCCTGTCAGTGCAGGCCGGGTTTTGCTCTTTCAGCCCCAACAGTGACTTCATACAGAGATGCTTTTCCTCCGCACACGTGAACTGGTATTTGCTAGAAGATTGTCATAATGAGGATTCGAACCCCGGTTGACCATAACGTGACGAACCCCCCGCAGCGGTGCAAAGCCCACCCTCCAATTCCAGGCAGTGCCCGCAACAGCACACGGGCCCCGAGCTGGGGCTGGGGGGTCAGGCCCTGGGAGCCGGGCAGGGGGCCCGCAGGTGAGAGATGAGGTCGGAGCAGGGGCAGGGAAGGCAGAACTACAAGCTGCTGGTGCTGACACACCTGTCTCCAACTGGCAACCCGGAAGACTGTTTATTCTTTCAATTCTGGGAGCTATCCTAATCTTTTTTTTCCAGGAATATCTGTTTAACCAAGCCACTCAGTTTCTGATGCTTGCCACCCCAGAACCCTAAATGACATATCTCTGTCTGTAGGCCCTGTGTTTGTTGCTGGGGACAGAGACGAATAGGCTGCAGTCCTACTCCGACGTCCTTGTGATTACAGAGAGTGATTATTATAGGGAACAAACGGAGGGTTGTTGGCGGGGAGGTGGGTAGGGGGATGGGGTAACTGGGTGTTGGGCATTAAGGAGGGCACTTGATGTAATGAGCATTGGCTGTTATATACAAGTGATGAATCACTAAATTCTACCCCTAAGCTAATAATACACACTATGTTAACTTGAATTTAAACAAAGTCTAAAAAAAGTGGAGGGGAGAGTGATGATTCTCATGACAAAAAGATTCTTCCTTTTCGGGCTCCTGGCTGGCTCAGTCAGTACGGCATGTGACTCTTGATCTCAGAATTGCCAAGTTCAAGCCCCATGTTGGGTGTAGAGATGATTTAAAAATAAAATCTTTTTTTAAAAAAAAAGATTCTTTCTTTTGCAAAATAATTCACTCCTGGGTCCTCCCCAGTCCCCCCAACCCTCCTTCTGTAAACTCAATGAAGGCTCCCTCTATCCCCATCACCTGGACCACAATAAGCCCTCAGCAGGTTCACTGAATGAATGGATGGGCGGATGGATGATGGGATCATCTCGATTTCTACACATAAGGAAGCCACCTCAAAGAGGCTTACAACTAGCCCACACACATGCTATCAACGAGTGGTAGAGCAGAGACTCAAAACTACACCAGCCCGTGTCTTCACTACAACACACTGTGTTTCTCTTGTTCACCCTGGAAAGGAGCTCTCTCCTTTTCTTGGACAGGAGAGAGCCAAGGTACCAAGAAAAGACTCCAATGTCAAAATAGCACGTTCCAGGGGCGCCTGGGTGGCTCAGTCGTTAAGCGTCTGCCTTCGGCTCAGGTCATGATCCCAGGGTCCTGGGATCGAGCCCCGCATCGGGCTCCCTGCTCCGCAGGAAGCCTGCTTCTCCCTCTCCCACTCCCCCTGCTTGTGTTCCCTCTCTCACTGTGTCTCTCTCTATCAAATAAATAAAATCTTTTTTAAAAAAATAGCACGTTCCAATTTGGGGATTCCTCAAAAAGTTAAACATAGAATTACCACATGACCCAGCAATTCTACCCCTGGGTATATCCCGCAAAGAAGTGAAAGCGGGTCTCAAAGTACACGTACACACACGTTCACAGCAGCGCTATTTGTGTAGGAGCCCTCGGACCGGTGCTAAGGGTCGACTTGCTTCCATCTTATGCATTCCTTGCTTGCTAACCTAAGTCCCTTGATGTGCTGCAGCGCTCACTTAATTTCCTTGAGATTTGCAGACCACTGGTTTGGAGGAGTGAAGAACCAAACTTTCCCAGAAGATAAGGCCTGACCACATCCAAATACAGCTGCCCCCGATGGCAGCGAGTCTGCTCAGGGTCACGTCGACATACGAGTAACTGCCCGGGCACCTGCTTCTCCTGCGTGCAGTCCCCCGCCTTTTCCCATGCCTTCCCCTTTTGAACCCTCCAGCTTCCCCTGGACAGGGAAGATGGTCTTAGTGACATTAGTCTACCATCTTCCCAGGTTGCCAGTTTCTGGAATAAAGCCACCTTTCCTTTCCTTCCATCACTTGTCTCTTGATTTTCAAGCAGCGAACAGCCAAACCTGTTTGGAACCGGTTTTCTGTCCTAGAACATTTGCAATAGTCAGAATGTGGACATAGCCCAAACACCCATCAGTGAGTGGACGGATCAACAAAGTGTGGCAGATGGATACAGGGAGTATAATTTAGCCATAAAAAGGAATGGAGTGATGATCCCTGTTACAATGTGGATAAACCCTGAAAACATTATACTAAGTGAAAGAAGCCAGACACAGAAGGTCATATATGGTATGATTCAATTTACAAGAAACATCCAGAATAGGTAAATCCACGGAGACAGACACAGATTTGGTGGTTAGAGGGGCTGAGAAGAGGGGAAAATGGAGAGGAACTGCTTAATGGAGAGGGGGCTTCTTTTTGGGGTGATGAAAAGGTGTTGGAACTAAACAGTGGTGATGGCTACACAACACCGTGAGTGTACTAAATGCCGCTGAATTGTTCACTTTACGATGGTTAGTTCTTTGTTATGTGAATTTCCCCCTCAGTTAAAGGAAATCACATTCCTAGAGTCATGCTAGCACTCAAACACCAAATGCTTCCCATGGCTCTCCCAGCCCCAGGCGCACAGCAGGGGTTCAATGAATGCTTGATGCTTGTATTTTTAAATTTTTTTTTATTTTTAAGATTTATTCATATATTTAGAGAGAAGGCATGAGTGAGGGAGGTGGGGGGGCAGAGGGAGAGAGAATCCTGAAGCAGACTCCCCCCAAAGTACAGAGGCCGACACAGGGCTCAATTCCAGGACCCCAAGATCATGACCTGAGCCGAAACCAGGCGTCAGCCACTTAACCAACTGTACCACCCAGGCGCCCCTGCTTGATGCTTTTAATTGGTTTTTAGGCTGAGCTGGAGAAGCCCTCTTTTGAAGGCAGTATGATAGAATGGCTAAGAGCACCCACAGCTTGAGTTCAAGCCCCAGGCCACTCACTTACATGAACTTGGGTGAAATTCTAAACTTCTGTATACTAGTTTTCTCATCAGTGAAATTGCAATAAGTGTGCCTACCTCACAGGGCTGTTCTAAGGACCGAGATGATAATGTATGCAAAGCACATGTCCGCATACCACAATAAACGCTCAGTAAATATCATCTCCTGTGATGATGCTGATTATCTGCCACAGTGGGTTCTACTGCTCCCAACCCCTCTATTTTCAAAAGTTCTTATCACGCTCTGTCTCTGTAATACATTCTGGGCTGCAGACATCTGTTTTTGCCAGGAAAAAGCTATTATTCTCAAAGCAGATTGACTCTCCCATGAGAAGCCCTCCAGCTCTGAAATCCCAAGGCCACTCTGGAGGACCCTTCTTGGTTTTCACCTCCATCAGCAACAGAGAGCCCCCAGGAAATGAACTCTACATAAATAATGAGGGTGGTTCCTGTTTCTTTTGGCTGCCTATGCAATTTGGTGTATTTATTGTGAGCTCTGTTTCTTGGTCATATGCTATGTGGGATGACACTGCTACTCTTCCAGCCCCAGGCTACTTCCTGTCCTCTGAGATGTGGAAGAGATTTGGGAAACATCCTGCACAGCCGGTCGGACAGCCTCAGAGGTCCATCCTGGTGCAGAAGGGTCACCAGGCTCTGAAAACATCCTGTCCACACCCCCAACATATCAAACCTGTGCCTCTGGTCCATGCCCAGGTCACACATTTGATTTCTTTTTTAAAGATTGTATTTATTTATTTGAGAGAGAGAGAGACAGAGAGAGCGTGAGAGGGAGAAAGGGGTTGGGCAGAGAGAGAGGGAGAAGCAGACTCCCCACTGAACAGGGAGCCCGATGAGATGTGGGGCTCAATCCCAGGACCCTGGGATCATGACCTGAGCCAAAGGCAGGTGCTTAACCGACTGAGTCACCCAGGCGCCCCAGCATATTTGATTTTTTAAATCATTGTTTTAAAAATAATTTGAGTGTTTAGTATAGGTAATGCACTCACAAAGGATAAAGAAATCAAACAGTATCAAAAGGATATGGTATGAAAAGGAAGACTCTTCCTGCTCCTTTCCCTTCAGCTTTGCAGCTTTTCAGGTCTCCTCCCCCAAAGAGATCATCACGACTATTCTTGAATGTCATTCTAGAGATAGTCTATGCATATAGGAACATATATTTATTCTTATCTCCATGGCCCCCATGAATCCTTTAGGGCCAAAGATACAATACCTGGAGCTCTGCATCCTTTTTTTTTTTTTTTTTTCAAGATTTTATTTCTTTATTTGAGAGAGAGAGAAACAGAGAGACAGAAAGAGAGCCAGCGAGTGTGCGAGCAAGCACAAGCAGGAGGAGAGGGAGAAGCAGACTCCCCGCCGAGCAGGGAGCCCAATGTGGGGCTCCATCCCAGGGCCCCAGGATCATGACCTGAGTCGAAGGCAAATGCTTAACCAACTAAGCCACCCAGGCACCCCTGCATCTTGCTTTTTTTAAACTTAACTATGGGGTAGTCTTTATAGCAGTTCACAGAACTACTCCTTTTTAACTGCTGCATTGTGTTCCATTTTATAGATCTACAAAACTTTATCCAACCAGTTCCCCAATGATGGACACTTAGGTTGTTTCCAATATTTTCCTTTAACAAGCAGGGCTATAATGAATGCCCTTCTAGAAGGAAATGAGAATTAGATTTCCTTCTGTTGGGGATGGGGATTCTTCTTTTCCCTCCACTTTCGCCAGAGTTGCCTGTATATACAAAACATATCCTGTATTTTGTCCCGAGCTCTCTACCTACTGACAGGATGCCATGAATGTCCTGTACTCAGCTTTTTTTTTAAATCAAATTACAAAAAAAAAAAAAGCATCAGAGCTATTTTTCCTCCACCGTAATTGGGACTTAAATCAATTAAAGGCCACACTAACTGAAAAGCATATCTCTACAAATAAAGATCTGGACAATCCCGTATGGTCTCCTGCAGGTTTAACTGAGGGAAGTATAAAAGGGAAGACTGCAAATTAAAGGTACTTATTTTCATATTCAGAAAAGGAAAATACTGTTCTTCGGCTAAAGTCCCAAGTCGTCAACAGTGAGCACCATTAGTAAGAGATAACTTACGATTTTTGTTCTGAAAATCAGCCAATCAGCGATGATCTCACCCCGGTAACCAAGCTTCTGAAAGTCAGCAAGTCAAGGACAGCCCCCAGCCTCTGCAAGCCAGCCAATCAGCGACAGCCCCTGCGAGACAACAGCCAATCAGCAAGTCCCTCACTCCGGAGCCCAAGCTTGAAAGTCAGCGAGTCAAAAGCAGCCTTGCTCTAGTGCTGCACTCCGCTGAGAGGCGCGAACGTTCCTGCGCACTTTCTCCTGTGAAAGCCCGCTAGCCGCTTGCACCGCGCTTCCCCACGCCTTAACGAAAACCAGCTCTGGCTGAGTAAGACTTAAAAGCACACGTCTCACTTTCAGGCAAACAAGAAGCTCATCTTTTTTTGCATCAGACATCAAGTTCAATTTAATGTTAGTTTGCAAATTTGCAGCCCTTTGAACATTTGGACCCCTGTTGATGGTTAGTTGTGAGGTCAGACTTGTGAATGCAGGTGCACTGTTGCAGCTGTGAGATCTTCAAATTCAATCTCTTTGACTCTCGCTGTACTTTCTATTATCTGTTCTTTGGCCAAGAACAGAATAAGTTGAATGTGACCACTGCAGAAATCATGTTAAAATGTAAATGGAACACAGACTGTAACTTCAGAGAATTTTATAAGCAAATTCTGCAAAACAAGGTACTATTAAGGAGAGCCAAATCACCAGGGAAATATAATGAAATAAATAGGTATGTAATTTAGATACTTATAATTTATTTCAGATAAACAACAAATCTGTTTTTAGAATAAGTATGTCTTGGGTGGCTCTATGGGTTAAGCGTCCAACTCTTGATTTTGGTTCAGGTCATGATCTTTGGGGTCATGAAACCCAGCCTCCCCCGCAACCAGGAGTCAGGCTCCTCGCTCAGCAGGGAGACTGCTTAGGATTTTCTGTCTCCCTCTTCTCCTCCCCCCACACCCCCCCCCCACTCTCTCTCTCAAATAAATAAGTATAGCTTTAAAAAAAAGAAGAAGAAAAGAAGTGGGTTTTATGCAATTTTTTATCTCAAAGTATATACGTGGAGGCAATTAGGAATAATTCAAATTTAACTGGGTGTTCTGTGTTCTTATTTTTTTACCTTGGTGAACACCTCAGCCCCAGCCTCTGTGCCTCCATGATCACCCCTGCCTATAATGCCATCCTCCTCTTCTTCAACGACCAAATCCTAATTCTCTTTCGAGACCCATCTCAAAACAACTCCTTAGCGATGGCTAATTCTGCCAGGCATTATTCTAAGTGCCCTACATCTATTAAATCATGTATTCCTCCCTGAGGTAATCATTCTTCATTATAATAGTAAATACTATAAGGAAGATATTTTTCCTATTTTATGGATGAAGCAATTAGGGCACAGAGGAATTAAGTGACTTACCAGAAGTTATTCAATCAGGAAGTAGCAGATCTGGGATTCAAATCCAGACAGTGTAGCTCTGGAGTCCATTCCATGATAGGGTACCCACGTCTGTCCAATATGCTTGCCCTTGGAACCCAGCCACCATGTTGTGAGGAAGCCCAGGCCACAAGGAGAAGCCCTTAGGCAAGTGTTCCAGCCAACAGTCAGCATCAACCACCAGACATGTGAGTAAACGAGCCTCATGATTCCAGCTCCAGCCTTCTTACATTTAAGGCTCCATTCATCATCCCCACCGTACCCTGTCTGAATATCTAGCATATAGAAATCATGAGAGATCATAAAAAATAAATGTTTTTAAAGGATTTTTTAATTTTTTTTTAAGATTTTATTTATTTGAGAGAGAGAGAGAGAGATTGAGAGAACGAGTGGGAGGAGGGGCAGAGGGAGAAGCAGACTCCCTGAGGAGCAGGACTCAATCCCAGGACCCTGGGATCATGACCTGAGCTGAAGGCAGACGCTTAACCAACTGAGCTACCCAGGTGTCCTAAAGGATTTTTTTTAGAACATTTTTAGGTTCACAGCAAAATTGAGAGGAAGGTACAGAGAAGCCCATATGCCTCCCATGCCCACAGATGCACAGCCCCCCGCATTATCACCATCTCCCACCAGAGGGGGGCACATGTGTTATTATAAATATAACAAACACTTGTTATTTGTATGATGAACTTACACTGACACGTCGTAATCAGCCAAAGCCCACCGTTTTCATCAGGGTTCATTCTCGTACATTCCCTGGGTTTAGACACATGTAGAGCGACACGTATCCACCCTGACAGCATCATACAGAACAGTTTCACTGCCCTAAAAATTCTCTGTGCTCCACTTATTCATCCCTTTCTCCTCCCTAACTGCTACTGTCTCTCTAGTTTTGCCTTTCCAGAATGTTATATCGTTGGACTCTTACAGCAGACATAGCCTATTCAGATCAGCTTCTCTCGGTGACACACCCTTGAGTTTCCTTCCATGTCTTTTCATGGCTTCACAGCACATTTCTCTTTGGCTCTTATTGGACTTATTGTTTTTAGCCATTGAGTTTTGGGATCATCTATTATGCAGCAATAGATTACTAAGTATCCTTCCAGAATTTCCTCTAACTAGCCTCAGGGTAAAAAAAAAATTATTTATGTTTTCACTCATTCATTCACACAACTATTGAACTTAATGGGGTATACTTGGCTTCAGACATGGCTAGATCTAAGTGGATCAGATGATGTCATCAGGATTCTGTATCACTTTTCTCTTGGTTCTGCTTTTCTCACTGGCAGCTCTAAACTTTTCTGGATTTTGCAGCTCCCCACAATGTATCTCCCCAAAATACCAACATAAACCCCGAGAAAGACCTGAGTCATCCACCGTAACAATGAGTCACATTTTCAACTTTAGTCACAGAAAACTCTACTAACAGTGGCTTAACATTTAAACCATAGGATATTTATTATTTACTTAGAAGAAGTCCAGACGCAGGAGTCCCAGCACTGGTCAAGTATTAAGGACTTAATGTTCTTTCTATCCTTCACTCTGTCCTTATGCTTGTTGCCTCATGGTCATAAAACAGCTTTTCCAGCTCCAGGCATCACATCTGCCAGCAAGGCAGGAAGAAAAGGGAAGGAACAGACAGTTTGTTTTGCAAGCATGTCACTTTTCTCACAAAGCAGAGTATCTTCCCAGAGCCATCTTTTTACTTCACTGGCCAGAACTAGGTTACCTGGCCACATCCTGGCTGAGAAGCTGGGAGAGTAGCTAACTTTCTAGAGGCTACAGTGGGAAGCAGCAAAGGAGAAGGAAGGCTGTGAGTGGCTGTTGGGTTAGTATCTTCCGTGTCTGCCTAGTCGTGAATCAGTCATGGCCAGGGCCATGGAGCTCTCTAATTGATTAGGCCAGAGGGTAGGACCAGCTTCACAAAACCCACATGAACCCCAGGGCCCAAGCAGAATTTTCTGAGGTTTGGGGCAATGTGTTTACGCAAAGCAAGGGCAACGGAAGAGTACAAAAACATCCATCCACAGGACAGCTACAGAGTGTTCCACTGCAAGGATGAATCCACAACTCTTTGAATTAGCCCATTTTGGTTCTAAAACGAGAATGGAAGGACGGGTATGGGTAAGTTCAAACCCAGACATGCAGTGGGAGGATCATGAGGGGCAGGAGGTTAGGGTAGAGGGCATTGCAGGGTAGAGAGTAGGCTGTAGGGAGGCTGGGAGGACATGAGGGGTAATCATGGCTGGCCATGAATGCCAGGCTATGCTACTGTTCCATCCAGTACTCACAATAGATACCTGAGATCAGGATTACGTATCCCCATTCGGTCCCCATGTTTTAGAAGAGAAAATTCAGACCTGGAGAAGTTGAGTCATTTGCTTGAGTCACTCACTCAAGAACCAGGGATTGACTAAACCAGATCTTCCTGATTTGTCCCCTAGCTCTCTGATTCCAGAGCTGCCAGGCTTAAGAGAGACCTGGAACTGATTCCCTACAGAAAGCATAATGGGGGCGACAGGCCCAATTAAAGTCACATGAAGTCACTCTTCCTGGAACGATGGGAATGCAGCTGCTGGAGACCAGGCCCCGTTATCTGATGTGTTTGGAGATTGGGGTTGTGAAACAACTACAGTGCTCAAGCTGAGATGAGGTTTCTGACTGCATGGTCTTTCTGTGTGTGTGTGTTTTTTGTTGTTGTTGTTGTTGTTGTTTTAACAACTAAACCAACACTGAAGCCAAAGAACAAGTCCTTAGAATTGTAGAGGTATTAGCCCCACAGCCCCATCTCATCAGGGCCTCACCAGCCCAACACCACCTCTATCGAGCTGGGCTGGAGCTGCAGCTGGGCCCCAGGGCAGGGGTGAGCCCAATCATGGCACCTGTGGAATTACGGCCACCTAGCTCCCTGTGGACATCATGTGTGGTGTGTTCCCATTTCTGTAAAATGTAAAATATATTCAAGGAAAAAGATTTTGGAAATGTAGCCTAAACTCTCAGCAATGTTATCTTGGGGTGGGGAGCTGGGGAGACCAGGGACCTCCCTCTTTCTCTAATATAGACTGCTGTGAAGATTAAGATTAAAAAAAGAAAGAAAGAAAAATCTAATTATATTTAAAGCAAAAAAGCTGTAATATCTACGTAAAAAAAAAATGACACCTAAAAAAGTTAAATGGAAGACAGAGCCAGGCCCAATCCCTGAGGCTCTAAGGAAGCGATTTTGCTCTTCCTCCCCCCTTCCTCCCCCCAGCACTAAAAACCTGGCCCCAGCCCCCGCCCCCCGCCCCGGGCCTGGGCACTGCATTCCTCGGGGCCACCTGGAGCCCCCAAGTCTCCGGGCCGCACAAAACCGGCCTCCAAGCCTCGCCTCCCACAGCTCCTCCCGGAGCCGAGAGGAGAGGGGGGCTGGCCCCAGGCAGGGCAGAGTCCGCGGGCGGCCAGGGCCCCGCAGTGGGCCCCGCAGAGTCAGCCCCTCGGGCGGAGAGCGGCTCCGCGTGACCCGGGGCCACGTGACCCGCGCGGGGCGGGGCCGCCGGCGCAGTTGCTGCAGGCGCCGCGGGAGGTGTCCGAGTAAGTGGGGAGCGGGGCTGGCGGGGACCCTCCTCGCGGGTGGGCGTGGGCGGGGGTCCAGGCGCTGCCCCAGCCTCGGGTTCCCCAGGAGCCGGGAGCCCAGCGAGCTGCCGGGACCCCCCTTCCCGGTGCAGGGCCGGAGGGGCGATGGGATCGCGATCGGCGTCGGGCAAACACTCCCGTATCCTTCGACTGGCTGGCTGGGACCGCCATCCCCGCCTCCCACCCTGAGTGATCGCAGTGCGGGGCGATTACATTGACCCCTTGTGCTTTGGGGGAAACTGAGGGTCCACAAAGCAAGGCCGACGGGAGCACCCCTCTACAGGGGAACACACGTCTCCCGGCAAACTCCATGGCTCTCACCTGCTATAGTGGCCCATATGATCCCATGACCCCTCTGTTGAGGAAGAGGCCGTGGGTACAGACTATCCAGCGCGTGGGGGCAGAGAAGTGGGGAAAGGGGGCTGGGTCGAGCTACAAGATAACAGCCAGCATATTGAATAGTGTGTGGTTTACATGCCCTCATTTAATATTCACCATCGTGAAATTTGTCGGGTAGGTCCCCATTTTCACGTAAGAAGAAACCGGCTGGGAGAACTTGAGTCCTTTGACCAAGGTCCTGCGGTTGGTAAATGGAGGAACTGAGAGTAGAACCCCGGTCTGTCTCACAGCAGCGCCTCCTGGTGGGTGGTGGAGGCACTTGGCCCAGCCTATTAATTCCTCTGTGAACCGAAAGTTGGGGTCTTCCTCTTCCTTGCTCGGACACCCTGGGGAGAGGTTGTTGCTGGATGAGAAGGGCTTCTCCCCTCTCCCCAGCCACCTGCATCCCTTTCTCCCTGTCCCTTACCACTGATTCCTTTTGTCACCTGCCCCCTACAGGACAAGATGAAGCTCATCATCCTGGACCATTATTCTCAGGCCAGCGAGTGGGCAGCCAAGTACATCAGGAATCGCATCATCCAGTTTAACCCGGGGCCAGACAAGTACTTCACCCTGGGACTTCCCACTGGTGCGTTGGGGGATGGAGAGGGTGCCATGGATTGTGGGGGAGTGAGTGAGCATTAGGATTTTTAAGGGGCCAGGTACCTGAGCTCACTGAGCCAGGGGACTTACAAGGAGGGGTCTGGGGTGCTGGTGCTATGAGTGAACAGCCCTGCTTCCTGGAAACGCAAAACAAGAGGACCCAGCTGCCACTATGGTTTGGTTTAGGTCCTGCCTGCTCCTGAAGAGTTCTGGAGTAGAAGGGATCTCGGTTAGGCAGGAAGAACTTGATTTTTCAGCTCCATTCTAAGTCAGCCCTGACCACAACAGGCTGTCTCGGAGTCTCGGAGTCCGTAACAGAATTAAGTCCTAATGCCTTCAGGCATACATTTTATGTAATGAATTAACTTCTGTGCATCTCTCGAGTGCTACTAGCTGAGTACCATCCTTGGCAGAATTTATAGTCTACTCAAAGCATTTTCTGTAAGGTTTAATTAGACACAGGACCTACTTGAAAAACAGCCTCAGTTTCTTCTAGAAAAATCAGCTTATTGCCTTTATGGGAGGATATCTATTTTGACCCCAGCTCCTCAAGGCATATGGTCCTGATTCTTTCTCTCCGAGTTTGGGTGGATTTGCCCCAGTGTCCCATCCACTAGAGCAGGGGCCTTCAAACTTTTTCTGTAAATGGTCACATAGTTAATATTTTACACTTCCCTGGCCATAGGGAATGTTCCCTGTCGCAACATACTTAACTATCCATGTAGCTCAAAGTCCACTGCGGACACACATAAATGAATGCGCCTGGCCGTCTACTGATAGAGCCTGGTGGATGCTCAGGTCTGAACTCGTATAATTCTCGCATGTCACAAAGTCATACTCTTGATATTTATACACATAAAAAGTGTAAAAACCATTCTTAACTGATGAGCTGTATAAACACAGGCCACAGGCCAGATTTGGCCTGTGGGCTGAAGTTTGCGGGCCTCTGCACTAGACATTTGTGTGAGCATAGCTGCACGTATCTGCAAAACCACCAACGTCTCGGGCCCTGGAGGGGCTGCACTAACATCCTGTTTGCTAACCGTGGAGCTTCTCTAGGTCAGAGTCTCTGCTTCTGCTGACATCCCTCCCTGATGCCCCATCACCTGCACGATCAGGTCCCAGCTCCTCAGTGTGGCCTTCAGGGCCCTCCAAGACCTGGCCCCCTCCTGACTGCCATTCCTGAACGAGCACAGCATTTCCATTTGGGTTCCTTGGAACATGCCTTCTGTTAGGTGAAATGCCAGTCGGGGGTTCTGGGTGGAAACCAAAGAAACCAGCTCTGGCTAAGTTACGCAGAAAAGGATTGTATTGGCTAGATAACGGGGAGCTCACAGAATTGAAGGGAAAGCTCGAAGTCTGGAAAGGGGACATGACATGACGAAGCTCAGGGGAAGGCCAGGGAAGCTGTGGGGCTCAGGCACGGCTGAGGCCCTGGCACAGGAACAGACTGGTGATGGGTCGTGGGGAGCTTTGATTCAGCAGGTATTTAGTGAATGCCCACCATATGCCGAGCTCTTCTAGGTGCTGGGGATACGACGACAAACAAAAAAGACATAAACTCCTGCCTCCTGAAGTTTAAATGGTAGTAGGAGAGACAGACAATAAGCAAGTTACTTGACAAAATAGAGTATGTTAGGTGGTGATGAGCGAAGGAGAAAAATGAGGCAGGGAAGGGGGGGATAGGAAATGTCTAGGCAGGGGAGGGGGCCCGCGGTGTCGGATGGGGTGGCAGGGAAGGTTCTTCCGAGAAGGCGACATCTGAGTAGAGGCCAAAAGAGGTGAGAGTTGTGCAGGAACCTGAAGGAGGAGCAGGTGAGAAGCGGGATGAGTACGGGTGAGGGTGGGAACCCGGGGCCGAGTTACAGGGAGCCTTTGTTAGGACTGGTTATGACTCAGTGAAATAAGAAGGCATTAGTAGGTTGTGAAAAGAGCGATCTGATTTGGGTGGGGCTTTTTTCTTTCCATCCTCTTATTTTAAAAAATTTCAAATATTCACAAAAGCTGAAGACTAGTACAGTACCATTCTCCTAGGCTCGCCCATTGTTAATATTTGCCACATTTACCCTTCATCTCTCCTGGCTCGTGTTCTCTGTCTACACACAAACACACACACACGTTTTTTTTTTTATGAGCCACTTGAAAGTAAGTCCCAAACCTCCTGACGATTGACCTCTATATCTTTTGGCATCTATCTCCTCAGAGTACAGACGTTCTCTTACCTAACTACAATACTGTTATCATACCTATTAAAAAAATCATTCCAGGGGCGCCTGGGTGGCTCAGATGGTTAAGCGTCTGCCTTCGGCTCAGGTCGTGATCTCAGGGTCCTGGGATCGAGTCCCGCATCGGGTTCCCTGCTCAGCAGGAAGCCTGATTCTCCCTCTCCCTCTGCCACTTCCTCTGCTTGTGCTCTTCTGTCTATCTCTCTGTCAAATAAATAAATAAAATCTTTAAAAAAAAAAAAATCATTCCATAATACCGTCTGTTACGCAGACACTAGTAACGTTTTTTTTCTCATTGTCCACATTTACCTTTTATAGTTTTTTCCCCCCAATAATCCAGTATCCAGACTTCACGCATATTTAGTTCTTTAATCTACAGAGGTCCTCCTGCCTTTTTCATGGGCTCTATGACCTTGACTTTTTTTTTTTTTTTAAAGATTTTATTTATTTGACAGAGAGAGCACAAGCAGAGGGAGAGGGAGAAGCAGGCTCCCCACTGAGCAGGGAGCCTGATGTGGGACTCGATCCCAGGACCCTGAGATCATGACCTGAGCCGAAGGCAGACGCTTAACGACTGAGCCACCCAGGCGTCCCTGACCTTGACTTTTTAATGAGACTCAATTCTCAGGAGTTTGCTGCTCCTCGGGGAAGTCTTCCTGAGCCCACAGACTTGGGCTGGTCACAGCTGACATCGCTGCTTCCTGTCCCAGTCCCAGCCAGTGAGCTCGTTCCGAGCGGCTGCATGTCTGGGCCTTCTCTGTGTCCCCATCATGTGGGGGACATACTAGTTGCTCACCGAACACGTCAGGACGTTAGGTGTGATGTTTACTCGGTTACTGATTCCGGTCGTGCCAGTCAGTGGCGTGCTGACCACTGGGATTCGGCGGCGGACAAGACAAGACGCAGCCCTGGCCTCCTGGAGCTCACGCTCTGGTGGGGACGTAGCCTTCGGAAGCACTGACAGGATGGCAGTTAGGACTGGCGCACCGGGGGAGGGCTTCAGATCTGTTCTCCCTGGTTCTCCCTGTTGAGCAGCCCTCATCCCTGGGTGTCCTCAGGAGCTGGGAGCTGAAGGGTGTTCATGGCTGTGGCCTCTCTCACAGGGAGCACCCCAATTGGCTGCTACAAGAAGCTCATTGAGTACTGCAAGAATGGAGACCTGTCCTTCAGATACGTGAAGACCTTCAACATGGATGAGTATGTGGGTGAGTCTGTCTCTTTCCAGGTCTTCCCTGATTCCAGGAGAGTCCTGCTCCTCCCCATTCAGGTATAGCCCGGGAGGGGAATAGGGATGTCTCTGGGAACCAGTGAGGTTTGGTGATAAAGCTCCATTAGCGAAAGCTTTCTCTCCCAGGCCTTGGTGTACTCAGCTGTAAAACGGTGCTCTGAAAGCTGACCTCAGGTTGTAAGCATTAAGTGATCGAACAGATATGGAAGCCTCTTACACAGAGCAGCCATTTTAAATGTTAGAGTATCTCCTTCTCCTCTGCCTCCTCCCCAACTCCATGCCGTTTCTTTCTGTAACCAGTAATTGCAGATGGGCTCATCCCTCTGTGTCTGTGTCTGGTCTCTCCCTCCAGTGCTCATCCTCCAGCTCGCCTTTCTGCCAGGCACACTGGGAGAGGAGCAGAGACTGGTATCCCTTCCAGTGCTGAAAAGCTGTACCTTGGTCTTCTGTCACCCCCGCCTACCCCCACCCCCACCATCATTTTGTAAGGCTACACTTCAAACTTTCTTGTTTTCAGTTGTGGTAAAATAGACGTAAGATTTACCATCCAACCGTTTTTATATGTAGAGTTTAGCAGCGTTAAGGATATTCACAGTGTTGTGTAACCAATCTCCAGAACTCTTTTCATCTCGCAAAACTGAAACTCTCTACTCATTCAACACCAACTACCCATTGCCCGCTCTCCCAACCCCTAGCAATCATTGTTTTACTGCTTCTGTGAATTTCACTACTCTAGATACTTCATTTAAGTGGAATCAGAGAGTTATTTGTCTTTCTGTGACTGGCTTATTTCACTCAACAAAATGTCCTCAAGGTTAGTCCATGTTGTGGTATGTGTCAGGATTTCATTCCTTTTTAAGGCTGACATTAAACATTCTTCATGTTTAGTTACACATCCACTTGAAACTTTTTCTTCTTGGCTAAAAATCATTTTGCGGAAGCCCTGAGAGAATTCTCTCCAACCAGCTGGTGTTCAAGCTGGGGTTCAGGCTGAGAGGGGTATAACTGGGGGTGAATGGTGGGGTGGGAGGCACGGGCAAGGGGTATGCTTGCTTCCTGTCCCGGATGGGCCAAGCCCTACCCGCAGGTTGTAGGCCTCCTCCGGAAGGCCAGAGTGACCCTGGCCTCCCGCCTATAATTACTCCCTCGTGAAAAGGAGATGAGAATGAGGGATTTCTCAGGCTCCCAGGGTGCAGTCACTCTGGGCCAGTCCTGCCGTCACAGGTGGTGGTGGTGGGTGGACACGGGGATACCACCCCCGCGAGTCGTGGCTGATCGCGGCCTGGTGCCCAAGGCCCCCTGATGGGCGTTCCCCATCTGTGGAGGTCTGAGGGCATCCTGGCATCCGCCTTGGGAGGAGGGCTCTGGCTCAGCCTGGGCATGCCTGAGTGTCGCCATGGTCCCACAGGCCTTCCTCGAGACCACCCGGAGAGTTACCACTCCTTCATGTGGAACAACTTCTTCAAGCACATTGACATCCTCCCAGAAAACACCCACATTCTGGATGGGAATGCGCCTGACCTGCAGGCTGAGTGTGACGCCTTTGAAGCGAAGATCAAAGCCGCAGGGGGGATTGAGCTGTTCGTCGGAGGTGAGCTTGACACTGCGGCACGTGTCCAGGGCAGGCCCAGGGTGCTGAGAACACATGGAGGGGGGACAGGACGCGTGCCTGCCTCCCAACAGCTTCCTCACTGCACTGGTAATAGCAGGAACCATTTATTCCCCTGAGGAGGCAGGGAAGACATAGATAGGAGCCCTCACTCCCCGCCCTGGCTGTGCTGCTCAGTGACCGTGTGATCTTGGACATCTCCTCTCTCTGTGCTCCTGTGCCTTGTTGGTCAAGTGAGATGTTTGGATTTGGACTCGAAGATTCTGTTCCCTAGTCCTGAGGTTTTATATGGATCAGTCCACGGGACTTACCTAAACAGTTAAAATCAAAGACTCCTATGGTTCGAGAAGATTCTGCACTCAGCCCCTGCACACTATATAGATAGCCATATGAACCCCAGAGAAGTTTTGTGACTTGCCCCAGGTCAGCCGGGGCAGTGGCAAGAAAGCAGGAACCCAGGGTGTCCCCTTCTCAGTTTGTGCTCTGTCCCTACCCTGGGCTGCTCCCTTACGTTTCCATCTTTTGCCATCTCTGGAGCCACCCACAGGAGTGTTAAGCTTTTACTGCTCTAGACTTAACTCTTCTTTACTTCAAGGTAGGAGGAAGAGGCTAAGAGGACTCCTGTTCAAAGATTTTATAAACTTTGCAACCCACGTCCAGTCCGTTTTTTTATTTGCTGTGACTATCCCAGCGGCAGGACCCCTGACTACTGGCAGGAGAAGTTACCCTTCGATGCTCTAGGGAGGCAGAAGCTATTTGGAGTACTGCTTGCTTAGCTTTCTGAGGGTGGTCGCAAGGTGACCAGGTCGTGTGTGTGCCTCAAACAGAAATGGCTAGGAGGTGGGGAGAGGGGAGGATCTTACACTTAAAGTGCACCTGCCCGGGGTGAATGAGAAAAGAGCTGTGATTTCAAGGATTTTACACACCCCAGGTGGGGAAGGATAGGTTGTCCGTTCCTGAAATCTTGGATCCCTGGGACTGACAGGGCTGCCCTGGCTGTTTCTCCCGGGCAGGCATCGGCCCTGATGGACACATTGCCTTCAATGAGCCGGGCTCCAGTCTGGTGTCCAGGACCCGTGTGAAGACTCTGGCCATGGACACCATCCTGGCCAATGCTAGGTTCTTCGATGGTGATCTCACCAAGGTGCCCACCATGGCCCTGACGGTGGGTGTGGGCACTCTCATGGATGCTAGAGAGGTAAGGGCACATGGGCTCCCCAGGCCTTCCTTGGGGGGTTGGACTTGTCTTTCTGTCATTAACTATACAGGTACCACCGACAACACTTACTAAAAATGAAGGCATTATAAATACGGCTAGGGCGCCTGGGTGGCTCAGTCGGTTAAGCGACTGCCTTCGGCTCGGGTCATGATCCTGGAGTCCTGGGATCGAGTCCCGCATCGGGCTCCCTGCTCAGCGGGGAGTCTGCTTCTCCCTCTGACCCTGCCCCCTCTCATGCTCTATCTCATTCTCTCTCTCAAATAAATAAATAAAATTAAAAAAAAAAAATTTAAATACGGCTAAAATCCCAGCTGATCCTCTCACTGGTCCTCCTTCCTCTTTGGAGGCAACCACTGGTCTATTCTCAGTGGCACCCTTTCCACACTGGCTACACGGGAGGCTGCAGGCTCCCCGGCCTCTGCTGACGCACCCCTTTGGAGCTTCTCAAGGCAGAGGAGCCCCGCACTACTCACGTCCGAATAGGAATTTGCATTTGCCCAGGTGCTGAGAGGGACTGCTGGTTCCCTGCAGTTGGTGGAGGTCACTGTTTGAAGGGAGCTCCCCCTGCTACCCCAGGATATTTGTGGTTATGGCCTTGTGCTCGGGGACTCGTAAACACGGAGAAGTGTGATTTAAATATAAGTGTCTAAACGCAGTTGAGTGTGTTTTTCCCTAGAAAGTTGGGTATCATTTTAATTTTTTGTGGTTCCAGTTTCTTTACTGTCTTTCATTAGAATTTTAAAAGCATTGTCTCTTCCTTTCAGGGGTATATTCAGTGGGAAGCAGTTACCGACATTGTAGCTTCACGTTTCTTTGCCCAGATCTGTAAACAAACATCTACATAGTGAAAAAAGCTCCCTATTTCAGGAGAACTTTTGTGAAATGCGGGAGGTCACCAGCTTTCTCTTGGGTGACCTTGACTCAGTATCTCTGGGGGTCACCCTGCTGTGTTTGGCCGGACAGCATGGAAGCACTAGGGTGTGAGGGCTCTCCCTGTCATGGGAGGGTATTATAATCTGGGAAAGGACCTGGGTCTGGAAATCAGGAGTTCTGGGGTCCTGAACAGAAAGAGTTGCATTCTCATTATGCCTCTGATGTCTCATCTTTTAAGGGAGAAACAGTAAATCCTGTTCACAACTCCATGGTACATCGAATTACAGTGAAATCTTGAGAGCAGAGTTCCTTTACAGTCACTTTCCGGCATTTATGTTCTTGATATTTTAACTGTTGAGGGAGTCTGTGCCTTTGTTTTGTTTGAACATAAAACATCACCCCAAGTCCTATTAGTCAGTCTAATACTTGGCATTGAGAGTGACCGGATTAAGGGGCTGCCTTTGTGGGATGGAACCTCAGCGGCCACACACACAACCATGACCATCACTTCCATGGCCCCTTGTAGATGGTGCATATTGGAACCCCTCTTCTTCAGACTGCACTTGTGGAAACTCACCCAGCCTAGGACCCCCTGGGACTCTGTCCCAACTGCTGGGATTAGAGGCATGGGCCTTTGTCTGGCGTATGTGTTCGTAGCGGTCATCAAAGGTACCAGGAGGCACCATCACAGGGTGGGCTAGAGCATGGACTCCGGGTCAGAAATGCCCTGGGGCAAGCTCCTTAATCCCCTGGAGCACATTTCCTCATCACAGAACATGGGGATGGTGATGCTCCCAGCCTCAGGTTCTCTGGGCAGTAAGGTAGAGAGCAGAGAGCAGGGAGCAGGGAGCACAGTGTGCTGCAGGCTTACAACTTAAAATGGTCTACTGAAAACAACAGTGCTTGCAGCCAGTGGGGGTGACTGGACCAGAACTCAGGATTCTGGACTCCGGGTTCCACTGCTCATTCTCCATCACAGGCTTGTTTTCTGATCCCCAGGTGATGATCCTCATCACAGGTGCACACAAGGCATTTGCTCTGTACAAGGCCATTGAGGAGGGAGTGAGCCACATGTGGACCGTATCCGCCTTCCAGCAGCATCCCCGCACAGTATTTGTGTGCGACGAGGACGCCACCCTGGAGCTGAAAGTGAAAACCGTCAAGTATTTCAAAGGTGAGGGGAGGGGGCGGGGAGTTTGGGGTATGCCGGGTGTGAGGAGCGGTTCTCGTGTTCTGGCTCTGGCCATTTTCATAGACAACTCTGATGTTAATAAAAACCAAACCTTACGGTCCCGGAACACACAGTCATTGCTCTTCCACCCATGACTGCAAGGGTCTATTTCTGGAGGCCTGTTTGTTCTACGGAGGCAAGAAGACAAATGAAAAATAGTCTGAGGGCTATGTGGTGATCTCTTGGCAGGGCTATTGAAGCTCAGGGTTGTTTTTTTTTTATCTTTCCAGGACTCATCCAAGCCTTCCCTCTAGGTGGGGTGCTGAACTCTCATGAGGATCTTTTTCTCTTCTACTTTAAGAAGGACACACTGGGGGGCACCTGGGTGGCTTGGGCAGTTAGGTGTCTGCCTTCAGCTCAGGTCATGATCCCAGAGTCCTGGGATCGAGCCCCACATCGGGCTCCCTGCTCAGCGGGAAGCCTGCCTCTCCCTCTGACGCTCCGTTCCCCCTGCTTGTGCTCTCTCTGGCTCTCTCTGTGTCAAATAAAATCTTATAAATAAATAAATAAGGACATGCTGCTTTGGGCAAACTTAGGGGAAAACCCTCATTTACTAAGCAGGCAAATTAGGAATTTATTCTTTGGTGAAAAGATTAACCTTTCAATAGCCAACACCTCTAAAGAGTGAATTTACAAAAGGGCCGTGGATTCTAGCATTCATTGGGAATAATAAATTCTTTTCCTACTCTTAGTATTTTGGTCATTTGGAGCCACAGAGAAAAGATGATGATTTTCAGTACTAGGACAAAATTTGAGAGCTCCTGGATGTTATTGTTCATAATCGTGGAACTCTGCCTCTACTTGCATTAACTACCTTTGTTTTTAATTTTTCACAGGTTTAATGCTTGTTCATAACAAGTTGGTGGACCCCTTGTACAGCATCAAAGAGAAAGAAACAGAGAAAAACCAGTCTTCTGAGAAGCCATACGGTGATTAGCCTGTGCTCATCCTAGCATCGAGTACCTCTTTAGGACAGGCAGAGCAATTCTGGAAATTGCCTTTATGAGGACAGAATTGTATTTCTTTAATCCAGAATGGTTACTCCAGATAAATGGGTATACTTATTGTTCTTGGCTATGCAGCATGGAGCCTAGTCATGAGAGTTTAGCTACAGGGAGAAGGACTTGTTCTGTAACTACTTTAATCAGAAAAAAAGTCTCTGAAAAATGTACTCCATAATTTTGATGTCTGCCCTACACAGATTAGGGTTTTTTAGCTTTTGTTCTGCCTCTGGCACTGTTCTCATGTATAACACACTCCCGTCAGGAATTTCTATCATTACATACACTGATTCTCAATTGGGGGTAGTGGGGGCCTCTGTATATTGGCCCAAACCTCTTTGAAAGCCCCTCTTGAGTAGGCCTGCCTCTCATTTGGGAATCACTGTTCCAGATTAAGGAACAAACTCTTAACCTTCTGTTCAGTTACAAGTGCCATGGAAAGAAAATGATTCCTTACTTTCTTTCCCTAGTTGTCGTTTTTTTTTTCTGCTCTCACAGTTGGCCTTTCCATGAACTCGGAGGACTCCTTGGGGGAGGAGGATCTGGGTGGCTAGGGCTAAAGAGAAGGCTTTTGCTGATAAACTCAGAGTCTCACGGGGCCTAACCACATCAAACTCCCCTCCCTCCGGGATCCTCTGGCACCTGGAGGAAGGCGGAAACCCTCTTCCCACCAGAGCCCCATGTTTTTGTTCCAAGGTCTCACTGGGGCGACAGAGCCTGCCACAATGTCAGTGTGTTCAGCTAAGGAGATGGAGGCCAAGGCAACAGCTCAGTCGGGCCTAAGTTTAGTCACAACACGAGTGACACGTTCTCCTTCCCTGAGTGCGCCAAGACAATATACCAAATGCTTCTAAACTTGCCTAATAATAGCCTTTCCCCACTTAAAATACCCTGCCCTTCCAACCCGCTCAGGTTCCTGTGGCGCGCTCTGCCGTTCCCAGAACATCAGGAAATACAACCCTTTTGCCCCTTTGTCTTTCCCCCTTAGTCACAAAGTGAGTTTACTGCTCTGCCTTTGACTCTTAAGCCTTCGTGCAGTGGATGCTGCCGTCACCTCCCTATTGCTGTGCCTGTTTGAAGCTGCTGCTTCCTCTCTTTCTGGGAAAGATCCTTCAGAGACTGGCTCAGGCCTCTCTTCAAATGCTGTGTCTGGTCCCAGTGTTTGGTCTTGAGCTTTTCTACGTGATTGTGCGGTCATTCTGTCTTAGGCTAACGGATCAGCGGACTTGTTTACAATGTGATATTTTCTATTAAATCCAGTATTTTCAAATAAAATATGTCTTTGTGGACTTGCACCCCCAGAGGTCAGAGGGTGGTCTGGGTTGATATTTACATATTTTGGGAACAGCTGGTGAGCAACACTTCACACTCACTCCTCACAACGGCTCTAAAGGACGGCACAATCGCGGCAACTGGTGACCTCTTCAGTCATCAGGGGGAAAAGAAAATAGTTCGTAAAAATGAAGCACCTGTGGAAAATGGTGGCAATGAGCAGATGAGCAATAAATTGTGATGTTCCGGCTGTACCTGGGATCCAAACAAGGATATAGCTTCTTCAAAGAATAAGGAGACTTGTGAGCAGGAGGGATATAAAAACTGCAGGGTATGGAAAATAGGTTTAGGTGGGTTTCTTGTTAGAAAAGTAAATATAATGGAACATCTTGGGTCAATATAACCAATTGAGGTACAAGTAGAAGTTGGCAGAAGGGTTTAATTTTTTATCAGTTGTATTAAGATATAATTTATGTGCCCATAAAAGTCACCTATTTTAAATATAAACTCAGTGATTTTTATTTAGTCTATGGAGCTGTGCAATTTCCTACCACATCCATTTCTATCCTCCCAAGAGCTCCCTATTCCTACCCCAGCCCAGGTGACCACAGATCTGCTTTGTCTCTACAATTTACCTTTTCTGGATATTTCTTATCAGTGGAATCCTACGGCATGGCATCTTGCGGGTTTGGCTTCTTTCACGGAGCATGTTTTTGATGCATAATGTTAATCCATTTAACACGTATCAGTAGTCCCTTTTTATTGCTAAACAGTATTCTGTGGTACGGATATACCACATTTTGTTTATCTGGTAAAGAAGGGATTACATTTTAAGTAGGTATGTTCTAGAAAAAAATTATATTGGAATGAAATGAAAAAGAATTTAGTCAGGATGGCTACTCTGGAGATGCCTGTGCGAACTCAGGACCTTAAAAAAGATTTCTTTCCCAGGCCTTTGTTTCCCTGGTGGCCCAAGAGCAGTGTCATCCTGCCATAACCGGTTCTAATGCCTATCAAGTGGGATGCACACTCCTGCGCCAGACTGGGCCTCTGGTTCGACTCAGGGCTCTGTGGAAAAGGGCTAATTATATTTTGGGGCGGGGATCACAGCGGGCCTGGAATACCTTGTTGCCAAAAAACAAGGGTGCTTTAAAAGAGGCTTGGGGCAGGGGTGCCTGGGGGGCTCAGTCATTAAGCGCCTGCCTTCGGCTCAGGTCATGATCCCAGGGTCCTGGGGTCGAGCCTCACATCGGGCTCCCTGCTCCTCAGGAGGCCTGCTTCTCCCTCTCCCATTCCTCCTGCTTGTGTTCCCTCTCTCGCTGTGTCTCTTTCTGTCAAATAAATAAAATCTTAAAAAAAAAAAAAAAAGGCTTGAGGCCGTTTGAGAGCACAAAGCAGCCAGTTTAATGGGGCTCCCACTGGCCAGGCTGCGACAACGTGATCAGTAAGGAAATATTAAATACAGCTAAGTGGAACAAGTTGAATCTGTAAAACCCCAAATCTGCTACTCAAAGAGGAAAAAGGTATTATTAAGTATAAATGGTATTGTATTTCAGCAAGAGAGGAGTGGATGTGTTTAACGTTTTATTGCATTTCGTAAAAAGCGGCCGCATGTCAACATAAATGGGTGTCACCTCTTCTACTTAATCTGCTTAGAAAGTAGAGATAGATACAAGGGCCTGGCCCACTATTTCCCCCACATATATCAAAGGCTTACTCCCTTCCTTCCTTTAGGTCTCTGCTTCAATGTCATTTATCAGAGATCTTCCCTGACCCTTCAATATCAAGTAGCAATGCAGAGTCCCTACCCCCTCATCCTGTTCTTTTACTACCTGATGTGTATTTTGTTCCCCACAAAATGTAAGCGTCATGAAGGCGGACTTTATTTTTTATTTTTTAAATATTTTTATTTCTTTATTTGACAGAGAGACCACAAGAGAGGAACACAAGCAGGGGGAGTGAGAGGGAGAAGCAGGCTTCCTGCTGAGCAGGGAGCCCGACATGGGGCTTGATCCCAGGACCTTGGGATCATGACCTGCGCCGAAGGCAGACGCTTAACGACTGAGCCACCCAGGCACCCCAAGGCGGACTTTAAATACTGTGCTATCTCATCCCTCTTGGTGCCTTGAGATCTAGAAGGCACCTGTTAAATTTGTTCAACTATATGCCTGATAGCCGCTCCCCCCGAGAGTAATGACCATACACAATAACCAGGGGAAATAATAGCATATTATATGATAACAGAGTAGCCACTTGGCCTACTAAGGAGATCTAACCGTGCAATTTTGATGCCTCATTCCTGGGAACCCCAATCCTTACTGTGATGAGATGCTAGTGAAGCAGGGATACGTTTCCAACAAATTATATTGTGACAAAATATTGAGTCATGTAATAATGATAAATAGAACATAGTAATTTGGGCTTTAAGGGAGGCCTTAACACCAGCTGGCAACCACCTTATATTCCTCCAGTTTGTTCAGTCTCTTCTGAGACTAATTCATAAGGCCTCAAGCCTCCACCCGCTTTTCCCCCAGCTTGTCTCTCAGCTATGACCTTGAAAATGGAAGCGATCAGGAAAGAACTTCCACAAGCTTCACCATCTCACACACACCCACCTGCCAGCCCTCCTCTCATACTTTGCTCCTTGTCCAGTCCCTCCACTTGTGGGCTAGATCCCACCTCCTCTTGCATCCTTGAGGGCATTGTTCCAGCAAGACCCTCGCCCGCCTGCAGCATCAAAATGTCCTGCTTTCCTGGATCACTCCTATCAGCATACAAAACAAGCCTTAAAAACAAAACTTTTTTTTTTTTTTTTTAAAGAGAGAGAGCATGCGTGAGCCTGAGGGGTGGGGGCAGAGAGGGAGAGAACCTTAAGCAGGCTCCACACCCAGCACAGAGCCCAACACGGCTCGATCTCATGATCCTGAGATCATGACCTGAGCCTAAATCGAGTCGGATGCTTAACAGACAGAGCCACCCAGGCGCCCCTAAAAACAAAACTCTACCCCGGTTGCCCCCTCCTATAATAGCCTCATTCTCTGATCCCCTTTATTGCAAAGCCTCTGGAGTTACCTCTACTGGGGCCCTCCTCTCTGCCCCCCCCTTTCTGGTATTCCCATATGTTATACCTTTGTAACTGTCTCACGGTTCTTGGATATTCCATGTTTTAAAAAACATTATTCCTTTTTTCTCTTCAAATTTCAGTTTGGAACATTTTTCTTGACATATCTTCAAGCTGAGTCCTTCCTTAGGTGTTTTGAGACTACTGATGAGCCCCTCAAAGGTATTTGATTCTCTTGTTTTTGTTTTTAGCATTTCTTTTTGATTCTTAGAGTTTCCATCTTTTATATATATTACCCATCTGTTCTTATACATTGTCCACTTTTTCCATCAGAGACCTCAGCATACTAATCATTGTTACTTTAAATTCCTAGTCTGATAACTGTAAAATCTCTGCCATATCTGAGTCTGGTTCTGATGCTTGCTTTATCAGACTTTTTTTGTTTAGCATCCTTGTATACTTTTTATTGGAGGCTGGACATGATATATATTGGGTAACAGGAACTGAGGTCAATGGGCCTTGAGTGTGAGGTTTTATGTTTACACGACTAGCAGCTAGGCTGTGTTCAATCTGCTGTCAGAGGTTTCGATTTCCTTCGGTGTTCTTGTTTTTGTCTTCCCTTTCTGTGTTTGGGTTTCCCTAGAAACTCCTTCTTGAAATAGAGTGTGTGTCTTGTAGCTTTCTCAAAAGCTATAATCCACTGTTGTAATACTGGAGCCCTACTGATGGTATGGTATTAGGGAGAATTATTCTGTATCTTTTGAGAATTATTCTGTCTTTTTTAGTGAGATGGAGTCCCTGGGCCAAAACCTTCAGAAAAGTCTTAGCCTTTTTTTTCTTATGTGAGACAGGAAGGCTAGATAGAGGGGTCTTAAGCCATCTAGCTGCTCTTCTCCAAGGTCAGGGAAGACTCAGGCAAAGCAGTTTTCCCTGAGCACGGCCTTCTGCCATGGAAGCAGAAAGTCTGGGTGTATTTTGAAATGGCTACTTTCCCCCTCCACCTTGCAGGAGGGGATTTTTCTGCCATCTTCACATTGAGAACCTAAGGAAACTTCTGGAGGTAAAACCCACCAAAGTGTGGGGTCCCCTTAGGGTAACTCCCAGGAGTTTTAAATTCTCAAGCGAGTCCACATTCAGTCCCCAGTAATTTGCTTCAATCCTGATAACTGGCTCCAGCAGCTTCTCCTTTCAGTGAAGTGATCTGTATTTTCTTTTTTCTTTAGTTTTTGTGGTGGTTTCCCTGAGATCTCCATTCTTTGATGGATCAAAGAAAAGTTGATTTTCAGTTTGCTTAGCATTTTTTTCTTATTGTGAGGATACCCCATTCTTTCCCAAACACACTCCAGATTTTCATCTCCCTTGTCACTTTGACACTTGTCAAAGTCACCAATGGCCACACCGATCACTAAGTCAATGCACAGAGCTCCTGTTACTTGACCTATTTGCAGCTGACCACTCCTTCCTTCACACTTGACACGACTTCCAGGACTTCACGCTCAGATTTTCTTACCTTACTGGCCGCTCGCTGTCTCTGTTGGGTCCTTCACATCACCCTGAACTCGTGGCATCTGGGGGGGCTCCAAGACTCAGTCTTTGGACCTCTTCTTTCCATACAACTCACTCTCTTGGTAATTTCATCCAGTCTCATGGCTTCACATACCATCTGTTACACTGACTCCCCTATCTCCATCTTCAGGCCGAGACTCCCTTCAGTTCCAGACTACAATACCCAAGTGCCTACTCAACATCTCTCTCCATTGAGATCCTTGCCAGGCATCTCAAACTCATCTATCCACAAATAAATTCCTGATCTTCACCAGCAAATCTCTGCCACCTGTAGCTTTTCCCATCTCAACTACAGAGACAAAAAGAGCTAGAAATCAACTCCGATACCTCACTTTCTCGTATTATACATGCAATCTATCGGTGAATCCTTGAAGTTTTACCTTCAAGTTAAGTACAGAATCTGACCACTTACCAGGATTCCACATGCTGGCACAGTGCTCCAAGCCACCTGCACCTATCACCTGAGTTACTGCAGTAGTTTTCTAACTGGTCTGTTTCTACCCTTGCTCACACTCCTAAAACCTAAGACCCTATCACACTTATGGCTCAAAGCCCTCGAAAGGCTCCCATCTCAGATTAGAAGCCCAAGTTCAAGTAGTCTGCCTCCACCATCTCACCTCTCGCTATTCTCTCCTATCTCACCTCTTACTACTCTCTTCCTGAGTCCACTTCAGCTCTTACTGGCCGCCATGCTATGCCCGGAGTCCTCCAACATGCTCTCACTCCAAGGGTCCTTCCCCTTGCTGCTCTCTCTACCCAGACTCTCCTCTCCCAGGTGCCCACATGGTACTGCCAAGCCTTTGTCCAAGTGCTATCTTGATGAAATCTTCTACACTCTTGAAAATTCCACCATCACTCTGCCTCACCTAACTCCTATTGCCTCTCCCAACTTCTCTCCATAGCACTCTTCACTTGTGATAATCCATATCATTTCCTTAGTGTCTCTCTCCTTCCATCAGAATTTAAGTTGCATAAGGGGACAGATTTATGTTTGTTTTATTCACTGCTACATTCTTAGCACCTAGAAAAACAGTAAGGCCCATCATGAGGTGTGCAATAAATATTTGTTAAGTGAATGAATACTAGGAAACACAACAGGCTGCAAGAAATGGAATGGGAATGAGAGTAAGACACACAGTCATCTTAAATTCCTACACAGTGACGTTGCATTAATATTAGTTTAGTTTGTTTGTTGATTCAATGAAGGGGGGGAAAAAGAGCCAAGCAAAGAAAAGAAGTAACTGTGCTGACTTTGTATTTACAACTTTGGCATCAGAATCTCACTACGTTTTCAATGTGCCCTATCCTCTCCAAAGTGCCCTCTGGCTCAGAAAAGTATGCGAATCCTTGGAGTGGTAAACCTTTAGCCGACCTGAGTATTTACCCGAAGGCTAGGTTGTGAATGCTCCAAGTTGATAATTATCACTAACAGTGGTGAGAACATCCTCAAAGCCAGCTCTCTGACCACAAAGCCTCAGCCTGGTTTGCCAGCAAATGTTTTTATTGAGCCAAAGTTCGGGGAGCAGACCATTTGGCTATTCTTACCAGTGTCAGAGGGTACCACATCTGTCATACTTAGGGGCGTCAGACAGAACTTAATTTGTTTCCTTCAGTGGATGAAGACAAGAGCTACTAACAGGACTGACACTTTCTATGTAACAACTGAATGCCAACTACGGTTCAAGTATAGTTTTAAGTGGCCTTACGTTTTTGGTTAATACTGCTGTTCCTGCCTTGCTGGTATCACTAGATGCCATTCCAGTTACAAGGGTGTATAGCAGATGATAATGGAACACGAAGAGGAAAATTAAAATCCCCAAAATAAACCTGTTTCTGAAACAAAATACTACGGTCTTATTTACTGCATTTTTATAACATGAGAACGGCTGCCACCTGCAGGTCATACTTATGACAAAGTTAATACTCGATGGGATCTCCAAACTTTCCTTCCAAATTGTTGGTGAATGAATGGTGTTATGATTATCCCGTCTAATTAGCTCTACTTTTTTTCTTAACCTAAACAAATAAATAAATAAAAATTAAGTATATTAAGGGATTTCTAATGTAAACTAGAACCTTTACTACTAAAAAATGACCTTGCTGGGGTGCCTCGTTGGCTCAGTTGGAAGAGCGAGTGGCTCTTGATCTTGGGGTCACGAGTTTGAGCCCCACGTTGGGTGCAGAGATTACTTAAATAAACCAAAAAAAAAAAAAAAGGTCTTGCTGAGATTGCTATATGTCTAGCAAAGGGGCCGCCAAGTGTTTTCTTCATTATCTATCTCCTCTCCTCTCAACAGCAAAAGATGTGTCCACTTGATGCTCACTCACTGGATCAGTATTTAGCTGAGATTGCAAGCTTATCCTCTCACACCAGGGCAGAGACCTGTGGGTCCAGATGATCCACAAGTCTAATCAACTTATCCAGTTTAGGGGCACCTACCTGGCTCAGTCAGTAGAGCCTGCAGCTCTTGACCTCAGGGTTGTGAGTTTGAGCCCCACGCTGGGTGTAGACATTACTTAAAAATACCATCTTTTAAAAAACAACAACAACAAACTTATCCAGTTTGATGATTTCCTCATGAAGCTGAGTAGGAAAATGACCATAACTGGTACATGGACTAAAACTCCATACAAAGCCAGTGAAGTGTCCTTAGAAGTAACGGATTTAAAGCCACAAAGAGACATAAAAAAAAAAAAAAAAATTCAATGATTTGCTGAGCCTGCTAGGATTAGGTCATCAGTCTCTAAGAAAAGGTTTTCAGGTCCTGACCAATCCAGGTACATCAAAATCCAGTGGATGTGTAAGTCATACTACCAATAAAAGTGGATGGCATAACCGTGCCAGCCAAGAGGAGCCGAAGAAACAAGATGACTAAATGTAGTATGTGGTATTCTGGATGGAACCCGGGAACAGCGCAAGGTCAACAGGAAAACACTAAGGAAATCTGAATCAAGTATGGACTTTTATTACTAATAATGTTCATTACTGTGACAAATGTACTATACTAAGACGCCAGTAACACAATGGAAACACGGAACATATGGGAACGCTGTACTACCTCTGCAATTGTTCTGTGAATCTGAAACTTCTAAAAATGTTTACTTAAAAAAATGAATGGGACAAGATGCAATTCAAATGACAAAAGCAGGCCCTTAAGTCAGTTCGGTCACAAGCTTAAAAAGTCAAAAACTTCCATTTTGACTTTAAAAGTTATTCAGTAGCTTATTTTCATCTGTATGTTCTAGACTCAAAACTTTTATTTAAATCAAGAGATGCAGCCTCTTCAAACTATAATTTTGAGCACGATGAACTGGCAGTCTGTACAGGGACACTTGGCTCTCTCGCTCTCACCAAAAGGACACATGAGGTTCATGTCAATGTAGGACAAATCTTGGCCCACTTGTTAAAAAAAAAATAAAGGCCTTCATGAAATTAAGCTAAGTATAAAACTCTTTATTCTGGAGCGCCTGGGTGGCTCAGTCATTAAGCGCCTGCCTTCGGCTCGGGTCATGATCCCAGGGTCCTGAGATCGAGCCCCACATCGGGCTCCCTGCTCCGCGAGAAGCCTGCTTCTCCCTCTCCCACTCCCCCCGCTTGTGTTCCCTCTCTCGCTGTGTCTCTGTCAAGTAAATAAATAAAATCTTTAAAAAACAAAAAAACTCTTTGTTCTATCATATAGTTTCTTGATATGCCAACCTTCCACAAACTCAGGTATTTCATAGGGCATTCAGGGGGTTATCCCAAGTTTTCATTTTACTCAGAGACAAAAATACTCTACCCAAAATCACACCATCTTAAAATTACCTCATAACTCATGCCTCAAAATTAAGACTTTACAAGCCCTATTGTCTTTGTTAAAATTGCAGGGTGAAGATTTTGTACCTAAGGAAAAAAGGATGAAACGTTCAAATGAACAAACAAGCCTGAGACTAACCACTTGCTGTGTTTTTTAAAATCATAAAGAAAGAGAAACCTCCCATTTCTTTCACAAAACTTCATGATGAAGCTTTCTTTCCTACTTCCGCTATATCATCAACATAATGTGCAAAAGCCTAAAATAAAATAACCTCTATCAAATAACAACTAGTCCATGAACGGAGGAGCTTCTGAATGGCTACTACTAAAAAAATCTCCACTGAATTCCTATTCAATCACGGAGCCACTCTTCTTAGGTGTATACTGTATAATTATTTTAATTTCCATTTCTTATATTCAACTTATTCTTTAACTTTAGTTCTTCTATAAAATGTGCAAAATGAAAGCTCATGAACCATATGGTTCGAACAAAATATGGGCACTAAAACCTAAGTTCAGTCATGAGTCTGGATAAGAAAGGAGGTGCTATTCTATGACTTCTTTCTGCTCACTTTAAGAATATGTGTTACACGCCATACAGTTTTTTAAAATGTGATCAGTTGCCTTGGAGACAGAATAGCAGGAACTCTGCTCTGATTATAAGACAATTTTTAAATTACTTTTATTTTAAGATTAAGCAGCCTCATTGACAATCCAGAAACAGTCTTCGCTGACTCTGGATATACACACACACATAAAATGGTTAAAAGTGATTCCCCAATTTTCAATGACAATTTGGGAAAAAAGAACATGTTCACAGCTGAAGCTGTATCCCTCTGTCTTCTTTTTCAAACAACCTTATTTTGCTACCAAGCCATTCACCAGACCATAAGGAAAGACAATTTTTCAAAAAGCCATCAAAACCCAGAAACAGGGATCTAGGAATTAAAATTATCCCCCCAAACAGTGCTGTTACAAAAAAGGGTAGGAAGCCAAATTTCCGTAGCTCATTAGAGAAGACCTTTTAAAAAGAATCCAGAAAATGAGGACTGGAACTACAATGGTGTGGAGTTCAAAATGGAGGTAATTCAAGAAAGTACAGCTTGTTCAGCTTGGGAATATACTTGGCTTTTTCTTACTCCAGCAGAAATAAAAATATGAGCTGCTGGAGTTAATATTAAAATTGTCCTTACAGATGGAAGGTAGGGTAAGAGTGAAGGGAGAGAAGGTAGAACAAAAGGTAGCAAAGACAAGCCATTTTGGATCTAGGCTCTATGGCCCAGAAGAGCTGAATGGGACTGACATTCTTCTGGGCCAGTATCATTAAATCCTAGACTTGGCTCAAAACCAGTGGACTGCACACTACTAATAAATACCACGTGACCCACAGTGTTTGTGGCATTAAAAATATTTTTTAAATTATCTATAAATTTCTATTCTGAAAAGCAGTAGATCAAAATGACACTGGGCCATCCAATCAGTTACAGAGTAAAGGGCTTCCTCCAAAGAAAACTAACTTGGCAGAAACGTAGGTTCAAAGGAATGTAACATGGAGTTAATGAGATCAGGCTCTCAGTACAATTTTAATAAGGCTTCTTTCTACCCAGCCCAGTTATAAGGAGTAGTACTGAGGGGACTCCCACACAATGCCTTAGAGGGATGCTTTCAGATAAAAAGGACTGTAATTTTAATGCTTTACTCCTCTCCTCACCTAAAGCTTGGGGAAGAAAATAAATATTTACTTTTTAACTATTCAGAGCTTCGGGCACACTGTAGTATTTAATATTCTCTAGTTTTCATTTTCTGAACCTTTGGCTTATAATGTTCTCTATGTTACACTGAAAAACATAAGAATGTGCCTTAATCAGTAGTACCACACGAAAATATAAACCTCGTTCTTCCACATCTTCTACAAAGGCAGAGTGAATTAACAGTACCCTAAATATCCTGCAAGGTTACTTTGTGTACTCGACAAAAGATTAGGGCAAACCATTCCACTTCCTTATCTTGAGTAGGAGGAGTTAACTAGTCTTCAATCTCATCTTCCCAAATATCTCCATTAACATCCACAGCATGGAACAACCTGGAAGCATAAAATAAGGTACATTTGTAGGCACTTGGGAAAAACTCAGTATCATCTCTTTCCTTCTCTCAAAATTACTTTCTGTACTCTTCTGAAAACATCTTTGTGTATCTTTTCCTTTCCTTTAATCACTACACTGGGGAGGGCTGAAATCCGGCTCCCTCTGAACAAGCCGTCTTAAAGTTTACAAGAATAGCCCTTTTCAGATCCAGACAACCTCTCTAGGGCCAAGGATTAACAATAATTGGAAGTGGGTTTCAAAAAACTGATACTCAATGTACACAGTAAATGGAATTAAGCCAGGATTGGGGAAGTCAGGCAATCTAGAAGGGGAACTCTTCCAAACCACCGTTAACTCTATTACATGTGAATCACTCTACTCTCTGCTTCATTGTCCTTGTGCTCTCCTCTGGTATAATGTTTTATAGCTGCCAACTTGTTTTCCTTCCCTATGTTACCTAAAATTTATGCAATTTTCAACACTAGATTTACAATGATTCACAGACATTGACTTTAGTCAATGTAACACCAATTTAGTAACACCAATGACTGTAGATACTAGACAGATGCCTCTTCACAAAGGTCATCAACTGATGCTGAAATCAGAGCTGTTGAAAAACAGGATATTCACACTGTGCCAAGAAATCACCCCAGAGATTACTTACTAACAACAAAAAAGAAAACTTACATTTACAGTGGAGCAAACAATAGAATTGAGCGGCACACTAACGTGGGGCAGCCTGACATTATGGACCTAATGTGATACAGTATGAAGCACACAAGTATGCTTGTCAAAAATGTTACTCAGAATCTAATCAAACTCAGTCTAGATCTAACTTCCAATTTACAGGAAATAGAGAGGACAGAGAAACTAAAAGACAACAGGGAGGGGGCGCCTCGGTGGCTCAGTTGGTTAAGCGACTGCCTTCGGCTCAGGTCATGATCCTGGAGTCCCAGGATCGAGTCCCGCATCGGGCTCCCTGCTCAGCGGGGGGTCTGCTTCTCCCTCTGCCCTCTTCCCTCTCGTGCTCTTTGTCTCTCATTCTCTCTCTCTCTCAAATAAATAAATAAAATCTTTAAAAAAATAAAAAAATAAAAGACAACAGGGAGAAGCAAAACTCTAGAAAGTAAGATGTTCTCTACAGGACAAGTGGCCTGGGCTCTCTCAAATGTCAATGTTCCCCTCAACACATATGAAAAAAGGTGGGCAAAACTCTTCTATATTAAGAGACTGGAGAGACAGAACCAAATGAAATGTTTGAACTTGATTATATCCTGGTTCAGTAAAACAGCTTTAAAAGATTTTTTAGGGATAACTGGGAAGTTTGAAAACATGTTTATTAGATGATAGTATGCCATCATTGTTCAATTTAAGTATTGTTGTTATGTAGAAGAATTTTCTTATCTTAGGAGACAATGTGGAAGTATTTAGAGATAAAGCATCCTATCTCCAACTTAGGATCAAGTATTAGAAAACAAATATGACAAAATATTATCACTTGTTCATTTTGGTAGACGGTATCCTACTAATCATACTCTTTCAACTTTTACCGCTTCTGTATGTTTAAAAATGTTCACTATAAGAAGTTGAGGATAAAAAAGAAAATTCCCAGATAGCATATTTTTCATCATAAACTCACTTTCAAGAAAATATAAAAGACCATATGTGTAAGAAAATAGGTAAGAGAATTCTCTAAGCAAAGTGGTCTACAAATGAGTACCAAAAACTGCTGCTGAGACCAGAGGATGGCATATACATACCGGTTAAAACACGGGGAAGCAGGATCAGTGAAATGTTTATAAGGGTTTGCTCTAGAGAGAGAACCCATGCAAATCCAGCAGAAATATTGCATACAGCCGGTACATGTCATCTTGTTACATCCATCTAATTTCTGGTGGAAAAGAAAGAGAATAATATCAAGGCCATAAAAGCAAAAGAGAAAAGCACATGCCAAAAAGACCGAGTACAACCTTCTCCTCGTCATCTCCTTCATCCCCATGCAGGGCTGAGTCATACAGGTAACACACTGTAACTATGAAATGCTTTCCTCTGTTGCAAGTAAAATACAGCAAATATTTAGCAGGTGTACCTACAACTAGATACTTCCCCAAATCTTTT
Organism: Leptonychotes weddellii; assembly: GCF_054177405.1. NCBI lineage: Eukaryota > Metazoa > Chordata > Mammalia > Carnivora > Phocidae > Leptonychotes > Leptonychotes weddellii. Next base: position 109,451,885 of record NC_138375.1, read on the forward strand.
CTGTTTAACAGTAGACACAAACCAAACATGTACATTATAAGCTCAATGTGTAAATTAATATTAAAATGCCTGGATTTAATATGTGTGACTTTAAACTTTTTACACAAATCTAAGTAAACACTTGGTACCAAGTCCTCCACTGTAATATAGGGCTGAAGCATGTCTGACGTGGTTAAACAGAATGCGCGTCTCCTTAATAGAGTAACTGGGGAATCACCACCAGGTACGGTTCAGATATAATGGATTGGAATAGGAGAACCAAATGCAAAGATAAATTCCAACTTTAAAACATACTACGATTTTATCAAGAAGCAATATAGATTTAAATGTCTGTTTTGGCTCAGATTAATAGGAAAATGTCTTCATTTCCTAAATTTATAGTTCTTAAGCAGGTGTGTTAAGTTCCAGATAAATAGTTCTAAGAAGTCAGGCTTGATTTTTTTTTTTTTTTTATCATGTAGATGAGTTAAGAGTTAATTGTAGCTCTACTAGGGCTTTCTCATAACCCATTCAATTTTGTTATGGATAAAATGTGTGAACAATTTTCAATCTATGAAAGCATTTTAAAAAGGTAAGTCTACATACATTTAAGGTCAGTAACAATATTTACTAGTGAATATGCATTTTACAAGTAAGAAGGTTTAATAAATGTGCTTTCTTAGTCATAAAATTAATAGGCTTCTTAAGGCAATCCTAATAAGCCTGTAAGTCTGTCTGCCAAGTCCGGCCCAAACCTTTACCTCTATGGGAGTCCCACAGCACGGGCAGCTCTTTGAGTTCTTTTCTAGCCATTCCTTACTTTCCATCTCTTCCAGTGCCTTCTGAATCACCCTCTTACCATACCTCTGTTCCAAAAATCTTTTATTGGCCTCATCTGCTTGCAGGTACTCATTCCGTAAGTCCATTAATTTCTCTGGAAAGTGAAATGGAAAATTAACTTTTATACAACTTTGCAAAGCTGACTAAAAACCATTAAAAAATGGTCATAACCTTTGATTATTCAATAATGCTATTACTGGAACTTTAATCATGAGGAAATAATCCAAAGTACAGTTATAAGCATTGACATGCCTATAACAATGGCAAACAAATTAAATGTCCAAGGGAATAGCCACATGTGAAAGAGCCATTTAATGACATATTTAGTTATTAAAAACTTATGAGATGGCTACAACTCAATTAAAATACTCATTACAGAATCCAGAAAAGGGCAGATTTAGGTTGTAACTAGGTAAAAATGACACACGTACAAATGACAAAGAACGTAAAAGAACGCACTAGCTAGAGAAGGTGGACTCGTGCAAGGTGTTAGAGTAAGAGGTCATCTTTTTTGTTGATTCTGACTTATTAATGTTGGCACATTTTGGCAACTAGTAGCATACAGTTAAAGACTGACTTAGCTAAAAGACACAAAGGTTGAAAGAGACACTGATTTTCCACGAAGTCAGCATCATTCATCATCTGACAGTAACAAGGCCTACCAAGTAAACAAAAGCATCTTTGGCTCAAGAGCAAAGACTGTTCAATTCTGTAGATAAAAAAAAGTCAGTGACTAAAATTTACCACCCACAGGTACTGCAAAAGTTCCTCCTGTCAAACTTTCCCCTATTTTTCTACCTCACTGCACTGGTTCTATCACTTAACTCAGATGGAACAGGCAGCCATTCACAAGGGCTTTACTTGTAGACAAAGGCTTTTGTTCACATTCTATCACCTTAATTCTTCAACACGATTAACTGAAGACGTCTCTCAATAGTGTTGTAGTTGTTTTATTAGTTTACTCTCCTGTACTATTTAGACGTCTGACTCCCTTTTTATGCCATGGATCTTTTGGGGAAGATTTCTTTCTCTGTACTGTGCACTCCCATGGCTCCATCACCTCTAATTAGATGGAGCACACATGTATCTTTTTATCCTGTTGTTTTTATCCCTCTAAAAATTCAAAGCATTTTTGTGTTCCCAGATTTCTTAAGGACAAAGATTATTGCTCTAACGTTCTCAAAATAATTGTTAGTAGTTCATATATTTTATATAGTAGTATCTAATATGTACAGATATATACACATACAGCTAGATAAAGAGATTCTTAATTTTGCTGAAGCCCCCAAGCTTCTTTGATTTCTTCCACAAAGGCCGTGAAACACCTGAGACATACGTACTTCATCCTCTCGATGATAAGGTTACAGAAGTCTAAAGCAATTCTCCATCCCGTCTGCCCATACCCACTACAAGACTCAGCTCTAGGCAACTGGAAGAATCAGTCAGGGTTACTCTGTTGGAGGTAGTAACACTCTGGTAATAGGCGCAATTAGTAACTATCGTAATAATGACATTAACAGTTACTATGTTGCATTTTACCTAGATTAGCCCGTTATTCTCAAACTATCCGTGGTAAAGGACCAGTTTTTTCCCCCACCACTCTGCCAAGGACCAAAACTTTTGCAAAATACAATCAAATGAATTATTAGAAAAATTATAAAAGGACAAGAAACATAAGCTTAAATTTTTATGAGATTTGACATAAAATTACTCTGTGAAATCGCTGTAACTTTTTAGCCCTGACTCTCCATTTCTTTATCTTGTCACAGACCAGTGTTAAGAACAATTCGAGCTTCAAGTAGCACTATGATAGTTTATTTGATCCTTAAAATAACCCTGTGAAATAGCTATTATCATGTTAGTATAAGAAAGACTAAGCTATCAAAGTCCAGTTAAACTGAGGTCAGAGGCCTGATTTCTCAATCCCTGTTTAGATCAGAATTACAAATAGGTTTCACCTCCTTAGCCGCTTCAATAAATGCTTCTGAAGCACTAAAGGCTGAGGAAGATTCTGAGGCTTTCCTGGACTCAATGATAAAGAACCTAATGGCTGATCAGACATACATGCCATGGAAACAAGGGTGGCAGCTAAGACGGTCTTGCATCGGCCAACCAGGAGCTGCATTATCCCATGTTCATAGATAGAAACTACTTTGCCATTCCTTCTCTGTCATGTTCCCCTCCCCCCACCCCCGCCAGCCAACTCCACGCTTGTTTCCTTAGTTCTTTCAAGTCTTTATTCAAACCACTTTACCACTGAGGTCTTCCCTTTATTTCCCTAAGTAAAATCCCAAGCCACTTCAGAACATTTCATATCCTGTCCCTGATTTCCTTTTTTTTCCTCCATAGCACTTAACGACCATCTAATATTCTTATATTGTTTGCCTGTCTCCGCCATTAAAATTTAAGTTCCATGAGGGTATTTGGTCACTACCCTATCTCCAGAGCCTAGGACAGTAACTGAAACAAAAATACCTGTTGAATGAACAATTCCAAATCGGTGTGTGTGTGTGTGTGTGTGTGTGTGCGTGTGTGTGTACGCGCGGGCGCGCGCATGCACGCGCGTGCACAGGACAGGAGAATCGAGTTCACACAGGGACAACTCACCTGCAGTCACCTTACATGGAGAGACCCCATGGTAAGTCAATCTGCACAAGGTACAGAAGGCAAAATTGCAACTGGAGCAGATGCCCATGGTGCAGCCGGGCTCCTGCATCACAGGCAACTGGCAGCACGGGCGGGGACAGTACACCACATCCGCCATCAGGTCCAAGGTGGACTGGAGGAGAAGGCGGTCGTAACGGGCAAATAACTCTGTTTCCACTAGCTCTTTGACCTGGAGGGAAATAGAAAACACATTAATGGGAGGATTTCCCAACCAGTTCTGATTCTGAGGAGATCCTTAAAATGCTGGTGCCAACTAGATGCACATGAACTAAAACTCTCTTACTTCAAAATCAAACCAAATGTGGCCAAGTCTATACCTTGACTGAGATGGTGGCTACATGGGTCTACACGTGTGTCAAAGCTAAGCAGACTGTACACTTTAAATGGGTACATTTATGGGTTAATAAAGTTGATTAAAAAAAAAAAAAAAGGTCAAACCAAGGATGCTGTCCCTGATTCTGTTCACCATTCCAAGGAATACGTCCTTTGGATCCCAACCTCACACAAAGGCAGGCTAGTGATTCTCTAAGGTTGATGGGATCCCAGCAGATAAAGTAAATCACCAGAACACGTTATAATTACTTTTCTGACACTCATCCCTGCCAAGAACTGCTCATGCCGAGGCCAGCAGAGGAAGCATTTACATTTGCTTCAACAGTTGAGTAAGACCAAGGCATTCTTTTTTTTAAAGATTTTATTCATTTGACAGAGAGAGGGAACACAAGCAGGGGGAGTGGGAGAGGGAGAAGCAGGCTTCCCGTGGAGCAGGGAGCCCAACATGGGGCTCGATCCCAGGACCCTGGAATCATGACCTGAGCTGAAGGCAGACGCTTAACGACTGAGCCACCCGGGCGCCCCTAGACCAAGGCATTCTTGATGGATACATTGAAACTACTTGCGGGCTGGCTCTAAGGCCTCAGCCTGCCCTGAGGAGCCCTATCAAGGAAGCTCCTGAGAAGATGCCTCCCTTTGTGAAAGAAAATCAGGAAGCGGCTACCAGCAGAGTAGAGGATTACCTGACCAGGAGTGGCCACCGAAGGGCACTTGGGTTCTGGGCAGTTGAGGCACTGAACTTGGCCATCTCTGATCTGGATTTCAAAGTAGTCCTTCAGACAGGCTTTGCAGTACACATGCCTGCACTCCAAGAAGTACATGCATTCACTACCCAGCTTCTCACAGAAACAGATACTGCACAGGAACAATTTACTGTTAAAGCATTTTATCTGCTGAGCTTGGTCAAAGTCCAAAATTTCCTGGATCAGACTCGACAGCGATTCCACATCCTGTACAGCCCTCTCATCCACAGCCTCCTCTTGATCCGCAGCCGATCCAGCAGCTCCTCCAAAATCTAGCTCTGTGTTGGGAGAGGCTTGAGCCGTCCTTCTCTGCACCTTTTTCTGAGAACCCATCTTGAGCTCAAATGGAGAGACAATATTCAGGTATGCTAGGGTCTCTTCCTTAAGAAACTGCATCCAAGCAAACAGGACCACACTGCCACGGTGTTCTTCCCACAGGTTGTCTAAGTGCTTGCAGAGAGCAGAGAGCTAGGAGAGAGCACAGGAGGGTGCTGGTGAGTGTGGAAAGGTGAGGATACTGTCAACTCCTCATTTCTCTTGAAATCTTTTTAACTTCTAAGCTAAGCCCTTACAACTCCTAACATGATCTTAGTGGAGCACTTCTTACACTATTCAACAACATGAGTCACAGCAGAACGCACAGTAAGAAGCTAAAAGAAGTAACCTGAAAATGAGAGAAAGAGCAAGACTATAGGTTTACATATGAGCCACTGAAATGAAGGATTTTGTCTGTATTTGTTGTTTTAGTATTGCTACCTATCTCATGCAGGAGAAAAAGATGGACCTCTAAAATGAACTACTTCTATTCCTTTGGAGTCCTACTCCTGTAGGTACCCTGCATAATGGTTAGAAGGAGAGCAGTTTAAAAACATCATCCAAGCATTAATTCTTAACTTTTTCAGTCCCATCAAAAAGCCAACTCATGTGAAAGAATCACTAACAGAATCCAACCTCAGAATCCTCGTTAGTCAGATTCACAAGCTGGTTTTAACTAAGCAATCTGGGCTTACATGAGATCCTGGTTAATGGAGGGAGACAGACTGATATGGAGACAGACCTGGACATGATTATAAGCCCTCAATGTGGTTTCTCACTTCCTAAGCTAAGCAACCAAAGTTTAAACTACTTTGACTTTTCCTCTTTAAAGGTGGTTTGTTCAATTTGAAAGGGAAATATAAGAGGATTTTCCATTAGAAATGTAAAATATTGGTAAGTAGAGCTCAGGAATTATAAGCAGCTTTTCTTTTTAGCTAAACATAAAAAATAAGCCTTCCAGATGCAGACAAATTGTGTAAATTTAAATAACAAGTGAAAAAGGACCACATTTTCTATTCCTTGCTCTACAGAGTGCCATTCACTAAACCCTACATAGGCACAAACATAAACACTTCCTGAACTTAAAACTTATTATGTTAAATACCATGCAAAACGCTTTCTCACATTTACATGAATATGCTTCTAAGATCAATCATACTTCTGAGAAACCTGCTGAAATGTGTAAAATTTATTAAATACTAAATGGGGAGCTCTGAGTGCTATTTGAGCCACCAAGTCCAATGAAGAAGCCGTTCTCCTCCATCCTCTTTTCCAGCCACTCTCAAAAGAGGCAGCTGGGATGCACATAAATGTGAGGTCAGGGGAATTGAAAGAGGAAAAGAATAAGAGAGAGACTGTGTTTGTATATATAGTGGGCGAAGTATAATGGAAAATACTATGAGGCTAACCTCACTTCCCTTCTCTGTACCAAACCCAATCCAGGGAAAGACAGGACTATGTGTCAACTTCTCTATCAACAGGTGAGATTCACAATGTCAAGGAATCAGGGCCCAGCAAACAACAAGAATTGAACCAAGAAGGAATATGAGGCCAATTAAAACGTCAATCATATGCACAAGAATTTATCTGACAGAGGATCCTATTGTAATTTCAGCTGTAACACATAGAATAATGAACAACTCTCTTCTCACACTCCCAAAACCCAGCAGTATGTAGATGCTGCTTGGCTGGAATCTGAAACTGCAACCACACGCTCAGTGAATCGGTCCTTGTTTTGCGCCTGTGTGTAGGCATGTGCACACATGCATGGATATAAAGTATCAAGAGCTCTCTGGAGAAATGAGATTATCAACATCTAAATAATTCAGTCAACTCTCTGTGATCTAAATGTCAAACAGCCTTGATATTATTCTTGGGCAAATAATCCACTGTCTTGCATATATTTCCTCTGGCACAGTTATCAGAATGTTAGGTAATACTCCTTTTTTATTCGACATGTATTATCCTTTTTTAAAATTAAATTTTGTTTTTAAACCATAAGCTCAATTTTACAAAAGGACTCTCATCTGAAAGATTAGACTGGCCAGTGGGGTAGAATGAAAACTCCATGGATCAAAAGGGAAAAACTGACAAGCTGTTCCTTGAGGTCAAGTAACTCTGACAGCTTTTGTCTTAATATACATCAGCCTATCAATCTTCATCATGACTTCTAGAAAAGTAGCTGCTATTGATCCATTATCTATCCCAGAGTACTTTATATTAGCTTCAAGTCATATTTACATCTCAATCAAGAGCCGAGGTTGTTACACGAAAAGGCTATGTAAGCTGGAGGAAATGAAGGCTTCATAAATACGAGGTTCATGAGAGAGGAGATGTAGGAATCATACACATTTCTATCTGTGTGCATTTACATCCATGGGAGACCAGTCAACAATTATTTGTTATTAATACACAGATCTCTAAAACTAAAAGCACTTACTATGTTTACTTAGGAACTCTGTTTATTCTAACTACATCAGCTCAATTTTAGCCCTCCTAATTACAGTTAAATCTTTCATTTAAGGAATGGATAAGAAACTCAGAAAAAAAAGTAATACCAACATCTAAGGAAAATGAGGAGGACCTTATCGTCCCTATTACAACACAGATTAAATGGGAAAATAGCAAGATAGGGAAAAACATATATACTTGCTTAAAAATTATTCCTACTGCAATTCATAGTGATTAGTCATCCTAATCATTGCCGTTCCTTTCTAAAACACCCAACATTTTCAATTCATTAACATTAGGATTCATGAAGGCAAGGGGAAAAAAATTACAAAATCAAAGCCATTTGTTCTTCATGCACTGAATTCAAGATCATCAAGTAGTCTTCAATTAAAGATGATTTTTAAAAGTTTCTAAAAATGGATAAGAGAAATTAAGTTTCGGGTCTAACCTGAGTTGGTGACAGCCATTTGCCACTAAGTGTGAATGAAGGTGGGGAGGAGGATGGATAATCTGGTGGCAGTTCAAAGTTCAGCACAAGTGGAGGCAGAAAGCAAATGGTGTATTCAAAGCCACCATTCTGGAGACACTCATTTGAATTGCCTGAACCAAAAACAAAGATTAGAAAGAATCAGTTGGTCAGCACTTGAGTGTCCATTACTGTTGAGCGGTGCTCAAGAAAGACTAATGCTTTAGTTGAGGGGATAAAAACCCTCCCCCAAAGCACTTTCTATTTCCTAATTTTCACTTCGTAGCCACCACCTTAAAAAAAAAATCTTGTAAGCCCTGGAGAAATCTACTAAGCACCATGAAATTTCTAATGAAGACACATAACTCATTCTCATATACGCTTTTCAGTACAATTCCTAACACTAACTAATAAGCAAGTAATACACCAATGTTTTCTTTTTGTTGTTGTTTTACAGATGATTACAGACACAATCTAGAGAAAAGGACGTTTATTTCTATTAAAGAGCCATGACCAATTTAGAGCGGCATGTGCCAACTATCCATGAATCATAGCTGGGAGAATCTGTGCCAACACAATGATCTCAGGCTTGAGGGCAAGATACAGCACACAACACTCTCACAATCAAAGTTTCATTTTAAATTATCACACTTACTTTCTTTACTCAATGCCTTTATAGCAGAAACTTTTTGAGAAAGTGTGCACCAAAGTCTTCTGTGAGTTTGTATCAAAAGCAGCAGTTTTGGTTTTTTTCTGAAGCAAAAGGTCACAGAGTAACAGCATATGTCACAGGTTTATGGTAGTTGAAATGATTCTGGAAACCAAATAGTATTAACAACCACCATGGTACTTTAAAACCTTCCAAGCGTTTTCACATACATTATGTCATTTTCTCTTTTATTATCCCTATTTAACAGCCATGATTCATAGCTGATAAACTGCTAGTTAGACGATTAGAATGCATGAAATATGCAGGATAATATCCCAATTCAGTGGTCAAAAGGCGAATCAAATTGAGAACTATTTACCTGTAGTCCAGTTTTCAATTAAAATAGAAACATGCATTCAATCTGTAATACTACCATCTACCACTAATGCCTATAAACACAAGATGGCAAATAATTCAGGGAACACTAAGAAACTGAGAATAACATTTAGAAAAATCTGTTTAAGAGAATCTTATAAACTAACCGCTCACAAATATCTTGAAATTTTGTGGCAAGTCCAAATAGATCCTGGTTTCTCCACCTTGCACAGACTCTGCTTTTCTAAATTCATCTCCATCATAAATACTCGCCAGGGCCAGCAATTCATCCTCCTGAGCTTCTCGATCTTCTGACGACATTTAATTTTCTGAGGAGCTGAAGACAATCATTCAAATTAGTTAAGAATAGAAATGGCACAGAGTTTGGAAAAGTCTAGTGGCACCAAAAAAAAAAAAAAAAGGTAAAGTTCTTCACAAACAACTGCAAAGAATCAAATTTCTCACTTTTCTGCTAAACTAGAAAGGATAAGACATATCTAATATTCCAGTAGCTTCGCAATAGTAACAGCTTTTTCAAAAATGATGGTTGTGGTGCTTCTAATTGCTGACTTCATCAGTTAGGTATCACTGATTTAGGGGAAAAAAAGCACAATTTAAAAAAAATTTTTAAAAAGTACCAATCATTGGGGCACCTGGGTGGCATAGTCGGTTAAGCTTCTGACTCTTGGTTTCGGCTCAGGTAGTGATCCCAGGGTCGTGGGACTGAGCCCTGCATCAGGCTCCAATGTCAGCTTGGAGTCGGCTTGAGTTTCTCCCTCCCTCACCGCCTGCCCCTCCTGCTCAAGCTCTCTCTCTCTCTAAAATAACAAATAAATCTTTAAAAAAAAAAAAAAAGGACAAATCACAAATTATTTTGACTTGCCCACCAAACCAGCAAAGTGCCTTGCTCACAGAAAGATTAAAGTATATGTGATATACTTCCTGAAAATCAACAAATTTTTTAAATGCACAGAAATCTCTAGGGCAGGTTTTTTCAACCTCGGTACTATTGACACTTTGGAACAAATAATTCTTTGTGGTGGGAGGCTGTCCTGTGCCCTACAGGATGTGTACCAACATTCCTGGCTTCAACCTACTAGATGTCAACAGCATGCCTCCCCCTCAACAGAGCCAAATGTGCTCCCCCCAGGGGTGCAGTGGGGGGACCCAGTTGAGAACACCCTGTTCTAGAGAACGCTACAGAGACAGATACTATAGGAGAGGTTAGATAATTGAGAGGCTAGCAAAGGAACATTAAATTTGTCAGATACAACACTTTGTCAAAACAAATATAAGATTTACCATTATTTTAGGCAAAACTAAGAATGAAAATATGCTGCAATTACAATGTAAAATCGATGCTTTTTAAGCGCATCAACTAAGAGATGCACCACAATTTCAGATAATGTATATGCAGAAAAATATGTAATGAGAATCTATGAAAATTACTTTATTAAGGCAACAACAAATTACCATTCTGTCAATTAAAATATTGGACTATAACTGGATTTGCAAATATGCCCCCTCTCAACTAAAATTTTTTTTTATTTGAAATGTACACAACTGAAAAGTTAGGACATTATAAAAGGTGACACTACAAAATTTGAACAAGTTCATTTAAAATGACTCCGTTTTCAAAACATATTTTTTTGCCAGATGATCTTGATTCTGCTTAAGCGGCATCCCTATCCCAAACAGAACACAGTGACACGTTCCAGTTGAGGTGAGTTAGTACCTGTTAATAACAACCAGAAGAAAAAGATATTGACAATGCGGCCTGTTTTTTAGTTCAGAATTTGGAATTTATGCAAATCCCATTTATCCTCCAGAAGGTGGAGATGAGACTGTTGAAGTTGGATAAAAGGCCAAGATCTGGAACTCATACTAGATATACTATAGAAATCCTGCCATCTGCAGAAAAAAAATACAAAAGATGGTGTTAGGACACTCTCCAAATTTAAATTCTGAATTTCTGTTATTACCACTTAAGTCAAACACATCCTAACACATAGTGCCAATCTACAGCTGCATACTACTTTCTCTAGGAGAGCCTAACTGAGCAACGTGGTTAAAGGGGTATTTGCAGGTCCCCAGCAATGAGACAAGCCTTATCTGACTGCCTTCAGCCCTGGGAGGAGCCAAGGTGGAATACCAAGGTCATATGTGATGTGAGCACACCAAGTCCCATAACAAACATCTAAACATCTTCTTGGGTTTGTTTTTGTTTTTGTTTCTTCTTTCCTCTTCAGCTTCTTCTCTTTCTTCATTTCCTATTCCCCTCCAGTTTCTCCTCTCACCTACTAATGAATTAATCCTGCTAGGGACACTCAACATTAGGTCAATTTAACCATGACAGCAAGATATTTAAAACAAAACAACAAAAGGGTGCACATGCATGCACACATACACACTTTTAAGTTCTATTCTGGAAGTTTTAGAGCCAGACTTCTCAACTGGGAGTAAGGGGGAAGGGGAGGGTGGTCTACAGATGGGTTACGGAGAGCCCTAAGAACACTATGAAGTTATACGCAAAAACATTATATGAAACGGTAATTTTTAAACCAGATTCTCAGATGTGTGACTCCCAAATAAGCTAAGAATGAAATTCAGAATCATTTACATTTACTGAGCACCTACTCTATATTGTATTAGGTCCTTTCACATTAACTTATTTAATCTTAAACAATTTTACCAGACTTAGTGCGTGATGACAACGTAATTAAGGTTTCTGTTTCTTCCTGTTTGAACAGTTATAAATGGGGTGAAAGATGAATTTATGATTCTGGTTTAGGTTAGTGTTCTCCATCTTGTCTGCACATTAGAATCACCTGGAGAACTGCGTTTTAAACTCTCAATACCCAGGCCATATTCTAGAGCAATTAAATCAAGCATTAATAGTTATCCAAGCTCTCCAGGTGATTCTTAAGTGCAGCTAGGATTGAGAAGCTCTACTCCAAGCAGTGTTTCCCCTAAACAGCTCCTCATAACCTACCCCACCAGACCCCTGCTTCTAAAGCTGTCACCGGGTCCCAGTCCCTTAATTCACATGGCAGACCCACATTTCATTTTCATTTTATCCACTCAGCCTTCAAGAGCCATGTCCAAAGGCCCCATTCTATGTAGAAATTTTCAATTACATGTCATCCTTAAAAATCCAGCCAATTTTTTTTTTTACTATAACTTTCCTATGACATTATCACATCGCACTTTGCATTATAGCAGTTTCTGAACTTGCACCACCAGACTGCATTTGCTCCTTAAGGGCAAGTATCAAATCTTATGCATCTGTGTGTTGTTCTCACCATCTAGCAGTGCCTTGTGTTTGACACTGGGGGGAAAAAAAATGGAACTGAATGGGTGTGAGATGCAGTGTGCTGAAACTGGGGACCAGAATCTTAAGGTTCAGTGACTGCTCTGCCACATCCCACTAGAAGCAGGATTCACAATAACACCAAGAAAAGTAATACTTACTGGGCTCCTAAGCCTGTGTCAGGCATTGTGCTAAGCCCTTTAAATGCAATAACTCCTGTTAGATTCCCACAACTCCATGAAGCAAGTCCTCTTACTGCTTCCATTACACAGATGAGAAAAACGACAGTTTAAGTCCCTTTCGGGCCCAAGGTCACACCGCTGATAACTAAATCTGGGTTCAGACCACTCTGTTTTTTCATCTGCAACCCAGGAACAAGAATACACCCCGGCGCCATCAGATGAGAGATAGACATCAAGTTTAATATTAGCCTTGGCAAACGGGAGGCCGCTACACCAGGGAGGGAAGCCCTCCTCCGCCGGCTTTCCCTCCCGCCTGGGAAAATCCTACTCATTCTCCCAGGCCACACCGTGCAAACTGCAGAGCTGGGGTCAGCCCAGGCTCCGGAATCAGCACGCCGCCTTGGGTATCTCCCCGGCTCACCACCAGGCGTGCTGAGTCGTTGTCTGTGCGACTCACCTACAACCAGGGGGCAAGCCCCAGCCTCGCTACCTGCCCCAGCCCTTGGACACAGAGGGCGCTGTACGAAAGTGGGAGGTGTGCGCCGGGCCCGGGCGTCCCCAACGAGCAGGGCCTGGACCTTCCCCTTCCTCCTCTGAGCGCCCCAGGTGGGGTGGGATCTCAGCCCGGCCCGGCTGGGGACGCCCCGTCCAGGATTCGGGGGGCTCGGGCCCACTGAGCAGTCTCGGCCCGGCCGCTCTTCTCTGCCTCGCGTGCCCGGAGCGCGGTCCCCACCGTACCTTCCGGCCACCCCGCCGTGCCGGGCCCGAAGGTTCCGCCCTCCGCCCTCGCCCTGGCGCCCTCACCGCCACCGCCGCGCCGGCCTACAGACGCCGGGCTCCAACCTGCGCTCGGCACCGCCTCTTCCGTGTTAGGAGCTGTCAGCTGAGCCGGGCGGATCCGGCTCGGGCGGCCCGGATTGGGGAGGGCTTCGCGCAGCCGCCGTGACCGCCCCGGGCCCTCGGCCGCCCCCTGAAGGCTACAGGCGGCGCTGCCGGCGCGATCACCGTCACCGCCCTGCACACCCCGCTCTGGAAATAAGTTTGCGTCTGGGGAAGTTGATGCATACGCAGATTCTGTGCCCTGGGGGCTCCTTTCCGTAGTTCTGGGATGGGCCCGGGAATTAAAATTTTTGCCAATCCCTAGAGGTGAACGGGAGGCAGTGGTCTATCCAAGACAGACACTCCCGTAACAATCCCACACCTGCTCCTCCAGGTAGACTAAGCAAGCCTCCCCCATCCCAGTTTCTTTCTCAGAAATGCTGCCGGTCTTTGTGGTACCTCCTCTATGAAAGCATTTACCCATTGTTCATATTATAACAGTAATAACTACCACGTTTATGGAGCAGTTAGGACGCTTCAAGCACGTTGCTAAGTGCTTTATGTACATTTTCTCTTTATCGTCACCATAACCTTATGATTTTAGGTACTATTTGTTATTCCCACTTTATTGATGAGGAAATTGAAACGTAGAGATGTTCAGGAACTTACCAAAGGGTACATGATTATTGAGAGGCTGAGCAGGAATTAAAATTACATGCCCCCTACCTCACATCATATGCATAAATTAACTCAAAATGGATCAAAGAGCTAAATGTAAGAGCTAAAACTGTAAAACTCTTAGAAGAAAATGTGGGAGTAAATCTTCATGAATTTGGATTAGGCAACAGTTTCTTAGATATGAAACCAAAAGCACAAGCAAAAGAAAAAAATAGATAAATTGGACTCAACACAATTCAAAACGTTTGTGCTTCAAATACACTATCAAGAAAGTGAAAAGACAACCTACAGAATAGGAGTACTTGCAAATCATTTATCTAATATTCAGGATATATAAAGAACTCCTGTAACTCAACAATAAAAAAGACCAAAAAAAAAAACAATTTTAAATATTTTTAAGTTTTAGCCATGGTGTAGCATGGGCAAAGGATCTGAATAGACATTTCTCCGAAGAATATATACAAATGGTCCAGAAGCACGTGAAAAGATGCTCAACATCATTAGTCATCAGGGAAATGCAGATCAAAACCACAAGGAGAAACCACAAAAGACAGATAATAACAAGTATTGGTGAGACTGGGGGAAATTGGAACCCTCATACACTTCTGGGAATGTAAAATGGTGTAGCTGCTCTGGAACACAGTTTGACAGTTCCTCAAAAAGTTAAACATAGAGTTACAGTAAGACCCAGGAATTCTACTCCTAGGTGTATACCCAAGAGAGTTGAAAACGTATGTTCACACAAAAACTTGTATACAAATACACAACTACATTTGTACATTTGTAGTATACATAAATATTTACTACAGCGGCAGTATTCACAATAGCCAAAATGTAGAAGCAACCCAAATGTCCATCATTGGATAAATGGATAAACAAAATGTGGTACATCCATACAATGAAATATTATTCTGCCATGAAAAAGGAATGAAGTACTGATAAATGCTACAACATGGATGAACCTTACAAACATTATGCTAAGTGAAAGAAGTCAGACACAAAAGGCCACATATTGTATAATTCCAGTTATATGAAATGTCCAGAACAGGCAAACCCATAGGGACAGAAAGCAGATTTGTGGTCACTGGGGGCTGAGGCAGGAGTGCATGGGAAGTGACTGCTAATGGATATGGGGTGACTTTTGGGGGATGAAAATCCTGTGGAATTAGATAGTGGTGAAGGTTGCACAATTCTGCGACTATACTAAAAACCACTGGGCTGTACACTTTAAAGGGTGAATTTTATGATATGCGAATTATATCTCAATAAGAAAATTTTAGGTAGTCAGCACTTAAGTGGGATGCTGAAATGTTGGTTCTGGTTCCTGGAAACCATCAAACTAATGTGCCCCTAATGATCTAATAAGCTCCTGTGTCCTCTTTATCATATACTTCTCCCCCAAGAAAAGCAACTTGCAGAGGTAGGCCTCTAATCCAAGCCTACAGGATTCTAAAGGTCTTTACCACCACTGCCTTCCGGGCAGGATTGTCTTCATGGTCAGCCACCTGTGTAGTCCCACAGGGCCCTGTTCTCAGGAAGGCCTCAGGTTTAGAAGGGCCCTGCTCTTGGTCTAATGCTCTCCTCTGGCCATCTTGAAATTCTTAATCTTCCAACAGGAAGCTCTCCATTTTCATTTTGCACTGGGCTCCACAAATTATGTAGCTGGTCCTGCACCCGGGAGAGAAGAAAAACCAAGTGGGTAAATCAGGGCATTGAAGGGGCTTACCTGACTGCCACAGAGGGAAAACTATTGAGATGCAAATAATCACTCCTAATTTTCCATACTGTCACAGGCCATACCCAAACCAGAAACATAATCCTTAAAGACGCAAAGATGGAAGAAGAGTTTCTGAAGCCATTCACTAATATCATTATTCATGTTAGGCAAAGGAAGTAAAACCAAGAGCAAAATGTATGGCAACCCTACCTCTGAGTGTTCACAGGTGAGACCATGTATCCTGCCAGTGACCTCCCAGATGCAAAAAGTGAGGGAGCCTAAGAACCAGCTCGGGAAATTCTCACAAATCGGAGCAGGAGGTGAATTATGACATCATGTCATGACCTCATGTCAGAGGTCACAGGATGGAGGGAATAGAAGAGAGAATTTCAAAGCAGTGTTAATAATTTGGACTAAATATTTAGAGTCCAGTTTTGAGGTCAGGAATGGATAAAGAGAGTTTTCTAATAAATTTTAGTTTTAGACTCCATAAAAATAAGAGCCTTTTGGGTCTTCAGTTTTATGTGCCCGTAGAGTTTTTTATTTTTTTATTATTTTTTTTTTAAAGATTTTATTTATTTATTTGAGAGAGAGAGAATGAGAGAGAGCACATGAGAGGGGGGAGGGCCAGAGGGAGAAGCAGACTCCCTGCTGAGCAGGGAGCCCGATGCGGGACTCGATCCTGGGACTCCAGGATCATGACCCGAGCCGAAGGCAGTTGCTTAACCAACTGAGCCACCCAGGCGCCCCCATAGAGTTTTTTAAATTGAGCTTTCTCCATGAGCCCGGCCCTGCACTGTGCTAAGCACTTAACATGCATTATCTCATTTATTTATTTATTTTAAGGTTTTTTTTTTTTAAGATTTATTTCTTTATTTGAGAGAGAGAGGGAGCCTGTGAGTGGGGGGAGGGGCAGAGGGAGAGAATCTTCAAGCAGACTCCCCACTGAGAGCAGAGCCCGACATGGGGCTCGATCTCACAACCCATGAGATCATGACCTGAGCTGAAACCAAGAGTTGGACGCTCAAATGACCGAGCCACACAGGTCTCCATGCATTATCTCATTTAAATGCCCAGGACCTCATAACTGAGGCAATTTTGTCTCCCCATTTTACAGATGAGGAAACTGGGGCACTAAGGAGTGAGGTGATTTGACTGATGTCATACAGTGTGGTGACATACAGGATTAGGACCAGCTCCTCGTTAGGTTGACACTCTCCTATAGACTCTAAGAGAATTGGGTTTGTTGTAGCAGAAAGACAGAGAGAACAAAATAGTTCTTGCCTTAAGAATTAAAGGGAAGGGGCGCCTGGGTGGCTTAATCGTTAAGTGTCTGCCTTTGGCTCAGGTCATGATCCCAGGGTCCTGGGATCGAGTCCCGCATTGGGCTCCCTGATCAGCGGGGAGCCTGCTTTTCCCTCTCCCACTCCCCCTGCTTGTGTTCCTGCTCTTGCTGTCTCTCTCTCTGTGTCAAATAAATAAACAAGATCTTTAAAAAAAAAAAGAAAAGAAAAAGAATTAAAGGGATGGGGCACCTGGGTGGTTCAGTCAGTTAAGCATCTGCCTTCGGCTCAGGTCATGATTCCGGAGTGCCAGGATCAAGCCCTGTGTTGGGCTCCCTGGGGTGAGGAGTTTGCTTCTCCCTCTCCCTCTGCTCCTCCCCCAACTCATGCTCTCTCTCTCTCTCACACTCTCTCTCTCAAATTAAAAAAAAGAAAAAAGAAAGGGGAAAACCTTAAGGAAGTTAGGATTAGATTTTATGACATAAGGCTAGGTGAGAATGAGAATACAGAGGGAAAGAAAGACACCCCCATCACCTGTCCCCAAGCACAGTAGATGATGGAGCCTCACGCTAGAAGAGGATGGAATGTGTGACCTAGAACAGAGGTCAGGACTCATGCATGGCTGGACCACTGAGTAGAGAAGCAGGAGTGAGTCCGAATATGCTGGTGAGTGGAGGGACCAGCAGGCTTTTATCAGTGCCTGCACTTGTCATCCATCACCAGGGCATGCAATGGTTGTTCCAGAGACTTTGCTGAGCTCATCCCACCTGCCCGGCTGTTAACAATCTCCTTTTCAGTGGCTACCATTCCTGAACAGCCCTGAAACTAGCCTTGACAATAGATGGGTAGCAGTGTGGAAGGAAAAGCCCTGCCCTAACTCTGGGATAGGTCTGGACAGTGGTGAGCCCCACTCTAAGACAGGAGTATCACTGGATTCCCATTACCATCTTGTCATGTGTGTTCACTCCCCACGTAGATCTTAAAAGGTTTCTAATCATCACATGGGAAACGGAAAAATTGGTTTTTCTTTCCAATGGGGGCTTCAGGGTCAAAAACAAATGAGGAGTTACTACCCTAAAAGCACAATTATAAATAACTAAACCTTAAAGGGCTACCCACATGCCAGGCCTTGCTCTAAATGCTGTGTATTGGCTACACTAAACCTTACAGAACCTGAAAATAAATTACCATCATCATTATCATTCCTATTTTAAAACTAAGGAAACTGATAACAGAGAAGTGAAGTGACTTTTCAGTGTCACACAAATGCTTTGGACCCAGGCAACTGCAGCCCTGAGCCCACATCCTTAACCCCAATGCTCTGCTTAGATCAAGTTAACACTTGGCTTAAGGAAAATAGTTAATTGGGTGTGTAAGGAGAAACTGATCACCTGTGTGACCAGCCTCCCTGGTCAGGGCAGCTCAAACAATACCTCCGGTCATCCCAGGGTTATATAAAAACAGACTCCTAAAGAGGCTTGAGGTGGCTGACAGCATAAAATGTTTTCTGTGCTTCTGATGCAAGGTAAAATTTGATTTACACTAATAGGCACAGAATGATCATGTTTATACTTGCAACCTGGCATTTTATTATTATTCCCCTGAATAACAGTGAAAAGAGTTTTGTAACCCCAAGGTAACATGGCTCTGTAAGAAGGAAAGAGGGGTGAGATTTAGCAGCGGCTGCCATCATAAATCAGTGTGTGGCTATTTCTCTCAGAGCTCCAGGCTCAACTCCTGGCTGTCATAAACTTATAAAGGGAAGCCCCATGAGAATTTATGTAATGACGGGAAGACTCGTTTTCCTTCCTGCAAAAACCTTTATGAAGCAAGGCAAGAATTAGGCTGATTAGATTCTATGTGAAGAAAGAAAACCAAACCAATGGTTTAGAGGAAAGGAAAATGTGGGTCAACTTCAGTTACTTCCCTTGCCAAAAAAATTGACCTTGTAAATGGAGAACATGCTAAATTCCACCAGATAAATGAGTGACTGGATGACCGAATAAGTTAATGAATGAGTGTGATCCAGGCTTCCCCAAGGGTGGTTCTGTCAGTGTGAGAACAGTTTGATCCTGGAGTCACCCAGAAATGCTGAATACATAACAAGGCCAATCAACACAGTCAGCTTCTGAATATTCATGCACAGATGATGCTCCCAGTCAATATGTTTGATTTTTGTGTTCACTGATAGATTTTCAAATTCACTGTGTAAATCAAAATTCTAAAGAAGAAGGAAAAGGAGGAGGAGGAAGAGGGGGAGAAGGAGAAGGAAGAGGAGGAGGAAAGGGAAAGAAGGAGGAAGAGGGAGGGGAGGAAAGAAAACAGAAAAACAGAAGAGAAACTCTTGTTGAGAGTGTATATTACTTCTGAG
>NC_138375.1:109471562-109488869 GCF_054177405.1 Leptonychotes weddellii
CATGAGAGGGGGGAGGGTCAGAGGGAGAACAGACTCCCCGCTGAGCAGGGAGCCCGATGCGGGACTCGATCCCCGGACTCCAGGATCATGACCTGAGCCGAAGGCAGTCGCTTAACCGACTGAGCCACCCAGGCGCCCCAGTTCTAAGAAGTTCTAAATCAGTGGTTCTCAATGAGATTGGGGTGGAGATGGGGCACATGTCAGAGTGTCTTGTATATCAGAATTAAAATCTATATGCTGGAAGTGGCCCACTTGCCCTCCGAGGTTGGGGAGAGAGACAAAACATATGGGTAACACTTATCAACTCAGAATTTATGTGGTCTAGTTATGGTTACTAAAGCACAAAATAAATTCTGAGTCTCTTCTTGCATTTTTCTTGAAAATCATGAAGGAGATGCATGGTTCGCAATGATTCATTGGCAAGTCCTCATGTTCACGCTACTTCCTTCATAGCCCCCCACCTTGTTCTCTTGTGAACCCCCTCCATGATCTCCTCAGCCTTCATCAATGCCCCTCTCCTACTTTCCTTTTATTGTGTAGATCAATTAAGCCTCTCTTTCCAGAAAAAACTTCCAATCGCCTTCCCCAACTCTGTCCCAAATGAAAGGGGAAGCCTTTTCGAAGGGAGGGTCCAGGGAATGGAGCTGGCAGTTCCAAAATTCTCTTAGGCAGGGCGGGAGAGGGAAAAGTATGAATTTTCTCACCCTGTCCCTGGTATTCGGTTAAGTGATTCTGATATCTGGCCCCTTTTGAGAGCTACCACTCTTAAGCAAGACAACCAAGACACAAAGCCTTTTCATTTCTTGAAAGGTTCTATTTTTTGGCCGATTTCCACCTACAAAGTACATTTTTCTTGTTGCACTGGGCCCAGAAAGAGGTGTTATTGTGTGGGAGTGGACAACTGTCATCTGTCCCAACAAACGCCACAAAGTGCCACATCAGGAGCAGGTGACCCATCTACCTGAGTCTCCCAGTCAAGATTCCTGGCCAGACTGGCTCCAATTTCAACAAGGTCTTGCTAAAAGAAAGAGGCTGACCTTGGGTGGTCCTGTCACCCTCCCAACAGGAATGATCCCGAAGAAGATGAAGCTTCTGAGCTTCACCAAGCAGCCTTAGCGATGGGGACTGTGGCAGCTGCTGGGCAGATTCCCAAGGAGCCCGGAGGGTGGGCAGCCAGCTGAGCAGCATGTTCATAGTGTGGGGCATGATCCTAGCCTTCATCCAGCGGACCTGAGAGTCCCCCAGGGGTCAGAGTCCCACCTTGCTGGTGTGACCCCTCAAGGATCCTCAGGACACCAGGCATTTTGAAAAAATCCTGACCTGACCCTACCCCTCCCACTTCATCCCCCAACACTTCCGCATAGCCAAGGGCCCAAGCGTGAATGACCTCAAGGCTGGTGGTGAGCCAGACTTCCAAACAGGATCTGAGCCCAGATCCTGCCCTCTTTAAAAAAATATTTCAGACTTGAGGGAGGCATCCTTAGCTTTTTCAAACCTATTTCAGAGTACCTGTACAACTTTAAATCTATTTTCAAAACTCAGAGGGACGAAGGCTCTCCAGACAAACTTCAGTGAAAGTTCCATTCATCCCTCGACATGTGGCTGACCCCTGCAGCTGGAAAGGAGGAGAGAAAGTTACTAAGTGGGGACCTCATTCCCAGAGATTATCGCCTAAAAAATCTGGTACCTTGTTTGCTGGCTTTGGATTCTGTCCCCAGTGTGAATAAAACAAACCAACCACAACCATAAAAACTGTCTGTGAAATCTAAATTCAAAAACTTTCTTGTGGGGCCTGGGTGGCTCAGTCAGTTAAGCGACTGTCTTCAGCTCAGGTCATGATCCCTGGGATGGAGCCATGTATTCAGGTTCCACGCTCAGCGGGGAGTTTGCTTCTCCCTCTGCCTCTGCCCCTCCTCATCGCTCGTGCGCGCGCGCGTTTCTTGTGACCTGGGAGTCCATTTTTTGCATCCATGGTATAATTAAGGCAACGCATACACACAGAGCATAAACAGAACAATGTCCTTTCAAGAATATAAACGTTAACACTGGTAAAATCATGAATTCCATAATTCCTTCAGTGGGCAGTAGGTCACATTAGGTTTCTCATGATAAGTGATTGTCATCCTGTGTAAGCTCCTTCCACTGTGTTCTATGCAGCACAGGTCTAGAGCTGTGGATGTGTGTGAGCTCCAGGTACCCACCTCTCTGCTTCTGTGCCTTTTTTCTCAGCCTTTGGCCACCAGATGGCATTCTGGAAACATTCTCAGCACCAGAATTTTCTGCACCAAACTCCCCTGCATTACTCCCAACTGCCCTCCCCCTCTCCTTCCTCTGTTTTCTTCTAATCCATTTTCCAGAGTGCAGCCTAAGGGGCTTTCTGGAGGTCCAGTCTGCGTGATCTTGGGCAAGTTAGCTAACCCTCTGTGCTCAGCTTCTTTATCCCGATGGCCCGGGTATGAGGGTGGCACAGGAGGATGTAGGTAAAGCACTCAGGACAAGGCCTGCCATATAGCTACTGTCCTCATCTTCCTTCTCGGGGCCGTTCGAAAGCTCCCCATGGCCTTCAGGACAAGGTCCGAATCCTTAGCATGGAACTCCAGGCCCTCCAAGGGTCTGGCAGCCCTTTTTGACATCCCTCACCCTCCTTCTTCCTCCCCACTCTCCACACAGACCCTCTTGAGATACTGTTAAGGAACCAGCTCACTCACCTCTGGCCTTTGTCCACTCTGCTCCCTCTGCCTGTTTTGCTTCTCCTTTGCTCACCCACCTTCCTCTGGCTAACTCCTCCCTGTCTTCAGGATTTGGCCCAGTGCCCTCCATGAGGAGCCTCCCCTGACCACCAGGCCCAAACACAGAGCCACTGGGCCCCCTTCTTTCCTTTTCCCTGCCCCCCCTTAGACTGCAAGCAACTTGTGTGGGTCACTTTGTCTTGCTAGCTGTGCTGCACATGATAGGACAAGTGACAGCCAGAGAGTGAGGTTGCCATGCAGGCTGTCACCCAAGGGCGGTAAGCACAGGGCACATCTCTGAGCAGGAGGCCCCCAGGGCCTGTGCTGGCTCCCCTTGAAGCACAGGCAGCATCTGGCCCCAGCCTGGGCTGAGGAAGCCCTAGAAAATGAGCTTTCTTGGCCCCAGAGGCAGAGAAAAGAGTGAAGGGACAGGGAGCGCCTGGGTGGCTCAGTCGGTTAAGTGTCTGCCTTCGGCTCAGGTCATGACCCCGGGTTCCTGGGATTGAGCCTCACTACTTGCTCAGCAGGGGGTCTCCTTCTCCCTCTCCCTCTGCCTGCTGTTTCCCCTGCCTGTGCTCTCTCTCTCTCTCTGTCAAATAAATAAATAAAATTTAAAAAAAAAAAAAACAGTGAAGGGACAAATGCAAGGTCATTACCATTTGCATTGGAGGCATAAAACCTGGAAAATAATACAAGCTACAGTAACATGGAATGGGTGCTTTCTCTGTACCAGGCCCTGTGCTGGGCCCTTCTAGGTAGCATCTCAATGAATTCTTACCACAATCTCATGAGGTGGGGCACAGCCACACTCTATAGAGAAGGAAACCGACACCCAGAGAGGTTAAGTGACTTGTGCAAGGTCTCCAAGCTTGTGGGTGTTCTGTCTCTAGGGCCATGCTGTAGGAGATGGCCCCATGGATTCAGGCCCTTACTGTGGTTCAACAAGTGACAAGGACAGGAAACCTCCAGAGTGGAACATGGAGTGAAGGACAGGGCGTGGGAAAGAAAAGATGGGGGGCAGGGATGGGCACAGATGGCTCTAAGGCCAGGGAGCTCCCTCTGCTGCCCCTGTCCTAATGGCCAGAGGCCAACAGGCCCTGATGGGGGTCCCCTGTGTCCCAGTGGGCACCTCCAGCCTCAAGGACTCAGTTGCAAACACCCACCTAAAGGAAGCTGGCCTTAAATTCCCATCACTTCCAGTGTTTTACAAACCTCTAGACTCAGCCCGAGGCAGGGTCTCAGACCAGGAGGGTGCTGGGTACAGCAAGTGAGGAGGGAAATGAGAAGCCACAAGCCCCCTCAAATGCCACCCAGGTGATCCTGGGCCTCACCTCTGTGAGGAGGTGAATGGGGGGGCACACCTGAAAACATCCACCTCCCTAGGAGTGTTGGGGGTGGGGAGGGAGTACTGTTCATGGGACTCAGTCATAAACAGCAGTGGGGAGAGAAGAATCCGGGGAAGGGAAGGATAAGGCGAGAAAAGCGTGGGAGAGGGACAAGTATAAAAACCTTGGAGGCAGGGAGCCGGAGGCCGGGGATTCCCCCAGATAGGGACTCAGGCTGGACCAGATGCAGAGAACAATGGGCCTCCAGGCTGGCGAGCAGGAAGGGAAGGGGGAGGGAAGGTACATGGTCAGGTCGGAGAGATCCCCAGGCTTCAGGAGCCCAGGCCACGGGCACCCTCATGGGTCCATGTGGGCAGGGACTGCCCCGGGGCCGGTGCAAGAGCCAGAGCTACAAGGTGAGACCAGCTATTCTGTTCTCAACACCCACCGCTCACAAAACATCATTGCCTGTGCCTCTGAGCCAGGACCCAGCCCCTCATACATCATTTCATTTGTCCTCACAATTTCCTGCTGTGTGGGCTACTATTCTTATTCCCATCCACACTCTATAACGACGGAGCGGTGGAAGCCCAGAGAGGGTAAGTGACTTGTCCCACGTGACCCAGCTGGTAAATTACAGAGTCAGGATTTGAACCCAGGCAGTTTGGCCCCTGTGGCCGCTCTCTTAATCACAGCTGCTTCCCGAGGACAAAAGTGGGTGATCAGGGCAGAGTCAGGACTTTGAGGTAGATGAGTGTGGGAAAAGACCGGAATGGGAGAGGAATAATGAGGATATGAGGGAAACAAAGAGAGCAGCGGAAAGGAGAGACACAGGGAGCATGACATGCCCAGGAGGGCCTGGAGTTCCATGGGGGCAGGTAGGGGCTCAGGCTCTCTGCCCACTTGCCTACACAGCGGCTCCCTTTCCCTCAGGGGCCGCCTTGCGTGGATAGCACCTTCCCGTCGGCCTGTCCCTGGAGCCCTGGCCCATCCTCCTCCGCTGCGGGCCCCTCGGGCTTTACGGGAAGCCCTCTTTCTCTAATTGGCATTGAAACTTACAGCCCTCCCTTTTCCTGTAGGTGGGGTTTCCATAGGAAAAAGCTGCTTCTCCATTTCCCCAGCCCAGCAACTGTTTGGAAGTCTGATCCCCACATCCTGCTTTTACTGGGTCAAGTCCCTCTTGGACCGGCTCTTGTCCATCATTTACTGAAGGGGACCCACGGGTGCCCACTTCATCAGTGCTTGGACCTCTGAGATCTCTTCAGATGAAGATGGCCTTGCCTGGGAATCCTGCTACTTCCATCACCATCTAATTATGGGACGAGGCTGTGACAGCTGGTCTGGGGGCAGGAGAACGGGGCTAATCAAGCCCCTCGGGAAACACTGGAGGACTTGCCTAGCCTTTGAAGAACTGTAGTGGTTTCTGAGTCTAGCCCATTCTGGCGGTAAGCATGATGCGACTTCTGCCACTTCTGCTGGGGCTTTTGGGGTCAGGTGGCTACTTGTTCCTTCCAGGGCATGGTCAGGAAGTGGCCACTCTCACTGTGAAATACCAAGTGGCAGAAGAGGTGCCGTCCGGCACAGTGATAGGGAAGCTGTCCCGGGAACTGGGCTGGGAGGAGAGGCGCGGGCAGACGAAGGCGGCCTTCCAGGTCCTGCAGCTGTCTCAGGCACTCCCCATCCAGGTGGATCCTGAGGATGGCCTGCTTAGCACAGGGAGGCGGCTGGACCGAGAGCAGCTTTGCCGGCAACAGGATCCCTGCCTGGTTTCCTTTGACGTGCTTGCCACGGGGGACTTGGCTCTGATCCATGTGGAGATCCAGGTGCTGGACATCAATGACCATGAGCCACAGTTCCCCAAAGGTGAGCAGGGGCTGGAAATCTCTGAGAGTGCCTCTCTGCGCACCCGGATCCCCCTGGACAGAGCCCTGGACCCAGACACGGGCCCCAACACCCTGCACTCGTACACGCTGTCTCCCAGCGAGCACTTCGCCCTGGATGTCATCGTGGGGCCCGATGAGACCAAACATGCAGAACTTGTGGTGGTGAAGGAGCTAGACCGGGAAATCCACTCATTTTTTGATCTGGTGCTAACTGCCTATGACAGTGGGAAGCCCCCCAAGTCAGGCACCAGCTTGGTCAAGGTCAATGTCCTGGACTCCAATGACAATAGCCCTGTGTTTGCTGAGAGCTCCCTGGCACTAGAAATCCAAGAAGATGCTGCCCCTGGTACTCTCCTCATAAACTTGACTGCCACGGACCCTGACCAAGGTCCCAATGGGGAGGTGGAATTCTTCCTCAGTAAGCATGTGCCTCCAGAGGTTTTGGACACCTTCAGTATCAATGCGAAGACGGGCGAGGTGATTCTGCGTCAACCCCTAGACTACGAAAAGAATCCTGCCTATGAGGTGGACGTCCAGGCAAGGGACCTAGGTCCCAATCCCATTCCAGCCCACTGCAAAGTACTCATCAAGGTTCTGGACGTCAATGACAATGCCCCAAGCATCCACATCACATGGGCCTCCCAGCCATCACTGGTGTCAGAAGCTCTTCCAAAGGATAGTTTCATTGCTCTCGTCATGGCAGATGACTTGGACTCAGGAAACAATGGTCGGGTCCACTGTTGGCTGAGCCAAGAACTGGGCCACTTCAGGCTGAAAAGGACCAACGGCAACACATACATGCTGCTAACCAACACCACACTGGACAGAGAACAGTGGCCCAAATATACCCTCACTCTGCTGGCTCAAGACCAAGGACTCCAGCCATTATCGGCCAAGAAACAACTCAGCATTCAGATCAGTGATGCCAACGACAATGCACCTGTGTTTGAGAGGAGCAGGTATGAGGTCTCTACGCGGGAGAACAACCTACCTTCTCTTCACCTCATTACCATCAAGGCTCAGGATGCAGACTTGGGCATAAACGGAAAAATCTCATACCGTATCCAGGACTCCCCAGTTTCTCACTTGGTAGCTATTGACTCAGACACAGGAGATGTCACTGCTCAGAGGTCACTAGACTATGAACAGATGGCCAGTTTTGAGTTCCGCGTGATCGCAGAGGACAAGGGCCAGCCCCAGCTTGCATCCAGCGTCTCTGTGTGGGTCAGCCTCTTGGATGTCAACGATAATGCCCCAGAGGTGATTCATCCTATACTCAGTGATGGAAAAGCCAGCCTCTCAGTGCTCGTAAATGCCTCCACAGGCCACCTTCTGGTACCCATTGAAACTCCTAATGGCTTGGTTCCAGCGGGTGCTGACACACCCCCACCGACAACCCACAGTTCCCGGCCATTCCTTTTGGCCACCATCGTAGCAAGAGACGCAGACTCAGGGGCCAACGGAGAGCTCCTCTACAGCATTGGGCGCGGGAATGAAGCCCATCTCTTTGTCCTCAGCCCCCACCTGGGGCAGTTGTTCATCAACATCACCAATGCCAGCAGCCTCATTGGGAGTGAGTGGGAGCTGGAGATAGTGGTAGAAGACCGTGGCAGCCCCTCCTTGCAGACCCAAGCCCTGTTGAGGGTCTTGTTTGTCACCAGTGTGGACCACTTGAGGGACTGGGCCCGGGAGCCTGGGACCCTGAGCACATCGGCGCTGACAGTGATTTGCCTGGTCGTCCTGCTGGCCATCTTTGGGTTGATCTTGGCTCTGATCATGTCCATCTGCAGGACGGAGAAGAAGGACAACGGGGCCTACAACTGTCGGGAGGCTGAATCTACCTACCGCCACCAGCCCAAAAGGCCCCAGAAACACATTCAGAAGGCAGATATCCACCTTGTCCCTGTGCTCAGGGGCCGGGTGGAGGAGCCTGGCAAAGTCGGGCAGCCCCACAAGGAAGCAGGCAAGGAAGGGATGATGGAAGCAGGCTGGGACCCGGGCCTGCAGGCCCCCTTGCACCTCACGCCAACGCTGTATAGAACCCTGCGTAACCAAGGCAACCAGGGGGCACAGGCTGAGAGCCGAGAGGTGCTGCAAGACACTGTCAACCTCCTTTTCAACCATCCCAGGCAGAGGAACGCCTCCCGGGAGAACCTGAACCTTCCTGAGTCCCAGCCTGTGATGGGCCAGCCCCGCTCAAGGCCCCCGAAGGTTACGGGCAGCACCACAGGGAGGCTGCCAGGAGACTCGGGCAGCGAGGAGGCCCCACTGAGCCCACCGGCCTCCTCTGCAACCCTGAGGCGGCAGCCGAACCTCAACGGCAAAGTGACCCCTGAGAAAGAGTCAGGTCCCCGTCAGATCCTGCGGAGCCTGGTCCGGCTATCTGTGGCTGCTTTTGCGGAGCGGAACCCTGTCGAGGAGCTCACGATGGACTCTCCTCCTGTTCAGGTAACCGGGTGTGGGCAGCTCTCTCTGTGGTCACCCCTGGACCACTACATTAGACACCCCTATTACCCTTACGTTCGTCACATTCATTCCTGAGGCTCTCCAGGGACTTTATGGTACATTGGATGCAGTGAGTGAGGGCACAGTTCTGGGGTTAACGAAATCTAGCTGTGTGATCCTGGGCAACTTACTGTCTCTGAGCCTTCGTTTCCCTATAAAACAGAGATGAGGGTAAGAGCATCTGTCTTGCAGAGTTGCCTGAGGATTTGATCAGTTAATTCCTATAAAACACATACTCAATGTGCCTGGCACAAGTGAAACCCAGAAAAAGTTTAAGAATACAAGCTTTGGGATAAGCCTGCCTGGGTTCAAATCCTGACCCCACCTCTTCCTAGCTGTGAACCACAGGAATGTTACTCAGCTTCTCGGTTGAAGATATCTATGTCAATAGCACCCATCTCCTAAATTTGCTTGAAGATGAAATGAGTGCACTTAAAGCCTAGAATAATGTCCAGCACACGGTCAGCACTCAGCAAATGGTTACAATGACTTCTGCAAAGCTCTGCATCTCCTCCTGCCCTCTTGTCATCTGGGCAGCCTTCCTATGAAGCAGGCCAGCATGGGCAGCATTGCCCCTGCGCTCAGGGGCTGCATTTGACTTGCCTGAGACTAGACTTTGTTGGCTAGGCCTGCAGAATGAGGCAGTGGAAACGGTCTCAGAACTTGGGAGTCTGCTCTAGGTTCAAATTTCAGCATAGCCACTCAGGAGCTGGGCAACCTTGGGCAAGTCTGTCCAACATCAGAGCCTCATTTTCCTCAAATGGCAATTATGATTCCAAACTTACCCTGTGCTACCTCCCAGGGGTTGAGGATTAAATGGAATAATGAAGGACAAAGTATCTAGTGACCTAGGATTTACTGGACAGAAATGGGAAATCTTTCTCAGGGACGGTACCTGATCTCACACCCCTATCTGTTCCTCTGTACTTCAGATAACTTTCCCTGTGCCAGGCTGCCCACTCAAGACACACGTCTGTTTGGCCAAGCAATCAACTCAGGTTTCCTGTGGCGCAAGGACACGGCTTCCTTCCCCCACATCCTCCCCAGGAAGCCACCTGGAGAGAGCCCCACTGCTCTTTTAGGAGTCTTGCCCTGAGCCCTATGTAGCTCCAGGGGTTGCCCAGAGCCATTTACTCGTTCATTCATTCATTCATTCATTCATTCATTCATTCTTCAAATGCTTACTGAGTGAGCTTTTTGAACCAAACACTGTGCTGGTTGTTGGTGAACAGAGACAGCAGAGAGCAGGCACTGGGGGTGAACCCACTGGGGTGATGGAAAGAAGTGTGTCCAGCTGGGATCAATGTGAGGGTAGGAGGCAATATGCCTAATGCTCATGTCTTTCCAGCAGCACAGTGCCACAGTGAGTCAGATCTGGGTTCAAATTCTAGCCCTGACGCTAACTGATATGTAGCCTCTCTGAGCCTCACATTCCACATCTGCAAAATGGGTATGATGGTATCTTTTCCCTAGGGTTATTATAAGAATTAAATGAGATTATATACCACCCTACAGTTATGAAGTGCTTGTCAAAAGATCTATTAATAAATGAATCATAGGGGCACCTGGCCTGGCTCAGTCAGTGGAGCATGTGACTCTTGATCTCGGGGTCATGGGTTCGAGTCCCACAGTGAGCACAGAGATTACTTTAAAAAAGTTTAAAAAAATAAATAAATGAATTATATATGTTCACTCATTTGATCCTTACAGCTACAACCACATGGGCCTTGATATTATTCCCTTTTTACTGTTGAGGAAACTGAGGCTCAAAATGCTTAAGTAATTTCTCAAGGCCAGCCAGATGGAACTGGGGCAGCAGCAGATTTAGGATTTGAATCCGAGTCTGACTGATTGCAGAGGCTGCACTCTAACTCTGAAGCGACCCTGAACAACAACACTATGCTCAGGCTGTGACACTCAGGGAGTGTCCCTGAACTATCAGCTAACGCTTGGAAGAGTGGCGAGTGCCTTAGGAGGGCTTCTGGGCCTGGGTCAGGAGATGTGATCTGCCCTGAGGCAGGCAACTGGGCCCCAGCCCTCTTCCAACTGTCCCCTAAGGTTGGCACTATCTAGTTGGAGCTGCCCAGAGAGGCTGAGTGGGAAGTCCTGAGCCTTCTCAGGGAAGACTGGGGGTAGGTCCAGGACTTCTAAGAGTAACAACCCATAATCCTTGCATTCTCTGAGCATTTTAAATTCTCAAACCACTGGGTGAATTAATCCTGACCACCCTGTGAAGAAGGCTGGATGGGTATTTCCAGCTCCAACTTAGAGACGAGGAAACTGAGGTCTGAGAATGTCTAAAAACCTGCCTGACATTACACAAACTAGAAATGACCTTGAACTAGAACTTAGCCTCCCGAGACTTGGTCTGTTGCCTTCGCCTTCACAAGGCCCTGCAGGGTCTGGCCCTGACATCTCGCCCGACCCCTGCCCCATTCTGCAGCCTCTCTGAACCTCCGCCCTCTCCTCCAGACTTTCAGCCTGCAGTGCCTTCTGTTTTCATTCACACCCTTGTTGAATGAATGAAAGAATGGATAAATGAATGATTGGATGATACCATTTTGCTTTCTCCAGAGCAGAGTCTTGCATCTGGCCCCACCAAAATTGGCTGAGTGTTTGAGTACTGCTGAAGGTGGGGAAATAACCCCTTAAGATAATCCTTATCGAAGTAATAATGAATTTATGGTCAGGAAATGCGTTTTTCAGCCCCATCCCGCAGACTGCAGCGGGAGCCGGTCACTCGGAATGAGAAGGAGGGGTGGGCCCAGGGCGTCCCCCTTCTCTCCCTCAGACTCCCAGGTCCTGTGGTGACATGGCAAAGCGAGGATCCTGCCTGCACAGGTCCCTGCCTCCATCACTGTTCACCATCCCCCCTCTGATCACACAAACATCTGAAGCTGGAGGAAAGACTATAAAAAGAAAGCGCCGGCATTGAGGGAAACATCCGGCAAGGAAGTGTGCTGGGTCGGAATTGTGTGGAGTCAACAGATTTTTCCTGTCTTGCAGCAAATCTCCCAGCTGCTGTCCTTGCTGCATCAGGGCCAATTCCAGCCCAAACCAAACCACCGGGGAAATAAGTACTTGGCCAAGCCCAGCGGCGGCAGGTAAGCAACACATGGACCCACAGGCTTCTCAAGCCCCCCACCGGCTTGCCTTCACCCCTGGAGCCTCTGTGATCTGAGGAAGGGTGAGCACATCCCAGACAGCGTCCCCCCTGGGAGAGCAGCGGACAGCATCCATCCCCCCATCCCAGGCAGCGTGGTCCTGGAGCAACTGTATTTATAGTATTTACAGGACCCAGAGTCTCTAAGGAAATGACTTCATCCCTGAGGTTCTATCTGTCCCCTGATTGCAGAGGTGCTAGGCTATGGGCTTTAAATGTGTAACTTCCAGCTTTCTTTGTCTTGACCCTTAAACAATTATGAAGTTTCCCTGGCTGAGGCCATGAGTGTGTAGGTGTGTTCTTTTGGGCAGTCCTAGAATTAAAGAGAGGTCAAGAGGACATCTAATCTAACTCCTTTTTGTTACAGATATAGAAACTGGGGCTTTAAATAGTTTGATACAGCCCAGCTATGTTCAATTTGAGCAAGCCAGGTAAATCCTTGGGGCCTCAGTTTTTTACCTGTAAAATAGAGGTCACCATACTTCCTTGTGGTACTGGGGTAAGGATTTAACGATCAAATGTATTTTAAGCTCATAGCCCAGTGACTGGCTCATAGTAGGTGCGCAGCTGACGCTAAAAGTCCTTTCGTCCTGAAGTGACTTTGTTCAAGGTCACGCGGCCAGTGAGTGGCAAAGCTGGAACCAGCTCGGGGTACCTGACTCCAGGTTCGGTGCTCTTGCTTTGACAACTCATGGCTTCTTTTTTGCAAAGATGGTGGGTGGTAGCGTAGAGTAGCAGTGAGTACACACACTCCATAGTCACATCAGCCTGGATTTGAATTTTGGCTTTGACACTTAATCCGTGGGGATAAGGTGCATAATTTTCACAGGCCTTGGTTTTCTTATTTGCAAAATGGGAATGATAACAGGAGAACCCCTCACAGATGTGAAAAGTTTGAGGATAAGGTGCATATAACTTGCAAAGCCTAGGACTTTTGGGCAGTCCTAGAATTAAAGAGAGTAACTGACTGGGAGTAACTGCTTAATAAACATTAGTTGTTGTCATCATCACTTGCAAAATTGCCACCTCCCTCCTGATCGCTTCATGGCAGCAGAAATGGTCACAGAAAAAAAGCAGAAAGGACCCCAGACCTTAAAGCCCCTCGGGGAGCCTTCCCACCTGCTGGAATGTGGGGCCAGACCTGCCTCCCCATACTGAGGCAGTCCCAGGAACTGGCCTCCCCCAGGTGGCAGGCAGGGTCTGTGGGAGGGAGAGGCCAGGGTGGAGACAGCAGGAGTCAGGGAGAGTCTGAGTGGCTTTCTGCTTCTGGTCTGGGATTTGGCCTCAAATAGGGAGTAGGGAATATTCAGTCACTTTGTCCACAAAGTATTTACGAAGCACCTACTATGTGTCAGGCCCTGTTCTGAGCACTGGCTGACCAGGGAACGAGACAGACAAAAATTTCTGCTCTCACTGGAGCTCATACTCAGATGGCTGGAGGTGGATGGATAGCTGGATGGACAGATGACTGCCTTGTCTCAACCAAAGTTACTACACTGCTACTCTGGGCCAGGCAATGCGAAGGAATGGGAGGGACAATGGTGAATAATAATATCAATGCATTCATTGTTTCTTCTTTTGCTGAGTGCTTACAAGGTGCCAGGTACCAGCTTCTTTACATACACTGTCTCATTTTGCCTGCCCCTTGAGGTGGGTGTTATTTATTACCTCCATTTTACAGATGAGGCAACAGATGGAGAGTAGGCAGGAGGCCTGGGACCAAGTAACCCAGGTTGGTCTGACTCTGAAAGCCGGGCTGTGTATCCACCTCCTTAAGTGGATGGATGAATGCTGGCATGAGTAGAAGAATGTTCATGAGCAGGAATGAATGAATCTGTGTGTAATTTCCTCACTCGTGGGCTTTGCAGGAGCGCAATCCCAGACCCAGATGGCCCAGGTGCCAGGGCTGGGGGCCAGGCAGAACCAGACCAGGAGGAAGGGTGCTTGGATCCTGAAGAGGACCTGTCCGTGAAGCAGCTGCTAGAAGAAGAGCTGTCAAGCCTGTTGGACCCACACACAGGTAAGGACTCCTCAGGATGACCCTGAGCCTGCTTCTACCCCCACAGTCCCCCACATGTCCAGACGTCAGCCTTCTCCACAGGAGAACACAGACATTCTGTTTCTGGGCAGGAATATCAGCAACATTTTACTTTCCCTAACGCTTCAGACAGTCTTCATTTGTTTAAAGACCAGATTCTACTTTGATTATTCATTTTAAAAATCCTAAGAATAGTAAATGAGCTCTTGGTGTGTGCCAGGTACTAGGAAGTGTCTTACACACATTAGCTCAGTTAAGCTTTTAAACAGTCTTTGGAGGTAGATGTTATGAGCTCCAATTTAGAGATAAGCAAACTGAGGCTCAGAGAAGTACCACAGGCTGCCCAGAGTCACTGAGCTCATCAGTGACTGAAGGGGAGCCAACCTGGGCCTGCCTGCCATCAGGAGACCTCCCTTTACTTCCTAAACCACCCATCTGTGTTTCTTTGGTGGGTTTAAATATCCTCCCATCCTGAGAACTGAGTCAATTCTTTAATGTGTTAACATATCTAATCGAAACAAAAATAATATTTTCTAGAGAAACAATTCGTTTTGATAGAAAGTACAAAATCTGGACTTTAATTCAAGAATGTGCTAACTGGGGCACCCGGGTGGCTTAGTCGGTTAAGCATCTGACTTTGGCTCAGGTCATGATCTCAGGATCCTGGGATCAAGCCTCCACCTCCGTCCCTCACCTCTGAATTCAGCGGAGGGTCTGCTTATCCCTCTGCCCTTACCCCTGCTCACGCTCTCTCCATCTCTCTTTTTCTCTCTCAAATAAATAAAATCTTTTAAAAAAGTAAAATAAAATAAAATAATTAAATTAAAAAAGAATGTGCTAGCTGGACACTGGTCAGCCTCCTTTAGGTAACACACCGTACCTCTGTCCATACCTGCACTGTGGTTTTCTGTTTCTGTATAATAATCTTTTTCTCAACTGGACATACCCTATGTGCTCCATCTGGCTGCAAACACACTGAAAGCATGGCAGGGACTTCCTTTTCCTTGGTTAAAAAAACATAGCTAACATTTATTGAGAGCTTTCTATGTGCTAGTCCCTGTTCTATGTTCCTCATGAGAAAAATCTTACGAGAAGGAATTATTCACTATCACCATTTCATAAAGGAAAAAACTGAGGGGCAAGGTTGTTTAGTAATTTTCCCAACATTGACAACGTGGCTCTAAATTAAAAGTAAAATTAAATCTAATTAAAATTAAGTAAAATGAAAAATTCAGTTCCTCAGTTATACCAGCCACATTTCAAGCACTTAATAGCCACATATGGTTAGTGGATATTGCCTTGGATAGCACACATATAGAAAGTTTTACAGGACAGCATTGTCTACACTCTACAACTGTGAGGTTCAATACAGTAGCCACTAGCCACGTATGCAAATGGCTAGTCACAATCAAGATGTGATATATGGCGGCCCCTGCCCAGCTCAGTGGGTAGAGCATGCAACTCCTGATCTCAGGGTCGTGAGTTCAAGCTGCACATTGGGCATAGAGATTACTTTAAAAAGAAAAAAAAAAAATATCCATCTTCAAGCCCCATGTTGGGCATAGAGCTTACTTAATAAAAATAAAAAGCATAAAAAAGTGTAACTTATTATTTTTAAAAAGATGTGATAAACATATAAAACACACTTCAGATTTTGAAGACTTAAGAATGTCAAATATTTCATTAATTTAAAAAATATTCATGACATGATAAAATGGTATTACGTTTAAAATGTCTTACAAATTGATTTCACCTTTTCTTTTTACTTTTTTAACCTGCCTCCTAGAAAATTTAAAATAACCTCTCTGGCTCACATTATGTCTGAACCGGCCAGCTCTGGGCTGGAACCTGTGTGCTCAGCTGCCACATGGTCCTGCTTTTCCACAGCACAGAAGGCATGGAGGATGCTGGGGGATGATGAGGGCACCAGGGATAGAAAAGCCTGTGCTGCTCACAGGGCAGAGCTGCCAAAGGGCTTTTGGTGAGCTTGCTGACCCCGGCGGTCATGGCTGCATCCGTCTGATGCTGTGATGAGGACAACATTTTAAGGGTTGCATGAGCTCAGTAACTGCGCACAGCAACCTGACAAGATGAGTACTACTGTTTCAACACTTCATGAGACATGAAGGAGGCTCAGAGAGGTTAAGCAATTTTCCCAAGGTCACACTGCTCATAAATGGCAAAGGTGGGAAATCAAGTTCAAGCCAGCCCGGCATCCACCTGCCTCTGGGTGGACTCCCCGTCACTTTTCAGCCATTCTCATACACTCTAGCAATTTTCTCATTCCAAGCTTCATAGGCTCTCTGACCCTCGTACAAAGGCCTGATTCTGTAACCAAAAGAGTTTCAACCTTATTACCCCTGAGTCTCAGGGAACTAAGGTTTACATTTCCCAAATGCCCAGGGTTAATATTTATGTTCACTGAGTCATTCAAGAAATGCTTACTAAATCCCAGGCGGATTCAGGTGGGAAGAGGCCTGCCCTGCCGCACAGCCTTCACAGCTCCTCCCTGACAAGGCAAGACAGAGACTCATTTATCAATATAAACAGCCATTAGCTGTATTTTGGAATAACTTTTCCAAATTACAAAAGTAATATTTGGTTAAGGTAGAAAAATGGAGGTAAACGAAAAGAGAATAAATCACTTCTGTCCAGGAGTAATTCCAGTTAACATTTTGACATACCTCCTTCTAGTCTTTTATTATATGCACAGATTCTAAAGCAGCTCACCTTAAGCAAACATTAAACACATGATGAAGTGGATGTTGTACTTTTTTTTTTTTTAAGGCACAATTTCTTAACCATAAGACTTATATTTTCTTTCTTTGTCTTGGCCTCTACCATCCGGCCTAGGGCTAGTTTTTTGAGATAGCATTCTTGTTGAAGAGATGGGAAAAGGAAAAGTGTGGTGGTGGCATTAGGGATCTAGGGGACAGTTTTTCACTGCCCCTGTCCCTTTCCTGGGACAGTGCTTAGCCTGCCTCTAGGCCTGAGTTTCCTGCAGTTTAGAAGCAAAGGTTGAGGAGTTTAGGGCATAGTGATGTGTCCAGACCTTCCTAGGCCTGGGGAATCCGGAGGTCACAGGTGTGCACCCCGAGTGCCCTGGGGGTAATGGGGGGAAGCTACTCAGAGAGTGGGTAGGAGGGTACGGGCATATGGGGCTCCGAAGTCATCAGCTATGGGGTCAAATCTGGGTTGGTTGCCTAGTAGACGGGTGGTTCAACTTCTTGGAACTTCGTTTCCTCATTCATAAAATGGAATAGCGCTCTTCACTTCAAAGGTTTGTGTGGAGGTTAAATTGCTTGGCGTGGAGGAACTTAATAAATGGTCACTATTACTATGAATACAAACAGATGGCAACACCAAGCCAGGAACTCCGGCCTGGGCTAAGAAAAGGGATGCCCCCCCCCACCGCCACCACCATCCGCAGTTTCTAGTGCCCTGAGGGAGTGAAAATCCTGGCTGCGCCGCAGTGGCTGGAAGACACCTAGCCCGAAACACAGCAGGGTCGGGAAATTCTTTAGAAAAGGGCCAATTTCTAATTCTAGGCCTCCTTCCTCCTCCTGCCTCCTCCCCGCTCAGCTCCTGCGGGTCCTTCAGTGGGCAGCCTTCCTGCCCAACGAGCTTCCCCGTCAGGGCCTCTTCCTTCCCGCCCCGTCGGGCC
>NC_138375.1:109488969-109564376 GCF_054177405.1 Leptonychotes weddellii
CAGGACCTTCCAGACGTTCGGCAAGGCGCCCGGGCCTGAGCTGAGCCTGACGGGCACGCGGCTGGCCAGCACCTTCCTCTCGGAGATGAGCTCGCTGTTGGAAATGCTGCTGGAGCAGCGCTCGGGCGTGCCGGTGGAGGCGGCCTCCGAAGTGCTGCGGCGGCTCTCGGTGTGCGGGAGGACCCTCAGTCTGGACCTGGCCACCAGCGGGGCCGCGGGCACGGAAGGACAGGGGGGTCCGGGGGCAGCGAAGGGGGCCGAGGGCAGGACTGGCGGCGGCAGCAGCAGCAGCAGGGGCCTGTGGATCCAGGGACCAGGGGCCCTGGGAGACGTCAGGGAGCCCAGGCCCTGAGGATCCTGGGACATGAGCTGCTTTCTAAAATCTTTGAACTCACGGTCCAGCGGTGGCCCAAGAGCTTTAGGGTGACCGATGGTGCCCCGCAGAGGAGGCAGGGGCCCCACGACCAATAGCCGGCTGATCAAAGCAGCCCCTTGTTAGGGGCTGGCTCTGCCTGTGAGTTTTTGGAGGACGGAGACGTGTGTGGCTGAAATGAGTGTCTGCTGGCAAAACACGTGTAGAGCACAGGGGGTCAGTCTGCGCTGTGGGACAGATGCCAAGGAGTGTCCTAAGCAAGAAAGGATGGCCTCATCGCATACTTGAGGGTGGGGGCTGGATCCTGGGGTGCCAGACCTACTAATAAAGGAAAAGCACTGGCTCATTCTCCTGTGTGCACCTGTCAAGGTGGGGGAGGGTAGGGGAGGTTAACAGAGTGAGGGTTCCTTGTCACCCATTCCCTGGCAAGAGGGGATGCTGGACCTGGACCGGAGTAGAGCACAGAGGTACACAGTGATTAACATGTGGACTCTTGACCCCACTTCTCTATTGCTACATTATCAAATAATCTGCTTCTCGGAGGCAAAATTAGGGCTAGGAAAAGCATGACTATTTATAGAATGTTTATGTGAACCAGGCCCCAGGCTTTACACTAGGATTTAATTTAATTTTCCAACAACCCTAGGAGTGAGGTGTTATCCCCATTTCACAGACAAGGACATGAGGCTTGGAGAAGCAGAGGGTCTTGCCCAAGATCAAGGGTAGAGACAGAGGGGTGCCTGAGTGGCTCAGCTGGTTAAGCGTCTGACTCTCGATTTTGGCTCAGGTCAAGATCTCGGGGTCATTAGATCAAGCCCAGGTGGGGCCACGCATGCTCAGCAGGGCTTCTGCTTCTTTCCCTCTTCATTTGTCCCTCCCCCTGCACATGCACGCTCTCTCACTCTCTCTCTCTAAAATAAATAGATAAATCTTGGGGCGCCTGGGTGGCTCAGTCATTAAGCATCTGCCTTCGGCTCAGGTCGTGATCCCAGGGTCCTGGGATCGGGCCCCGCATCGGGCTCCCTGCTCTGCGGGAAGCCTGTTCTCCCTCTCCCACTCCCCCTGCTGGTGTTCCCTCTCTCGCCATGTCTCTCTCTGTCAAATAAATAAAATCTTAAAAAATAATAATAATAAAATAAATCTTAAAAAAAAAAAGAGTAGAGGCAGAGCCAAGATTTGGAGCCAGGACTGACCAACACCAAAACCTATGCCCTTGACCTTGACACTGGATTGCCAGCCAAGGAAAGGAAAGGACAAGGCCCCACAGGTGAGCTTTTCTCAGTAGTGGACTTGTCTGAGTTCCCCTCATGAAACACTGTTGGAAAGAACATTTCTTTTTTTTTTTTTTAATTTTTTATTTATTTGCGAGAGAGAGAATGAGAGAGAGCATGAGAGGGAGGAGGGTCAGAGGGAGAAACAGACTCCCTGCTGAGCAGCGAGCCCGATGTGGGACTCGATCCCGGGACTCCAGGATCATGACCTGAGCCGAAGGCAGTCGCCCAACCGACTGAGCCACCCAGGCGCCCTGGAAAGAACATTTCTAAAGCGGCTCAGGCCTGCACGGCTCTGCATTTCCAAGCACAAAACAAGAGGGACTGGGATCTGATCTGACACAGGCCTGGGCCTCTGCAGGCTCCTGTCCTTTCCCAGCGATTAGCCCTTCAGGTACAGAAGTCATGTTTGCAGACCCAGCGTTCATGGGTAAATCTTCCTCTGTCGCAGCAGGTTTGGGCCTGTGAATTCAGGCCCTAGAGGACAGTGTATGAACTGGGTCTCTGAAATCGATACTGACAACAGGAAAACTTCCAGGGCAGGAAGCAGCAAAGAAATAGCCAATATTTTAGCAAGGCTCAGCCTTATAATTTTCCTGGAAATTTCCAAGCAGTCATTCAGCTTCTCAGTAGCATGGGACTCTCCTCGACACTGAAGGCAAAAATTCCTCTCTGTGCTCCTCCTTCCGTCCTCTTTTGGAGGCCAGTATTCATGTTCACTGTCCACAGAAATGGGCCAATCATACTCCTGACCAAGGATAATGAAAGCCATGTAAACTTGGAATCCAATGTGGCACCATTATCCTGTTATTCTATGTTACAGATGACGAAAATAAGGCTCCCGAGAGTTAAGGGCTTAAAGAGCAGAGTCTCTGGGTCTCTGATCACGTCACTTCAGGCCCCAGTGATTTCCTTCCAAGGTCTGTGATTTTTAAGCTGTTGGGCTCCCCAAGGCAATGAGAGAGGCTGGGGAGACTGAGCAGGCAGGGTCTCCAGCTTGACCAGCCAGGAGACCGACACAAAACAACATCTGATGTGTACTTACTTGTTGAATGCATGAATGAATGAATAAATCAATAAGTCAATACTTCAGAGTTCCCTTTTATCTGTATTGGAGCTCTAGCTAAGACGTCATTATGAAGAAAAAAGTTTCCATTATGTGAAATCAAAGTCTAAAAACCACAGAACTAGAGTAGACAATGTTGACTGCAACCACCCCCCTCTGCAATTTCTAGTGGATTTTTGATGCAGAGCTGGTGTTGGGAGGGTCGAGAGAAGAAGAGATGGGGGAAGAGGTAACCTAAGAAACCCGGAACCTAATTAATTAATTAATTAATTAAAAAGAAACCTGGAATCATGGCTGTCACCTAGATCATTGGATACCCTGGATCACTGCTTCTCTCTGGTTCAGAAGTCCTTAATCTGTAGACCTTGTGATTACCAGGCAAATCCTTGTGTATAGGCATTTTTCTAGGCAGAAGATATGAAGTCCTTATTGGATTCTCCAAGGAACGTGTTGACCTATGAAAGATTATGCTGCACTGGTCTCAGTCATGGCCTCAACCTCCACAAACACAGGTAATTTTAGTCATAAGGAGCCAGAACATTATATCACCAAGGAAAAGGCAAGACTGAAAAAGCTGCCTTGTGCAAAGCCACATGGCGTGTCTGTGGCAGGGCTAGGATCTGGATCTGGGATTCATATGATTTTTTTTTTTAAGGATTGTATTTATTTGAGAGAGAGAGAGAAAGAGAGCATGAGCAGAGGGAGCAGGGGCAGAGGGAGAGGGAGAAGCAGACTCCCCACTGAGCAGGGAGCCCAACTTGGGGCTCCATCCCAGAACCCCGGGATCATGACATGAACCGAAGGCAGACGCTTAACGACTGAGCTGCCCGGGTGCCCTTAATGTTCTTTTTAATATATCAGCAGTTCCTAACCTGGGGTCCACAGTTGGGCTTCCAGATCCATGAATTAGCTGAATTGTATGCAAAATTGGAGGAAGCACACTTTTCTGTGGGAAGAGTCAGTGCTTTCACCACATTTTCAAAGGGCTCTGTGACCTAAATAAGATGAAGGACCCCTGCGATCCTCTCTGCCGGTCCTCGGTTCTGCCTTGCCCACAGACCCTGGACAACTCACGGGTAGAGCTGTTTCTGTTCTGGGGCAACCGATGTCCGGTCCGCGTGGGGACGTACGTACTTGAGGTCAGTGCCCCCTTCTTGCCTGGGGACACTCAGCCCTTTCCCAGGAACAGGCTGAGAGTGACAGGGGGTATGGTGACAGAACGGAGCGTGCTGAACAGGAGGGTTACAGAAACTTCTTCGCATCAGCCAAGATGTCAAAGCTGAGACTTCGGACATGCTCAGAACAGTTTTCACCAAGATGGGCTCTGTCGCCCGGGAGACTGAGGGGGCAGGCAAGCCAGCCAGCACTCAGTTAAACGTCGTCTTAATTTGGAAAGCGCAGAGGGACATTTTTTATCAATAGTCAGCCGTTCTCCAGCACGAGGAGTGCAGTGTGGTGCTCACTTGGAGCCTGGGGGCAGCTCAGAGATTGATAGGCAGCCTCCTTGTCTGTCACCCAACTTCAGCTTGGCAGCTCACTGACCCTACCTCTCCTCTGGCTGAAACAAGCTTGAGATGGCAACCACTACCCAGGGGACTCTGAAGAGAACCCAATCCCCACAGGAAGACAGGAGAGGGAGGGAGGTGTCTTAGCACATGCTCAGCCTGGCACGTAGTATGCACCTAGAAAATAGGTCAGCCTTTTCCAGCTCCTACTAAGGATGGAGTACAATGTAATGGGTAAGGGGAGGAAGGAGCCATGATCAGAAACATTCATTCAGCCAACACTTT
Source organism: Leptonychotes weddellii (assembly GCF_054177405.1). Classification (NCBI taxonomy): domain Eukaryota; kingdom Metazoa; phylum Chordata; class Mammalia; order Carnivora; family Phocidae; genus Leptonychotes; species Leptonychotes weddellii. Next base: position 109,493,470 of record NC_138375.1, read on the forward strand.
GTATTTATTGATTACTATGTGTCAGAAGTAGCACTGGAAATAGCAGTAGGGGGTATACAGAATCGTTCATGCAACAAATATTTAAAGCGCCTACTATGTGCTGGCTCGGCTTGGTGCTGTTGGGTGGAGAGGGGGCAATGCAGCAATGCATAAAACCAGGCATTCTTTGAGTAAATATTTACCAAACATTTACTAAGTACCCTGCACTGTATTAGCACTGAAGATAGAATGAATCAAACAGCCTTGTTCTGACTACAGCATCAGGACTCCCCGGAAACAGCATCTCTGGATAAGGAAACTGAGGCAGCAGAGAATCACACGAAAGTCTCATTGCTGAGGGCACTAGGTCCCCAGACTTGGGTCTCCCAGTATTCTAACCCAAGCTGGCCCTCCTGGCAGGGGCCACTTCCCTGCCCTTCCCCTCGTATTTCCTTTCAGGGCATGGACAATGAGTCATTAATAATGGAATTTTTTTTTTAAAGATTTTATTTATTTATTTGACAGAGAGAGACACAGCAAGAGTGGGAACACAAGCAGGGGGAGTGGGAGAAGGAGAAGCAGGCTTCCCGCAGAGCAGGGAGCCCGATGCGGGGCTCGATCCCAGGACCCTGGGATCATGACCTGAGCCGAACGAAGGCAGACGCTTAATGACTGAGCCACCCAGGCGCCCCTTAATAATGGAATTTTAATGGCAAAAGCACAGCAGCGCCTGGGTCTGTGGATGAAGCCCATCCCCTGGGGCCATGTGGAGCCTGCAGTGACTGAACAGCCAAGGATTTTTGGTCCCTTGATAACACCTCTCTCACGACTCTTCCATCCTTCCTCTCCACAAGGAGAGCTTGAAAATATCCCCCCTCCACAGTTGGCACCCCGAATTGAATCAGTACTTAACTTGTAATGACTGAGGGGGAGGGAGGGCTGCATGTGGTCATCAACACAGGACACCCACTGTCCTGGGGCTGTGTGAACTGCCCCTCCTTCCCCCAGAAGGAATCAGGAACCCCAAATGACAACAGGAAGGGAAGAGGCTGAAGAGCTGGGCTCCACAGGAGGGCAGGAAATGACATTTTACAGAAGGTGCCTCAGGAAGGGTGACTGGCGGTCTGCATGGAGCTGGGCGCTGTGCTCAGCTCAGGCTGGGAAACATTGGGTTAACCAAGTTCTTCACTGCAGGACTTCTTGGAACCTTAAAGATGCTGATGTGCATTGTGAATCTATAAAAAAGGGATGTCTGGTACAGCATTTCCCAAACTTATTCGACCACAGAAACCTTTCTTTCTTTTTTTTTTTGCAGAGATTAGTGCACTGTATAACTTAAAAACCTGAGCTTTAACCAATGTGTGTATGGAACCTCCACCGGCATGGGGCCTTGTGCTAAGTGCTGAGGATACCAGAATACAAAGACAACGAGGTTCCAGATCCCAAGGAGCCATCTGTGGGAGGCCAGCTGCATGAGGGGACCAGCATGGGGGTGGGGGGGCCAAGTGTGTAAGGCAGCCCTGGAAAGGGAATGGCAGTCAGGGGGAGGCGCTGGAGCTGGAGGAAGCCAGTGGTGAGAGGAAGGTGCTGGAAAAGTATGGTAGGACCCACTAGAGGTTGGGGAGAGAGGTAGGGAGCAGAGAGGGAAACACGGACAACCCTCTCCCGCCCAATTCCTCCCACCTTTCAACTAGCGGAGCTGGGTAGTCTTTCCCATTTGAACAGTTACTAGAGGGTTTGGTCCTCAGTCCTTCCCCACCCCCACCCCCACCGCATCTATGCTATTGAACTTGGGCTAACATCCAGAAGCCAGGGAACAGCTATGCACAAATTCAGTAATTGGAGTCATTAGCGTTGACTCAGAAATCATTTTTCCTAAGTCTCTCTCTTGGAGAAGCTTTTAAGACCCTTCAAATTGGTTAATGGAGAGTTTAGAAATGAGGTTGGAGCCTCAGCTTTCAGCTCCCCCTGCCCAACCCCCAGCTCTCCCCAACATACTCAAGGGCAAGAGTGATGAGATAATCCAATATCTATTTTATTAAACTCTCATCCATTTCTGGCATACCCTTCACAAACAAGGATCTTGAAATCTACCCTTCCCTGCTGCAAGTCTCCAGGCGCTCAGTCTCCACTTCCTCCCTCACACTGGCTGGATGACAAGAACACTTTCGCGTGAAGCTGCAGTGTGAACTGGCGCAGAGGAGCCCCAGGCCAGGAGTCAGGGGGCCTGGGTCTTCTCCTGGCCTGCTGACTCATAAAGCCGGTAACCACGGGCACCACTCCGCCTCCTTGGGCTTCAGTGAGGACCAAGGTCCCTTCTGCAGCAAAATGGCACACACGGGCTGGGTAGGGTAGAAGGCAGACACCAATGCCTTTGGTTTACCACTGAGAAAACAATGTAGCGGGTCAGGTCACTGCTTCAAGCTGACATGGCCAGCACCTGGGTCTTCACACACTTTCTTCTTCTTTACTGTGCTGGGGCAGGTGCTTAAGGTTCTTTGGGAAGTTGGGTAGATAACTGGCCTCTGCCCTGGGACTCAAGGTGCGGTAGCTCTCTGAGAACCCACAGGCTTCCTTCTTTAGGGCTGAAGTGAGGTGGTCTGAAAAAGTCAAGCAGATACATCAGGCAGGTAGGCAAGAAACTCGTTCCTTCCAAATCAAAGGTGAAATGGGAGATGATCATGAATCCGTAGGAGATGACCAAAAGTGAATGTTGGGTCTCATCTTGAGAACAGCCTGAATCAGTGTTCTCTAAGTGTTAGCCATTCATGCAACCACCCTCATGGTTTTTGCCACCTCTCTGGACCTGTGCTCCTCTTTATCCAATTTCACAATGTTTTTCTTTAAATGGATTATTTATAATATCTGTGAAGCCACAATGTGCTAGTCACATTTTTACATTATATATTAAATATCCAACTACTGAGATGGAAAATATTGAGTACCTAAAATCCTCTTGTGAACCACCAGAGACACATATATCAGATGTTGGCAAAAACTGATGTAGTCTGAGCTTGAGGAAACTGAGGCATGAGAGGAGATAGGTAAGGGGTTTACTCAAGGTCATAAGCTAAGATGAGGACCAGGGTCTCTGGACCCTTCAGGAGAGTTTTTCACAGGTCACTGAATGAATCCGTTTTGTGCACAGAACCAGAGATCACTGTGAATGTTTCCACTTCTCATCTGGGAGGCTACCAACTGGGGGAAAGGTCAAAGTCATTTATGAGCCATGCACTTGAAATTGCTTGAGAACCTCAGCTCCCACTGGCATGACCACCTTGGAAAGGGACACTGACACGTTTTTGTTACCATCCAACCTCTCCGCCCAACACCAGTGAGAGGCACCAGTGACTAGGTCTTATCTTACCTTAGCCAAAACCCAGTCTGACGAGACTCCTTTCCAAGGGGTAGTTGTGCGGGGGGAGAGCCCTGCTGGGGGTTCCCGGGCTGGCTCTGAGATGCCCACTTCTATAGAGGAGGCCAAGGTTCCCTGTGCTCGAGGCGTGTGGGAGGTGGGAGGCTCCTGCCAGCAAAGTGTTGAGGCTGTGGAGGGAGGGACTGGAGAAGGACTTCAATCCTCTAACTGCCAAGTCGCTGGGGCCCAGGGCTGTGAGGAGAGGTGAGAGCAGCTCTTACTCACCCTGTGGGTTCCTACTTTGGAGCAAGGACTTCTTAAAGGACTTAGCTGCCTCCAGCGTTGTTAACCCAGGCCAGCCCGAGTGACGCATGAGTGAGCAGGACTCTCAGAGCCCTCGCAGGGTAATTCAGGGCAATGAAGCGGTATCTCGGGCTACCGTCTCCCCTGACAAATCATCAGAGCAGCTACCGCTTCTCCAAGCCCTGCTGTGTGCCGGGTTGTGCTAAGCCCTCTGGAGTCATCTCATTTTATGCTTACAGCCCAACGAGTGAGGTTTCAGTAGTACCCCCACTTTCAGAAGTGAAGAACCTGAGGCTCAACGACACTGAGTCCAGGGTCAGTGACAGAGCAGCGGTCAAAACTCAGCTGTGTCTGACTCAAGAAGCTGTGCTCTTACCCATCACTGGGGCGGGAAATGGCAAGTGGTCCAGGGGCTACCGCCTCCCCCTTCTCTGTCACAGGGTAATCAGCTCACGGGAGGGAACCTGTCGGCTTCCGTACGCACCTTTCCCTGCCGCCTCCACAGAAAAGAGGTTCCGCAACCTCTCCTGGGCAGGTTCATTGCCCAGAGCCGCTGACTGCTGGTAACATCGCACAGCCTCTCCCAGGTTCCTCTGCACACCAAGGCCCTTCTCATAGCAAATTCCCAAGTGGTACCTGCTCTGGGAGTCCTAAAGGGGAAAACGGACAGACACACAGATAGGCACACGTGCGGAAGGGAAGAACTGAACCGCGAAGGCAGGAGGAAGGTGGAGGAGTCAGGTACGACAAGCCAGAGGCCCGGAGTTTGCCCGACACGGAGGAGCCGGGGATCCTTCTGCCCAGGGAGATTCGAGCCGCGGCAGCTTCTTTCGCCGAGGCTGGTGCCATAGGCAGGGACAGAAGTGAGGGCCCCAGGCAGCCCAGCCCAACTATGGGGACCCCGGGACTCTGGCTCCTACGTCAGCTGAAAGAGCCAGGAGCAAGAGTGGAGGCTAGGCTTCCCAAAGGCCCTGCATGCCTGTCTGAACCTCTCCCGAGGTTCTGCAAAACATACGTTACAAAGAATGTTCCTCCTTTGAAAGGTTAGAAGGCTCTGGGATCCTGTCTCCTCTGAGAACTACGAGGCAGTAGCAGTTAGGGCTTCCGAGCACTGCCTGGGTTCCAGTCACGGCTCCACCACCTACTGGGGAGGAACCTCAGGCATATTATGCTATGCCTCTGTGCCTCGGTTTCCTCATCTATAAATGGGAAATAATAACAGTACCTACCTTACTGCATTGTTATGAGGATTACATGCGTTACTACGTGGAAAGTGCTTAGATTACTGTTATTATTACTTTCATACCTTTAGTTGCCCACATCATTAATCTCTCCCTCTCTGGTGGAATATTATCATTATATTCAAGCCCCCAACTTTAAAAAACAAAATACTCTGTTGATTCCCAACCACGGTCCCATTTCTCTTCTACCTTCTAGCATTAAATTTCTGGACAGGGTTTCTGGTCCATGCATGCCAAAGTCTATGTAACAAATATGGTGGACTCATAGCCATCGACCAGCTTAGAAACTACCAGACACTCATAAGGCCAAAACACCCACCCTGCCACACTGCTCGGTACAAACCTACAGAGACACAATTCCTCCTGGAGTAGGTGAGTGTGAGCACTGTGCCCAACACCGCGCTACCAAGCAATCCTCTGCGCACTTCTCCTTCCAGCGTGCTGGGTGACTAAAGCAGGCCAAGGGGCCCCCGGGCTTGTCCAGCACATGAAGAACACGAGGAAGGCTCTGGGGATCTAACAAGGCAGGCAGGCATAGGGGCAGTACCGGCTGGTGACACTGGTCCCCTTTTGACAGCAAGGACAGATAAAACCGAGTAAAAATAAAGCATTCTGATGCCCAAGAGTTCGATGAAGCTATCATTGTGTTGGCCCGAACACACAGACGAGCAGGAGCCCCTACGCAGGGCATTCCAGTCCATGCACACGGCTTGCTTTAATCCAGTACCCCTGGTCCTCCCCCCAAAAAATCCTGGTCAAGTACACTTGAGGAATACAGCAAACCAGAGATGCCCTTTTGGTGATTCGCACGGAGGGAAAGCGCTGAGATCTCCTGCATTGAAGACACCTAGTTGGCTCCATATTTCCAAACCCCGCGGACCATGTTTTCCCCGGAATTACTTACGAACACCCCCTGAAACTAATACTCGGGAGAACACACTCTGGGTCCAATGGATTGGCTGGATGCCAATGCCCCCTGACATCTGCCGCTCCCCAAACTGCTCTGTGTCTTCTGACTTCCCTGAACTGCACCGCTCATGAGGACGCACCCTCCCTGTGGGCCGCTTACCAAGTGCTCGCACACCTGTTACCTCAGATAGATTGTGATCCTCACAACAACAACAACCCCGCGAAGCAGCAGACAGGCGAGGCAGTCAGTATTATCCCCGTTTTTGAGACGAGGAAAACAGGAAAACAAGAAGCAACCGGCCCAGCAGTGTGCTGGTAAATGTAACAACCGGCTGGCGAGTACCAGAAGCCCCGCTCTGTAGCACTGGGTCATTTCTGTGCGGCAAATCCTCCTCCCATAGCTGATTTCAAGGCACCAGCACCTCTTGCAGACTGGTATAAGCCAGCTCCTGCGCACCACTAGACCCGCCCAGGGGTCACACAGGGAGCCAGTGACGGTTAAGACTTGAAGCTGGCCCAGTGTGTTCCTGTCGACCGTCTCCCGTGCACCCTGGAGCTGGGTACCAGTTCCCAAATCCCCTCCTTCCTCAGACTCGATCCCCCAACATGCCAGCACGCTGGAGATGTCCTACCCCATTGTTGGCTGCAAGCCAAAAGTATTTCACAGCTCTCTGCTCATCCAAGTGTGGCTCCTTGGTGAAAAGCACCCCAAGGAAAGCTTGAGCCTGTGGTCAGGGAGGAAGGAAAAAGGTTATCTCGGTCACTTCCAGGCCCCACGTGCTCCAAATGCCCAGGAGAGACCCCACCCGGGCACTCACCTCTCTCAAGCCCGAGTCTGCAGCTTGCTTCAGCATGGACACTGCCCTCTGCTGCTTAGGGCCCCCCGTGGAGGCCGGGCCTTGCAGCAGAGACCTGGCATAGCGGTACTGAGCCAGGCTGTGGCCCTGGCTGGCAGCCAGCTGGTAGAAAAGGGCTGCCTGGAACAAAGGGAGAGATCCCTAGTCAATGGGCACCCCGGCAAGCCAGCTTTCCCTTCGAGTGAAATTTGTAAAAATTATTTTAATTAAATAGGACATAATCAATACAGATTAGTCAGAAAATACAGATAGGCCAAAACTTCAAAACACAGATAAAGTGAAAACAGAAACATGAAATCCCAAGAAATTCTGCCTCCTAAAGATCATTCTCTGCTCATCTTTTAGTTTACAGCTCTGCAAGTTTCTTCCCACAAACCCATGTATTTATACATACACGCACATACATTCACACACACAGACGTATATAAATGTATGTGTGTATAACAGGGAGAAAGAAACAGAATGAGAGAGAGAACAACATTTACAATTTTGTAACCTATTTTTTCACTTAACAATACACCAAGAACGTCTTTCCCCGCCAGTAAATATAGACCTGGTGCGGGGCGCCTGGGTGGCTCGGTCGTTAAGCGTCTGCCTTCGGCTCGGGTCATGATCCCGGGGTCCTGGGATCGAGCCCCGCATCGGGCTCCCTGCTCGGCGGGCGGCCTGCTTCTCCCTCTCCCACACCCCCTGCTTGTGTTCCCTCTCTTGCTGTATCTCTCTGGTCAAATAAATAAATAAAATCTTAAAAAAATATATATATATAGATCTGGTGCATCATTTTTAAGACCCACATAGATATTATTAACCAATTCACTATGAAGGAACTTCAAATTGCTTCCTTCTTTTTTTTGCCATCATATGCAATTCTAAGAAATCCAATCTTGTATATAACATCTCTGTGTACTTATCCTACTTGTTTAGAATGAATTAATCCATTCATCGAGGTAAGGTTGTAGGTCCCGAGGATACAGCTGCAAAGAAGAAAGACAAGGTCCCTGACTCCTTTTAAATCTAAATTCCTAGAAGTTCGGAGTCTCTTCTTTTTCTCTCGTGGCTGAGAGAGAGAAGCTGTCTCCCCAAGCCCTGTCCACTGCTCATTTCTGGAGGTCAGCTCTGGACAGTGCAGCATGGGGGACAGGCCTAGGGACAGGGAGAAGGTGCAGTACCTTGCCAAGGTCCCTGGGGGTGCCTCTGCCATGCTCGTGACACAAGCCCACGTTGTACTGTGCTTTGCTGTAGCCATGGTCTGCTGCTTTCTGGAAGTAAGAAAAGGCTGCCGCGTAGTTCCCATTCCTCATGTTCTCTGTTCCTGTAAGAAAGCACGGGGTGGAAACACAGCTTCCTCTGTGAACGTCCCCATATCCTTGGCCAGATACTCAGAGGCTGCTTCCTTTCTTTTTGGTGCTAGACACTTTGCATGTTTCTATCCTCCAAATGTTTCACTGGTTTGCCAGAGACATCAGTGGGTTCTGTCCTCCTATACAATATCCTCCTCTTGGTGACAGCATCCCGATCTGCCTTTGGGAGCAGCCCCCCTTCCCTCCCTCCCCCGACCCGTGCTATCAATCAATGTGCCGTGCTCTTCCCAACCCGTAAGTCCCTCACTCAGGAGTCGGAATCTTAATCTGGGTGAGGCATGAGAGAAAACAGCTTTTGTAGGATTATCCTGACAGCAGCACTCTGAAGACACTGTCCCTAAGTTACTGCCCCCTGGACGCCAGGAGCTACCCTGATTCCTGCTCTTTCTGCCACGTGGCAAAGTCGATAGATCCCAATGGATTCCTTCTGTGCTTAAGTTAGCCAGAGTGGGTTTAGGCTGCTTGTAACCAACAAAACATAACTAAACAAGCAAGCAAACAAACGAAAAACAGAGACAGGGCTGGGCACAGCCGAGTCCCCATTCAAACCTTTGCTCAAGCTGTCTCTCCTGCCTGGGGTATCTCTCTGCCTCCACCATCAGGCCTTCCCATCCTGTTTCTCTGGAACCTTCAGACCACACTCCGGCTTTAACACTGTTTTGGCATTTACTTAATATACAAGCCTTTTTCTATGAACTAAACTGTTTCCAGAGTACAAGCCCTGTCTCCTCAATTAGACTGCAAAATCCTGGAAGCAGAAGCGGAAAAAGAATGTAGAAGAAATAGCTTTGCACAGGGTGAAAGCTCTATACAAATGCAAAATATGATTATGGTTTATGCTCCCTTTGTGTTCTGCCACACTGCTTAGCACTGCTGAATAAATGAATATGTGAATGAAGGAATGGGCAAGAAAATTCTCAGAAGAGACTGCCTGCCCATCAAAATCACAAAAAGCTAATGAGGCAGAAGCCAGGTTCCATTCAGCCTGGAGTGAATTGAAGTCACCTCCCTGCTGCCTGAAAATTTGCTGTCCAGGATTCACAGAGCCCTCTGTCCTTGAGAAGACTCAAGAGGGCGAAGGATTCCACCCTGTGCCTGCCCATTCCCCACACTGGCTCCCTGATCATCTCTCTTCTTTGTCTCCTCTGCCTCTAAACTAAACCAAGCCACCATGAGGCTTTGCTATGCCATCAATAACAGCTCCAACCCAGTCTCCTGTTTTCTCTGGCATCTCTGCACTCCACGTCTGTCCATACAACAGCCAGAGAAATCTGAAAAGGTAAATCAGATCCTGTGATGGCACCTCCTCCTACTCCAGTGTAAAACCCTCCATTGGCTTATCTCACTTCGAAAAGCCACACTCCTCTGTGGCTCAGAAGGCCTTGCCTGATCTGGCCCCTCCCTGCTTTTTCTACTCTCCTGGTGATCTCTAAGTTCCAGCCACACTCACCTTTCTTTTGTTCCTTTAACAAGCAAAACTCAATCCTGCCTCAGGACCTTTGTACTTGCTGTTCCCTCTGTTTGGAAAGCTCTTTCTCTGGATGGAAACAAGACTGGCTTGTTTTTGTCAGTCAGGTCTTAGTGCAAAGTTCTTCCCATTGGTGAGGACTTCCCCAAGTCACTGACACATTCCCTTATTTACTTTTCTCTATAACATTTACCACCATTGGAAATTCTCTTGTTTGACAATGTATTGTTTTTCTCTCCTCGCCCACCCCAATTCACATGTCAGCTCCATGGTAAGGACTCTGTCATATGAATCACTGTATCCCTGAAACCTAAAATAGGGCCTAGCAAAAGGTGAAACTTGTACTAAATGAATTCCTGCTTCTCACGCATCTGCCCATTAACTGAGTCGCCACATTAAAAGGCCTGAAACTTAAGCCAAGTCACCATGGAGAACAGGACAGATGGTGGGGGAGCACCTGGAGTCTCTGGATGTGGGTAAGAAGGTCCTGTTTGTGCACTTAAGGGCCTGCTCCAAACCTAAGGAGCCTGTTCCTGCCTAAACGTGTCAGAAAATGCAAGGTAACCTCCAAGATTTCTCTTCTCCTTCTTACACAGTAACAGAATTTTCAGGTAAGCACACGGTCATTCAGCTAAAGACTACATTTCCCGGGCCCCTCTGCAAGTAGGTGTGGCCACAAGCCTACATTCTGGTCAACGATGTGTACAACTTGTAGGTTGGAAAGGAGTGATGCTTTAGCTTTCCCACCTTTCCCCTTCCTGAAAAAAGCTAGAAGAGCCAAACTGGACCTTGAGATGGAAGCCAGTTCTAAGAATGGCAGAATCATGAGGATGGGTCCCTGACACCCCTGGGCCACCATGCCAGATTTGGTCTACCTGCCCGGGCGAAAGTAAACTCTCTCTTGTTTAAATTGCTCCCTACCCTAACTCGGTTTGACCAACCCCATCCCCTTGCCATTTTCCCATCCGCCTGCCTTGACGCAAGGTCCACCCAGTTACCCAGGAAGTTGAAAGCAATGGAAACGGTGAGCTGGAAGAGCTGCTGAATGGAAGTCACGGCCTCCTCGAGGGAAAGCGTTTTTGATTTATCTTGTTCCTGAGGAAGAAATATGAAGACTCATCATGGGACAGTTCTTCGGAACTGCCACGTGCCCAGGGGATAGTTCATTGGAACTGCCACCTGCCCAGGGGAATGTTATGAGGATCCAGAGGCCAAATCTGAACAATACCTGCTTTTCTCCAGCGGGCTGAGGCTGGGCTGGCTTTGCCCTGGATTGGAAGCTACCACTGGTGGGCAGGAAGCCCAGATCACTGGGATCTACAAGGAAAATGGGTGACACCCAGTCAGGGCAAGGGAGAAAGTGTGGTTTCTCCTTTTCTCCCACTGTCCCAGTCTCCCCAGCCCCTCCAGCCAGCGCCACTGCCAGGAAACAGAATCATTCTGAAGTGCCCCAGAAAGCAGGGGACCGACAGGAATGACAATTCCCTTATCGGGCGTACGCAGCAACAAATGTCCATCTGCCCAATTCCCCACCCCCTCTACTACCTTTGGCTGATTCTAGGAGGTGGAAACATACCTTCCTCAGAGGGACCCTGAAGACCGGATGCCCTCAAAGATCTGTGTGAAGAGAGATTCTTGGGCTGAGTGGAGGCTTCTTTCTGGCCCAGCCCAGGTTCCCTGGGACCAGTATGCCTGGGAGCTGGGCCATCAGGGCTGGGGAGGATGTGTCTCCGAAGTGCTGGAAAGACCCAGTAAGAGCAGTCACATCAGAAGGGGATCAGCTCAGTTTGCTTGGGCTTGACTGAGGGTCCCCTGAGATTTGGGGGAAGAATGTGGGATCCCTTCTGACACCTCCTTCACACACCTCAACCTCCCTCCTCCGCTTCCTTTGCTGGCTTCCATCTGAGGGGTCCAGAGGGGCCCCCATTTATGCTGATCTCCTGCCCTGGGTATAAATCATTCCTCTGCCTGAATACTCCCAGTAGCAGGGAGATATCTACCTTATTCACTGTTGTAGCCCCAGCACCTAGCACTTTGTTTGATAATAATATTGATCATGATTATAATTATAAGAACAAGAACTTAAACTAATACTTCCTGGGTACTTACTATGTGCCAGGCACTATTCTAACTCTTTGACGTGTATTAACTCAGTTACTCCTCCCAAGACACCTATGAAGTAGGTTTTATTATTACCCCATTTTATAGACGACAAAACTGAGGCACAGGGAAGTTAAAAGTGACTTGTTCAGGGACACAAGACCAGTATGCGACAGCTCTGGGGCTAGAACCCTGACACTAACTCCAGGGTCTTAACCACTAGGCTGTACTGCCGGGTACCATGGTACATGACAGCTATCCAGTGAAGATGCACTTATTCATGAATGACTAACCAGAGAATGATCCAACTGGCTGAGAGGTAAGCAGGAAGCCACACCCAGGATCTAAAGTAGCCTGTGGGGCTCCCTGTGGGGCTCCCTCCATGGAAGGTGAGGGGAGGACATGGGAGGACACTGAAGGGCAGGTGTGGCCCACACCCTGAGTGGATAGAACTTCCTCACATTCCCCTTCCTCTGACTTCAGATAGGAAAGGCAAGGAGCTGCTGATGGCTCTTTTCCTGAGGTGTGTCCAGAGATGCTTCCTGGCCCAGAGAAACTCCCAGCCTAGCCCTCCTGTCCCTGGGACTGAGAACTCACAGGACTGGTGCGGATGCCACAAGGGAGATGAGAGGAAACGATCCAGGGGACAGCGCCAAGAGCAGTGCCCCGCTTGCCGAGGTCCTGCTGGCAGGGACGACTGGAAATGGATCTGCCTTGCCAGCTGCACGGCCAGCACGGCCAGAGTGCCCTGGGAAAGACAGCACATCAGGGACCCAGCTTTGCACCAGTCACCTCCTTCAGTCTCCCCCTTCAGCTCAGACATCACTTCCTCGAGAGGCCTTTCCTGACTCCTGGCTATGGCCAACTAATCCTCTCCCAGTGAAGGGGTGCCTGGGTGGCTCAGTCGTTAAGTGTCCGCCTTCGGCTCGGGTCATGATCCCAGTGTCCTGGGATTGAGCCCCACATCGGGCTCCCTGCTCCGCGGGAAGCCTGCTTCTCCCTCTCCCACTCCCCCTGCTTGTGTTCCTGCTCTCGCTGCGTCTCTCTCTGTCAAATACATAAATAAAATCTTGAAAAAAAAAAATCCTCTCCCAGTGCCCAAATGTCCCTGTAGAGCCCTGGTCACAGTGGTACTTAAATAATCACCTCGACAATTATTGAGCTAAGCTCTGTGTCTCCAGTTAGTCTTAAGCGCCACGAGGGCAGGAATTGTGTGTGTTTTGCTCACCACTGTATCCCTGGAGCCTAGGAGAGTCCTAAGATATAGCACGAATAAATACATGCATGTATTTATTAAATGTATAATAAGTTAATGAATAAGTAAAGTCTAAGCAGGCAAAAAGATAATGTGGTAAGCTGGGGCTTGGCCACAGATGCAGTGACCGGTGAGAGTTCCCCATCAGGTTCACTGTCCTTCTCTGGCCTGGGGCACCAAGTCTTCCCTTTCCTCTGCCCAAGCCACCCTGCCAGCGACACATTCACAGGTACAGGCTTGCTGAAGGTGTCCCGGTATCTCTTCCCCGACAGATCTGTGGAAGACCTAAGCTAGCTCCTAGCCCAGTGACTGCTTGGTTTTCCCTGCCCCTTCCTGGGCACACCCAAATACTTATTTATGACAACAGGCATTGGGTACACTGGCCGAGACAAGTTACAGTCTCTGTCCTCATGGAGTTTACATTTGCACTGAGGGAGAAAGACAGATTTCGAGTACACAGAGAAATAAACACAATAACCACAAGTTATGCTAAATGCCAAAAAAGAAACAAATCAGGAGTTTTCACAGAGCATAGAGGGAGGTCTGAGAAAACAGGGCATCAAGGAAAGCCTCTCTAGAGGGCTGATGTGTGAACTGAGACCAGAAGGAAGAGAAGGTGCCAGCATGTAATAGCAGAGACATGTATCCATGGCAGTGGGGACAGCTTGTACTCAGGCCCTTTCACATCATCAACAGTGACAGAGCTGAGGGACAGCATCAGGACCCCTGGAATCCACGCCCAGTTTCTAGAAGGACTCACTGTGGAATTGCTCTAGGACTCAGATCTTTGACAAATTGGGAAAATGCTCTGCTCTCCAGGGTATGCTATGCCCCTAGTCCATAGCTCCACAGAGAGAAGTGGCCCCGCCACGGACACATTCTAGGCTCCATTCTGCTGATGGCACCAATTTACAATGAGACAACTGATGCTCAGGGAAGTCAAGTTACTTGCCCAAAGTATACAGCATGAAAGTGATAGGGATGAGATGTGACAGAAACGAGAGTGATGTGTGCAGAACCTGGATGACAAAGATTCTGCCTTGTTGGACCTAGTGTTCGCTGCTGAGCACCTGACTTTATAAGTCAGAGTCAACAAATACTTTTTGAGCAACTATCATGTACCAGGATCTGCACTAGGTTTTCCCTGTCCCTTCCTGTGCACACTCAAATACTTCTCTGTTACAACAGGCGCTGGGTACACTGGCAAAGACAAGTTACAGTCTCTGTCCCCATGGAGTTTACATCTTCACCGAGGGAGAAAGACAAAATTTGAGTACACAGAGAAATAAACAATAAGCTGTAGAGCATGGTGGCTAAGAGCATGAGCTCCAGAATAAATATGGTTTCTCTACTTCATAGCTGTATGACCTTAAGCATGTTACCTAAAGTTTCAGAGCCTGAGTTCCCTTATCTATAAAATGGAGATTATATTTCCCTTGCAAGATTTTTGTAAGGATTAAAGACGATAATGCATATATAATATTTACATTAATACATAAAATGTCAGCTATTTAGTATTATTCATTGTAAGCTTCATCAAGGCAAGAATCACATCTACCTTGTTCTCTACTGTGTCACTAGTCCCTAACAAAAATGCTCAGAGAATGTGTTAAACAAATGTTTACTGAATAAAAGGAGGAAGAGGGCGGGGGAAGGAGAGCAGCAATATCTCACCAAACAGGATCCAATGAGCCATGGGTTACTCAAATTTCAAGTGTGGGAACAATGATGCCCTCGCTCTTGTTTCTAGGCTATATTTCCATGCAGGATCATTCTCATCCACACAGAAGGGCAGGACCAGGACTGGGGAAGCCTTACCCATGATATGGCATCCCAAAAGGTGTTTGGAGAAACACGGGTAGACATCCACTGGAAGGCATCCTTCCATCCATGAGACCTTGGGCCCCTGTTTGTGCCTGGGCCTGGGCCATGGGGGCCCGACCTAGATGAGGCAAGAAAGGCTATCAAGTTCTATCCCAAGTGGGAGGAGAAGGAGGCCAGAGGAAGAGATGGGTGACAGAATGGAAGTATCTCACCTGTCAAAGCTGGGGATAGGGACCAGCAGGTTGGAGGAGGCAGCCTGCAGCCCATCTGGGTTGGGGGACTTGGGGGTCACCCCCCGGAGGCCAGGTCCCAGCAGACGGGGAAGAGCTGTGTAGAACAACAAAGATCAGTCACCTCGACATAAACAGAACTGAGGCAGTGGCGGCCCCACCGATCTTCCCTCCGCCGCTTGACAAAGCCCCACTCCAGGCGCGTGACTCCGAAGTCCTCCCGGGGCTGACAATCACTGTTATAATAAAATTACCGGACATTCACACACAAACTCGCTCAATGTTTGAAGCGCCCCTCTCTAAATCCCGCTTCTTTTCATTGGCTCCGCCTACTCCACCAGCCCCTACTCATCTTTCCCAGACTCCGGGCCCTGGCTATTTGACTCCTCCCCTTCCAATAGCCCCACCCATCTCCGTGGCTCTACGCTCCACCCCCTCCCCCATGAGCCCCACCCACACCTCGAATTCCCGCGGCCCCTGACAGGAGGCTGTAGCCACGGCTATTTAGACTCCGCCTTCCCTCAACTTTAACCCCGCCCGCTGAAGCTTCGGCTCCGTCCCCTTGGCCCGTCCTCTTCCTTCAGTTCGAAGTCCCGGGTGCCTTACGACCCGCGGCTCCAACGCCCCCTTACCCCGGCCCAGGAGTCCCGGGAGGCGCCACATGTCGTCGCCAACAGCATAGAGAACTTGCAGTCCCAACACAGAGGGCCGACCGCTGTGGCGCCCTCCGAATGGCCGAGTCCTGAGGAAGCGCTCAGTCAGCCAATTAGAAAGGGGCGCAGCCGGAAGGCCGGGGCTACGCGAAAGGAAGTGGGGGTGTAGGCGTCTTTGGGGCTGACGAGGAGGTGAACTGCGGCAAGGGCATGGATATGGCCCCGACCTCCCCCTGGAGGAGGTGTCGCTAGCCGCCCGCCCGACAGTGCGGAGAGCGCGCAGCGGCGGGGGGTCGCAGGTGGCCGAGCTGAGCCGCGTCCGCAACGGGCCTGCGGAGAGGCGGGCCTGGGGGCCTCGGTAGCGCGGGACGGCTTTGCAGACACAGTGGAGAAGCGAAAGGGGAACCCTGTTTCCCAGCCCCGCCACTGGACGAGTAACCAGAGCCGGTGGCTGGAGGAGAGGAGCGCTAGGGTCCGACGAGAGAAGCCCGTAGTCCGAGCTTTCCCGGCCGAGGCCCGCGACTAGGAGATGCGGGCCCGGACCGACGGGGTAGGCGATGAAAAAAGGCAGCGTTCTGATTCCGGGCTTCCATCTCTGGCTCAGCTTTGTGTCACCGAGTAGCCTCCGCACGACCCCTTCACCTGTCTGGGCCTCAGCCTGCGCAGTGATAGGGTCTGATGGAGTGATCTCGACCAGTCCTTGCTGGCTCGACAGCAACTACTCAGGTAGTTGCTTCGAAATACCTAAGAGGAGACTCCCCCCACCCTTTGTTAATCAAAGCCCTCCCCAGACCCACCCAATGTTACCTATGCATTATTTTGTGTGGAAGAGAATGGTTCTGCTTCCACTACCCTTGAATCTATAAAATAAAGGAACTCAAATGTAAGATGCTTAGACTTCCACCCTCCTCCTTTCCCCCAGGTACATGACTTTTGGTTGGGGGGGAAGTCTACACCTGAGGTAACAGTTCACAGGGATCACCTACTTTTAGACCTTGGCATGATAGGACAGTTGTATTTGTTCAACAATATTTAAGCCATATGGCAGCCACCATCCTAGAATCTGAGAAGACAGATGAGGAAAGAGTATTTGTGGCCTCCACAAATAAACCGTCCAGTGTTTTAAGAATGGTCTCTGGAGTTCCACAAATGGTTTGAATCATAGCTTTTTTACTTCCTAGCTATGTGTTCTTGGGCAGTTTAATTAAGCACTTTAAGCCTCAGGTTCTTCATCTATAAAATGGTAGAAAAAATACCTCGAAATTGCTGAGGATTAAATAGTACATTTAAAATGTTTAGCATAGCCCCTAGCACATAGTAAGAGCCTAATAAATGGAAGCTGATGTTAATTGCAGTGGTGGAGGAGGTGAGTAGGCAAAAATAATAGATACGTTCCAAAAGAAGCATGATGCTGGGTTATGAGATACTGAGGAAGGCTACAGAGAACTAGATGCATTCCAGCAGGACCTTTACATGTGAGTAAAGAGTTTGCTAGGTGGAGAAGGCAGAAAGCCATTGCAAGCAGAAGAAACAAAAAATAAAGGCCCAGGAGTGCAAGTATTGGGAAACTATTCAGAGATATCCTTGTTTTGGGATTTGGGGCAGCCACCTTTCACATTCCTTGTGTTGCTGCCTCAAAATAACCAGCGTGCTGGTTTGGCTCTGTTCTTCCTCCTGGGACTTCTGCACCTTTCTTCCTGTCAGCCTGTCTGCAGTTCTTTTCATGCCCCCAGGCTCGGCCACATCCAGCTCTTCAGTGACGACTCCCCAACTGTTTGAGCCCTCACTGCTCTCCGCTTTTCCCAATTCCTGTAGCACTTAATTTCTTACCACACAATTTAGCAGTAATTATATGTTGCCCTGTTATTTAATTATCTCATTTGTGTAAGTCTACTCTCCCCAGTTCTTTCCCTCAGGGGAGGGATGGCATTTTCCCATTTTGTGTCCACATAGAACTTGACAAAAATTGTCAAACAATGTCTCTTGACTGAACACCTTGTGCTGATGATGATTACAGACAAGAGCACCAGACCCCAATCAGGGATTTATTGATTTGGTTAGGAACATATTCATTCCACATACAAACACTGAGGGCCCTTCATGTTTGAAGCTAGTTGAAAAATTGTGAAGATAAGATGTCTTGTTTCCATGTGTAAAATGACATGACGTCTCTTGTCTTTAGAAATCTAAACACCACTTGTGTGAGGGGTCGATGGCAAGGGCAGCTGGAGTCCTCACTGGCACACCAGGTCGCCTGTTCAGTGTTGCCCTGAGGAGCACCATCAGAATGACGACTTTGTTCCCTTGCCTTTACCTTTGCTAAAGCCATTGGCCATTCTCTTCTTCAGCTACGAAGGTTGCTCTCTGTTGTTGGCTTTGACTCAATCCTTCTACAGAGATAAGCTGTCTAACTTAACATTAGGAACCTACTGCCCAGGGCTGCCTAGGTGGCTCAGTCGGTTAAGTGTCTGCCTTCAACTCAGGTCATGATCCCAAGAGTCCTGGGATCAGCATCGGGCTCCTTGCTCAATGGGGAGCCTGCTCTTCCCTCTGCCTGATGCTCCCCTTGCTTGTGCTCTCTCTCTCTCTCTCTCTCTCTCTGACAAATAAATAAATAAAATCTTTAAAAAAGAAAAAAAAAGGAAGCTACTACTGCCCAGATACCCAGTTCTTCACCTTTTGTTGACGACACTGTATACTCCTCGCAGTGAGTGTTCTAGACATTTTTTATTGTCTTTGTTTTTGTAGAGACTCTTAATTTACATTAATCAAATATATTAGTGCTTATTCTGTGGAGAATGTCCTGAGTATATTACAATTTTTTAAAAAATGGATGTGTTCAGGGCACCTGGGGGGCTCAGTTGGTTAAGCGTCTGCCTTCGGCTCAGGTCATGATCCCAGGATTTTGGGATTGAGCCCCCCGTCGGGCTCCCTGCTCACTGGGGAGTCTGCTTATCTCTCTCTCTCTCTCCCTCTGCCTCTCCCCCTGCTTATGCTCTCTCTCTCAAATGAATAAATAAAATCTTTAAAAAAAAAAAGAAAAAGGATGTGGTCCCTGTCCTCACCGAGAAAATAATCTAGCAGGGCAGACACACTCAGTAGACAAATAAAATACAGCATGGTGTTTTAGTTAGTGCAGCATAACAAACGCTCTGAAATTTAGTGGCTTAAAACAATTATTTTGTTATCTCTCAGAGTTCTGTGAATTGACTGGCCTCAGCTGGGTAATTCTCCTGGTCTCACTTCAGGTCTCATGAGGTGGCAGTCAGATGGCAGCTGTGGCTGGCGTCCTGTGAAGGCTCAACTAGGATACTGGAATGGCTGAGCCTCTTTCCTTCTCCATGTAGTCTCAGGGCCTCGCTAGCTGAGCAGCTGGACTTAAATGGTGGCTCAGAGCCTCTCAGTGTACAAAAGTGCAAGCTGCCAGGCTTCTTAAGCCTTAGGCCTGGAACCTGCACCTATATTCTGTTGGCTAAGGCAGTTCATACAGTCAGCCCACAATCAGTGTAAGGTTTGCACAAATACTGGGAAGTGTGGCTTAGTGGGGAAAGTACAGGGTGCTATGAGAACATCTAGGTTTGGAAGTCAGGAAGACTTCCTGGAGACAGCAACAGCTTAATTGATGAACCTGAATGATGAGGTTTGGGAACTAGCCAGATGAAGAAGGGAAGGGGAAGCCAGTTCAGGCAGGGAAAACAGCTGGTGCAAAGTCCCAGAGAGGCAAAGAGAGCACAACTTAAGATCAGTGTGGCTGGGACCCCAGGGTGGCTTAGTCGGTTGGGCGGCTGCCTTTGGCTCCGGTCATGATCCCAGGGTCCTGGGATCGAGTCCCACATCGGGCTCCCTCCCTGCTGGGCGGGGAGACTGCTTCTCCTTCTGCCTACCACTCCCCCTGTTTGTGCTCTCCCTCTCTCTCTCTGTTAAATAAATAAATAAATAATCTTAAAAAAAAAAGATCAGTGTGGCTCTAGCTGGATGGGGAGTAGGGTGGGGGGTTGGGGGGGGAGTAGTAGAGGGGATGGTATGGGATAGTGATAGTCCTTTAGACTGGAGAGAAAAACAGGGCCAGATCATAAAGTCTTGTAAGTCCCCCAAGATGTCTGGACTCTGTCCTGAGGGCATGTGACACCAAAGAAGGAAGCAGGGGCATGATCAGGCTAGAGGGATATTGGCTGCTGTGTGGGGGACAGATTGCAGGGGGTCAAATCTTCATTTTCATCTAGACCCTTCTATCCACTGACCAACCTCACTTCTGTCACCAAGAAGACCGAGTCATCACCTTAGCACTGATATGAGTTCTTTTTGCTTTTTATTAATGGGAATTTTTTTTTTAAGATTTTATTTTTAAGTATTCTCTACACTCAACATGGGGCTTGAACTCACAACCCTGAGATCAAGAGTCGCATGCTCAGGACACCTGGGTGGTTCAGCCGGTTAAGTGTCTGCCTTCGGCTCAGGTCATGATCCCAGGGTCCTGGGATCGAACCCCCCACATCGCCCCCCACATCGGGTTTCTTGCTCAGCGGGGAGCCTGTTTCTCCCTCTGCCTGCCACTCCCCTTGCTTGTTCTTTCTCTCTCTCCCAAATAAATAAATAAAAGCCTAAAAAAAAAAAAAAAAAAAAGAGTGGCATTCTCTACTGACTGAGCCACCCAGCACCCCTATTAGTGGAAATTTTCATTATAAAAAAATGCAAGCTCCTTTGTACAAGTTTTGTTTTTGTTTTTGTTTTTAAAAGAACACATTAGGAGCACCTGGGTGGCTCAGTCAGTTGGGTGTCTGACTCTTGATTTGGGCTCAGGTCATGACCTCAGGGTTGTGGGATAGAGTCCTGAGTCGGGCTCCACACTCAGCAGGGACTCTGCTGGAGATTCTCTCCCTCTGCACCCCCCTGCCCTTCCCCCCCAAAATAATAAATAAATAAATCTTAAAAAAAAAAAAAAAGAACATGTCATAGGAAGCCTGCTACCTGGTAGGATGTGGACATGACGTTGGCTAGGTGGTCAAACAATTTGTACCTAAGGAAGAGCCTGCCTGCCAAGAACAAGGAGCAGACCAGGCTCAGTGGATTTTACCCCTCATTTAAGTAATGATTGGTTAAAAGAGTCCCTATTCTTGGGCGCCTGGGTGGCTCAGTTGGTTAAGCGACTGCCCTCGGCTCAGGTCATGATCCTGGAGTCCCTGGATCGAGTCCCGCATTGGGCTCCCTGCTCAGCGGGGAGTCTGCTTCTCCCTCTGACCCTCTTCCCTCTCATGCTCTCTCTCATTCTCTCTCTCAAATAAATAAATAAAATCTTTAAAAAAAAAAAAAAAAGAATATGTTTAAAAAAAAAAAAGAGTCCCTATTCTAGGAAAAAGTCAAACAGTACTAAAAGGTTTAGAACAAATTATAAAATATTTTCCCTCACTTTCCTCATCTAGAAGATGGGAATGACAATTGTAGCCTCCTTGTGAGATAACAGTATATACATTGCCTGACACATACATGGTCAATAAATGGTGACAATGAGGAAGGTTCTAACCTGAGAGCTGCTGTGAGTATTGCTGTGGATGTTTAGTTGCACACTATACAAATAAATGTAAGGCATGAATATGAGTTAGAGGAAATGACAACCTCAATGGAGAGGTCTGTCTCTTCCCTTTGTTCTAAGGCCAAACTGTGTTTGCTCTTAGTGCCATTCTCTTCCTGTCTCTTCTAGAACCTTGTCTCTATAATTATCCTGACCCTCATGCCAAAGCACATGTCTCTCTACCAGTTATATTCTTTCTGCCTATGAAATCTACAAGAGCCTTTCTTATCTTAGGGGGAAAATCCTTTATTTGATCCTCCTGCCCTTTTCAGCTACCATTCTGTTTCATTCTCTCTACTGCCAGATTTCTTAATTAAGTAGCGCACGTACTGTCCCATGACTTCAAGACTCCTTTGCTCTTCAGCTTTGTCTCCCAGCTTCCATCACTGTTCTTCTGACACAGCTGCCAGTGCGGTCATCAAAGACCACCTCATTAACCACCAGTGGGCGTTTGCTCAATCAATCTCCTTGGCCCAGAGCACTTGACTCAGTTGACTGTCCACTCCTTGATTCCACATACAAAACCACCCCATCATCCCACTTCCTTATTTCTATCAATTGTATCATTTCCCCAAGCCATTCAGGAAAGAAACCGTGAACTCAGGGTTGGCTCAACTCCCTTCTCTGCCCTCCCCCACATTAGTTTTGACTTTTATTGCAAATATTAGAAATTCACGGAAGCTGCCTTTTTGGAAGAGTTTTATCAGGGTATGGTGGAGTGGGGGGACAATTGTTTGGCTGCAGCCAGAACCCAGGAAAGACCGGGACTGTGGACTTAGGACTCAATCAAGTGAGTCTCCTCTCTCTAGCTTTTTTTCTGGTTTTCTCATGATCTGCACAGATACCCCAAAGGTGCTAAATACTCCCACACCTACCTAGTCCCCAGGACCCATAAAAAGTCACCATCTTTTGCATCAGGCCTTTGAATCTGTCTCCTCTCCAGCTTCCCTTGTACTTCATCTCCCGTGTTTGTTTACCTCCTGATCATTCTGTGTCTGCCCTTGCCTCTTCCTCCTCCTGACCCGGAGTCTAAGCATTGCCCATGTTCCAGTTCTCTATCCATTGACCTCTTCTTGAACTCTCTTCTGTTGTTGACTCCTAAAGGAGAGTGGAGTGGTTAAGAGTTTGAATTCCAGAGTCCTAACGGCCTGGATTCAAATCCCCCACCACCTTCTAGCTGAGCGAACTTGGGAAAGTGACTTGAATTTTTTGAGCCTAAATTCCTCATCTGTGAAATGGGGATAGTACTGGTACCTTCCTGACAGGGTTGATGCGAGGATTCACTGAGCAATCACATGTAAAGCGCTTAGTTAGTACAGCACCTGGCACACAGAAAGAACTCAATAAATTGCAACAATTATTAGCCTTACCCTTCTTCTTTTTCCTGAGTTCCAACCTGACATCATCTGCTAGACTTTTCCATTAGATGTCCTGCTGTGACCTCAGATCCATCTGTCAGAATTCACCAGATACTGCTGGAAGATGCAGATTTCTGAGCGCTGGAGGGTGGAGGGGACCGGAACAAAGAAGGGTGGTCTCATTGAATCTTTGAAGGAACCCCCACATCACTTCAGCCAGGCCTCGGCCGAGAAAACCCTGAAGAACAGTTCCCCTGTAAGCCTCCAAACCCTTTGCTGGCTGACTCTTGGAATCCAGGAGAGCAGGCAGGGCTGCCATTAAGAGAGCAAAGGAAGGGTGAGAATCCAACCTTTAAAAAAAAAAAAGCCCCAGGGGTAGTGAGAGGAGATGTAGCAGGATCAGTGGAGCTTTGAGGTGGGTGTGAAAGGTGAGAACAGCACCCTCAGGGCGCTGAGGCTGGCTTAGGCAGGGGCCTCCCTCCAGTGCTGGGGATTTGGCAGGGCAGAAGCCAGCGGAACTCCTGTTTTTAGCTGAGCTGTTGCAGGTCTCCTTTGCCGCCCTTGTGAACATTCCTCATTAAGCTCAACGTGTGGAGCAGAGTGTACAGCTTTCACCTGCCCCTCAGCCCCTTGCTCCCACCTGCCTCTCTCCTGCTGGGTGGCAGGATTCCTACGGACAGCAATGTGGCCAGTTGCTCTCGCCCACAGCAGCAGGGGGGCGTGGGCAGGGAGGGTAACTTCAGAGCTGTTTGCTCTGAGCCAGGGTGGCCAAAGAGGTAAGAGCTTTGACTCTAGAGCAGAATGTGCCCCTGTCTGAATGCCACTGTTGGAACGAGCAGGTGAAACAGTATAGAAGACTCAAGATTCCCTCTGGCCTCAGGGTCTCACCATGTGGGTCGTTCACAACAAATAGAGGACCCAGGCCAGTCACTGTTCTGGGGCTGGGGGATGCCAGATGAATGCAATAGATGGACTTCTGGCCTCACGGAGCAAGCTCTTCAGAGGCTGGTAGACATTAAACATAGCAAAACTGATGATACATTTCAACTAGGAGCGCTGCTAGCAAGGAGAAGCCCAGGCTGCTATGAGAACATAAAACAGAGGCTACATCTAGGGGGAGGGGAAAATCAGGGAGAGTGTCCTGGATGATGTGACAAGTAAATTCAGGCTCAAAGAAAGGTTAGGCTGGTTTGGAGCGGAGGGTGGGAAAGAGCCTTCCAAACAGATGAAACAGTACGTGCAAAGGTCCTGAGGCTGAAGGGAACTAGGCTGTTGGGTGGTTAAATGCAGCCAGACAAGGTGAATGCAGCCAGAGCTCAGTGATGAAGGCAGGCCACAGAGCTAGCAGCACGGGTTATGCAGAGCCTTGCAGACTATGATGAGAATGTGAGCCTTTATCCTAATGATAATAGTGAACATTCAATGTTACGCATAGAAGGGCTATGCTAAGTACTTTACACGTGTTTTCTCATTTACTTTTCACAAGTCCCCTAGGAAGCTGGTGCTATCATTCCCATTTTACAGATAATGAAACCCTGACCCAGAGAAGTTAAATTGCTCAAGACCAAACAGTTGGCTTGGCAGAGCTGGGATCTGAACCCAAACCTCAGGATCCAGGGCCTGCCCTCATATTGCCCGCCTGGCCCCGTCTAAGAGCTGCGTGCGGCCTTTGATCTGAGCCGCAAGTTCCTCAGGCCTAGGTTCCTCTTTCACCAGACGCATGTGCGCGATCCTCCTCCCCGGAAACCCACGCAGACTGGCTGTGGCCACAGGAGCATCGGGCCGCGCGGCTGGGGGTGGCAGCTTCTGAGTCGCCTCCCCCGCCCGGCCCCGGGCCGGGCCGGGCCCGCACCTACGCGGTGGGCACGGAGAAGTCGAGCGCGGCCGCGGTGCGGAGGGCCGCGGCGTGTGCGCGCTCGCGCTGCCTGCGGCGGTGAAATCCGGAGGTGATGGACTCGGCAGAGGCGCGGGGGGCGGGGAGCGAGGGGCGCCCCTCCGCGTCCGGCAGGGGGCTCAGTGTGCCCGCGATCCCGGGGACCGAGCGCCGCAGCCCCGCCGCCCGGATCACGTTCCCTCCAGCCTCGGGCGGGGGGGAGGGGGGGGCGCGCGACAGCGTTCATTCTTGATTAAAAAATGACTATTTCTTAAATGGGCTTCATTCTTTATTTCTTTCTGTCCTCTCCCAGGGCCAGAAAGAGGCGGAAAGCGACACTGAGAATCCATTCCGAGCGAGCAGCCAAGAGGAGACTCGGCAGCTCCCAGATGTTGATGTTTTGTTTTTGACATAAATCTTTGCACTCATATGGGAGTTTTCATTGATTCATGTTCCCATCAGCTGAATTTCCTTTTCTTTATTTAATATAGGTTTTTGGGGAAATCTTGCTCCGAAGCTCTGGACGAGCCTAAACTGTGGCAACTGCTGCACCCCATCCTCCTTCCTCCAAACCTTGGCTTGCGGGGGTGGGGGTGGGGGTGGGGAGAGTCAGTGGCACCCTGCAGAAAAGGCCTGCTGCCTTGGGGGACAGGCGCCCTAGGCACGTGCTAACGTGACTGTTCCCCTGCTTGGGGCCTGCCCGAGGCTGTAAACCCCTTAAAGAAACAGCATGAGACAGTCAAATCACATTGAGTCTCCATCCCTTCTCCTTCCTGCCCACCCACAATACCGCGTTCCCTTCAAGCTAAAACACTTACTCTCGGTTTAACAATTTGGAAACCAGGAAACATTTAACAGTGGAGGTCCGCATGAAATACCTTACAGTTTCTCCTCCTTCCACGACTCATCCTGCACATCCCCACCCCAGTAGTAATTCTTAGTTAGGAAGAGCTTCAACTTCAGAGTCAGACTACCTGAGTTTGAATCCTGAGTCTATGAATTCTTGAGCAAGTTAGCATCTCTGAGCCTCAGATCCCTCGTCGATAAAATGGGGATGACTTCTTTTTTGGATACATTTTGCAAATGAGGAAACTGAGGCCGAGAGTAGTTAAGAGGTTTGCTCAAGTAGATCAGAACCAGAACACACTTCTAGGCCTTTTTCATCCTCATCCTATCTCACCCCCACCCCTTGTCCAGCTGCTCCTTCAAGCTTCCCAGGATAGGAAGCTTGGCAGAAAGGGGGTACCCTCTTTTCCATGAGGCAGAAGAAAAGACTAGAAATGAGTGGTTCAGAATGTCTGACACCTTGGAACAGTATCCATTTAAACCTAGAACATAGGTCCAGATATGGAAAGGATCTTGGGGTCCTCTCATCCTGTCTCCTAATCCCTGCAGACTTCCCTGACAGGTGCAGAGAATTCATCCCCTTACAGGGCTATCTGTTCTATTTGAGGATGTCTCTAGGTATTAGGAGACCCACAGACCACTGAATGGGACCATCTGAATGTAAGAAACCATGATTACCACAGACCAAGCCCCATAAGACCTATTGTTGCTAAGGCCCAAGGCTTTATCTCCAGTCCAGAGTGGAATGGAGGGATTGCTCCAAGTATGAGATTTATCACACGGCACCATCCCTTTGTGAAGCACATACTGAATACACATTCCTTCCTGATGTATATCCCATCCAGTCCAAGCTTCTCTGCACATGCTACCTGGAACTCTCCTCATGGGGCAGGGTATGGCTGCATATCTAGGACTCCATGGTTTGTTTCTAAGCTCACCCTGGGAACTGCATATTCCCTTAACCCTTCATCCATACATGCTGTTTTCTGGAACTCCCACCTGTGGTAAGAAGATACGATGATATGATTGACAGTCATAAACTTAGTGCAGAGTCAGAAAACTTGACTCTCCCGCTCAAAGACACAAAGGGGAGGAGGACTCTGGGGACGCGGATGAAAGGGGTAAGAGCGGTGAGGAGACAATTGCATCTGTCCAGGCCCCATGTGGGAGGCCTAGGCATGAGGCTCCAGCCAGTCCCTGAGACATCTCACCTACACCCTCGTGGCTACATCATGCTTCCTGCAGTGTGGATGTGGCCTCAGAAGTCAGCATAGGACACAGCAGGATGGCCCAGGCCCAGCTCAGTGACAGTGAGGGAAACCATTCTGCTGACTGTGCGCTCTAAGGAACCGTGGAAGCAGCCAAGAATAAGAGCTGTCACCCAGCCAAAAGGCACTGGGATTAACCAGGAAGCCAAGAAAACCTGGCCACGGTCTTCCAGCCAGAAGATACTAACTGGGGTGTGTACCTCTGAATGCTATGTCCATAGGTCTCAGAACAGGGATTTGGTCCCAAGCTTGGCCAGGAGCTCCCTTCATGTACCTCCCATGAAGAGCCCAGTATGCGGTACTGGGGAAGGCCTTTCCAAACCAGAGTGTGCTGATACACTTTGTCATGCAGTAGATGTCCCGGAGAGAAGGGAGTTCAAACACTGGACTCACCACACAGATTCTGGGTTCCTGGGCTAGAGACACCTTAGGATTTTCCCCCTTTACCCTCACCCCTTCCAGCTAATCCAATTGAGTAATTCAATTCACCCTCTATCTGCTGAGGACATTCAATGTCCAGGTGCTTTTCGAATGCTGGGGATCTTGTGGTAAATGAGGGAGACATGGGGAAAGAGGTACAAGATAATTACAATTATGAGGTATGTTACAAAAGGAGAGACTCAGGGATCTATGGGAGAGGATCAAAGAAGTTTAACATAATTTAGTAAAGTTTCTCAAAATATGATGGCTGGGCCCACCTGCATCAGAGGAACCTGAGGTACTTGTACAAAATTCAGATTCCTAGGCCTCATGCCAGATGTACTGAGTCAAAAGTTCTGAAGGTGGGGCCAGGAATATGCTTTTTTAAAAAACTGAAGCAAAATGCAATTAGCCATCTAAAAGTATATGCTTCATTGACATTTAGTACATTCCCAATGTTGTGCTGTCATTACTTCTATCTAATTCCAGAACATTTTCATAATCCCCCAAAGAAACCCTATGCGCATCAAGCAGTCACACCCCATTCCCCCTCCCAACTTCTCCGGGTAACCACTAATCTGCTTTCTGTCTCTATGCATTTACCTATCTTGGACATTTCATACAAATGAAATCATACTGCATGACCTTTTGTGTCTTCCTTCTTTCACTTAGCATAATGTTTTTGAGGTTCATTCATGTTGTAGCATATATCAGTACTTCATCTCTTCTTATTGATGAATAATATTCCATTATATGGATATACCACATTTTGTTTATCCATTTATCCATCAGTAGAGATTTGTGTTGTTTCTATCTTTTGGCTAATGTGAGTATTGTTACTGCGAGCATTCTTGTACAAGCATTTGTGTGAGTACTAGTTCTCAATTATCTTGGATATATACCTAGGAGTAGAATTGCTGGGTCGT
This sequence comes from Leptonychotes weddellii, assembly GCF_054177405.1. Taxonomy (NCBI): domain Eukaryota; kingdom Metazoa; phylum Chordata; class Mammalia; order Carnivora; family Phocidae; genus Leptonychotes; species Leptonychotes weddellii. The sequence continues at coordinate 109,521,265 of NC_138375.1, forward strand.
ATGGTAATTCCATGTTTAACTTTTTAAGAAACCACCAAAGTGTTTTCCACAGCAGCTACACTATTTTACATGCTGACTAAGATTGTATGAGGACTCTAGTGTTGCTACATCCTTGCCAACACTTGTTATTTTCCTATTATTATTATTTAAAGATTTTATTTTTACATAATCTCTACAGCAATCATGGGGCTTAAACTTACAACCCTAAGATCACAAGTCGCATGCTTTATCATCTGAGCCAGCCAGCCAATATTATTTTTTATTATGGACATTCCAGTGGGTGTGAAGTGGTATCTCACTGTAGTTCTGATTTGCATTTCCCTAATGACTAATAACGCTTAGCATCTTTTCATGTACTTATTGGCCATTTATATATGTTCTTTGGAGAAATGTCTATGCAAGTTCTTGGCCCATTTTTAGGTTGGGTTGTCTTTTTGTCATTGAGTTGTAACAGTTCTTCATATATTCTGTATATGAGAACTTTATTGAATATATGATTTGGGAGGAAAGAAAGAGAAAAATGTCTTCTTTTTTTTGATGGTGTCCTTTGATGCACAAAAGTTTTAAATTTTGGTAAGTCCAATTTATCCATTTTTTCTTTTGTTGCTTGTGCTTTTGATGTTATACTCAGGAAGCCATTGCCAAACCCAAGGTCATAAAGACTTGCCCTTAAGTTTTCTCCTAAGAGTTTTACAGTTTTAGCTCTGATATTTAGGCCTTCCGTTCAAATGGAGTTAATTTTTGTATATAATGTGAGGTAGGGATCCAACTTCATTTTTTGCTTTTTGTTTTTCTGTTTTGTTTTGTTTGTTCATTTTGTTGTGTGGATTTCCAGTTGTTCTAGTATTATTTGTTGAAGAGACTATTCTTTTCCCATTGGGTGGTCGTGTCAGTCTTGTTGAAATCAGTTGACCATTGATGTATGAGTTTATTTCTGGATTCCTAATTCCATTTCTTTGATCTATATGTCTATCTTTATGCCAGTGTCACACTATTTTGATTACTATAGCTTTGTAGTAAGTTTTGAAATCAGGAAATGTGAGTGGTCCAACTTTGTTCTTTTTTGAGATTGTTTTGCTATTCAGGGTCTCTTGTGATTCCATATGCATTTTAGGATCAGCTTTTCCATTTTTTCACTGAGTCAAAAGCTCTGAAGTTGAAGCCCAGAAATCTGCTGTTTAAATTTTTTTTAAGATTTTATATTTTTAAGTAATCTCTCTATCCACTGTGGGGCTTGAACTTACAACCATGAGGTCAAGAGTCAGATGCTCCACTGACTGTGCCAGCCAGGCACCCCTTTAAATTTCTTTTCATTACGGTAAACACCTATAAAATTTATCATCTTAATCATTTTTAGGTTTGCAGTTCCATAGTGTTAAGTAAATTCACACTGTTGTGCAACTAATCTTTAGAATTTTTTCATCTTGCAAAACTAAGCAAAATCTCCCTATTTTCCCCTCCCCACGACCCCTGGCATCCACCCTTCTATTTTCAGTCTGTATAAATTCGACTACTCTAGGTATCTTATATATATAATAGCATACAGTATTCTTTGTTCTGTGACTGGCTTATTTCACTTAGGTTCATCCATGTTGTAGCATGCATCAGAATTTCCTTCCTTTTTAAGGTTGAATAATATTCCATCATATGTATAGACCATGTTTTGTTTAGTCATTCATCCATCAATGAACCTTTGCTTCTACTTTTTTGGCTGTTGCGAATAGTGCTGCTATGAACATGGGTGTACAATGATCTCTGAGACCCTGTTTTCAATTCTTCTGGGTATATACCCAGAAGTGGAATTGCTGGATCACATGGTAATTCTATTTTTAATTTTTGGAGAAACCACCATACTATTTACCAAAGTGGCCATTTTACATTCCCACCAGCAGTACACAAGGGTTCCAATTTCTCCTTATACTTGTCAGCGCTTGTTATTTTCTGTCTGTTGGTTGGTTTTAGAGTGTGAGGTGATATCTCATTGTTATTTTGATTTGCATAGGAATCTGCTTTTTTAAAATAAACTTTTTACTTCGGAATAATCTTAGATTGGCAGAAAAGTTGCAAAGATAGTAGAGAGAGTTCCTGTATATCTTTCATTCAGTTTTGGTTTCTCCTGATGTTATCATCTTATATCACCATGGTAGTTTGTCAAAACTGGGAATCTTCTTTGTAATAAGCATGCATGTGCACACACACACACACACACACACACACAGAGTGATTCTTATATGCACTAAAGTTTGAGAGCCAGTGGTATAGGCGTCAGGAAAGTCCTTCCAGGAATACATTTCAGCTATTATTTGGAAGATGCATATAAGTGAGTAAAGGGAATGGGGTGTGATCCAGGCAGAGGGAACAAATTTGTGCCAGAGCCTGGGGGTAATAATGAACTTGGAGCATCTGAGGATTATCAAAATAGCAATAATAGTAATTTATTGACACCATATGCCAAGCACTGATAAGCACTTTCGTACATTATTTAACTTAATTTTTCACAATAGTTCTATAAAGTGGGGGACATTATCATCTCCATTTTATAGATGAGATAACTGAGACTTGAAGGAGAGAACTTGCCCAAGGCAACCCAACTATAAAGTGGCAAAGGCAGAATCTGAATTCAGATCTTTCTTTTCCAATTTCTTTTCTCCCACCAGCCCCAGTAAAGTTTAATCATGTGCTTGCAGCAAGAAGCAAAACATCAAACCCATGTCTTTTCCTCCCCCTGATCTAGTCTTTCCACATTCTTCCCCAGGCGATTCATTCTTTAGGGCCCAGAGAAGTCTTCCCATTCCGAAACTGTTCCTTATAGTTATTCTCGCTCATCGACTTGATGGTTGAATTAATGCATTAATAAAAATAAGTAGCAATAGGAACAATTTGCAATTACATACTTATTTGTGTATTTGTTTAATGCCTCTCTCTGCCACTAAACTATCAACCCATGAAGGCAAGATTCCAGACTGTTTGGTTCACCTAGTGCTAGTAGGTGCTTACTAAGCATTTATTGAATAAAGGAAGAAAGATAGGAACTCAAATGTTTTGGGGCCATAAAATGAGTGAGTTTTACTTTTGAGAAAGAAAATCAAGTGGGTTGTAAGATATCATTTAAGATATTAACCATACTTGATTGCAGGGTAGTGAGTTGAAGTCCCGTGTTGGCCTCCACACTGGGCACGGAGCCTACTTAAAAAAAAAAAAAAAGAGAGAGAGAGATTAACCATAGATTCCCTCTCTCTCTGGCAAAAACCTCAATCTCATTTTTCTGTTATACCCCATTGAAAGTGCCAGTGGTTTTGGTTCCTTGGAAGGAGATATAGAAGAGACATTGGTCTGATCTAAGAAACACCTCCTTCCCTGTTGGCAGGTTTGAATCCTGAGATGGAGATGAGAAAGTCTCTATTCAAGAATATCAGGGGCGGGGCGCCTGGGTGGCTCAGTTGGTTAAGTGTCTGCCTTCAGCTCAGGTCATAATCCCAGGGTCCTGGGATCGAGCCCCCCACATTGGGCTCCTTGCTCAGCTGGGAACCTGCTTCTTCCTCTGCCTGCCACTCCCCCTGCTTGTGCGCTCTCTCTCTCTGACAAATAAACCTTTAAAAAAATATATCATCGAGAAGAAAATAGAACACCATCCTAACAGCTTCAGATAGTCAACTGTCTGAAAAGAGAGAAGGGGGCAAGTGACCTCTCCGACCCTTTTCCCACTCTGGGATTCTGCTCTCCACCGTGGCACCAGAGAGCTAGCAGAGGGTGCTGCAGGTGAAGGCATAATTGCTCCTTACCTCCCCTGGTTCTCCCAGTGTTAAATTAGCTTTATAGCAATATCACATTGGCAGCTGGGATGAATTATTGAAGCTCATTCACTGCAATGGGCCCAGGTTCCACTTGCTTTATGGAATGGAGGTGAATGCGAGCATATTATTTCTGTCTGCCTTGTTGCAGTCAGTACATTTTCAGACTGTTGTTAATATGAAGGTGCTCAGCCCTGACCAGCAGATAATCCCAGCCTCTCTTCCTCATGAGATCAGTGGAGACAGGCATAGTGGGAGAGAAGGAGTGCAGGAACATGTCCGCTGGCCCCAAACACACAGGGACTCCTAATTATCACAATTTACATTGCAGTCCCCAAACACCTATTTGTAAACACACACCTGGGGGCGCCTGGGTGGCTCAGTCGGTTGGGCCTCTGTCTTCAGCTCAGGTCATGATCCCAGGGTCGTGGGATAGAGCCCCATGTCCGGCTCCCTTGCTCAGCGAGGGGCCCGCTTCTCCCTCTCCCTCTGCCTGCCGCTCCCCCTGCTTGTGCTCTCTCCCTCTCTCTCAAATAAAAAAAAAAACTTAAAAAAAAAAACACACACACCTAATACACATATACACACATAAACACATACAATCAACGTTCACACACATATATATGCATATGTACATTCAAAGTCTCAATAAAGGTAAGCTCACCAGGAGCCCAGGAACAAAAATATAGAGGGTGCCAACATTTTAAATACCGACTTTCTAACAGCCTGTGGAAATTTAAAGCCTCTCCTCCTTCCCCACCTTTAACACCAATGTTTTCCTAGCAGGGCTGTCTATTTTGCCCTTGACACTTGGCAGAGATGGAGGATCTGGGATGTCCAAAGTCATGGGCAGGGAACCCAACTGTTGGGGCTCCTGTGTGCATGTGGGGAAACAGTCTTCCTTCTCTGCTCTCCCCCAATTCCACTATGAGCTGGAGCATGCCGGGATTTAAAGATATATTTCTGCTGCTTGGCCCAGATCTCAAAATTATTAGTTACAGCTCTGCATTTATCCATAGACACCTGCACTGACATTTACAATCACAAACATGCATTTACACTCCTACACACACACACACACACACTCACACACACTTATTACCCAGAGATAGGCCTCCTGGCCACATGGTTTGGTTTGAATGCTGTTGAGAAGGCCTCCTGACCCTATCAGCTGGTCACATGCTTCTCAAAAATCCCACCATTAATTATTTATCCCTTTGGGAGTCCCCAGTTAAGAATCAAATGCCTCTGGTCAAGACAACACACCATAAAGTTATCATCTAACATTTTGGCAGGAAGTCACTTTGCCCAGGGCACTTCCCCATCCTTGATTGGCAGACTCTTAATCCTCAGGTCTGATCTGGCCTTCTTTTCTTGCTCCCTCTTCGCCCAGACTAACAAGGTAGGTTAATTTCCCCCATTATCCACTCTCATTACTCTCTGACATTTTCCTTGGATGTACCTATTACAACTATAATTAAGTGATTATTTGTGTAATTACATTTGTATAGTTTGTGACCCCATTCAACTGAGAGTTCCAGTTGGTTAGGGATTGCCTTTCTCTCTGTTCTTGACTGTACCAGCAGTACCTAGCATAGTGCCTGGTACACAGTAGATGCTCAATAAAACTGAAACGAACAGAGGGTTTGGAGAAAGGAGAGCAGAGTAGGGAGAGGGGCACAAAAGTTCGGAGCAGATGTTCCAAACTGCTTTGATCTTGGGCCTCTGAATATCACCAGTCTCTCTCTTCCTCACCTGTCCAAGTGACACCATATTCCCCTCCTCCTGGGCTGTGTTAAGATGCTCAGTGGAACCACACAGGGACACCACTAGGATTGAAGGTGACAGACTGCTCAGCTGGAGGGAACAGGCTTGTGGGGCATCCGGGCCTATCTGATTCCCCACTTTCCCAGAATGTGACTAAGAGCTCATATTTCTGGAGCAAGGTTTACATAAGGAACCTCTTCTTCTTCTTCTTTTTTTTTTTTTAAAGATTTTACTTATTTATTCAAGTAATCTCTACACCGAGCATGGGGCTCGAAATCATGACCCTGAGACCAAGAGTCACATCCTCCGCTGACTAAGCCAGCCAGGCACACCAAGAACCTCCTCTTCTATATGTTTCCTGGTAATTAAGATGGAAGATGTTTGTTGCTGAGAACATATGATATTGACAGTAATAACAAAAATACTACCAGCTACCATTTATTTGAAACTTACTATATGCCAGGCACTGGGCTAAGCACTTTATACATATTTATGTATTATTATTTCAATTAGTTATCCAACCATCTTGTGAGATAAGTACATATTATTCCTATTTTACAGAAGGGGAACAATCTCAGAGAGATTAGATCATTGGCTTAAGGTCATACAACTAGGAAATGGCTAATCCAGGACAGGACTCCTGAGGCCACACTTTTACCACCAGCATGTGCTACCTTCCACTTTAAGCCCATAAGGAGATGCCAGTCTAGTCCTTATCCTTAGACCTTCATACTCACTCAGTAGATATAAACTAAAGGCATTATGGACTTGAGATTGATTGGGGATCTTGGAAGCTGCCATTATTTCCTTGTCCCAGAACCTGGACCCGATTCTTGGTTCCTGGAGTCATAGAAGAGGAGGGATGCCAAAACATCTGGAATTGCAGTAAGAAGCAGATATAGTTAGCTGGAAGGTGCCAGTTCCTCAGAGTTGCCCAGCAAAACCCTCCTGGGTGCAGGCGCACCTGCTCAACAGATGGGCCCACTTTAGTCTTTTTCCTCCATGCTTTTCTTCTTCCAGCAGTGATCCTGGGGGCTCATTTTAGAATGATGGTCTTGAATCAGGTGACAGGTGAGCCCAGTAAGGCCCCATAAACCAAAACCAGTCAGTGCGGGGTGGGGGGAGCTGCCACTGAATGTAGGCCCTCCTTTCTTGGGACTGCACTCAGGGCCCTAGATTACCATGTACAGCTCCTTGCTGGCAGTGAGAACTGTCTTGGACAATGGATCATGGTCTCTTCTTTTCCCCTCTCCTTAGTACACTGTCCTCAGCTTTGCTCCTCCAGTGATTAGCAGAGCCTGAGCTAAATTAGACCTGGAATCAGTTTAAGACTACTAAGGTCCCAGAGCTCATGTGGCTGAAGTTTGGTCTGTCACAGACACTTTCTGGCTCATCCTTTCAATTTGCATTGATCCCTGTGTTATCTCCTCTAGTTTGTGAACGCCTAAAGGGCAGAGTCCAGTTTAGTTTGAATATGGTCAACTGGCAAGCATCCTGTATTCCTACTTTCTTCTACTGTGTTACAGAGACTAGAAAGCTAGAATACATTTCCCTGACTCTCTTACAGTCACTTGTGTAACTGGAAGACAAAAAGGAGGAAGAGGCCTCCTTTCTGCTATTTTGGGCTTTCTGCTGGCAAGCAGGATCCTGTAGACATGGGGTTCTCCTGTAACAGCCATTCCAACTCCCTGTCTCTTCTAATTCCTAGATGGCAAATCTCTGGCAATGTGTTCTTTAGTTCAGTTGTTTCAGTGGTGACATGTTGAGCTCCATCTTCCTGATCATGGTACATACATAGCTCTCCTTGGTACAGTTACTAGGAGTCTATTCCACAACTGTTTACATTGTTTTTGTAAGCACTGAATTGTCTATATTAACTTCCTTTCAGTTTAAAATACATAGAGTAGGGGCGCCTGGGTGGCTCAGTCAGTTAAGTGTCTGCCTTTGGCTCAGGTCATGATCTCAGGGTCCTGGGATCAAGCCCTGCGTCGGGCTCTCTGCTCAACTGGTAGTCTGCTTCTCCCTCTCACTCTCCCTCTGTGCTTTCCCTCTCTCTCTCTCAAATAAATAGATAATCTTTAAAAAAAATACATACAGTAGTTTCTGTTTTTGCACTGAACCAAGCCCTCAAAGAACTGGGAAATGACATCTTGGAAACCCTGGGCAAAAAAGCCAGTATGGTGAAAGGGAGGAAGCCAGGTGAGCAGAGACAAAAATTCATTATCACAAATCAGCTTCTCTTACTGACAAACAGCAGGCTTTCCCATTTAGAGCAGAAAGATAGGTAGGCAAAGAAATAGACTTCTGTTGTAAGCATCGTATAGCTTACACACAGGGGATAGACAAGCAAATAAGCACACAGTTCAAATATGACAGTTCAGGGATGCCTGGATGGCTCAGTAGGTTAAGTGCTTGCCTTCGGCTCAGGTCATGAGCCCGGGGTCCTGGATCGAGTCCTGCATCGGGCTTCTTGCTCAGCGAGAAACCTGCTTCTCCCTCTGCCTGCCACTCCCCCTGCTTGTGCTCTCTCTCTCTCTCTCTCTGACAAATAAATAAATAAAATCTTCAAATATGACAGTTCAGAAATCTGCTATAGACCGACTGCTGAATGTGAACTCGTATGTGATGTGTGACCCTTAGACTCATACACACAAACACACACACATGAGTATAACTCAGGATTCTCTCTCCTCATTTGAAAATTCAACCCCTTTATTCCCTATGATGGCCCCAAATGGGGTTAAGAATCATGTAGAAGGTGAAAGATGAGTATGTGTTAGGAGGATAAGAATCAAGGTGAGGTGATAAGACTGCAGTGAAAGAAGGAAGAATGGAGTGGGAATAATGAAGGAAGAGCTAGAAGTAGGTGGGAGGGTATAATGAGAGTGAACTTAAATTGAAAGGAGGGATGGAGGTGAATGAAGGGGTGTTTTAGGGAAGATAAGCAAGCAAACCAACCTCCTCACTCCTGGATAACTTCATCTCTATTGCACAGTGGCCTGGAAAATACTAGGCATTAGATATACATTTACTGAACTGGAGAACAAAATTAGGGAAGATGGAGAAGGCAGGATCACACAGGATGGGTTATGTGTATATTAATAACCACTAACATTTACTAAGTTTTACCATGAGCCAAGCACTCTGCAAAGCACTTACATGCATCATCTTAAATCCACACAAGCACTCTATGAATCAATTATTAAATTATCCCCCATTAGTAGATGAAGAAACTGAGGCTCAGATTGTTGAAGTAACTCATCCAAAGTCACACAGGTAGTAAACAACAGAGTTAGGATTTGAATTCTAACTTGTCTGACTTCAAAACCAGTGTTCCTCACCACTACATCATATGTATTCCTCTTTAAGTCAGGGGTAGGTCCATGCCCCCCAGCCCGGCCAAAAGTTTAGTGGGGACCCCAAAGGACATGGTCCCAGACCTGGCCTATAAGAGAGAAGAGGGCTAGCAAAGGAGGGATGGGGGCAGGTGGCTGGGGCAGGGCCAGGCCCCCTGTCTGGGGAGGGACCATATTAAAGCCTCATCTACACAACACAAAGAAAAACAATTTGAAACTTAATCATCTCCCAGAATTATGATCCCTCCCCGCAGCAGGGAGCTCATTAGCAGAGCTGAGAAATGATAATTCAGCAGCCCCCAACCCAGCAGGGAGGGAAAGAGAGGAGGAGGGAGAGAGCGGGAGGAAAACCGAAACAGAGGCAAGGGGAGAGACTGGGGGCAGGGAGAGGCAGGGCCTGACCTCTCATGGTTGTTTCTTCTGCCGGGGTTGGAGACAGAATTCCAGGGGAGTCGCCTGGTGGCACTTAACCCTTCAATTCTGCTAAGATAGGGCAGGGGTCAAGCTGCTCCTCAGGTCGGTTCTCAGCACTGATGGATCCCCATGTCCAGAGCTTCACCCAAGCCCACCCAGGCCAGGTGTGGTTTGTGGTCTTGGCCTGGGTGGAGGAGAGCTCCCAAGCCCCCAGAGTCCTGAGCACCCTCCTGTCCCATCCAGGCGAGTCTGCAGTCTGTCAGGACCCGAGGTGCTGGACAGCTCCCAGCCCCAGAAAAGGTTCTCTGGAAGAGAGCAGGAGGGGTGGGGCAGTTCCCGCTCTGAGGAAAAGCGTGAAGGTTGCTGGGAGCTAATGGGGGAAAGGGCTCGGGGTCGTGAAGGGGTCCCGGTGGAGATCTGGTGGCGATCTGGAGACTGGAGCCCTGGGGGCAACTTCTCCAGACACATTCCTTCCTTCTGAGTCAAGACCCCCCACTGCCCCACCACCCCCCGCCCCAGCCCCAGACAATGGCGCCTTCAGCCCCCAGAGATGAATGGGGCCTTTGAGAGCTGCACGCCATGGGGTCAGCAGCGGCCACTGGTCCCGGGGCTGCCCAGCCTCCAGAGCTTGGAGCCACTAGGCTTGAGCTAGTGTGGAGCTCTTAAAGGAGGGAAGGTATCCTATGGTCCCTGTCTTACAGAGTGGTGGCTCTGGGAAAGAGTTGCATCCTGGATCAGGCAGTTCCCATTAAAGAAGGATTTTAGGGGATTGGGGAGAGAGGAATCTCCCTTCCCTTGCCAGGGGAGAACACAGTTGGGTGTCCCCTCTTCAGGAGGCAGCAGAGCAAGCTGTGTTGGGGACAGAACCTACCAAGCTTTTGCTACCTCCGTTCTCTCTTTCCCAAATCAGGGTCCCACCCTCCCTTTGGACAGGGCTGGCCCTGGGTCTGGTCCCTCCTCCCTGCTTCTGTCTCCCCTCCCCTTCCCACACTGCACAGACTACCCAGTTTCTATGGAGACAGGCCCAGGATGGCTCTGCTGGGAGGGCAAGGCCAGTACTGCTGGGAGTGGAGGAGGAGGGGGTGGAAGGGAATAGGAATTGAAAGTAAGGAGCAAGAGGTGAGTTCTAGCTATTCCCAGGTGGGGACACAGACCTGTTGAAAAACCAAACTTTCACTGTTGGGGGAGAGGACATCAAGAAGAGCAGCCAGAGATATACCTGCACGATGTGATTGAGGCAGAGTCGAGGAGCTCCTTGTTCCTCCGGTTCTCAGTGCTGCAGACATCTAGAAGGCCCCCTCAGAGAGGAAATGAGTGGGTGAAGAAGGAAGGGAGATGGGTAATACCAAGACCTCTGCCCCCTCCTATTTCACATGAGGCCCTATCATTTTACCTCTCTCTGGGGACATGTTCACTTGAGAGAAGTAGGCCCCCAGGAAACCAGAAGGCAGGAAAGGGGAGTAGAAATGGAACTGGTGTGGGTGTTCAGGGCTGCTCAGGAATCACCTTTAGGCAGCTGGACCTAGAGGTGGCCAGAGGCCTAGGAGTGTCAGATACTTTTGTGGAATCCCTCCCTAGCACCTCCACTGAGGTGTTGGGCAGCAGGCCTGAAAGCTGCAGCTCCCTCCCTCCATCCATCCAGTCAGGATGCTGGGGTATGAAGAGAAGAAAGTAGAGGTGGCCAAGTAGGGGTTGGGTGCAGAGACGTGGATGAAGCCTAAGGCAGGAGGGGCCAGGAGAAGGGTGGGTCAGTCGGTGTACATGTGTGTGGCCAGGGCAAGCAGGGAACTTCTTAGGGGCTCGACTGTCAGCTCCTGGGAAGAGAGCCCCAGCCTTCACCCCCTCCCCATGCTCCCACCTCAGGCAAAGCTGCCTATTGGGGAGAGACCACTGGAAGACTCAGAGTCCTGGGAGAACGTGTTGTTGGGGGTCTCTTGGGAAGGGGCCTCCCAGGTTATCAGGAGTTTCAGCAAAGCTTCCCTGGAGAAGAGGGGGGAGTGAAAGGGGTCCCTTGGGAGCCTCGAGTTTCCTGGACCTGCGCCATGGGCTCTCTCTTGGCCATAGCCCCTAGCACAGCCGGTTTGGTGTTTGCTTATTTTTGTTATTTTTTGATCAGATATTTTGGCGCTGTGCACACTGCCTCCTGTTGCCATGGCAGCCGTGACAGGGGCTGAGGCACCGTGAGAAAAATACCAAAATTAATGAGTGAGCGAAAGTGCAGCCGAGAGAAAAACAAGGTTAAAAAAAGAGTTAAAACAGTAATGAAAACAGGCTTCCCAGCTCCACAGCAGAGCAGCTGCTGAAGCCTCCCCAGAGCGGCAGCCCCCGCCCAGCCTCGGGCTCCTGGCATCTCCCAGACCTCAAGGCAGAACTCGCTTGCCTTCCCCTACCCAGCCATCCGCCAGTGCAGCAACAGACACTCAGAACCATCCCAAGCACAACAGTAGATCAGCTCCAACAGCAGATCTGTCCCATCTCAGGTTGCATGCTGCCTCCCAGAACAGCATCCCAGGGAACAGCTTCTCATCTCCTAGGCAACAGAGTCTGGGCTACAGCCCCCACACAACAGTGGTCCAGCTATATTACTAGGAAATGGCCTCCCGGCTACACTTGAGCTTCAGAGCTATGGCTGCGGGCATAACAGCTTCCCAGCTAGACTCCTGCACACAGTAACAGCACAGCCACCCTTCTGGGCAACAGCATCTTAGCTATAGCCAATCCCTGGTACGCTGTCATCACAGCTATAGCTTCGGGACCAATAGCGTCCCAGCTACAGTCGTATACACAACAGTGGCTTTGCTCTGATCCCAGGTAACGGACTTCCTCCCAGGTACAGGCTCCTAGCAACAGCCTCTCATCTCCTAGGACCCAGGCAACGGCTCCAGCTACAGCTCTACCTACGTCATATTTTCGGAGAACTGCTTCTTTGCTATGGCCATTCTCAGGGGTGCCAGCCTTACACCTAGAGCTCCAGACCCAGTGGCATTCCAGTTACAGCCCTCCCCTCAAAATGCACACGTGAACACACACGTGTACACGCACACATGGCTTGGCGACAGACTCTTCAGTAATCTGGTGGTTGTTCTCACTATAGCCTATGCACACCAGGTTCGTAGCATTGCCACAGTCTGTGAGCAGCCATCAGAAACAACCCCCTTTCTGTTACAGCGCCCGGCCCTACAGCACCCTAGTCCTCTTAGCCATAGCCCATCCCAGGTACACACGTATCACAGCAAAAACCTAAAGCCACAAGAATATCAACCACTTCCACACGTAGCATCCCCCAGGCTCCAATCCCTGGCAACAGTCTCAGCTGGAATCTCAGGCACCATCAGTTTCGGGAGCCCCCCGGTGCTCAGTGCTCTACTTGCCAACCAGGTCCCAGTTTGGTATGAGGCCAGGAGCCTGGCTTCTCTCCTCTTCAGATGCCTCCTCTTAGTCCCTGCCCTTTGCCTGCCCTCCTTTCTGGGGGAGACAGTACCATTCCCATATCTTCATTGCCCCAGGCTCAGGCCCACCCCCCACCCAGAGCCCAGCCTGGCAGCTGGAGTAGGAGGAGATGGGGAGCAGAGAGAAGAGTAGACACACCCTGTGTTGCTCTGGCCCAGTTCTGCTCCTACCACTTGGTGCAGGATTTGGGTTTGATGGTGGTGGAGCAGGGAGGATGGAGGAGAACATCTGGGAAATTAGCATTTCCTGCCCAGCTCTGCGGCTGCCTATCTTGTTCAGCCCTGAGCAAGGAATGAGAACAGAGGAGCCTTTGAATGGCTCCAAGCAAGCCGACTGGGGAGGGTTTGCTGCAGTGGGCAGTGGGCACATGCTGGGGGCAGGGAGGATGGGGCCGCTCCTCTGTGGAAGATTTCTTCTCTCTGGGCCACTGATTTCTTCCTTGGAGCTGTGCTCAACGATGAGGAGAGTGTGAGTTTTGCAGGGGACAGAGATCGAGAAGCCACTTACAAGACGGATCCTCCTTTCACTAGCGCACCCCATCTCCCATCCAGAGCCTCCCACCTGGGCTCCTGGGGTTGAGGGCTGGGAGTAGGGACTAGAACAAGGCCCAGGTCAGAAAGGGAGGCTGGCTGAGGGGGGCTGCTCCGTAAGAGATCTTGGGCAGTCCTTGCTTGCCCCCGTAGCTGGCCAGAGATCCCACCTTACCCTGAAGAGTGTTCCACAGAGAGGTGGGGGGTAGGGGAGAAAAAGGAAAGAGGGAATGAAAGAGTGGTAGGGATGGGAAAATGGGGGAGGACAGGAAAGAGACAGAGGCTATGACAAATAGAGGCCCGGCAACCAGTCATCCCGTAATAGGCCTTTCCAAACCCAGTGCCAGGCCTTGCCAGGGATAGCCTTCCTCATTCTTCCGTCCTAGAACACCCTGGCTAGGCCTGTATGTGGTAAAAAGCAGGGGGTCCTATGGAAGTGGGGCACTTTGGAGCCTGGGGTACCAAACCCTGAGCGCAGGAAAGGGAGTTCCCAAGCTGCTCAGAGGCCTCCAGATGGCGCCAGAGAGCCAGAGCTGAGCTGGAGAAACTGAGAATCGGAGTGTGTAAGACACTGCGTGTGACACCGTGTGTGACTCGGTGAGTGTGAGTGTGACAGGGAGCGTGTGGCACTGTGAGGGCGTGTGACACAGGCCGTGCCACTGCGCGGCCTCGTGGGGCAGGGACCCGTATGAGTCTGTGAATGTGTGTATGTCACTGGTAAATATGTGGGGCCACAGCTCCATCCCGCCCTGAGGGCAGGTGACAGGGGGGCCCTCGAAAAGCCCGAGCTCTGGCGTGTCACCTCATTCTCACTCTTGTATATTTCCCCCATCCTCATTCTAGAGGAGCCCCCGAGTCCCATTACCCTCCTCCTCCCAAGGTCCCCTCCACAGCCCCACCCCCACGGCCTGCTGCGGCCACCGAGGCTGACCGCTCTGCGGCTTCGGCCAGAGGGGGAGGGGTGGACTTCCCCGGAGCGCAGTGGGAAGGGAGGGCCACACCGGGTGATCTGGAGGTCTGCGCGGGAAGAAGGTGGATGTGGAGAAGCAGATGCCCTCCAGGGAAGAAGGCACAGGGGAAGACATTTCCCAAGAGGCAGGGTAGAGGACAGGTGTTTGAGTGAGGTTAGGAACGGCATTCAGGAGGGTCCCAGATGGAGGCTCGGGTGGGATAAGTGCAAGGTGAAGACCCAGGGAGGGGGACGGCCCGTGTATCCGGGTCCCGGGGAGTGAGGAGATAGCGAAGGGGGGTCGTGGCTTTGGGGAGCGGTGCTCGGGGTCCCCTCCCAGAGGGGCCAGAGCGGTCCCGAGCTCCACCTCCCGGCCGGGAGGGTGGGGGGAGGGCGGGGAGGCGGGAGGGAGGAGGGCAGGCGGGCCAGGAGGGAGGGGGGAGGGAGGGGGCGGGCCGGGCTGTGCGCTCCGCTCGCTGCTGGCTCCGCCGCCGCCGCCGCCGCCGCCGCCGCCGCCTCACACACTCGGGGAGCGGGAGCGCGGCGCGGACGCGAAGCCGCCGGGGCTGCTGTGCCCAGAGCCAGCCCGAGCCGGAGCCGGAACCGCAGCGCCAGCCCGAGCCGTGCCGAGCCGCAGCCCGGGCCGGGGCCGGTGGCGGCTCATGGACAGCAGGGCCGGCGGCCGGCGCTGCCCCGAGGCGGGTAAGGATCCGGTGGCGGTGGAGGCAGCGGCGGCGGCTCCCGGTCGGGAGCGGCCATGGCCGGCGGGAGCTGAGGGAGGGGCGCTCAGCCGAGCGAGGCCACGGGGGCCCAGGCGGTGCTCAGCGCGCCGGGGCGGAGGTGGGGGTGGCTGGGAGCTCGGACCGGGGGTTGAGGTCGAGTCATCCCGGCCTCCCAAGTCCGCGGCGAGAAGCGGAGCGAGGAGAGGGGGAGCTGAACCGGGTCTCTGCCTCGGCGTCCCGCACCCCTGCGTGTTTGGAGCCGCGGGGAATAAGGGGACTCTCGGAGCGCGCCGAATGGAGGTGGTTGGGGGAAGCGCGCAGCCCCCAGTTTGAGGTGGGGGGGCTCCCCGAGGACGAAGCAGGCAAGGACCCTCATACACAATGTACACACACACACTTGTTGGGCGACCAGCTCGGATCACTCAGGCGCTTCCAGCTCCCCGCGGGCCCCCGGAGGGCCAGACCACGGACATATGTACACGCATACATACATCCGTACATATGTGCACACACACATACCACCCGCACACCAGCGCCCACTGGGGTACCGTCACTAGCTCACAATCCGCTTCAGCGTCCGCACGCTCAGCAGCACCGACACACAACCCGTGGCCATAACAGCAACAGAACACAACCGGGTGTGACGTTCGGCGACATGAGCACACGAACACAATCCCGTGCCCTCATGGACGAGGGTCGCGGCCGCAGTTCGCAAATGAACACTCAAAACCTAACCTCGCACGTACCTATTCCTTTAAGGAACACACCCTAACATAAATTATGTTACCCACTCCTTGGCCGAAGCACAGACGCACGGCACAGGTCTCGCTTGCCCCCCTCGACTGCACCCACATAAACACAACCCCAGTGTCTCAGCACACGCCTTGACGGCACACACCCTAACACAGAAAGTAGAACCTACAGCGGCGCCTCAGAATCCACTGCTTCACACATCTTAACACTGGGTGTCACACACACCTTGCACCAACAGTGTCACGTTACACCTGCAGCCCATACACACAAACACGCACACTCAGTCTCCCTCCCTCGGAGGCCAGATTCCGTCCGGGCAAGCCGAGGGGCGGTCGGGCCAGCCCCTAGCGTCCCTTCATCTTAATCACGACATTGTTATTGTGACTATCCGCACCGCGGGAACCCTAGGGGCTGGCCGGACCGGCTTCCCCGCCTGCGTCTCCCCCACCCCCACTCCGAGGCCGGGCCGGCCGGGTATTCCCGGAACAGGCTGGCCTGGCAGGCCTGGGCTTCAAGGCCCTAGGTCCCTTTGCAGAGGGTGCAAGCCTGGGGCGGTGTTTGCGACCCCCTTCGGGCCATTTAGCTGCGTTCTGCGAGCCACCTGGGTCCCCAGCACACCTGGGTCCCTCACACCTGTGTCCCTCTCACACCTGGACGTCCTCTCCGCCGGGTGCCGGCTGCAGGCCAGAGTCGGGTGCGCGGGCAAGGCCCTGGGGCCCGAGGGGAGATCGCGGCACGCGCAGGAGCAGAACTGGTAGGCGAGATGGACTCAGCTACCCTCGGGAGCCCAGACTTCTGGCCTCAGTTTCCCCAGCAGTGGTTGGCGACTGTTTCTTCTAGCTGGAAATATTCGGTGTAGCGTTGAGGTCTTTGAGGATTGAGCGCGGGGCAAAGACCCCTTTCCGCTAGCCGTGAGAGGGTCCGTTTCAGGAGAATGTCCCCACCCGGCCTGGCTCGCCACGCTTTGTGATTCCGGCTCCGGCTCCCTCCCCGCCCCCTCCCGGCGCCCGCTGCTCGGCTCCCGCCGACGCCCGCTTGCTGGGGACCCTAGGCAGAGGGCCGAGATGCAGAGGAGGAGGGATTCCCCGTGGCGGCCCTTGGAGCAGGGGGCGCAAGGGGCCCACTGGCCGAGGCACGTTCTCACCGCGCCCCCGCCTCGCCTTGAGCTCCCGGAGGCCCTGTATCGCTGGGGTGGGGGTGGGGGCGCCCGAGTCCGAGGATGGTGGAGGAACAGCCGTTCCCCCCCCCCCCCCCCCCGCCACACACACACTGCTGCGTCCTCTGGGAGGAGACGCCCGCGCTCTGGGTGTGTGCGGGGAGCACCCGCTGACCACAGCGGTGCAGACAGGGGACTGCCGGGGCGGCGACGGAGTCCAGGACATCGTGCCGGAAGACGGAGGGAGCCTTCCATTACCCGCTCTGAGCCAACCTTCGGTAGCTGCCAGGAAAGAGGGCGCTCAGAAGGTGTTTGTGACAGCCTAGAGGCGGGGGCTACTTGCTTGATGGGGAGGTCTGGGAGGATTGAAATCTGTAATTACAACTAGACCAGGGCGTGGAACGGAATCAGGGAAGAGGAGTGAGAGGGGCCTCCAGAGACAGGCAGGGGTAATGTAGTAGGGGAGCAGATCTGGTTTCAGTTCTGGCAGCTTTTAGTTTCCCCTCTCTGCCCCAAGCCACTTCCCAGAAGGACTTCAGCTGGAAGAGGGTGTCTTGCTGGTCTGGCATCTTCCTGGCCGAGGGGCTGCTGCTGTGGCTACTTGGTCAGGGGATCTGGGCTAGAGAGAGATGGGAGGAGAGGGGTGGAAGCATGGGAGAGGGCCTGGGGGTGGGGGTAGGAGATGGAGGAGGCCCTTCTGATATGGTAGCACCCCACCCCCACCCCGACCATGAGCAAGGATAGCTGGTGCTGCAGAGTGAGATTCTTTCCACAATGTATTGAGCACCTGCTAGCTGTATCTGCCAGGGCCCGTAGTGGGTGGTGAGGATGCAGTATAGTGGGGAGATCCACGCCAACCTTGTCTTCCTAGGTCTTCCCAACTAGCAGGGGATGGGTTAGTTTGTTTACTGAACCGAGGAGCACCTACTGTGTGCCTGGTGCTGGAAATAAAATGCTCTGTTCAGTTATTTGATACGTATACTGGTCCTTCACAATATAATAGGTCTGAATGCCACAGATCTCATCTCCCAAATAACTTCCAAGAGCCAGCATTGGTTATTTCCATTTCACGATATGGAAATAGGTTCAGAGAGGTGAAGTCACCCGGCCAAGGCCACATGGCTAGGAAGTGGTGGAGCAAGGGTTTGAACCCCAACATTCTGACTCCAGAATGCAGGTGCCTGGAAGCCCTGCCGAGGCTAATAGAGGGTTGTGAGAGAGAGGGGAGAGGGGAGAGGAGCCAAGGGCTGCGCACTTGCTCACTGTGGGAAGCCTCTGAACAGCTCCACCCCACACAGCCCTGCGAAGGCCTACCCTACTCTCCCAGAGGTTGGCTTTGTCCCTTGGTTTTTGTGCCCACGGTGGCGGTGGCTGCCGCGTAAGAGTGCAGGGGTAAGGCTGGGGGGTCAGAGCTGACTTGGTCAATGGGACACGGATGGCTGCCTCCGGGTGTTTTAGCATTCAGCAGAAAGTGGACCCTGGTCCCTGAGGTGGGCTGGAAATGAAGGATCCAGGTGAACCCTCACTGCTATCCTCCCCGCCCCGCCCCCCAACGTGTTGACACAGATGGCGGTTTCCTTGGGCTTCCCTGGACTCTGCCCCCTCATACCTCACTGCTGAGAAGTGAGGCCTGAGAAGAATGAGTCACGGTTCGCCCTGCAGCTCTGCTTCTCAGGGTCCTGGGTGTCTATGTCACTGGGCAGAGGTGGGGACACCCTTGCCAGGAAGGCAGCAAGGGCAGATAAGGAGCTAATGGCTTCAGGAGCTGCCACCTGGGACTAATGACTCTCCATAACCAACCATACCTGGGCAAAGTTCAGGGATGGTGGGGGCAGGGGTGAGGAAGGGCTGCCTCACTGCTGCTCCTGGCCCCTCTGACTCTGTCCCTGCATCCCCAGGGCCTCTGGGTGAGGGGAGGGGACAGCTTCAGGCTGGGAGGCTTGGGGTCGTTCAGGCCTTGAACCCTAAGCCCGCTCTCTTTCTTTCCTTGCCAGGCAAGTTTGGCAGCCCAGGGATGGGGGGAGGGGTTGGGGGGGGGCTACTCAGCCAACATATTCTAGCCTCTGAGACTTCTGTGGATTTTCCTCCCCCACCCCGCCCCCCATCCAGCCTTTTCCCCAGACTCTGGGATGTGAAGAGGCATTCTTATTTCTCAAATCTTGACTCTGCTTACTACTTCTATGACCTGAGACAGTTCGTGGTTCTTTCTTAGCCTCAGTTTGATCATCTGTACGATGGGAGGCAGTGTGATAATAAAGTACCCGTCTGGGAGGGTGGGGAGGATTAGATGGGATAATGTATGTAAACGCAGTAAGACCTCAGGGAGTGTTAGCTGGGATGATGACGACGACTGCAGTGATGATGATGGATGATGGCAAAGGTGACAGAATTTGCACTTCTTTCTCAACTCCAGGGACCTAGTACGTCTCCGAGGTAGTCTTTCCCTCATAGTGCATCCTGTTTCCTCCACCCTACTGCCTGGGGGTTTCTCCAGGTCCCTCCCCCAGAATCAGAATTCCGGGTGGGGGGGGCAGATGATACTCATTTTAAAGGAATGTTCCAGGTGCTTCATGGGCCTTAAACCATCTTCAACTCTTGCCTTCACTCTGGGTAGCCACCCCTCCAAACGCATGTTCCCCTAAATTCCTACCTCCCAGAAACACCCTGTTCCCCATACCTTCCTGGCCTTGGATATTTCTCTGTGGTTCCCTTTCCAACTCTGAGGTTGTATACCATAATACCTTTCCTGATTTCTCTGCTGGCTGGAGGTCAGGGATCTTCTAAGGGTGACAGGGTGAATGAGTGAGACAGAAAAAGAATATGTATGGGGGGGGGGGCTTCCAGTGTCTATGCTGCCTGGGAGGCCTGAGGGGTCAGAGCCCTGGGTTTTGACCCTGAGAGGGGGAAGGACGGGCTTAATCTGTAGCTCTTCGAGCTGCTACAAATCAAAGCCACCCTGACTCTGTCAGACCACAGACCTCTGAATTTATAGCCAAAATTTGTGAGCATTCATTTTTCTTGGAAAAATCTGCCCCATAGTTTCATAAAATTCATGAAGGGGGCTGTGATCTAAAAAGGTTAGGAATCCCTGTTCTGGAGAGTGAGTGAGGCAAGCAGTCACTGTCTTATTTCTCCTCTGTGTCAGGTTTAGGGTAATTCCCATACAACCCCCACCCTGCCAAGACTTATGCGTGGAATTGGTGTGCAGAATGATCCACTGTGTGTGTGCCATGGGGGGAAGGCAGGCTAAGGTACCTAGAAGGGAATGAGGTTCTCTGGAGACAGTCCTCTGGGGGTGTTTGGGTTGGAGCTTGAAAGTAAGATGAGCCTTGTGCCAGGTCCATGCAGGTAGATGGGAAGTGGCTAGAGGGTGGATCCATATGGAGCATTAGATAAATTCCTCCTTCCTTTAAAGGGATTAAGATTGCAACTAGGAACAAGCACACACACTAATCTGATAATAACCTCATATACGTTGAGCACTTTACTGCCAAGGAGTGACCAGGGAGGAGGTGCGGTTTGGGAGTGCTACGTGAAGGAAGTGAAGTGTTTGACTTGTGTAAGGAATCTACATTCACTGAGCATTTGCCGAGAGTCTACTATGGACCTAAACAGAGAAGGATTAAATTTGACACCAATAGGTTCTTGATGGAGTAAGGGAATTAGGCAAGAAAATAAGCAGTGACCACCCAGAAAGTGCCAGGATAGGCTAAACCTGGGAGCTAAAGTAGTCCTTCAGGAGCTCTTACTGAGTGCCTACTGTATGCCAAGTCCAGGGCAGGGTCCTGAGGATGTAGGAGCAAACAAAGCAGAGGCTCTCTTCTCTGCTCAGTCTTGTAGGAAAGACAATTGACAAATGATTTCTCATATAACAGCCACATAACTACAATTGTAAGTGCTGTAAGGGAGCATTCGTTGCGTACTTCATGTGTGTGCTAGGCATTTAGCCCACATGATCTCAAACTCCCTAGGAAATAGGTGGTGTTATTCCCATTTTGCAGATAAGGAAACTGAGGCCCTAAACCATTTTTCTTCTGCTCAGCACCCAGGAAATGGATAGTTGGGGTTCTCCTCAGACTGTCTGATGTCTTCTCCACCCTGATTCCTTACATGTGCCAAATGATTACAACCAAACAAAAATGACAAACGGTCATTGAGTTTGAGCTGTTGTGAGCTCCACGATAGCAGATTGAGTCTATCTTATATGCTGCTGTGTCCCAGTGCCCAGGACAGAGCCTCGCACATTGTAAGTGCACAGTAAACAGTTGTTGAATGCGTGGTGCCCAGCTCTGTGAACATGCGTGGGTCGGGGCAGGGGAACGAGTGTAGGGAGTCTGGCCCTACCTTGAGGAAGTCTGGCATTTGGCCGGGGAGCCAGAGAACACAGGAATAGGTGCACAGTACTGGGGCTGAACGACACAGGCAGGTGGGCGGGGTCCGGGCAGCTCAGTGATTCATTGCCTTGGGATTGGGGCAGACAATAGTGGCTGTGAGTTGGAGAAAGGAGAGGTCACCGTGGGCTGGAGAGGCCTGGGAAGGCTTCCTGGGGGACCAGAGCCTGCCTTCAGTGGGGTAGGTGTGGTCTATGACAAGGATGGGTAGGATTTCCGGGGGCGGGGGGGGGGGGTTGGGGCAGGTATTTCAGATGCAAGTGAGGAGATGGGGAAAGGAGAGTGAGCCTGAGCCCTCTGCTGAAAATGCAGGGCCTGACTTTGGATTTGAATAGAGGGGCTGGCCATGGTTTTGTTGGAGAGAAGGAAGGGGTCAAGACTGGGACAGTAGCCCGTCTGGCTGGGGTCTGCAAATGCATAGCCTCAAAGCTGGTGAGGGGGAGATGGGTGGAAGTGGGTTATTGGGGTGATGAGTGTGCAGCTTGTAGTTGGCTATGGCATACAGCACTCCAATTGGAAGGATTTGGGGGTGGGCACGGAGGAGCAGGTCAGAGATGGGACTGGACCCGTCAAAGGGGGAGGGGCCAGGTATGAAATAGGGGCCGGATGTTTACTGAGAGACTGGGAGCCGAGCTTGGAGGGGAGTGGTCAGGAACAGGCTGGTGGTGCCATTGGCAGGTCTGTCCCAGTTAGACCTGCTGGGCTCGCAGCTGCTAAGGACAGGCCAGGGCAGCTCCCAATGCCAATTCCAGGGCTAGTCAGCCCTGACCCCAATCTTGACCTCTACACTCTTCTGCCACACACCTGTCAGCGTCTCCCCTCCTCCCAGTGGAAACATCGGGAGGAAGGGAGGAGGAGGCCTGGGAACCGAGCCGGGGGCAGTATGTGTCTTGGGGGGAGGTGGGTGGCTAACTCCTACTCTTCAGCTCTAGCTGTTTTCAAGCCTTGATGGGTGCCTAGTTTAAGCTGGCCCTTCATGGGGATGGGGGCATTGGGCAGTCTGGGTGATTACTGTCAGAAAAGAGGGACTTGACGTGTCGTATCTCATACGCATACGCTGACTGGCATCTCAGAAGGAAGAGAAACGAGACGTCTTCCCGCTCCCTCCAGCCATCCTGAGTGGCCCTCAGTTTGGGGTCCAGGGAACATAAGGGGTGCCTGTGTCTCCTTCCTACCATGTATGTGGGGGGTGCTTCAGGGCTTACCCTTCCACTTGCTGTCTCTCCGTATCTCAGTATCAAGGTAATTACCATGGGTGACTAAGGCAGGGTGCTGGTGAGAAGGAGGTGTTGGGCAAAGCACAGAAGAGAGAGCAGGGAGGAGGGACTGTTAGGAGGGTTAGGGCGTTCCATGGGCGGGAGCTGCTCTAGACCTGTTCCAGGCCCTTACCGGCTCCTCCAGCTGGGGCAGACACTGCTGCTACTCCCAGCTGTGGGTGAAACTCAGGGTTCTGGGGTCTGGCATCAGGGTTCTGGGCTGGGGCTGAGCTCTCTTCATGGGATAGCGTATAGATGGCAGGGGGAGAGTCAGGGCCTGGCTTGGGCAACCCTCAGGGCCAGGTTCCTTTTCCCAGCTGACCTCCTGTTTTGCCTCTTCTCCTTGCAGCCCTCCTGATTCTAGAGCCTGCCAGGATGGGGCCCCTGAGGCCCAGCCCAGGCCCCGGGGGGCAACGGGTGCTGCTGCCCCCCTTGCTGCTGGCAGTGCTGCTTCTGCTGGCGGCATCCCCAGGCCATGCCACTCGGGTGGTGTACAAGGTGCTGGAGGAACAGCCACCCAACACCCTCATTGGGAGCCTCGCAGCTGACTATGGCTTTCCAGATGTGGGCCACCTGTACAAACTAGAGGTAGGCGCCCCATACCTGCGGGTGGACGGCAAGACGGGAGACATCTTCACCACTGAGACGTCTATTGACCGCGAGGGGCTCCGTGAATGCCAGAACCAGCTCCCTGGTGAGCCTTGCATCCTGGAGTTTGAGGTGTCTATTACAGACCTGGTGCAGAACGGCAGTCCCCGGCTGTTAGAGGGCCAGATAGAGGTACAGGACATCAATGACAACACGCCCAACTTCGCCTCGCCCGTCATCACGCTACCCATCCCTGAGAACACCAACATCGGCTCACTCTTCCCCATCCCGGTGGCTTCTGACCGCGACGCTGGCCCCAACGGTGTGGCATCCTATGAGCTGCAGGCCGGGCCCGAGGCCCAGGAGCTGTTTGGGCTTCAGGTGGCGGAGGACCAGGAGGGGAAGCAGCCACAGCTCATCGTGATGGGCAACCTGGACCGGGAGCGCTGGGATTCCTATGACCTCACCATCAAGGTGCAGGACGGTGGCAGCCCCCCACGTGCCAGCAGTGCCCTGCTGCGAGTCACTGTGCTTGACACCAATGACAACGCCCCCAAGTTCGAGCGGCCCTCCTACGAGGCTGAACTGTCCGAGAATAGCCCCATCGGCCACTCGGTCATCCAGGTGAGAGGTCCCTCCATCTAACTGTCAGGGTTCCCACCTTTAGAAACGGGAGCTCAGCCCCACCTGGTGAGAGTGCCCTTCACTTAGGGGTAAACTGCCAGGATACTGTGGCAAGAGCTCTTCTCCCCAGCCCCCAACCGGCGAGACCTTCCTATCCCAGCAGGTGATATTACTTTCCCCTATCAAGCTGCTTAGTGCAGGGGCGCCCGGGTGGCTCAGTGGGTTAAGCAGCTGCCTTCGGCTCAGGTCATGATCCCAGGGTCCTGGGACCGAGCCCCGCGTCGGAGCCCGCTTCTCCCTCTCCCTCTGCCCACCCTCCCCACCCGTGCTCATACGCTCTCTCTCGCTCACTTTCAAATAAATAAATAAAATCTTAAAAAAAAGAAAAAAGGCTACTTCGTAAGAGTGACATGGCACAGGAACAGCAGTCCCCCCTCCCCGAAGCAGACTCAAGTTGGAGAAACTTCGGAGAAGTGAAACCCCCTCCCAAGTCAAGTGATACCCTCCTCGCTAGCCAGGCGAGCCAAGTTGGAGCAAGAACAGTCTCTCCAGAGATGAGAGTATCTTCCCAACCAGCGCCCTTTATTTAGCCAGATGAGATTTTCCCGAAGCTAGAGGACAGAGCCTTTCTTTGCCTCTCCCTGACAGTCAGATGAGATTATTTTCACCAAGTGAGTCCGCAGAGTTCTAGAAAACTGCATTCAGATGTCTGTCTGCACACCAGCTTCCCTCCCTAGGCACAGGGTGCTCATGAGTATGGGGTGCTTGGCACAGTGTGGGGTCGGTTGCCTCTGCTGAAGTTCTCAGCACCCCTCTCCATGGGAACCGCCCCAGGGGCTGGGCAGCTTGGTGGGGCCAGGGCCAGGGAGGGAGCAAAGAAAGCGTCCCCGCAGACAGGTGGGCGTATCTCCCGCTGTCATCTCAGCCCTGGCCTCCTGCCAGCCCCAGCTCCTTTCTCCTTCCCCCTGGGCTGGAGCTGTCTGTCTTTGAAGTGAGGGAGCTGAGGAGGGCTCGGCCTGCCCGGCACACCGTTACGGTCCTGGGAAACCCTTCCTTCTGTGTCCTTAAACTGAAGCGGGGCATGGGGAGGAGTTTTAGCCTTTTTTTTAGAGGCTGGTGGGCTTGAACGTGTAGAAGAGAGTCTGAGGAAGAAACGGGAGACAGACAGTCGGAGATGGTGAATAATAACAGCCTGGGTGCCAGGCACTGTTCTGAACACATTATGTATATTGTGTCATGGAATCCTCACAGTACAAGGTAAGCGTTATCCCCGTTTCACCGATGGGGAACTGAGCCCACAGAGATTTGGAAACCTGCCTGATGTCACGCAGCTGATGCGTGCGCATCCCACTCTGGCTATGTCCAACAGTCTGGCTTCAAAGCCTGTGTGTGTAGTAGCTGTACCCCTTCCAGTGGGCCGAAGCAGGAGAGTGGGGCAGAGACGGGGCTCGAGAAGGGGCAGAAAAGAGAGGATGGGAAAGGGGCCGAAATTGCTGAGCAAGGCTGGGAGGGCAACAGGGACAGAAGTGAAGAGTCACAGAGACAAAGGGAGGTAAGATGGCAGGAGAGGTAGATAAGAAGCCGGGTGACCAGTCTAGAGACAGGGAGAAGTGGGAATCCTAACAAAAAGGTAGGTGACCGAGAGATAGATTGGGGGGCAGGGCGAGTGATGAGAAGAAACAGAGTTTGGCTCTCACAGGGGTGAACAGGGCCGGGGATAGCTGGGATGCCCTGCCCAGGTGTCTCCACTGTCGAAAAGGTCCTGGCGCCCGACAGGAAGGGGAGAAGACTAGCAGTGGTTTGAGACCCCACTGGATGCAGTGCCCAGCACTGTGTTAGCACTGATTTCGCGCTGAGATGGACAGGTGGATGGGCAGATGAAAAGAGGTATAAATGCTATTTAGGGAGCACCTGCCACGTACCAGGCAGTGTTAGGCATTTTTACAAGTATTATTATAATTCTCACCACAGCCCTGTGAAATAGGTTCTATTATTATCCCATTTTATACATTTGTAGACTGAGGCTTGGGGTGATTGAGTAATTGGCCTAAGGTCACATAGTTGGGAAGTGGTAGAGCTGGGATTTGAACCCAGGACTCTTCTGCGGTGCTCCTCAGAGACTCTGCCAAGTTGTAGCTGTCCTGTCCTCCCCGTTTTCCCCCGTACACCCACCCCTACTGCCAGCACATTCTGCCTGACTGTGACATAATTCCAACCCTCTGTTCCTCCCTGACCAGCGGTACCTCGTGGCCATTCCCACCAGGTTCCTGCTGCCCCATCACCACCCATGTTTGTGTAGACTTGGGCTGAGTGTGCGTCGGCGTTGGCGTGGGAGGGCGTGCCCACTGCAAAGGGACAGACAGTTCATTGTTTGATGCTGGGATCCCAGCCCGCTGTGAGCAGGGACCAGCCCCTCCCTCTCGGCCGCAGGCTCAGCCGCCCAGATTCCTCAAGTTGGTGCCTAGCCAGCGCCAGCCAGGAGAGAAGAAGCTGCTGAAACAGGTTTCCCCGGTTTGAGAGAAGCAGTGGCCCCGGTAGGCTCCTTCTGACCCCTATCCCTACCCGGCTGCTTTCAAAAGAAATCCCCTCACCTGTGGCCTCCAGGTGGGCCTGTGGGTCTCCACTCATGCACAAACACACACGTGCACAAACACCTACCTTCTCACGCATTAACATATACTCCCAGTCTCAGAACACATGTATACGCACGCATGCATATTATAACGCACACATGTCATGCAGACATGCCACTTCTACTCCTCACACCTTTGCAGCCCTTCGGAAGGGCTGAAGGCCACTTTAACTGGGTGGAAAGGCTGCCTCAGTTGCTAGTTGGATCCTCATCCCCGTGTTTGGGCACTAGTACGGGAATGGTAAGCAGAGTCGAACTGTGCCCCGTCCCATCTCTACTAGTTGCTTGTAACACAGGGGAGGATCTGCAGGCTGCGTCTGTGCTCCTCAGGGAGAGATCGGTACTATCTGCCGCTTGTTGGGGTTGGGAAAAGGGCAGTCTCTGTGCTGCTTCTGGAAAGGGTGCCGCATGAGATGAGTTCTGTCTGCCGTGCTCGTGGCAAAGGCAGCTCACGTGTCCCCTGATGTGCTATCCCAGGACTAACCCATCCCTGTTTTCCTTGTTTTCCTCCCCTGCCCTGTAGGTGAAGGCCAATGACTCGGACCAAGGTGCCAACGCGGAGATCGACTACACATTCCACCAGGCGCCCGAGGTGGTGAGGCGTCTTCTGCGACTGGACAGGAACACTGGACTTATCACTGTGCAGGGCCCTGTGGATCGTGAGGACCTAAGCACCCTGCGCTTCTCGGTGCTCGCCAAGGACCGAGGCACCAACCCCAAGAGTGCCCGTGCCCAAGTGGTGGTGACCGTGAAGGACATGAACGACAATGCCCCCACCATAGAGATCCGGGGCATAGGGTTGGTGACCCATCAAGACGGGATGGCTAATATCTCGGAGGACGTGGCAGAGGAGACAGCCGTGGCCCTGGTGCAGGTATCTGACCGAGATGAGGGAGAGAATGCAGCTGTCACCTGTGTGGTGGCAAATGACGTGCCCTTCCAGCTACGCCAGGCCAGTGAGACGGGAAGTGACAGCAAAAAGAAATATTTCCTGCAGACCACCACTCCACTCGACTACGAGAAGGTCAAAGACTACACCATAGAGATTGTGGCTGTGGACTCTGGCAACCCCCCGCTCTCCAGCACCAACTCGCTCAAGGTTCAGGTGGTGGACGTCAATGACAACGCCCCTGTCTTCACGCAGAGCATCACTGAGGTCGCCTTCCCGGAGAACAACAAGCCGGGTGAAGTGGTCGCCGAAGTCACCGCCAGCGATGCCGACTCGGGCTCTAATGCGGAGCTGGTTTACTCTCTGGATCCTGAGCCAGCCGCCAAGGGCCTCTTCAGCATCTCGCCTGACACTGGAGAGATCCGGGTGAAGACATCCCTTGATCGGGAACAACGGGACAGCTATGAGTTAAAGGTGGTGGCAGCTGACCGGGGCAGCCCGAGCCTGCAGGGCACAGCCACCGTCCTTGTCAATGTGCTGGACTGCAATGACAATGACCCCAAGTTTATGCTGAGTGGCTACAACTTCTCAGTGATGGAGAACATGCCGGCACTGAGTCCGGTGGGCATGGTGACTGTCATTGATGGGGACAAAGGGGACAATGCCCGGGTACAGCTCACAGTGGAGCAGGACAATGGTGACTTTGTTATCCAAAATGGTACGGGCACCATCCTCTCCAGCCTGAGCTTTGATCGGGAGCATCAAAGCACCTATACCTTCCAGCTGAAGGCGGTGGACGGTGGCGTCCCGCCTCGCTCAGCTTACGTCGGCGTCACCATCAATGTGCTGGATGAGAATGACAACGCGCCCTTTATCACCGCCCCTTCCAACACCTCCCACCAGCTGTTGACCCCCCAGACGCGTCTTGGTGAGACGGTCAGCCAGGTGACAGCTGAGGACATCGACTCCGGTGTCAACGCTGAGTTGACCTACAGCATCGCTGGTGGCAACCCTTACGGACTCTTCCAGATTGGGTCACACTCAGGAGCCATCACGCTCGAGAAGGAGATTGAGCGGCGCCACCACGGGCTGCACCGCCTGGTGGTGAAAGTCAGTGACCGGGGCAAGCCCCCGCGCTATGGCACGGCCTTGGTCCACCTTTATGTCAACGAGACCCTGGCCAACCGCACGCTTCTGGAGACCCTGCTGGGCCACAGCCTGGACACGCCACTGGACATCGACATCGCTGGGGATCCGGAATACGAGCGCTCCAAGCAGCGTGGCAACATCCTCTTTGGGGTGGTGGCCGGGGTGGTGGCCGTGGCCTTGCTCATTGCCCTGGCGGTGCTCGTGCGCTACTGCCGGCAGCGGGAGGCCAAGAGTGGCTACCAGGCCGGGAAGAAGGAGACCAAGGACCTGTACGCCCCCAAGCCCAGCGGCAAAGCCGCCAAGGGAAACAAGAGCAAGGGCAAGAAGAGCAAGTCCCCGAAGCCCGGGAAGCCAGTAGAAGACGAGGACGAGGCCGGGCTGCAGAAATCCCTCAAGTTCAACCTGATGAGCGACGCGCCCGGAGACAGCCCCCGCATCCACCTGCCGCTCAACTACCCACCGGGCAGCCCCGACCTGGGCCGCCACTACCGCTCCAACTCCCCACTGCCTTCCATCCAGCTGCAGCCCCAGTCACCCTCGGCCTCCAAGAAGCACCAGGTGGTGCAGGACCTGCCACCCGCAAACACATTTGTGGGCGCTGGAGACAGCACGTCCACGGGCTCGGAGCAGTACTCCGACTACAGCTACCGCACCAACCCCCCCAAATACCCCAGCAAGCAGGTAGGCCAGCCCTTGCGGCTCAGCACACCCCGGCCCCTGCCCCACCCCTACCGTGGGGCCATCTGGACCGAGGTATGGGAGTGACAGAGCAGTTGCAGCAGGCCTGTGGGCTCCCCGGCCCACAGGGGCCAACCCAAGCCAGGGGCGGGAGGTGGGACCAAAGATCCGGGGAGGCCGGGGCCTTGGTGATCACCCTTCTGCCTCGCCCAGGCACAGAGGGTTAGGCTGAGTGAAAACCGAGGGAGGGTGTGCTCTGTGGCATCCTCCTCCTTGCCCCCTCCCCGCTGGGAGAGGCCTGGGACGGTCAGTTCCCGAGACACCAGACCAGCTGCTGGGTCTTGCCGGTG
The DNA here is from genome assembly GCF_054177405.1 of Leptonychotes weddellii. Classification (NCBI taxonomy): domain Eukaryota; kingdom Metazoa; phylum Chordata; class Mammalia; order Carnivora; family Phocidae; genus Leptonychotes; species Leptonychotes weddellii. The sequence continues at coordinate 109,550,710 of NC_138375.1, forward strand.
GGGGCTGGTGGGCAGGTGAGCAGAAGGGGTGGAGGCAGAAAGGGGGAAGGGAAGGGAAGGGAAAAAGAGGTCTACTCCAGACCTGGGTCTCTAGCTGAGACCACCCGCTGGTGCTTCCCTAGAAGGGAAACAGGGAGACCTAGGGTCCTATTGGGTAACCGGGTAGGGACTCTGTCAGGGAGGGGGGCCTCCCTATGCATGCCTTCTGTGTGTGCTGTGTTAGCCTCTTCCCCACCCCAGGCTCCTGGGGCTGGGCTCCGGCTCCCCTTCCCCAGTCCCAAGCACTTACCCTGACAATAAAGTTCTCTATTTTTGGAGTTTTGGCTTCTTATTTTCCCGGAACTGAGAGAAGGAGTGAGAGAGACTGGAAACGGCCCTTTGTCCTTCGGTCCCTACCCAATTTCCCCATCCCTTCTCTTTGCCCCTTCCTACTTCCTAGGCCTGCCCTATACCCCAACCCTATCTTCATTTACCATCATCCCATCTGCCCCCACATCTGGCAACACGTCCTCTCACTCTGTGTTTGTGAGGCCTTCTCCCTAGGAATGACATCCTTCACCAAGAAAGGGCAGGTGCACTCAAGTGAGAGGCACCCAGGTCCTGCCCTTTGTCCACTGGCTGGGACTTGACCCTTCCAATCTGTTCACGTTGAGCAGCCCCTGACAGAGCTTGGGCCAGAGCACCTGGTGAGGGTGAAATGCAGCCCGCCCACCTCAGGTGAAGGCAGAGAAGCCCTTGATTGTACCAGCCACCTTCCCTTGGGGCAAGATCTTCCCAAGTCCCTTTCCCAGCTCCTTCATCCCAACATCACTCAATGCCCAGCAATTACTGGGCCCTGCCCTGCGTGTCCCCGCCATGATCACCAGCCTGGGCTACTGGGAGGGAGGGCCAGGGAGGGGGAGGGAATCCTCAAGTTCTTTGGATTGGCCTGCTCTGGATCCCTACACTTAGGGTGCTCCCTTCTGACGGAGGCTGAGGGACTCTAGTCCTGCCCCTCCTCCCTTCCCTCCTTCAGCTCCTCGCACTGGCCGTCCTGGGCTGCTGGCTCTCATTCACTCTCTCTCTCTCCGTCTCTCACTTCTTGCTCTCCTGGGTCTGCCCTGTCTCTGGCTGTGCCTGAGGGGCACTGGGCCTAAAGCCTGGGTGAGGGGCCTCAGGTCATAGGGGAGTCTCTGAGGCCAGAGGCAGCATGTCTCCATGGCGACTGAAGAGGCTTGAGACACTCCCGGGAGGTCCAAGGCGCCAGCTCTCTACTCTGATTCCATCCACAAACTCCCCCGTGCCCTGGGGGTACCCCCAAAGTAAACACTCCTGGGGGCTTTGGAGGAGTGGGGCGTGGGCAAGTGAAATCTAGTTGCTTCTCATTTCTCCTGGACAAATAAGCATCTCTAGGGGGACCGTCAGCAACTCCTGACCAACCATTCTTTCTCTTTTGTTCCCGCCCTTGCTGCCGCCACGTTGCTCTTCTATCCCTTTAGCGTCTTCATCTCTTTTTCTTTCCCAGGGTCTGAGGGATTATCCCTTACTCAGCTGCAACCCAACACATCCATGGAGCCACATTGAACACCTCCTCCCAACATTCAGACACAACCAAACCACAACACCATTGTCATCATCAAAACACATAGGCCAAGTTCCTACTGTGTGATCAGCATGGTACTAGACCCTGAGGGGAAATGGTCATATTCCTACGAGGTACACGAGTGAAAAGATGAGGCAATTGAGCATCTTAAACGTGGCGTGGGAAGTGCCATAGTGAAGCTTTTCCCAGCTGGTTCCACTATTCCTTCTGCTACTAGGTGCTTCTTTTTTTTTTTTTTTTTTTTTACTCCTTACACAAGGTGCAATGGACCATACTCAGCACTTTATGTGAATTAGCTCATTCGATGCTCATAACTCTTTGTGACATAAGTCATTATAATGCTCATTTTCCAGAAGTGAAAACTGGTTAGTGGTGGAGTCAGAATTCAAACACAAAGCATCAGGAAATGTGATTTCCAGAGTCTGCTGTTATCTATAATGCTTTATAAGAGGGGTCGCCTGATTAAGTCAGTTTGGGGAGTAAGAGATGCACCATCACATTAGCCTCTTAAAGGCTCTGCGAAGCCTGCAAGAAAGGGGGGAGACCTGTTAAACTTTGTATAACTCCGGGTTTTCCAAATTTATTTGACCATAGTGCCCCCTCCCTTTCTATGAGGAACACAGTGTGGGGAGAACATGCATAGGACATGGGAGTGGGCTCCTGGAAGGAAAATGTCAAACTTGAGCCAGCTCTTCGTGATGAGCAGGAGTTGGGCAGGAGGATTCCCAGGTAGACATCCTTCTGTGTCTGGGTGATGGCATAGTGACGATATCATTGCCCATGCCGAAGCTGATTGAAGAAAAAGAAGAATTTGGTTTCAGATTTGTTGAATCTGAAGGGCCAGTAGGGACAGCCAATAGGAAATAACCAGCAAATGTCTAGAACTTCAGGAAAAGTTCAGAAGTCAGAGAAGGAGAAGGAGACATCAGAGAGATTTTGGATCTAGGCTTTTTAAGATCTGATAGTGGTAGAATTATAGGGAATGTTTAGGGTTGAGTATGCCCCAACCCTCCATTTTACAGGAAAAAAAAAAAAAAAACCACAGGAAAAAGGGCCCAAGTGACATGCTTAGTAGGCAGGACTGAAGCTTTAGATGACCAGGTGTAGGTTTTTGGGGGAGGGAGCGCTGCTGGCTACCATCTTGGAGAAAACTGGCAAGAGAAGCAACAGACTGCCCGGTGCCTCACAAACCCCCTACTGGAGACTGTTCACTTTGACCAGGGGGACGATGCTCCTTTACCACATCCCAGCCCCAGGTCAGTTTTAGGGACCTCGTCTGTCATCACCCAGACCCTTTGGTGTTTTGGATCACAACATGGATCCCAAGAAGGGTTGCCTGTTCGTGAAGATGAGGTGGGAGCCAAGATGGGAAGGCAGTTCTGAGCCGCCTTCCCAACAGCTTAAGAGCTCCTCGTCCTGACAACCTCCCCCACCCCAGCTGCCTTGAATGGAATGAAGATTGTGATGGATCGGAAGGTATCAGGAGGATGGGTCTGCAAACCCAGGATCCCCTCTTCTGGCCTTCTTGATAACGTCCTATTGAGGGTTTTAGAGTAAAGACAAAGCACCCGTGAAGTCTTAGAGGATTGGAGGGAGCCTGGAGACTCAGCAGCAATAGGGCCTGGGCCTGAGCTGCTCCCACCCCAGGCTTCCAGGGGCCCTGGGTCTACACCCTCCGCAACTCCTAATTTGTGGATGGCAGGAAAATCAGTGGCAGTCCCAGGTGGGTGTTTGGGTGACTGTCGGTTGTGCCAAGTGCAAGCTGAGGCTGCCAGGTTTCTGGCAGGATCGTTAACCCGTGGCAGGCACACAGCGCTGCTGGCTGGGAGCAGCTTGTCCCAGTTCTACTGCCCCTACCCCAACCCCCAGTCCAAGTTCTAAGTCCTGGCTCCACCAAGCTGCAGCGCCTCCCAGAAACTCCTTCCTATTTCCTAGAAGGAGTCTCCCTTTGAGGCCAGCCTTCCCAATTGCTGATGGATGCCAGGCCCCTCCCCCTATGCCCAGGTCCTCCTGGGCCCTGCCCTCTACAGTTAATACTCTGTTTCCTGATCTGGAGGATGGGGGAGTTTCCATTGTTCTGCTTCCCCACCCCCAAGGGGCCCCGGTTTGTTAAGGTTTGTTATCTTGTTATCGGGCTCCCTTTCCTTCTTCCCTCCCACCTTTTTCCACTCCCAGGCCTCTCTGGAGGGGGATGAAGTGGGGACAAAGGGGCTCGAGTGGGAGGGGACGCAGCAGGGAGTCCTGAGGCTGCCTACAGCATCACGCAGCAGGGGTAGGAACAGAGGATCAGAAAGACATGGGGATCTCATTTGGATGGAGGCAATGGGAAGTTAAAGAGCAATGAGACAGGTGAGCAGCTGAAGTTCAGGGGTGCTATTTGGAAATTAGGGAACTGTACTGGTATTGGTGAGCTGTTTTGGAATGAGGAGCTCATACTGCTTTAAGGAAGCTGTTCTAGAAATCGGACGCTCGCTCGTGATTGAGGCTATGCTGGAATTAGGGGAGTTGGCTGGTATTGTGCTAGTCTGGTGTGGGCTGTTCTGGAATTAAAGGCTGTGCCAATACTGGGAAGCTGTGCTATGACGAGTGGTTGTACTGGATTAGGCTTATTGTGGTGGCCTGGGGGCTATAATAAACCTGGGGCCGTGCTGTGGTGGGACTTGCAGTGTGTGGCCTTGGCTCTCCGGGGAGCTGTCCCAGAATTAAGGGGCAGTCCTCCACGGGGGTCTGCGCTTTCTTGCGGGCTCTGCTGTGCTACGGGGCTGGACCTCTTCTCCGTTGCTGCTGAGGCCTGGGGGCCCGGGAGCTCTGGGGCGGGCCTGGCTGGGGCTGGGGGTGGCTCTGGTCGTGGGCCCCCACCCCCCAACCCGGGGCAGGCTGGCCTTCCAGCGATGACACTCCTTCTCCCTGCAGTTACCTCACCGCCGCGTCACCTTCTCCGCCACCAGTCAGGCCCAAGAGCTGCAGGACCCGTCCCAGCACAGTTACTACGACAGTGGCCTGGAGGAGTCTGAGACGCCATCCAGCAAGTCATCCTCGGGACCCCGACTCGGTCCCCTGGCTCTGCCTGAGGATCACTATGAGCGCACCACCCCCGATGGCAGCATAGGAGAGATGGAGCACCCCGAGAACGGTGAGGAGCTGCAGCATGGTCAGGGCACCCCGGGCACGGGTAGAAGCTGAGAATGGTGATGTGACTTTAACAATATCCTCCATTTATTGCGCTTTTGTGTGTTCAGCGGCGGTCACTGTGCTGAGTGCTTTCAGCTATGCATTCATTTAATTCTCACAACTACTCTCTGATCTGAGAACTTGACTGTTCTCTTTACAGTGCAGGAATGTGAGGCTTGGAGGTGGAGTCACTTACCCAAAGTAATACGCAGGAAGTGACAGAGCTGGGAGGGGTTCAAACGCAGGCTTCTCTGACTCCAAAGACCTTGCATTCAGCACCACATTATACCACCTTCCTGGGAACAGGGACCGGGAGAACCGTGGCCAGAGGGCTCAGGCAGTGGTGAGGGAAACTTGAGGGACCTTTGGGGTCATGAGGGTCCCTTAATGGGGTCAGAGGGCCTTGAGAAAAGGGAGGGGACCCTGGAAGCTATGAGGAGCTCAGAAAAGGGTCTGATGATCCCCTGAGCGGGGGAGCCAGAGAGGGTCTGGTTGAGGAAAGGGAGGGGAAAGGCTTGTCTGGGCGGTTTGAAGGGTGCTGGCAGAAGGAAGGTCTGGGCCAGAGCAGAGGTCAGTGTGGGAATGGATAGTGGGTGTGCTTTCAAAATGTTTGTGTGGTGTAGTGCATGTGTGTGTGTGTGTGTGTGTGTGTGTGTGTGTGTGTGTGAAGGCATCCATGGTAGCCTCTGGAGGGGGAGAATGAATAAGCTTCCCCTTGGGACTGAAAGACTCCTGCTTGGAGCTGTCCTCGGGTCTTGCCCCCGCCCTCAGTCCAAACTGCCCCCCGCAAAGCAGATGAAAAGTTCCACTCCCCACTCCTTAGGCACAGGGCCCTTGTCTAACATCCCAGGCCCTAGGTCTCAGAGTGCCCTCCACCCCACCCTGCCCCTCCATGCTCTATCTCATGCCCGTCTCGTCCTTTTTGTGCCCGCGCAGAGCCGGCTGGCCGGAGCAGGCCCTGAGGCGGAGTGCCAGGTATGTGGGAGCTGCTCTGGGGTCTGGGGTCTGTGGGACTTGGCCCAGCACCCAGCCCCGCCCACCCAGTGCCCCTGCTCTGCTCTATGCCACCTTGGGTCCCCCAACCCTGAGCTGAAGAGCCTTGGTGCTTTGAGGGTTAACGACAGAGCTGTCCCCTCCTCACCTTGCACTGGCAGGAGGCCAGGCCAGGGTGGGTGGTATCAGGGGAGCCCCAGCCCCAGGCAGTGCTGCTCAGTCATGTCACTGAGGGAGGGTCACTGCCTGGTACTGTCCCTAAGCAAGGGCGGGACAGGGGCAACTATGACAGGAAGTGCTCATGGCCCGGCCGTTCCCATGGAGACCCCCGCTGCCCAGCAACCACACCAGCTACTGATGTCAGGCGGCCAACTCCTATTCCCATGGGGGTTCTGGGCAGGGAGCCGGGGCTAGGCCAGGGGTGGTGGTTGGCATAGGGGGCTGGAGTGAGGTGGGGAGGGGTTGCATGAGTGTGCTTGTGACTGTGTGGGTGTGTGCTTCTATGTGAACTGCCCACGCAGAAGCTCATCCCCTCTCCCTGGCTTTAAAAGCAGGGGGTCACTGTGCTGGGGTAGGGTGGGGTTCCAAGATAGCTGCGAGCATGGTGAGGCTTGAGGGGGTTCAGAAGGAAGGTATTGGCCCGCCTTCATCTGAGGATGGAGAAGCCCAGTGTAGATTTGTGTGTCCATGCCTATCTGAGGATAGGCGTGTGTGTGTATGTGTGTGTGTGTGTGTGTGTGTGTGTGTGCGCGCGCGCGCATGCGCGCGCGTGTGGCTGACAGAGATATTGTGCTGCCCTTAAGTGAGGATGGGGGTTTCCTCACCCCCTAAGGATAGGTTTGCTTCTTTAAGGCTGTCTGGAGATAGATGAGGGAGTGCGTAGATGGATTGTGTGTTTGTGCACCTGTCTGAGGGTAGATTTGGTGGGTGTGTTGATAGGAGAGCTGGAGGGTGGCTGAGGATGGAGGAACGCATCTATTTAAGGATAGACTGTCTGAGAGAGAAGAGCCTGCGGTGGATGGCAGGAGGCTGAGTGTCTATTTGCGGGTGTGTATGCCCGCAAACTCAGTGGGCAAAAGGGGCGTGCACCCCTGTTCTGAGGCAGGGCGTAGGTGCCTGTGGGAAGCCCTGGGGTGGAGCTGAAGACCGTCCTCCCCATTCTCTCGTGCAGACCTGCGCCCTTTGCCTGATGTGGCCATGACGGGCACATGTACCCAGGAGTGCAGCGAGTTTGGCCACTCCGACACGTGCTGGATGCCTGGCCAGTCGTCTCCCAGCCGCCGGACCAAGAGCAGCGCCCTCAAACTCTCCACCTTCGTGCCTTACCAGGACCGAGGAGGGCAGGAGCCTGTGGGCGCCGGCAGCCCCAGCCCCCCGGAAGACCGGAACACCAAAACGGCCCCCGTGCGCCTCCTGCCCTCCTACAGTGCCTTCTCCCACAGTAGCCATGATTCCTGCAAGGACTCGGCCACCTTGGAGGAAATCCCCCTGACCCAGACCTCGGACTTCCCACCTGCAGCCACACCGGCATCTGCCCAGACAGCCAAGCGCGAGATCTACCTGTGAGCCCCCTTCTGGCCGGTGGCCATGCCCCTTCCCCAGCCACCGGCCGGGTCCCAGTTGGGCCCATTCCAGGGTCCTGCTCCTGACCCCTTCAGCGTGGACTTCCCGGCCAGGGCCCCAAGTGGGGGTGAGTACTGGCCTCATGACCACGCAGGCCATTCCCCCAAGCAGGGTCCAGGTCCTCTCTCCTCACTTCATCCCCCAGCCCCTGGGAGACTTTCTTCCCCTTTATGGGGCTCCCCCCAGCTGGTGCCCAAGAGGGCTCCTCTACAATGACTAGGCTCCTTTCCCTCGACTTCCAGGGAGAACCCCCTCACTTGGGGCAGATGGTGGAGTCAAGGGTGGGCAACACACTTTTAACTCGTTGTTTCCCACATGGCCGACCAGGGCGGAGACAGGATGTCCCCATTCCAGCCCTGCTTCAGGGCTGAACTGGGGAGCCCCTCTCCCTGGGAACTCCCAGAGGAAACTCTCGACCACCAGGGGCTCCCTGAAGGGCTTTTGTTACCAAAGGTGGGGTGGGGATGGGGGTGGGAGTGGGGCGGAGGCCTTGTCTTCCTATACTGCTCCTGGGCTGGCCCACCTGCCTGCCACATGCCCATGCCTGATCCCATCTGGGCAGCCCCCTTCCCTGCTGGTCATGCAGTGTCTGTATATAAGGACCTTGGAATGATGTCCCCATTTCTGCCTGATTTGCAACTTTTCTTGTTGATGTTGTGTTGTCTTGGGGGACCCCTCTGGGGGGGGAGGCTGCCCTGTGCCCCCTCCTCCCTGCCGCAGTGCCCCCCACCCCAGGCCTCTACTGTTCCATGTTGTAAATACCCCTGGGGCCGTAGTGGGATGGGGGTGCAGGCCAGGGAAACAATGGGTGGGTGGGGGTGGGGATGGGGGTAACATTCGCCTATCAGCAGAGCTGGGCTTTTATTTAATTTTTTTTAAAAATACAAATCTCTATTTTTTTGGAACTGTTGCGCTGTGCCCTGGGGGGGGGAATCCCCGCTCAGGCTGGCCCCCCCACATCCAGATGAGCATCACAGAGGGGCCCTGAGGCTGTGGGGGGCAGCTGGACAGGGGTGGGATGACTGTGCCTCTGGCCTGATTGGGTGAGTTGGGAGCAGGAAGGTTTGCTCAAGGGGTGGCTGGTTGCTGCCTCTAATAGGGGGAACCTGCACCCTGCCCCCTCCCTGCCCCCCACCCCCCAGCCCCTGCCATGACTGACCCGTCAGCCTGTAAAACCACCATTGCCTTGATCTCAGGGGGTGGGAAGGGCTGCCTCAGGGCACCCTGGGCTCCAGGCCCCCTTCTTCCAGTTGGGCTTCCCTTTGCCAGGGTTGGGGGTCCCCTGGGGGAGGGGGTGGGCAGATTGGGGGGCAGAGAAGCCCAGTCAGCCATGATGAGGTGGGATTCCTTTCTGCACCTCAGGGGGCCAGGGTGTGAGGGGCATCCTGTAGAGCCCTCATCTCCCACTGTGGCCATCTCAAAGCCTCAGTCCCTCTTCCTTCCAGAAACCCCCACTGCCTTGGCCCATACCTCTCCAGCTCCCCAAGGGGCCCAGGCTGGGAGGCTGGAGACTCAGGGTATGGCCCTTGCTTGACTTAGTCTAAGCTTGGGGGGCGGCCCAAGGGTGGGGGGAGGTGGGTACAGGCTGCTGGGTCGTCTGGTGCCTTTGGGAGCTGTGCTGCTGGGGTCTTGGACTCCTGTAACCCCAGAGACCCCACTCCACCTCGGGAAAGCCAGGGGCCTGAAGAATCACCCTATTCTCTGCTCCTTGCCCCTAACTTGGGTTGGGGTAACAGTGCTGGGAAGGAGAGCATTGTTAGGCTGGTAGCCTCAGCATACACAGCCCTTCTATTGAGGGCAGAGGGTAGAGTGGGCTGGGGTGGCAGCAACCAGGTCTGGCGGTTGGCCAAAGGCTCCTTTCCCTGGGGGAGGCCCACGAGTGGGCTGGGGGCTTGATAAAGAGAGAGCCCCCTTCCCCCCGCACAAACAGGGCAGGTGCAATAGCGGTAGAGTTGGTAACATGATGTGCCCAGCTGGTGGGGCAGTGGCCTCAAGGGCTGTCCTGGGTCCTGGAGGTCAGGGTTCTGGCAAGAAGATTGTATGAGGCCCCTTTGCTTGGTGGAGAGGGTGGTCCAGAAAGGAGGCATTCCTGGAGTCAGTGGACTCCCCTGGAAGCCCCTGGTGGCCTGGGCACCCTGCCCTGGTCTTGGAGACCCCTGAGCACTGAGTGGAAGGGCAGAGGAGCATTTTGCACAATGGAGAAGCCAGAAGGAAGGGGGTAGCCCAGATGGCTGGGAGGGCTGAGAAGCACAGAGGAGGAGCCCTTCCTACAGGTGAAGGCAGAGTCCCAGCCCCCTGGTTGGGGTCAGGGCACTGAGTCTGTCACCACCTGGGCACTCGAGAGGTGAAACCAAAGGTGGGCAGGGGACGGGTGACAGCACTGGGGACCACCCCATTGGTCCTAGGTCTGTGAAGCCCTTCCCCAATGCCTTGTGTCGCGTACAGTTTTATGTACAAATAGGCGACATTTGGCCAGAGGAGACCCCCCCCCCTCAAACCCAGCCTGACCCAGTCAGTGTCTTCCTAGAGGGGACCTAGTTGGTCCCCAACTCCCTACTTCAGAGCATGTCTCTTGGTAGGGGGAGGGTACATGGGGACATTTCTCTCCTGGGGTCCCTGAAGCGTGTCTCACATCCCTGGGGGAGGGTCTCTGGGGCGTCTCTCACCTCCGGGGGCTCCCTAGGCCCTTTCTCTCCCTTTGGGAGTCTCTGGAGGGACATGTATTCCCTCTGGGGACCATGGGAGCATGTCTCCCCCCTATCCAGGCTCTCTGGGGAGCCTGTTTTCCTCCCAGGGTTCCTGGGAGTACTTAAGGCATGTCAGTCTTGGGCCATCTCTCTTCCCAGGGAAGGGGGCTATCTCTGAAGCATGTCTGGGAAGGGATGTTTCTGGCCCTCCCTGCATCTCTCCTCTGGGGGTGTCTCTGACCTGCAGCACTTTGGGATGAGACTGGGCAGCTCTGAGTTGTCTTTTCTCCTGGAGGCTCTGGGAAACCTCTCTCCTGGGGATCCGGCCTCTGGAGCCATTTCCTCCCTGGGTGTGGGCTATCTCCTGGTGTTGGGAAGGCTTATGTTGGCCATGAGAAAGTCTCTTAGGGGGCGTCTCCACGCGGGACTTCTCTGGGAGGGGGGGACTGTGTCTCGCCCATGGGGTTCCCGGGCGGGTGTGTCTGCCCGTGGGGAGAGGGAGACTGTGTCTCCTCGGGTTATCTGAGTGGGGAGGGGGGCCGTGTCTCTCTCGTGTGTTGGGGGGGTGGGGTTCGGGGAGGGGGGTTTTGGGCTCGTCGGGTGCCCACACTGGGGTCGTGTTTCTCTCGGTTCGTGCCACTTCCCACCGCCTCGCTCCTCCCGGGAAGGGCCCCCGCCCCGCCGCCACTCTCCCCCACCCCGCCCCATCCCTGGCGCTGCGAGCACAATCCCGTTGATTTGTAATGATTTCTGTCTCTTTCTGTCTTTCTCTTTCTCTGACCTCCCCCTCCCCCGCCGCGAGCATGCGCAGGCACCGCCCCTACCCCCTCCGGTTCGGTTCGTTTCCGGTTTGTTTGCTGAGCTGTCAATGGAAGACCCGTGTAATTATTCCCGAGCTTTACAATAAAAGTGTGAAAACCGGACCCCACCTCACTTCTTCCGGGCCCTCAGGCCTGCGTCCCGGGGAGATGGGGGGCTAAGTCTGGGGTAGAGGCCTTGGAGGGGGCCAGGGGACGCGGCCGAGAGAAGAGGGACCGAGGCCCATTGAGATTAATCGGTGCCACTCCGGAATGGGGGGGCAAAAGGACGCAGAGCGAGGACAGACACCTACTCCGTGCATGTCAAAGTGCCTCGCTCCCCCAGCCGCTGCGCTGTGCCCGCCCTGCAGGGCCCCACCCGGAGCGGAGGTGCGGCCTAGGGATAGGGGGGGCGATGAGGAGCGCTGGGGAAGGGTACGCTGTGCGGCTGCCTTCTTCCAGGGGGCTGGTATCCTTTCCTGTTCCCCTTTCATTTGGCAACAAGTATGAACTGCGGAACTGAAGGGAGAAGGGGCGGGAGTCATCTGTCGGTCGCTCTCTCCCACGCTCAGGAACCAGGGTTGGAGGTCGATTTAGGGGACCTGAAAAGGTCTCGCCCTCGTCTCCGACTGCGCTCCCCTCCCCCTGCTTCCGGGTCCGAGCGGCCCCGGCCACCTCCGTCCGGCTTCCGGGTAAACACCGGCTGGGGAGAGGTCGAAGAACAGAGACCGGATCAGCCGGTTTCTCCCCCCTCCTCCCTCCGCGTGCTTTCGCTCGGCCCGCGTTCCCCCTACCCCCGCCCGCACCGAGTAGGCCCGGCTCCTCGACCCCGGGGTCGGTTCAGCGGCTGGGATTAGCCGAGCGCAGGGACTAATCCTGGATGAGCCTCCGTGTAAACCCGGATCGACCGCGGGTACAGCGGAGGTCGCAGGCGCCCCTGCATCCATTCCTATACGCGGGGCTTCGCAGGGCCTGACGCCCCTTCTCCCCGCACCCCCCCCCCAAGTCCCCTTACTACATTCAGAGACATGTGGTTGGATCTGCTGTGAGGGACGGCTGGGGGTGGGGTGGGGGGCGGTGTAAGAAGAAGACGCCACCAAGATCAGTCTTGAATCTGGTGTTCCAGAGCCTGGGGTCCCGGGGAGGCGAGGAAGGGCTGAGGCCCCTTTGGCAGCCTCTGAATCAGGTCAGCTCTCCAGTTCAGTGAGCAACCCACGGGCCCCCCACCAATCCTCCAGTTAAAGAATCACAAACCCTCCCACCTGACGGGGGTGACCAGCCCCTAACCTTGAGGCCTCACTTGATAGGACCTCGCCTCATCCCCACCCCTGACTTGGCCAGACAGCTGGGGGTAAGGAGCTCCTGTTAAGTAAGGCCTAGCCCTGAAAAAGATGTCAGGGGTCAAGAGACGTGGGTATCCTGCCCCTGGTTGGTTCACTCCTTCTGTAAACAATTCCTGAGCCTCTCCCTTGTGTCTGCCCAGCACAGGGTACTGGGACACCCCAAGAATGACACACTGTCTCTCTGAGAAAGGCAGACAGGTAAATAATAACCATATCAGGTGTTCAGCCCGGCCCTGAGCTGTAAATTCAGGCTGGAGAGCTAAAGGAGGTGCCTCCTGCAGTAGAGTCCGGAAGGCTTCCTGGAAGGGGTGGTGCCAGAGCTGAGTTACCAAGGACAGATCTGGCCCGAGGCAGTTGTGTGTGCAAGGGCCTGGGGTAAGAGGAGGAGAAAGTGATGTCGCTCAGGAGGGCAGGTAAAATTGGAGGTGGGGTGCAGAACTAGAAGGGCCTGCTAGGCAACCTAAGGAGCGAAAGAAAGCGGAGCCATTGAATCCAGGCGGAGAGATTCTAAGCTTCTGAAAGAAGAGGTCACATTCACATTCTTCTCAGGTTTTAACTGTCCTCCCTGCTTCTCCGCACAGGTTTCTTTGGGGATGCCTAGGTTGGGAGTGGAGACACACCCACAGACAAACAGGAAGGGGAGCCCTTGCTTGCAGGTTAGGAAAGATGGTCCCCACCTCCTTCCCTCACACCTGGCATCAGAGACCTACTTTAGAAGTCTGGCTGGACTGCTTCCTAGTGGTCGGTCGTACCTTGGCCAGGTGACTGCGCCTTTGTTTCTCCATCTATAAAATGGGGATAATAATGCTGACCGACACGGAAGATCCTTGTGGGGCTTCAGCGAAACAACGTGTCCATTCTTTGATTGAACACATACCTAACAGCTACAATGTGGTAGGCCCCGTGCCAGGTGCCGGCCTTGCGGCTCTGAATCAGACAGGCATGATCCCTACTGTCTCTTGGAACTTCCATTCCAGTAGAGAAGACAGACAATAAACAAACAAACAAATGAGATAATTACAGATTATGTTAAAGTGCTGTGAAGGAAACAAACAGTGGGACATGAAGGAAGATGACTGGAGGTGGGGGAAAGGAAGGGGCTGCCTTACTCAGTGAGGCCTGGGAAGCTTCTCTGACGACACCTGAAGATGTAGAGCTCAGAACAGAGCATTCCAGGTTCAGGAAAGTGGGGCTGCCAAAGCCCTGGGATGGGAGACATGAAAGGAGTTAGCCTGATTCCTCTAAGATGTTAAGCTTCCTGAGGGCAGGAACCTAGGTCTCTTACTTTCTCCCACTCGTCTGGACAAATACAGGGTAAGGTAAATAGAAATGGAGGGGATTATCCAGCTTGATGGGCCAACCTTCCCCTGCTCCGAGGCCCTGGAGTGGTGTTGGGGGCTTGCTGGCCTCATCAGTAGGTTCATCTGCATAGCTTAATCTGCCCTCCAGCTGTTCTGTCGGGGGGGGGGGG
>NC_138375.1:109564876-109621626 GCF_054177405.1 Leptonychotes weddellii
TGAGAGGGCAGAGAGAGCAGGTCCGGGCCAGGTGGGAGCTGGTGCTGGCAGCAACGGGGGGGGGGGGGGCTCTTTTATTTTCTTCTTTTAAAGATTTTACTTATTTGACAGACACAGCGAGAGAGGGAACACAAGCAGGGGGAGTGGGAGAGGGAGAAGCAGGCTTCCCGCGGAGCAGGGAGCCCGATGCGGGGCTCGATCCCGGGACCCTGGGATCATGACCTGAGCTGAAGGCAGAGGCTTAACTGACTGAGCCACGCGGCCGCCCCAGGGGCGGGGCTCTTTGTCTGGCCTCCTTATCTTTCCAAGACCATCGGCACCAAAAGCCGGGCTAGGCTGGTGTCCCCTGATCCAGAGAGCAGACATGGCCGCCTTGTCCATGCTTCTCTTTCCCTCCCCCTTTGAGCTAGCCTGTCCTCCCTCTCCCTCAGTGTCTTTCTCTCCCTCCTCTCTAATTCCCCTTCTCCTTCTCCTTGTTACAAGAGGGGTGGGAGGGTGCTGACTTCCACCACTGGGGGCACAGCAATGGGGACAGGATTTATCCTGTTTAGAATCCCGCAGAAGAGATAAGGCCTGGGTATAAAAAACTCTAATTGGCCTCCATACAGATAGGCATCATAATGGAGCTAGAGATAAGGGGCTGTGGGGGTTCCAGAAAGGAGGCAGGAATGGGAATGGCAGGGGCCCCCATTGGGGGGCACCAAGACAGAGACCATCTCCAGCACCATGAAAGCAGGAGATCCTGAGGCAGAGAGGGCGCTTGGTGCTGATGGCCCTTGTCAGCCCTCTTCAGGAGGCCATCATGGAGGGAAGGCTCTGAGGGCACAGGAGGTGACTCTCTCTTCATTATAGCCACCCTCAGTGGCTGTTAACCCCGCCACGTGTCTGATATTAATAACCAACTATCCTCCTTGGGCTAATTACAGTGGCCTGCTGCTTGCACAATTTGGTATTTATTTGGCAGCGTTCTCGTGGCTGTCACCCCATCCATCTAATTTGTGTTTATTGAGCACCTATTATGTCTTGAGGGCAGGGTCTGCCCTTGAGTGGACTCCAAGTGCCGGAGTTCCTCTCTACAGGGACTGGAGGGTCATGGTGGAACTGCCTCCAGGCTTGGACATCTCAGCAAAACAAGGGCAGTGTTCGAAGGCGTTCCCCATCCGGAAGAGGCTGGTTCCACATTGGCTTCGTCAGCACCCCTCGCCTGCTGCCGTAGCTGGGCGTACAGCTTCATCTTTGCACAAGGCCTCGCATCTCTATTTTTATACCATCCAGAGGACAGCATCAGGAGACTAGGGTTCAACTGTAAGTCTTGTCCAACATTAACTCTGAGGGCAGGTTAAATGTTCAGTGGCGACTGCGATCTCAAACCCACCTAGGTGGGGAGGGCACACATCATTTGATGTTATTATTTACCTTGGTTCAGAAAACTGATCACACATCCCGTTGCCAGATGGAAGGTGGGACCAGTTTCGTTTGACCACCCAAATGTGGGCCACGGAGCAGGGATGGGCACTGGCTTGTCCTTGGCTATGACTCTGTTTGCCAGTTAGGATCATCTATCACTGAGGCCTATGGGATCTCATTTAGTTCTTGCAAGAACCTGGAGAAACAGGATGGCCATCTTAGAGCTGGGGAAATCAAAGAGGTGAAGCCACACAGCTGGTAAGAAAGTGAAAGCGGAACAAGACCAGAACCACCAGTGGGGGCAGACTCAGGATCACTTTCTTTCTTTCTTTTTTTTTTTAAAGATTTTATTTATTTATTTGAGAGAGAAAATGAGATAGAGAGAGCATGAGAGTGGGGAGGGTCAGAGGGAGAAGCAGACTCCCCGCCGAGCAGGGAGCCCGATGCGGGACTCGATCCCGGGACTCGATCCGGGGACTCCAGGATCATGACCTGAGCCGGAGGCAGTTGCTTAATCAACTGAGCCACCCAGGCACCCCTCAGGATCACTTTCTTACTTACGGTCTCCCTGTCAGAAGCTGGGGCACTGGGGGAGGCCCAAGGGAGGCCCCTGCCCTCAAGGACAATAAGAGAATGGCCACTTGTCTCTTAGCAGACCCTAGCTCTCCCCTCCCTCCTCTAACTCCTGCTCACCACCCCACCCCCCACTCCAGCTCCCCAGGGCCCGAAGCTGGGCCTCAGTAATTGTAGAGTAGTCCGCACAAGGCGGGGAAGAATCTGACGTTTCCAAAGGCCTTTTTGATGTTGATGATTATGGCGATGATGAGGCTGTCCGTCTCCTACCAAGACTGGGGCCTTTCTTTGTTTCTCTTACCATCAGGGTCTTTCTGTCTGCCTCTCCCCCTCTCTTTGCCCTGAGGACTGGTGTTGTCAGAGTCCCAGCATTTGCCCCTCTTTGGGGGAGGAAGAGGACAGACTGGGCCAAAGTGAAACCTGGGGAATCAACCCACCCTTCACCTTCCCCAGGCTGGGCGCAGGGGTGCTCTGACGTGTCATTAGCATAACATTTGCATAAGGAACAATTGAGGAGATTGGAGTCTCGCCTCAGAGGAAACACCTGCAAGCAACTGTGAATGAAAGCTTCTCCCGCCCCCACTCTGAGATCCCGCGCACCCCCCCCACCTCCCACCAGGAGGGGGGACGTGGCTGGAGCCCGCTCCATCCGATGAGGATGACTGTGCTCACGGTCATCATTCATCATTTACACGGTGCCTGCTCAGTACCGGGCACCCGAAGTGCATGTTCTGTTTCTCTTCAGCTTCACAACCCCCCTCGGTGGTACGTTTTATTATTTTCTAATTCAATTTACGGAGGAGGAAGCAGAGGCATATCAGCCGCCTCAAAGCCATACAGATTATGTGAGTGGCAGAGCTGGGCTTTGGAATAGGGTGGTGCAACTCAGTGCCCGCGCCCTCGGCCTCTCAACCACTCGCAGCAGGTGGGGGTACCCTGGGCTTACCTCAGGCACCCAAACCCAGCCTCCCGGGACCCAGAGGATCCCGAGAGGCTTAGAACACAGGCTCCAGGACAGGCTCCTACCCACAGGCCCACAGGCTTACACACACACACACACACACACACACACACACACAAAAGCACAGCCACTCTGCCCTGCCCCCACTGGTGCTTCTGGAGGCAGAGGAGCTGGGCTGACTTGGCCCATAACCAGGTTAGCCAAGATCCAATTAACTAGTTAGCGCAGGCAGAGCTGGGGGCAGGCGGGGCACGCAGGAGAGCAGGACGGATAGGTTGGGTAATGTGCAGAGACAGCCAGAGACAGCGGCTCCGCTCTAACCTGAGAAGCAGCTCCCAACATCACTGCTGCCCAGCCTGGCAGTCGGAGTGGCCTCAATCCTGGGGTGCTGGGGGGGATGCTGGGCCAGTCTCCCCCCCTCCCCCCCTCCCCGTTCCTCCCCTCCACATACACACTGCCCTCATCCTCTGGCCTCTCCTCAGCAACGCTCTCTCCTGCCCTGCCTCCTCTAAGGACTATGAGGAAGGCAGCTTCTGCCAGATATTTCCAACCATTCTCCGTAGTCATGCACGGAAGGTAAGGGTGAAACGACCACTTCCTCCAGGCTGGAGGCTGGGGGTGAGGCAGCTGGGAGAATTCATGGGGAAGGGAGGTGAAAATAATAGTAGCCACTAGTTTTGTTTTAAAGATTTTATTTTAAAGTAATCTCTAAACCCAATGCGGGGCTCGAACTCACGACCCCGAGATCAAGAATCGCACACTCTACTGAGCCAGCCAGGTGCCCCAATGGTGGCTGCCATTTATGGAGTTTGCCATGTGCCGGAGACTGCAAACCATTTATGTGTACTCTCTCAGGGACACGCACAACCCGTTGCTGTAGGTGCTATTATAATCCCCATTTTACAGATGGGAAAATTGAGGCTTAGAGAGGTTAAGAAACCTACCTGACTATCAAGATAGCTCAGACTTAAAACCACCATCCCTTATAGTACCTCTGAACCAGGTTTAGGGTTAACAACAATCTGACTGATAACAGTACTTCTTGCTTTCATGTATCCCTTTAGAATTTACAAAGGCTCTTTGGATTTACCCTGACAAGTCCATAAGGTAAATGTTTTACTTCTGGCCCCTACTTTACAGATCAATGAACTTGAGGCTTGGAGGACTTGTACCCCCAACCCTCACAGCTGGTGAGTAAGAGTCAGAATTAGAAGCCAGGCCAGGTCTTTCTGACTCCTAGTCTAATGCTGTAGAAGAGACAGTGGAAAAAAGTCCCTAAGTCAAGGGTGGGTCATTTCTCTATTTACTTGTTTGTCACAGCTAGTTGGAAGAGTCTGTGCAGGGCACCATGCTGGGCAGGCTTATTCAGGGCTGGAGAAAGCAAAGGGCTTCCTGGCTTCAAGGAGCAGGTGGAGAGGGAGGCCCCGAAGTTTCCGGTGTCTGGGGACTTGGGGCTGCCTCGGTCAGGGGACTCAGACCATTCTGGTCTGATTTCCTCATGGTTTTCAGAGGCCACGTCTGAAGCCCAAGGGAGTTAAGTGACTACCCAAGGTCACGCAGAAACAGGCGGACACAGCAGATCTGACTTGAAGCTTCCTCTCACCCCTGGGGCCTCCCATTCATTGCAGGATGGGGACTTACTAACCCTGTAAGCTCTGAGTTCTGTCTGGCATCCACCCACCACCCACTAGTGAGGGAGAAGATGCTGTGCCAACCATCCCTAGGGGAGGCACCCCCTTTTCCCTCTGTCTGTGCTCTCCGGGAGAAGAGAATCAGCTGGATTCTGGCCGTGGTCAGGCAGTCCGGAGCTTTGGGGTCAGGACTCAGGGATGAGCTGAGCGTATTGAGCAGGACAGCGCGGACAGAGCATTTGGGCCATGTGTGTAAGAAGATGTATGTGCCTTCCTGAATAGCAGCACCAGAAGGGTTAAGCTGTCCGCAGCCAGTCCCCAGCCCCGGGGCCTGAGGAGTTGTCAGTGCAGGAAGCTGCTCTCCCAGTCCCAAAGGCCTGGGAGGGAGGGGAGCGACTTTCTCAGTCTCTTTCCCAGGCTCCTCAGCCTCCCTGGGGATCCAGCTACATGCCATAGAGGTGACCCTTGACCCATCCCCCTCCACACGACGGCCCTCCCTAGCCCAGCCAGTTAAGCCTCTGCTCCTTGCTCGGGGGCGTTGGGACAGTGGGATCCCCCTACTGCCTCACCTCATTTCCCCCACCATCTCACCCATTCCCCTTAGTGCCTAACTCCGCTTTGGTCCCACAGTCACTATATTCAGACCCCTGAACTTCTTCCCCCACCCTGGCTCTGGGCCCCCAGGCCTCTCCTCCCAGCCCCTGCATGTGTAATCAAAATCTTCTAAAAATAAAAGCTTGGGATTCAAGTAGGCAACTCCGGAAATATACAGTCCAGCCCCGGCCTCCACCCCTGTGGGATAAGGAAGGACCTGTGTACAGAGAAATACAGACACGGCCACCCCCTACCCCCTCAGGTAAACACAGGAACCCAGTCTGTTCCTGAAGAGAAAGATGACAGAGGAGGAGGATGGGCCCTAACAGACAGGGTGTGGGGGCTCCTCTTGGCCTCCCCTGTCTGAAATCATAAGCGAGTGCTCCCCTCCTACTTTCTCAGCCATTGCTTGGAGAAGTGGTGGGCTGTCTCCCACCATGGCCAGCCCTGATGTCCTGTCAGGACTGAAATCCAGGGAAATTCCAGCAGGTTTGGGGCCCTCTTTCCTGCTCTGCTTCCCAGGAGCAGGCAGACAGCCACTCTGGACAGCACTGTTCAGAGACATCTGTTCTTCAGCCCTCTGCCTCCTCCTGGACCCTGGCCAGGACAGAAGCCAAAGGGATCAGGAGTGGCATCACTGAGATCCCTTTCTCTTTCCCAGCTGTGTGATAAGGTGGCCAGAGGAAAAGCATTTTCACAGGGTCCTGCAGGGATATTCCAGCCCCTCTGTGGCTGGCCCCAGCCACTTCCTCAGGGTGGCAGAAGGACCAGAACCAGATCACACTGGATTTGATAAGATCCATCCCCACACTGGGCCTTATGAACTTCCCAGCTGGAATTTGTGTAACTGCTCGACAACAGTACATCTTGGGACCTCATGAACAGTGGTAGCAATTAGAATAATAGCTAACATTTTTCAAGCCCTTGCTAGTGCCAGACCTGGGCCAACTACCACACATGCATCATTCTCACTTAATCCTGTCAGGAGCCCATCTTTATCATCCATAACTTGTAGGTGAGGAAACTGAGACACAGGTTGCTCACAGAGATGGCCCTAGCCCTTGGTCACACTAGTTAATGGCAAAGCTGGGACGTGAACTCATGGCTGTGTGACTCCCCGGCTTTTCCTCTTTGCCTCTGTGTCTTGGTCTGAGGGTATGGTGCCTGCTGAAGGGGCATCTTCAAGGTAACTGTGGTCTCAGGGCTCAGGTGGGCACCACTCACATCCTGCGGGTAGAGGCCTGCTGGGAGGCCGGGCTTTCTTCCCATCTAGCCTGGGTATCCTTTCTGCACGGGGCAGAGACATGGGCCAAACACAGGGGGTTAGATGATCCCTGGCTCATTCCATTCCTGCCACCTTCGGGTCAAGCCTCAGCAAAGTGGCAGAGACCAGCTTCGGGGATCTGGGGAGTTATGGCCCCATCAGCTTCATCCTGGGGTCTCGGTGCCCAGCATCCCCACTGCTGGCCTGCAGCCTGGCAGGCCCTTGCTCACCCCAGCCAGGCTGACTCCTGAGGCAGCCTCTCGCCTGCTTGCCTTCCCTTTTCCTTTAGTGAGGGTTGGGGTGCTGAGCAGGCTGGCAGCCTGGACCGGGACGCCCACAGCACGACTGTGAAGGAGACATCCTTTGTCAGCATCTTGGGGCCTCTTCCCTGCCTGCCACCCAGCCCATTGTAATTCCCCACACCAGGCTTTCCCATGTTGGGAAGAATCAGCCCTTCCTCTTGGGCCCAGGGGAGCTGTCCAGCTCTCCCGACACCATTTGTGATCCCCACCCAAAAGCAGGCATTTTGAATTGCAGGCTTTTTGGTTCAGACAAGATTTGTCTGTCACAAGGGAATTAGATGGTGTGCCTGGGGGGAATCACACCAGTAAAGTGGGTAACACAGGTCAACAGGCCAGCACCCGGCATATATAGAATGAGTGAATTGGGGGGGTCACTCATGGGACCCCTTAGATGTGTCATCACCCAAGATAATAAGGATGCTATAGCATCACCAACTTACCAGCTACTGTTTATTATCAGTTACAAGCCTGACGCTGTGCTGGGCACTTCACACACATTCTTTTTTTTTTTTAAAGTTTATTATGTAATATCTACACCCAACATGGGGCTCGAACTCACGACCCTGAGATCAAGAGCTGCTCGCTCCTCTAACTGAGCCCAGCCAGGCGTCCCGACACACACTCTTATTTAACATTCGCAATGACCCTGTGACTTAGATGTTTGCTACTTCGGATTCAAGTAGGCAACTCCGGAAATATACAGTCCATCATTTTATAGATGAGAAGACTGAGGCCAAAGTCCAAGTTACTGAGTAAACGAGTTGAGCCCAGGCCTGCAGATACATGGTTTTCTTGTGGTCACTCTGCTCCTGGCTGATTGGCCTTGTGCCTGTTCATATGCTCTTCGGATAAAGTTGGCAGTACTTCCTGAAATTCTAAAACTGCTCTAAGCAGTTCTGATGGAACAGACATGTCCTGCCACTTAGGTGAGGCTTTGCTTTAACCTGCTGATTGGCTACTGGCCAGCACTCACCACCTGGTACCAAACTCTTCTGATCAACACCTAGTGGATGCTTTTATGTGCAGGAAGCACCCACCAAAAATCCATGTCATTATCACAGTTCTTGATAGGCTTCTCCCCAGCAGAGAATCTCTTGGCCCAACTTAATGTTTGTCAGCTGAGCTACTAATTTCTATGCTCCCTTTGACCTTCTCTTTTAGATGCTACCTGATCCTCCCTCCCACTGTGACTTTCGGGGGTCCAGGATAAATTCCATTCAAACTGCCCCTCCCCATTCCTACCAGTATGGTCTTGATACATAACTTTAACTCCAGCCCCTCTGTCTGCCCACCCTTTATCTCTTTCTTAATATTTCTCTGGTCACGTCACTCCCGCTCCTCCTCCGACTGTCTTTGGTGTCTCTATCACTACCTCCCTCCCCGCAGCCAATGCCATGGAGCTGCCCAACATGTGTAAGTGTGACTGCTTGGAAAATGTAACTTTCAAGGCACCTGAAATTGAGTGACAGTAAACAGAACCTTGGAGACCCAGACATCATCTTGGGTTTACATGGACTCAGCAGCAGAACTTAGAAATAAGGCAAGAAGGGAGAGAGAGAGGGGAATGGGGATGATCAAAAGAATGAGCTGGAGGGAGAAATGGGAAATGAGGAGTGATATTGATTCAACCAGGCCAAAAGCATCCTTGACTGTCAGTGTTGGAAGGGCCCTTAGAGATCAGCCAGGCCGGAATGGCAAAGAAGTTTCAAGTCAGGAGTTAATGCTGAATGATGAGCAGCAGCTGCCTATAGTGTGTCCTGAGAAGAGAGTGCTACTATCGATTAGCAATGTCTGCCATGGGCGCTGGATTAGAAATGGTGGTATGTGTGCCAGAATTTACAATCTCTTCACCGTGGAGCAGCCAAGGAGCCCAGAGGGCAAGAGAATTGTCCAAGGTTTCCGCAGTGAATTGGAGGCAGATCTCACTCAGGGCCCTCGCTGTCTCCTAAACCGCAGGCAAAAGTTGTACAATTAGATGGAGACAAGGGACCCAGCGAAAGTGGGTCCTCCGTAGCGGATAACCAGTAAGGGAGCAGCTAATCTGAAGCTGCGGGGAAGACCGCGGATATCATGGTCTAGATGCTGGGTGAATGCTCACTTCTCACCGGGTGACCAGTTGACTGGATGTGCCCAGAAGCCTGGTTGTGCCTCGTCTGACCTCTGGCTTCCCCACCATTGCCCTCCCAGGGGACAAGGAGGCTCCGTGGAGCAGGGGTCTTGGCTCTCTCTCTCTCTCTCTAGTCAGAGAGTAGCCAGTCAGAAAGAGACAAGAAGACGGAAAGTGGGCTTGGAGCCGGGGTGGCACCCATCGGGGCAAACGCACCGATTGTGCAGCAGTGGAGAGGGCTCCAAAGTGGCAATTCGGAGGAGCGAGGCAGGAGGCAAACACAGAGGCACCAGTGTGCAGGTTTGGTGTGTGGGCCACAGGAGAAGAAAGAACCTCCTGGTGACAAGGGCTGCAGAACGGGGGTAATGATACCCTGGCAAAGCAGTGGGGGCTTAGGGCCCAGCCTGGCCAGGATGCTGGCACAGCTAAGCCATGACACACCACTCACAGGCTGGGGGATGTGGGCAGGGAGGAGGACGGGGGCTGAGGTGCCCAGCACCAGCACAGCCTTGGGAGTTTGCTCTTGAGCTCCTGCCTCTCCCTCTTCCTCTGTCTCTATTGCTCTTCCTTTCTCTTCCCTCTGTCCCCGCCTTGTCTGCACCACAGAGTCTCCACTGGCAGCAGAAATGGGGAAGGGAGTGGTGAGAATGGTGATGACACAGAAAGATCTGGGGGCTGCTTTAACCCAGATCACCTGTCCAAGGCCACGAAAAGAAACCAGGCTGCGAGATGTCCAAGAGCAGAGAATCCATCTGGACACCACACCCAGTTTTTCAAGAGAGACAACTAAGAACGAGAGAAGTGAAGCCTTCCTCTAAGTCAGTGTCATGTTGATTGGCCATCCCACTCTCCCATCTTCCTTCTGCTGCTAAGCTCGCCCACGTTTTCCCTAGGGAACCACCCCTTTCCTATCTCAGTCCATGTGGTTTAAGAAGGGCTGACTTTACCTGACTAGCCACAATCTCAGGGTGGGCTACAGGATGGGAGCTGGCCCATCTGTGCCTTTAATCCCTGGGCCACATGATTCAATAAAAGTCGATCCACGATGGATCAACACTAAACTACTAGAAAAGGTGTGCTTTCTATGGGCTTTGCCACATTGGTAGGTTTAAGCCTGGAGCTGCTTAAAACACTTGGGAAATAGATGGGGCACCTGGGTGGCTCAGTCGGTTCAGCATCTGAGTCTTCGTTTTGGCTCAGGTCATGATCTTTGGGTGGTGAGATCGAGCCCCACCTTGGACTCCTTGCTCAGTGGGGAGTCTGCTTGAGATTCTCTCCCTCTCCCTCTGCCCCTATCTTTGTTCATGCATGTGCTCTCTCTCTCTCTCTCTCAAAATAAATAAATAAATAAATCTTAAAAAAAAAACACTTGGAGAAAAGCCACCAGAGTGTAAATCTAACACAAAGGAGAACAGACCTGAGAGTTGGAGAGAGACAATTGCCAAATGACCAAGTGCCTGGATCCAACTATGCCTGAAGTCTACCTCTGGGCTTTTCAGTTATGTGTGCAAAAAAGCTCAAGCCATTTTGAGTTGGATTTTTATCCAAGAGACTCTACGTCAGCTTAGAGAAACAAAGAGAGGCAGAGAGACAACCGCAGGAATGAGGACCACATCTGATGGGAAAGCAAGGGTATATGTGTCGGGGGTGGGGACTGGTGCATTAGGATCACTGAACCTACGTGCAACAGTGAAGCAGGATACAGAATTTACTGGAGAGAACACACAGCCAAAGTTGATTCTCCATGTGGGCCAATCTGAGGTGGGGTGAAAACTTTTGTACCACTATATATGTTATCTATCTGTGTCATGACGGAAGTCCATCTGACCCCCAGTCTGCATGGGTTCACATGGCGTGGGGAGGAAGGCATGGTCAGGTGGAGTTTATCTTGACAGGCAGCATGCAGTTGCCACGGATGTCCCTCCTAACAGCTCTTATGATGTAAACCTCATTCCAAGACAGATATTTAAAGACAAATGAAAACATTGAACCAATCCCTGCTTATCACATGCACTCAGCACCTTCCCAACCTCTTCCTTATCAGATGTCCCCAGATTTCATCTAATTTACAGAATACTAAACTTTGTGATAAACAAGTGAGACAAGAGGAACAAAGTCACAAGCTTGACCCGTACATGGTCCAGGTTGCACAACTCCAGCACATCCCCGGATAACTCTGGCCTTCCTCCTCAGCCTGGAGTGGCAAGATATGTGGAAACCCTACTGGTTATAACCTCAGGGATGATCTCCTTGGGCCTTGTCTGCACCAGCTTGTAAGTGGTGCCAGGTGGGGAGGGGATGGGAGGAGGAAGCCATGCCCAGCACAGATACAAGACTCTCTTCCCTTGTCACAGGCACACTGATGTCTGGGCTGGGAGCTCTCCAGGGTGAGAAGGGGGACACGGCCTTAAAAAAAGACAGAGAGGGTGGAGGGTCTGATTCCTCGTGCTTGGGACTTACTTAACTCTTCACACTTCCCCACCTTTTCCCACGTCCCCTTGCTGGGAAAGAATCCATGCCTTAAGAAAAAAAACTACACACAGGGCGCCTGGGTGGCTCAGATGGTTAAGCGTCTGCCTTCGGCTCAGGTCACGATCCCAGGGTCCTGGGATCGAGCCCCGCATCGGGCTCCCTGCTCCTTGGGAACCTGCTTCTCCCTCTGCCTCTCTCTCTCTCTCTCATGAATTAAAAAAAAAAAAAAAACTACACACACAAAATACATATATGTAATATATGTATGTGTATACACTACAATGTGCATAACTATATACAGAATTCAAATATTGTGTTTCCCCTCTCTTACCTCTGTTTTTTTTAGAGAGATTTCCCTACCTGTTCAGTTAAGGACTGCCTCGTCCTTTCTTACACCTTCATGGTCATTCTGTTTATTTATCTACTCCCTTACTGATGGACATTTAGGTTGTTTTGGATTTTTTTTTTTAAAGATTTTATTTATTCATCTGACAGAGACACAGCAAGAGAGGGAACACAAGCAGGGGGAGTGGGAGAGGGAGAAGCAGGCTCCCTGCTGAGCAGGGAGCCTGCTTCTCCCTCTGCCTGCAGCTCCCCCTGCCTGTGTGCTTTCTCTCTCTGGCAAATAAATAAGTAAAATCTTAAAAAATATATTTTATTTTTTTAATTATTTTCTTGTTTACTTAAGTAATCTCTACACCCAACGTGGGGCTCGAACTCACGATCCCAAGATCAAGAGCTGTCCGCTCCTCCAACAGAGCCAGCCAGGTGCCCCTGTTTTGGATTTTTTTCTGTTGCAAGTCTAATCTAAACATCTAATGTATTTTGTGCAGTGAATACCTAATACACTTTGTGCACATATATGAGTATTTTTTGAGGATTCATCCTAGGAGAGAGATTGTTGGCTCAAAGTGTATATGAGTTTTTCACTCTGAAAGATACTGTCAAGTTGGAATGGAGACCTTTTTCCTGTGAAGGAGCCCTCCCTGGGGCTGAACCAGAGATTCAAGGCACCTGGGGTGGAAAGAACATGGGCTTTCAAATCAGACATATTCAAGTCCAAATCTTGGCTCTGCCATCTTCTTCCTGTGTGACCTTGGATAAGTCACTTAACCTATCTGAGCTGCTGTGTCCTTAACTGCAGAGTGGGGGACGGTAAGAGCTGCCTCGTGAGGCTGTTGCAAGGATCAAATGGCATCCTGTAGGTCAAGCCTCTAGTATGGGCCTGGTGCACAGTAAGCTCTTGGGCAATGTTAGCGCCCTTCCCTTGCATAGACCCCCTACTTCATTCGACTGGCTCTGGGGAGAGGCTGAGAAGGTGATTTATTAGTGAATGTCATGCAGAAGTCAGGACTCCATGGTGGCTTCTTCTAAAGGTCACCCAGGCAACACTTGGAGCTAGGAACCGTTTCAAGTAGAGCCTAAAGATCTGCTTTTGAGCACACAGCCTGGGGGCCATCTGCTGGAGGACCTTTCACTAAATGATCCCTTCACCCCAGCCACTGCCCTCCAGGTTCTGTCTCTGCAGAAGAGCAGGAATAAAATCTTCCTCAAAAACAAGAGTGGGCTGGCTGGATGTTATCGTAGGGAGTGGCTGGCTTGCTATGTGCACAGAGAACAGAACAAGGACGCAGAGAGCACGCAGGACCGAGGCTGGGCAGCAGAGTGAGCCCTCTGTCTCGGAGAGCCCATGTGCATGCTTGCGAAAAGCTGCAGGGCTGTCCTGCTGGAGACCCTCCCCCAGAAGGTGGCCCATCCATCTCGGTTCAGGGAAAGGGTGGTTCCACGAATGGGTCTGCAAAGCTGGCGGGGGTGGCCATCCTTTGGGGGTCATGGCCAGATTGTGTCCATAGTGCCAGTCAGATGCCCGCAATCTCAGAGCCTCTGGCTACAGGTCAATGTGCTCTGCTCTCTTGAGGCATCCTCCCCCGAGCTTTCAGGGCCATCGGCTCTTCCTTCTGGAGACTACATGGGCCATAGAATCCAGGACTGGGCCGCCCTTCCTGGGAGAGGATGAGTGTGTGAGCCCAGAGACCGCTGCCACGGGGACTGCAGCAGTGACTTTGGAGAAAGAGGCGGAGCTGGGCAGCCTGGTGGCCGCAACAGTGAGGAGGACTCCAGGAGATGTAGCCACGATGAGTGATGCGGCTTGCTTGGGGGTGCTGTGGGGGCCTGGTAAGAACGAGCTCTGTCACTGGAGTCTGAACACGTGGTTTTCAGTTCCAGATCCATCTATCACAAGCTGTGTGGTCTAGGGGAAATGGCTTACCCTTTCTGACTTCAGTTTCTTCATCAGTAAGATGGAAACGCTGATACCAACAGTCCTACCTTCCTCCATCTCTCCAACCAGCAGGAGTCTTTAACATGCCAAAGGGTGAGAGAGAATTCAGATGGAGTGACTTTGTTAAAAACAGCTTGGGAGGGGGGAAGATGACTGGGCAGAATTGGTCACATTATTCCCAGAATAATTTCTTGTGTCCCCTCGAGGCTCTCTTACCGTGACTATGTCTCCTGGTTCCCAATTCCTGGACTCTGGGGTAGCTAGGATCTCTGGCTCTCTCCTCACTTAGCCTTTCGCAGTGATGTCCTGGCGTCTTGCCCAGGCCCCACTCATGGATGCTGGTGCTGACCCTGCAGGCCCCCGGCTCCCTCTGCCTGGCCTAGAGACAGGGCCCGGGCTCTTTGGAAGGAGCTAAGAGGAGACTTGCCCCAAAAGCCAAATGCTGTGCCTAACAAAAGCCAATAATGGTGGCTGAGGGCTGGGCCTGAGCAGTCTCACCCAAGGAACACTTCACCAAAGGGGCCCAGAGAGTTTCGGCTCTATGCCTAAGCATGATCCTGGGCTGAGTGGGTGGGGGATCGGGGACGAAGCAGGGAGATGTGTCCTCCAGGTGGTCCCTTAGCCCATAATGGAAATAGGTTCCAGAGCATGTGGCTTCCCTGCTTTGTCCATGTCCTATTCATGCTCTAGAGAGGTGGGCAAAGGACAAAGTATGAGGCTCTGTCCAGGAGAACAAGCTCCCCACATTGAGATGGGAGATGAAGGCCACTCAGTCCCCACCACTGCAAAAAGAATAAAAAAAAAAAAGGAATAGCATTGGGAGGGGAGGGGCTGGCTGGCTCAGTTGGAAGAGCATGTGACTCTCAATCTCGGGGTCGTGAGTTCAAGCCCCAGGCTGAGCGTAGAGAGTACTAAAAAAAATAAACTTTAAAAAAAAAAAGGGAGTAGGATTGACCAGTGCTTGCAAATAAATGGGAGGGGGCAGTGTGGGGATGTTGGGCCTGGCAGGGAAGGGAAAGCAGACTATCCCTTACTGGGCTCTGAGGAGACACCAGATACTGCGCCTACGTGGCTTCAGTCATCCTCACAACCACCTTGTGAGGTGGCTGCTGTCTCCATAGCTCCATTTAGCAGATGAAGAAACTGAGGGTCTGACAGGTTAAGTTGCGCTGCTGGGAAGAGGCTGACTCAGAATCTAAACCCAGGACTGCCAGTCTGCCTGGTGACCTGGAGCTTTGTGTTTCTCACCTACGTTCCCTGGCCTCAGGGCCATCCCTCCTGCATATCCCTCTCTCCTGGCCTTGCCTCCCTGTCCCAGCCGCCTCCAACCTACAGCTCTATTCCCCAGAGCTCCTTGAATCTCTTCACTCACTCCTCACTCTGCTTCCTCTTTGGAAACCAGCCACAGGCTTTTTTCTTCCATCTGAGGGATAGAAAATGGTCTCATTCCCCACCCCCAGGTCTTTCCATCCTCTCATCCATCCAAACCTAAGCATCTCCCTCTCCTCCCGTCCCGCTCCCTTCTTGTTTTTTTTTTTTTTCTTCCTGTTTATCCATCACTAGAATCCACCCCCCCCTTCCCTCTTGCCTGTAGGTTCTGTGGCTATAATCAAATCATAACTTTTATTAAATTTAAGATTACTTTTTAATGGAATCAATTTCTTGTGTGGTGCTTCTCTTCCTGCCCACTGGCTCCGCAGGCTCTGGGCTCAGCATCCCCACCCGCACAATTGTCTCTGCCGCTGGCGTTTCTGGCTCCGCGGCCTCGAAGGGAGGGGCAGGTCTGCCATCCCCAAACACACACACACACCCCAAGATGCACCTTCCTGTAAAGCCCCAGCTGCACAACCTTCAGCCCCAGGAGCCCACGCGGAGGGGTGGGGGCGGGGGGAGCGGGGACACGGAGGTGGCAGGGGCTGGAGGAGGGAGCCGCACAGAGAAAGACTGAGGGCGCAAAACAAACAAGGAGCCAAGCAGACATTTCTCAGCCTGTTAATTTCCTACAGTTCTGTTTTCCATCCTCAGGAAGAAGCTGGTTTCTGCCAGTCCACCCCCATCCCCCTGACTGCATTGTGCAGCTGGTGAGCAGGGAGGAGGGGGGTCCGGAAGAGCAGCCAGGAGACTGAGGTCTTCCTTTGATTTAGCGAAGTACAGGCAAGATGCAGAGATGCACCTGAAGCTGTGACCCCAAAGAGAAGCCCAGCTGGGAGATTTGTAGGCCGGACCAGTCAAACCATACAGGCCTGGGGCTTCAGGAGGAAGGGAGACCGGGGGTGCCACAGGGAACATTCTAGAGGTAGGAGAGGGTACAGGGAAGAGAGGGGTCAGGGGTTCATTTTGATGGAAGGGGCAGAAGCTGGGGAAAGGTATTGAGGGAGTTCTCATGGTGAGCTCATGGCGGGGGGGCCCTGTAGCTGGAGCCTGCTGACTAGGCAGAGACTTGGCGGCTTCCTTGAGCTGTCTAGGCAGCCCTGGGCTCTGCTCCAGCTTTCCTGGGAGGCTCCCCGGACAGTCTCAGGTGGACATGATCATGGGTGGACAGGTAGATCTGAGGCGACCCCTTGGCTCTTCACACTGTCCTCAGCACAACTCACTCTGAGTGTCAGGAGGGGTCCTGTCCCTCCAGGTGGGTGGTGCAGAGCTTGGTGGGTAAGGGCATAGCTTTTGGCATCAGGGAGGTCTATGACTTTAGACTCCGATGCTTTCTAACTGTGTGACCTTGAACAAGTGACCTAACCTCTCTGAGTGTGTTTCTTCATCTATAAATAAGGATTTAGTGATATGACCCATGTAGAACATCTAGCATAAAGCCTGGCACATAGTAAGAAATCAATACCTAGATTGTTAATATATGTATTATGTCTTCTAGGCACCAACTAAACACATACATAGAGCTGAGGTGACTGGGATCTAAGCCGAGGGATAGGCACCCCCCAGAGGGCACACCCCACCAGGCATCCCTTGGCTCCTGGACGCAGATCATGCCAAGCCCACAGACCATGGTGTGAGTAATAGTTTCAGGACTGGAACCCAGGACATGGCAGGACGCTTCTCTCTGCTTCAGCAGGGGCTAATGGTGGGAAGCCCACAGTACCCTGTCAGGGGGAGAGGTAAGGGACTGATGAAGGCTCCTAGACACTGAAGGCCAAGGCCACACCCCCACCCCTGACTCTCAGGGGCACATGAGCCTGAAGGGGGGACGCCCTCTGGGACAGGAATGATGGAGAACTTCCTGCCCCCCTGCAGCCTCTGGGAGCCACCCTGTCAGTTCTGGAGACATTAGGGGGCTCTAACCTTCTTAAGCAAGGTCCAAACAAAAGGAGTCTGTAAAGATTTAATTAGGCACAGTGCATAAATGAACTTTGCTTCCCATTTCTGTCCTCCAGCCTTAGGGGGAGGAAGAGACTGGTGGAGAATGTGAACAAGCGGCAGGCTTGGGAAAGGCTGGTTGTTATGAAATCCTACGTGTGCTCAGCTGGGAAGCAGAAGCCCACATGGCCAGGGTCACAGCATCACTGATATTCGCAGCACAGGCCCGTCAGGGCTGCGCTTTGGGGCCTGGCAGCTGCCTTGCCGTGAGAGGCAGCTGGGGCCCCCTCCTCCAGGCAGGAGCTCACGTCTCACCTTTCCTTGCAGAAGGAGGCTGGTCCAACCTGCTGAGCATCTTCCTCTGTCTGACCCCTGGTCAAGAATGCTTGATGAGTCTACACCTGGACCTACAGACCTGCATGATCTTGTCTGGGCCTGGCTGTTCCCACAGGGCCATGATTGGTCACACATGTAGAGCTTTACCGCTCAAGGGGACTTCTGAAGTGTGAATATTACTCACTTCAATTATCCTTTCACTCACAAGGCAACCAAGGCCCCGGGGTGGGGCGGGGTGGGGGGTAGGGGGAAGTCACATAGAGTAAGGGATAGAGCCCGATCACGGCCTCCTGATTCTTCCACTGCTGACTGCTATGTTTTCTGGCCCTCACTGCTCCAGATGTAGCTGTAACCCCCATCTACACCTTACATCACATGCCCTTCCACGGTGTTGCCCATGAGCAGGCACTTTACATGTGTCCCCAGCAAGCCCACAAGGCAGGTACTATTACAACCTCCATTTTACAGATGGGAGGCAGAAAGGTGCAGTAACTAAGCTTAGCTATAAGGGGTAGAGCTGGAATTTCAACCCAGAATGTCTAGCCCCAGAATCTGGGCTCTTCACCCCTCGATCCTACCACTCTTCACCTGTGCGCATTTACCTTCACTGTCCCCTTCTTGGGTTCCTTGCTTTTACCATCACTGGTACCACCACAGTCCCTTCACAATGCATCATTTTCCCATTTCTGGACTCCTGGTTTGCTTTTGGTTATGTTTTTTTAATCTCAACACGCAACGTGGGGCTCAAACTCACAACCCCGAGATCGAGAGGTGCGTGCTCTTCTGACGGAGCCAACCAGGCGCTCCCTATTTTCACATTTCTGTTTTCAGTCTAAGCCAGATAATTATCCTGGCCACAAGGGCATGCTCAGGATCATGATCACACTCCCCTTTCTCTGGATCTTCCCCATCATTTTTGCCATCATCATCTTTAACATTATCTCGTTCACTATCAGCACCACCTTCACCATCTACAGAATTCTTAATTGCAGATGACTGTGAACTTGGAGATCAATGCAGATATAACTCTTGCCTGGGGACAGGAAAAGAGTTGCTTATAGTCTCTAGTCTCCTCCAGCCATATAAAGTCTCCTTTTTTTTTTTTTTAGAGAGAGAGAGAAAGAGCGAGGGGAGGGGCAGAGAGAGAAGGAGAGAGAGAATCCCAAGTAGGTTCCACATCCAGCACAGAGCCCAGCACGGGGCTTGAGCTCATGATCCTGAGATCATGACCTGAGCGGAAGTCAAGAGTTGGATGCCCAACCAACTGAGCCATCCAGGCGCCCCCATATATAGTCTCTAAAGTAGAGGTACAAGCCAATCAATTGGTACAAGGCAGTCTTGTTCTTAGAGACTTTTCTGGAAATAAGAGGGGTGGGGGAGAGAAGTTGCAAACAACCAGAGAGTGTCTGTTGAGGGACATTAATCAATGGTCAAGGAGATTGCTTGTCATCTTTCAATATCTATAGCAATAACAAGCCTCCAGGGAGGGGGTCGGAGCTCCAAGGGAAAAGAAGATCAGAGGATGTTCTGCCCAACCCAATCATCTAATGGACTACAGGGGGGAAATGGAATCATAGGCAGCTCCTATCTACTTTGGGTGTTGGCCAATAAATACCCCATCTTCCCAGCACAGTAGCTCTTGCAGTCCCTGGAAACCGGCAGCAAGCACACTGCCCAGGAGTTTTAAAAATTGATTATGCCTTTGGGTCCAAATTCCACCCACATCCCAGCCCAGAGAGCCTGCTGGTTGGCTCTCCATGACTGCTGGCTGCTAGGGTGCCATTGTCCTGCACAAGATCCCGGGCAGAGGGGCCAGTGGCTTCCCGGACCAGAGCCTCCACCTAGAATTCCAGCCAAGTCCTCAGATCTCCCAGGACCTGGAGGAATTTTTCCCCCTGGTTGTGTTTGGAATTGGCTGGTTTTCTGGGCACCAGGCCCAGCTCAGTTTAATTTTTGTTTATTTTTATGTACAGATTCTCTTCTGTTTGGGGAAGAGCTTTGTAAATTATTATTATTTATATGATAAAGAATAAATCACACCAAATAAAAAAACCCACAATCTCTTTTTCTCAATAGAATTACTAAATTAGGGGCTGAAAGGAACAGCCGATATGCTGGGGTTTGGTTTCAGGAAGCCTTTGGACATGGATTCTCACAAAATCTCTTAGTAAATGGGCTCTGTTGTCCTGGATTTGATGCTAGCAGAGGCATATGGGGCCTCTCAGGAGGACTGTGGTTGTTTGGGCCTAAGGGTGCTTCTGGTCCTCCACACATCCCATTCCTTAGGAGATGAGTAGGGCATTTTTAAGTGATTCACTAACTCAGAATGGGAAAAGAAAAGGGGAAATAGAGGAGTTGGAGTCTCTTGCCAGAAACATGATCAAATGCCCAGAAATGGGATTGGGGGAGGGTACATAAGGTTACTTGAATAGTGGCATTATTACATCAGGGGGAAAATGAGCCAATCATTTCTTCGCCTATTCATTAAATTTGCATGCTACAAATCTATTGGTTGGAATGAAATGAGTCAGGAGGCAGGGATGCAGATGGGCAGAGGAGGAGCTTGGCCCAGAGAATGTCCCCAAGTGGCCCCCACCAGCCAGGGTAGGGAGAAGACCAATTCACCAGAAGCACCATCCTAGCCACCTCCTTGTCCACTCTCAAGTTTAGGGACTAGAGGAAGACACATCTAGGGCAAGAAACTACCATGGGGCTAATATGCTAGAGGCCGGGGAGAAGGAAAAGTTGACAAAATCTGGCTTTTTTTTTTTTTTAATCTCCCAGGATCTCAAGCTACCAGAGATTTTCAAACACAGGCAGACCTGGCAGCGATGCCTACCAGCTTCTGCTCAAGCTGTGTCTTCTTTCTAGAATGGACTGTTTGTACCTGCCCACCTGAGTCCTACCTTTGCTTTTGGCAAAGCTATGACCACCACTGTGGTTAAGAGTAGGAGCTCTGGACTCTCCCCTTGAGCTTGAATATCCATTCTGCCACTTAATAGTTGCTGAAAATTTGGGCAAGTTGCTTAACCCCCGTGAGACTTCGTCTTCCCACAATAAGAGCAATCACACATACACGGATTTATAGTGAGGATTAAGTGAGAGAATCTATGTAAAAAGCCCCTAACACGCAGTAAGTGCTCAATCAGTGTGGTCGTTATTTTAAATAATGCTCCAATAAGTTATCCCCGAGCTCCCCATCTGGGAATTAACTATGCCCTGTCCCCCTAGTCTATGTGTACTCTGGAAACACAAAGCTTCTACTTCTTTTTTTTTTTTTTTTTAAAGTAATCTCTACACCCATCGTGGGGCTTGAACTCACAACCCTAAGATCGAGAGTCACATGCCCTACCAACTGAGCCAGCCAGGAGCCCCACAAAGCTTCTACTTCTAAGGTTTCTACAATTTTTTACAATCTCCCCTGAATCAGCTATTATGTATAAATACGGCAGGCCCTAGCCATGCTTTGCACTTAGTAGGTACTCAGTAAATCAATAAATGCTCGTTTATTTTTTATTTTTATTTTTTGAAAGATTTTGTTTATTTATTTGAGGGGTTGGAGAGAGAGCCAGCATGACTGGGGGGAGGAGCAGAGGGAGGGGGAGAAGCAGACTCCCCGCTGAGCAGGGAGCCCGATGCAGGACTCGATCCCAGGACCCTGGGATCATGACCTGAGCGGAAGGCAGACGCTTAACTGCCTGAGCCACCCAGACACCCCAATAAATGCTTGTTTTAAAGTTGCCTGCCTAATCAAATTCCCAAGCCCTGTAAATGCCACTAAATTCTAGCTCCCATACAATGCCTGGTTAGGCCACCCCCAGTAGACTAGGACATGGGGAGCAATGGGAAGTGGGCTGGGGCCCCGGGACAAGGTGGGAGAGGGAGGCTATGAGGTGTTTTTCTGCTTCCAGGCCACATGGTCAATCTCCTTCTCCTGCCCCTCCCATAGGGCGCTTAAAATTCCACCCTCATCTTTGATTAACCAACAGCTGACATGAGACATGTCTGTTTGTACAGGTCCTCATCCAGCCAGAGAGTATAGGTATTGATTCGCTGAAGCAGGACAATGAACTGTACAGGCTATGACTCTGAATTGTCTAAGAGGACCCTTGAGAGGTGGCCGCATAGGCAAAGGATGTCTCTGTGTGACTCTGGACACATATGCACTTTCCCTTAAATGTCTATACATTTATAGATGTGTATTTGTGGGTAAATACAGGTCCTTGCATCTTCGAGTCCATTCAGTGATTCATTCATTTGTTCATTTATTATTGATTGAGGTCCTACTATGTGCTAGCAGTATGCCAGATGCTGAAGTTACTAAGACATACAAAATTCCTGCCCCCACAGTTTATTTTCTAGTGAGAGAACAAGAGTAAATATGCAAAGGAATAAATAATTCACTTCCAGATTGTGAAAATGCTATTAAAAATAATAAGACAGACTAAAGGAATAGAGAGGACAGGGCATGTAGCCGAAGCTCCTTTAGGCTGGGTGCGTTAGGCAAAGCCTTGAATGCTGAAAACAAGTCAGCCTCAGAAAAAACTAGGAACAGGGCGCCTGGGTGGCTCAGTCGTTAAGCGTCTGCCTTCAGCTCAGGTCATGATCCCAGGGTCCTGGGATCGAGCCCCGCATTGGGCTCCCTGCTTAGGGGGGAGTTTGCTTCTAATCTCTGCCTCCCCCACACCCAGCTTGTGCTCTCTCTCAAATAAATAAAATCGAGAGAGAGAGAGAGAGAGAAAGAAAGAAAGACAAACCTAGGAACAGAGCACCCACGGCAGAGGAAACAGCACATGCGAAAGCTCAGTAGAACTGCTTTAGGACCAGCCACTCTAGGGATTATGTCTTTTTGAAGCAAATTTTAATCAGCTCTTATTGCATATACACATTTATGTCTTTCCATCGCTCTTAGAATCGAGTCCAGCTCCTCACTGGGGTCTCCCCCTGGCTTCTTTAGTTCCTTGAATGAGACAAACTCTTTCTGGCCACAGTGCCTTTGCACAGTCTGTTCCCCCCCCACCTTAAATGCTGTTCCCTATCCTTGTTCTCTAGTTAAAGCTTATATCCTTTAGATGTCAGGAAGCCTAGGGTGGTCCACCCCTCTCCCTTCCACACTAAATCAGGTTCCTTTGTTATATGCTTTCACATTACCAAGTTGCTTTAGTCAGATCCCTTATCTCACTTGGTAATTATGCATTCATTTTTGTGCTTATCTGATGTTAGTATCGGACTTCCCCACCAGAATTACAAGCCTTGGGAGAGCTGGGCTCTTGTCTGCATCCCCAGCTGTTAGCACAGTGCCTGGTGCTTGTAAGGTACTTAACAAATGTTTACTGAATAAACACTTATGGATGCTGGGGTCAGCTCTGGGCCCCACCGCTCAGAGTCCTCAGTGACACACGAGGCATCACAGAGGAGGAAAACAGGATGGTGAAGGCACTCAAAACCACACACTAAAAGGGCCTGGGGGTAGGGTGCAGGGCTGCTCAGCCCTGCGGAAAAATAAAGCCTCAGGGGGCTCCAGGGGCTCCAGGGACAGCCTTGAAATTCCAGGAGGCCTGGCACCTGCCAGAGGGAGACCACATTAATAAGGAGCCGGAAGGTGAAGGGCGGGGGTGGGGCTCCCTCTAAGGAAGGTCTTATAATCGTGAGACTTGTCCGGAGTGGCACGGGTGCCTTAGAAAGTAGTGAGTTCCCTGTCCTTGGAGGCCCCTGAAGGCAGACAAGAGAGGAGAGAGACCCTGAAGCCTTCATTTCCCTGCCAGAGAACTGCAATGAAGGGTCTCCAGGGGGTCAGGCCCCTCGACCCTATGGCTAGGCAGTCCCTTCAGCTGCAAAATAGAGGCACCAAAGGGTACAGCATGGAGTCAGGAGTTGGGGGGGGGCAGGGTTGGAGCAGGGTTGTTTTTCAGCTTCATTCTGGGTGCCTGCTCTTCCCCCTCCTCCCTGCTTTGTTCTAACAGGGCCTGGGAAGGAGGGGAAGGAGGGGAAGGGAGTAGAGGTAGGGGTGGCTCTTCCGGTATGTCTTAAGTGGCTCCCCAGCTGGAGCATAGTGCACATTTTAAGTGGAGTTTACAAACAATAGATCTCTCTAGGGCTTGGAGGGGAAGGAAGCTGAAATTCAGGACCATTCTGTGAATTCCCAAGTTCTTTTTGTCCATTGTATGGGGAACAATGCTGTTTGTTCTGTGCATTCACTCAAGGTGGGGGGTGGGGGATAGTTAGGCCCCAGCATTCTGAGGTTCTTGGAGGGGCCGGCTGCCCAGGAATGGGGGACCCTCTCAGGGAAGGGGGGAAGCTGGAGAACGTGGAGAACCTGAAGGTGGGCCCCCAGGGAGGTGGGGAAGCTGCAAGTCTGGTCAGGTGGGCTTGAATTCCAGGGAAGCCTCCCAGATAGAAAGAATTGCTTCCCTTCCACTCCTCCCTACCCTTTCCAGGGGATTCCAACTTTCCAAGACTTCTAATACAGACCTGCTATCCAAAGGCTGCATGTGATGGGGGTGGGGTAGAGCTGCTTATTTACCAAGTGACCTTGGATAAGTCATTTCCTCCTTGAGGTCTTACCTTGCCTTGTTTCCAAGGTTGAGGGTTGGGCCCCGATTCAGACACTGCCAATTCAGACACTTCTTGGACCAAAGCTAGTTGCCCTCCTCTATTCACCTCCTCGGAAATCTCGCCAAGCCTGGGTCCCTCCCTGACCTCCAGACTGGAGCCCAGAAGAGGCTGTGCATCCTCAGAGTGAAGGAAGTGAGAGCCCCAAGTTCGGTCATACAACCTCACTAATAAGAATATCCCTACTTATTACATACATTATCTCATGCTGCCTGGATTCAAAGCCCTGCTCTCCCCCTAGCAGACTCACCTTAAGCTCTCTGAGCCTCAGTTTCCCTTCTGCAGAAGAGACATGGCAATAGTGACATCTACCTCAGTGGGCCGTTCTGAGAACGAAACATCACATTTAAGCACTGTGTCTGGAAGGGATGCAGGGCTCAGAGATGTCCACCACATACCTGAATATAATTATTATCTCTGCTTTTCAGATGACAAAATCAAGGCTCCGAGAAGGAAGTAGCATGCAGTGAGTAAATTAGGACATTATGATTCAAACCCAGGTCGTTTGATTCTGAGGCTGAGATGCTGACCATGCTCAGGGCCTCCTGCAGGGATGGGACTGCTGCCTGCTGAAGCAGGCTCCTCCTGACTTTCCAACAGCACCTGCCAATGCCTGAAAGGCCAAGTTTCTTTCTCCCAGCCAGGGCAGTTGCATTGTTTAACCAGGGCTGGGGTGTGGAAGACCTCTCTAGCTCTTCTCATAATCACACTGTAAATTAAAATCCCCCTACCCCTCTTGCATTTGCAAGGCAGTGCCTCATACAGAACGGACACAGGGTCAGGAGCAGCCTTAATGCTCCTGGGCTGAGCTCCAGGGCTGAGCTACAGTTTGTCTGGTCCTGGAGAGAAAAACCGGAGCCTGGAGGCTGAGACCTGGCACTGTTGTGCTCTAGGGTCATGGGCTCATCAGGGCACCTGTCTGGGGCCTGGATGGTCACAGAACTAGAGCTGGGAGGGACACAGGTCCAGGAACGGAGACAGAACTGGGAATGGGAGGAGCAGAGGACCAAGCCTTGGGGGCCCAAAGATGGGGGGACACTGAGCCGTGGCTCTCTCCCATCCCTCTAGTCCAGCCCTGTTCCCACCGCCGCTCTCAGCATTTCTCTCTCTGGCTCATGGATCTCCACCCTAAAGGAGGAGAAAAAGGGAGGAATGGGGGAGAGAAAGCCGGACGAAGCGGTCCGCTTCGCCAGGTTAAGTAGTTCTTGTTCTATGAATGAAGGTGATGTGGGTTCAGGGTGGGGGAGGCAGGCGGAGGGAAGCACTGGGCAGGGCAGCCTGGGATGGGGTTGCCATGGGAACAGCAGCCTGTCAGGAGCCCTGCCTTCAAAGCTGAGGTGCGGGTGTTGCAGGTTCCTAGGGGAGGCGGATGGCGTGTGCATGTCTGGGGTGGAGGAGCAGTTCTGATGTGAGCCCCCTGGGACTCCAGCTCCTGGATTCCAGATCAAAACCCTAACCTGAGAGGGAAGCGGCGTCTCGCGATGTTTCCTGGCAGACACCCCTCAGCCTCAAACCCTCTCTTGCTGAATATAAGGCAGGGATGGGGGTGTAATCTGCACTGGGGGAAGGCTGCGATGCAGGTCCTTCTGCCAACACGGCTCTCTCACTTCAAGTGGGGCAGGAGGGAGGGGGAGTGCTTTGTTTTCTAGGCTTGGGTTCGGGGCCGGGCTCCACAAGGACGTGGTTACCTGAGGCCTCTGGCTCCAATTCCCCAAGGGGGGCTGGGAGCCTGGGAGCCTGGGGGTAGGGCTTAGAGCGAAGCGCAGGGGGCTGTGTGTGAGCTCTCCAACTGCGCACTCTCTCCCACCACCCACCACTGTGACCCTCTGGCCACTAGGGGGGGCCATGGCCCAGCATCCATAGGAAGTGAGGGAGGGAGGGACAGGTCAGTTCTGAGACCCAAAGTGGCCTTGAGGCAGCGTGATGGACAAGAGGAGGGCTCAGTGGTATTTGCTTTTCATGAGGTTGGCCCAGCTAACTCAGGCCCCAGCAAAACCTGAGGGTCTTTGGGAGGCATCTAGCACCCTGCCGCTGCCCATTCAATCCTGGCCTTCTCAAGCTGGATGCCCAGCTCTCGAGGGCATTTAAAGCAGCTCTCAAGCCCCTACTACTCACCAGCACTGTGCCGGGCGTCGTAAGGGAGTTGGGATGAAGCGGGGAGACGGCTGCTTACACGGGGCACAGTAGCAAGGGAAAATGGCGGCCCTCGAGTCATGAAAAACTGGGTTTGAGCCCTCGCTTTGTAATTGGGTGAACTTAGCCAACTTATTTAACTTGAGCCTTGGCTTCCTCATCTGTAAAATGGTGATGATAATGGTACCGAGCTCATGGAGTTGTGGGGAGAATTAAATGAGAAAATGGGCGTAAAGCCTTTAGTGGAGCATCTGGTGCGGAGGAAACCCTCAGTAAAGGCAATTACTGTTATTAGAAGTGAACCATGCGAGTGCTAGCGTGGAGCCAGAGGCCAAGTGGCAAGGAGTCCCGGAAAAAAGGACAAATCAATCTGGTGAGAGAATCAGGGAAGGCTTCTTGGATGTGGTGACTAATGTGAGCCTGAAGGAAGGATAGGACGGCTATAGTTGGGGAAGGCCAGGAAGGGTGTACCAGGTAAAAGGATCTTCAATGAGGAAAGGCATTTAGAGCTCTTACTTTATTTTATTTAATCCTTGCTGCACAAATTGGCAGCCCCGGGTCTCCTCAGGGCACCTCTCTCTCCTACATGCCTACTTCCAGAAGCTCTCCCACCAACCAGGAACCCAACCCTGGGCTCCCTCGTCTTGCCCCTCCCCCTCTTCCTTTCTCTCTCACTCCACTTTTCCCCTCTCCTTCTTCCCCATAGGGAAACTGGCTCAGAGAGAGCAAGTAGCACGACTAGTGACCACTGCCCTGGGAGGCTTGGCTCCACCAGGGGCCGTTTTGCCTGGCACTGTCTGGAGAAGGGTGGTCGCGACTGGGTGACAGGGAGACTCTACTAGCTCCTAGTGGGTAGAGGCCGGGGATGCTACTAAACATCCTGTGATGCACAGGACAGCCCCCACAGCAGAGAACTGCCTTGTCCCATATGTCGCCCGTGCTGAGGCTGAGAAGCCTGGCTCATAGCCGAGAACTGCCGCTGGGGGGAAACTCGGCCCTCCCCCGCCCCCGCCCCCCGCGTCACATCTGCAAATCACCCCCCATCCCCTCCCTCATCGCTCCCCTCTATCGAGTCCGGCCCCGCAGCACCCTCTGGCCTCCCACTCCCACCACTCGGCGGCCTGTGCCCCTTCCCCTGGGGTCGCGCCCCCCTTTTATCCTGTCCCGCGGCAGGGGCTGCGCCGGCCCGTCAGGCAGGAGTCCGCCCGCGGGCTGCACGAGGCTTCGGGACCGAGCTGCCCGCGCACTCGGCGCTGCCGGCGCACTGATTGGCCGAGGCTGCTGTTTCCATGGTGATCCCCAGCAAAGCCCGAGGCTCCCCTTGCCAGCCCGCCCCGCCCCCCCCCCCCCAGGCCCTATTCAGCGGCGAGAGCAGCGACAGGCAGGTTAATAAAACGGCAGCCGCGTGAGGAGCCGGGCTGTGGGCCGAGGTCCCAGCGTGGTGGCCTGCCCAGAGGAGGGCGGGGGTGGGGAGCCGGGAGCTGGCCTGCCGCCCAGTCAGCACCCTCCCAAGGCCAGCCAATCGAGGCGACGGTACCCACAGCGGGTGCCGGGGCTGCACCGGCCCTGGGGTGCTGGGGCTTTAGCCCCCTGCGGTGCCTCTTCCTGCAGCGGCCTCTGGGGGCAGTGTCCCTGCGGCCTTCGGGACCACTGCACCCCAAGTCTGGAATGGGAGGAATCCTGGGGGTGGGGATGGGAGAGGGAGGAGATGGGGATGGGGCAAAGGAGAGAAATGGCAGTGAAAGGTTGGACCGGGGAATCAGGAAAGAGATCGGGTGAGATGGGGATGAGGTGGGAGGGAAGTCGGGCTCGGGAAGGGAGAAAACGATGAAGGAAATATGGACCGAGCTGAGGGTCAGGCGGGGGGACGAAGGAAGAAGGTGGATGGAATGGAGGGTGGAGTCTGGCAGATCGTGGGGACAGAGATGAGGGCCACCATGAGGACAGAGGGGAGCTGGTGGAGGGTGCAGATGGGGTTGCTGGTAGCAGGTGGCAGGGAGAGACTGGGACGGGAGGGAGCGGAGGCGGAGATGACCAAGAACGGAGCAGGAGGAGATGGGCAGGCGCCAAGGGTGAGGTCAGGAGGCTGTGGGGACAGGCACAGCCTCTGGCTCACTCACCACTTAAGCCCCCCCCCACCCCCCGCCCCCAGGCTGGCCAGAGCGCCGCTGTAAGTAGAGGCTCGCTGCATAGCCTCTGATGCTCCCAACTTATCTGTGGAATGAGTTGCTCGTGTGGGAACTGGCGGGCCTGGGGTGCTGGGAGTGTGTTTGCACCGGAAGCAATGACCACGGTCCCGTGCTACTGTCAGCTGCCAATATCAACACTGATGGCTTCTCATTCAGTACTTGCAATAATTCTTTGAGGCAGACACAATTACCCTTTGACAGAGGTTCAGAGAAGTAGAGTAACTTGCCCAAGGCCACACAGCTCTGATCCCTGCCTCAGATATGGTGAAGACCTGTTCAGCTTCGGTGTCCAGACACGGGCATTTCTGGCCAGAGACCCAAACCGCACAGATTGGTAGCAGGAGAGGACAGGGAGCTCTCTGTCACAGGGGCTCAAGGATGCAGTCTGG
Source organism: Leptonychotes weddellii (assembly GCF_054177405.1). NCBI lineage: Eukaryota > Metazoa > Chordata > Mammalia > Carnivora > Phocidae > Leptonychotes > Leptonychotes weddellii. Next base: position 109,593,437 of record NC_138375.1, read on the forward strand.
CTGTGATGCTGAGCTGGGTGTCAGGCTTCTGGGTTGCCCTGCCCAACCCAGTGACTCACTGGCTGCTTGAGTCAGTTTCCCCAGCGGGGAGAGAGGCTGGGTTTGCTGCCGCGTGGGGGCATCACTGTGGTCCCAGCTCCCTCCCTGCGACAGACACCCAGAAACCCTGTAACAACACTTCCAGTGCCAGCCCTGAGGTCACCCATTGTGAGACAGGGCGCAGAGCCCACAGCCGGTGCCCGGGTCTGGAGTGAAAACAGAAGAGCTCGGCTCTGCCATCTGTGGTGTGGCCTTGGGGAGATGACTTAATTTCCCCGAGCCTCAGTTTTCCCATCTATAAAATGGAGGAAACTGTACTTTGCTGGGGTGGTGATGCAGATTAGAAGATGTCTGTGAGCCAACTGGCACAGAGAAAGTTCTCTGGAGATGCTGGGTCCCGGCTCCCCGGAGCCAGGGTGCCTCCTCAGACGCTTCTGTTTCTCCTGGGAAATGTGGGATTCCTTCTTCTGGGCCTCAGAGGGGAGAAGGGACCTCCTGCCGGCCTAGTGCGCCTGTGTGCGTGCTCACCACTGCCAGAGGACTCCGTGTGAGAGGTGGAAACCACATTTGCATAGGCCTAGAAAAAGAGGGGCAACAGGTAAGCCACATGTGGTCAGATTTCTTTTTTTTTAAATCTCCTGAGAAGGGATGGATGATGTATCCAGGCTGAAGGCATGAGGGGGGACTCTGCCCATCACATCACCTCCCCCCTACTGCCAAGGGAGCGAAGGCCGCTGAGAGAGGCCAGGCCAAGGGATGAGAGCACAGAGGCTTCCAGGCCCGCGCTGACCAGCCACTGCCCCTCCAGCCTGCTCCTGGCCAGTAGGACTGTGGGAGGCCCGGCCATTCCAACAGCTAGGAGCCCAGGCCTGGGAGGGCAGAGGCGGCTACAGCAACCTGAGCACTCGATAAGCCATTAATTCTTAATAAACGACAGGCTGTGCATTATTTAACAATAATGATACTTTCTGTTCCATTATAGATTAAAACACTGGCCTCTTCTTATTAATCCTGCATTTCAAAAGCTTGTAAATCCTGTGCAGCCGGAGGAGATAAAAGCCGGCTCATCCCCATCCCGGGGCTGACAGGCTTGCACCAACACAGGGTGGCTCAGTGGCCAGGCTTGTGTGCGCACACGCGCGTGCCCTGGGCCCACCCGCCGGCCACCAGCCACCAGCCGGGGTCATAGCCAGGAGAGAGGGGCACAGCTGCAGGTGGGGGGCGGCCTCCACTCTCCCAGTCTCCTGTCTCTCCCTTTCAGCATTTTTCTCTGATTTTCTTTTTCTGTTTATCTTGCATCTCCCTCTCTCTGTACATTGCTCTGGTTTCTCTTCTTCCTTTTTCTTCTCCTCTTGTCCTCTTCTACCCACCCTCCCACTCACGGATCACCTCCCTCTCCCTCCTTTACCTTCACACCTTTTAACTGAACAGATCCACAATATGTACAGACTCTATTCCCATATGGTCTTTGCTTTTCTCAGGGGTCCTCTGAGGGGTGGGGTGGGGAGAAGGGAACAGAACTCCGAGAAGGAAAAGAAGGAGTACAGAAAAGAAGGGTGGGGCAGAAAACCCTGAGACACCCCCACGCCGGCAGGCTGGGCAGGTTCTGATCCTGAGCCCTCCTGACTCAACCCTGAGAGCTGCACAGTGCAGTCCTGAGGGATGCTCAGTGCCCCTCCGTATTACCTCCAGGCTCTGTGTACACTCCCCTCAGGGACAGGAAACTCACTTCCTCAGGAGGCAGCCCCTTTTATTGCAGCAAAGCTCCTCTCACTCAAGAGAGCCTTCAGTAGGAGCCCATATTCACCCCCAGTCCCCCTCTAGCAAGTAATAGGCCTTCAGGAATCTGAAGCCAGCCATTCCAGCCCCCAGAGACCCCCAGTCTCACTGACTGAACATTCCTCTAGCCCTCAAGGGTCAGAGGGTTGAGTTCCCTCTTCAGCCTGGTTCCCCTGGCCCTGCGTGTCAGAGAACTGTTAAAGGTGGCCCCAAAGCTGGCCACAGCCCTTTTCGTGGTGCAACCAGAACAGAGGTCAGTTCGACCCGCCTCCCAAGTGGGGATCACAAACCATAACTGAAGGCGTGGGAAGAAAACTCACTCTGATCTTGAACGTCTCTCCAAGGTCATTGTAAAAAATACTGTGTGTCATCAGTTACTGAACTTTGACTACACACTAGGTGTGCCTTTTATATCCCTTATCTCATTCAGTCCTGTGAGGTCCATTCTAATGTTATTGCCATTTTGCAGATTAAGAGACAGACTTGGAGGTATTAAGTTAACTTAGCCATGGTCACACAACTAAGTAAGAGGTGAAGCCAGAATTTGAACCAGATACTGTCTGACTCTGAAGCATTTAGATTCAGTCGGAGACTGCAGCCCTAGAGGGCTAACCTCAGATGTTCTCCCCAGCTATTTGGGACTAAAAGTGTCTTCTTGGTCCCCTAGGCCCCCAAAGTCAGGGGGACTGGTGTCCCTGAAGCTAACCTGTCTCCAGGATTGGACTAATAGTGTCCCACTGTGGGCTTTCCAGGTAGAGACAGATTAGGTGGAGGATTCCTGGAGGCTCTACTTGTACACGTTGGACATTTCTTTAGGTCAAGGTAAAAGAGATGGTCCCTAAGACCTACTGATGGCTCCCATGCGAGCCAGGCTCTATCATCTTCTTAATCCTCACTACAATATTGTGCAAGGGGTATTAGCCCAATTTTAAATAGTGGCAAACTGAGGATCAGAGCAGTTAAGTCAATGGTATTCATGCTAACCCCTTCCTCAGGAGTCTTGGAGCTTGACTGTAATGCTCCTTCCTCCCTTCTTTCCCTTTTTTCTTTTAAGTAATCTCCACCCAGCATGTGGCTTAAACTCACAACCCTGAGATCAGGAGTCACACGCTCTGCCAACCGAGCCAGCCAGGTGCCCCAGACTGTGATGCTTCTTTAGAGTTGTGTGGGTGCGTGTGCATGTGTGAGTGCGTGTGTGTGTGTGTGTGTGTGTGTGTGTGTGTGTGTGTAGAGGGTAAATGAGAGGAACAGGGATTGGCTTTAAGATATACCGAGTTGGGGGCACCTGAGTGGCTCAGGTGGTTAAGCATCTGCCTTCGGCTCAGGTCATGATCCCGGAGTCCTGGGATCAAGCCCCGCATCAGGCTCCCTGCTCAGTGGGGAGCCTGCTTCTCCCTCTGCCTCTGCCTCTCTCTCTCTCTCTCTCTGACTCTAATGAATAAATAAATAAAACATTTAAAAAAAAAAAAAGATATACCGAGTTGGACAGGGGAGGTGAGCAACTTTCTTCCTTTTTTGAAATACACAAATGGGAAATTTAACTTGATCCCTTGTGGTTTCCGGGCCAACCCCTGAGTGAAGTCAGAAAGCTTTTGCAAAGGAAAATTTTATCCATTTTCTGGTTTTTATGGGGCTTCCTCAATGAGCATAACCTCTCCTGTTGGTGCTTAGAGAGGATTTCTTTGCGTGCCCCACAGTGACGCCGTGTAATCTCCCAAAAATATGGTACTAATATTCGCCGGGTTAGGGTTAGTTATTTTTATGTCTTTGTCATTTTGTTTCTGGGCAGCTCTTTCTGTCGCCTGGAAAGGACACGGCGGACACTTTATTTCCAGAGTCATATTTTTTAATTTGATCAAAGCAAATTTCACTCGTTCTCTGTATAAATTATTTAACTAATTTCTTTTAGGTTAAATGTCTCAATAGGAAGATAGAAAGTCTTTCCATCACATTTTCTTCCAGGATTTTAATCAGCTCCTCTAGATTGTATGAACTTCTTGCTCATCCTCCATCCTTCTCTGTCTTCACGGCTCCCTCCCTCCCTGCCCCCCCCAACCATTCCTCTCCACACTCGGCCCCCAACTCCTCCTGGGCCCCCTGGCCCCATCCCTGCTCCCGTTCTTCTATGACTCTGGGTAGGAGGAATGGGGGGGCAGTTGGAACATGCAGGGCCCTGCAACACACAGCGAACCCCTCCAGTTCGACAAATTACCAACAGGCACCTTTGCTCTGGGCAGACATGGCCCAACAGGCCCCAGGTGGCCAGCAGAACGAGGGCTAAGAGTCAGGCCCTGCACGGCCCCTGAGCCGTCTATGCAACCCCAATTCCTGCTCCCCCATTCTTCCCCCCAGACCTGTAGTCGCCTGCCGAATTTAAATGCAAGAGACTCTCCCCAAATTCCAGCTCTGTTTTCTAAAGAAAAATTCCATCTTACTCTCCCCAAATTCCAACTCTGTTTTCTAATGAAAAACTCCATCTTACTCAATCAATTGCTCCTTGTCACAGGCCGGTTTCCTCAGTGTCTTGTTATTATTATTATTATTTTTTAAGATTTGTTTATTTAGTTGAGAGCAGGGGAGGGGCAGAGGGAAAGATTCTCAAGCAGACTCCCCGCTGAGCGGGGAGCCTGTCGCGGGGGCTCCATTTAGCAGCCCTGAGATTCTGACCTGACCTGAAAGCAAGAGTCGGGTGCTCAACTAACTGAGCCACCCAGGCACCCTTCCCAGTGTCTGATTTCCCAGGTCTGGCTCCCTCAGCCCCAAGCCTGATGCCTCACTCGGATACTAAGTGCAGGGCTGGGGGTGGGGGCTGAGAAGTGGGTTCTGCAGAGGAGGGAGGGGCTGGGCTCTGTCGGGGGCGGGGGGTGGGGGCAGCCTCTCGAAGCAGCCCCATCTCTGGCCCCAGGCCCTGTCAGGAGGAGCCAGAACCAGCAGAGCAAGCTCATTCCCAGCCCCTGCCTACACAGACTCTCCCTCCCTCCACATCACATTGTTTCAGCCCAGAACAAATCTCCTGTGGGAATTCCCTTTTCTCTTACTTTTAAAACATACAGTAATTAACAAACTAATGCTATGAACTGCGACAAGAGGAAATTCCAACAAAATCACTGCAGAGTCCACAAGCAGTGGGTCTGGTGGCAGGTCTCAGCTCAGTGTGGAAGGGAGGAGCCCCGCCTGGCCCTGGTGTCATCATCATCAGGGCTGAGGGACCCTGGGGGGAGGGGCTCTGAGTCCTCAGCAGGTCCATCCAGGACTCCGGTACAGCTGCAGTATTTCCTGTGTAGGAAGAGTCAGGATCCCGGCCATTCTTCCAGGCCCGGAGGTTTGCTCTTTTATGAAATCCTTAAATAATAGAGCTGTGGCCTAAAGCTGACCCGGGCAGGTCTGCAAGGCCACGGCCCCTGCTCCGGAACAGGCCCAGTGACTTCCCTTGAAGGTCAGACAAGGTCTGAAAGGCCTCGGGGGGGACGTGGCTTGAAAGAGAGCCTGGGCGAGGATGTGCTGGACAACTGGGGTCTCCTCCCCTGGCCCCGCAGAAGCATCCTCAGGATCACCCTATCCGTCCTCTGGCTGTGCTTCGGGCACAGTCAGGCTGACTGTCTCCGTGAGGGAGACTTTGCTCAGGTACAGCCAAGGACCCCCGGAAGGAGTGGGCTCGTTGCCGCCTGACTGTCTGGAAGTCTGTTTGCAGTCGGACTTGAGACCTTGATACGTCAGCACTGTGTCATTTCCTCTGGTGAGTTCTTAGCAAGCCTGGTCCATGAATTCCAGGGGCCCTTCCCACCCTTGCCTCCTCTTCTAGGTTTCACCATGTCCCCTGTTGTCCTTTGAATCTCCTTCCGCCATCAGGCAGCCAGGGTGAGCAGGAAGGACAACCTGCTCTCATTCTCCCTCCCAAGATTTTGTTTTCCCTTGCAAACTGACAAATATCTGCTTGGAGCTTTTAGAACTTCTGTTCAGTAACAGAGGTTGTTTTATTATCCCCACTTTACAGATGAAGAAACCAAGGCTCAGAGAGGTTAAGTGACTTGTTCGAGATCACACAGCTGTCAAGACGCAGCATCAGGACTCAAGTCGCACATTATGCTTTCCCGTAGGACTGTCTTCCTTGACGCCCCTTGATTCTCAGGTGAATGAATACTCCAGGTGAGAGGACATAAAATCAACTTTCCTTTCTCTCTGTGACCAGGCTGGGCCTGGGGAATGAATAAAAAAAGGAAAAGAGAGCTCATCTCACTTCCCCCTTACAGGAGCGTTATGAGTTGGATGCTATCCTCACACAGGTTATACACATGGGGAAACTGAGGCTTGGAGAAGGGTAGCGCTCCGCCCGAGGTCACAGGGCTGCTGGTAGTCAAGCCAGCACTTAAAGCAGGCCTGTCTGACTCCAGAGCCCACCCCTGCCTTGAGCCACTTGCCGGAAGAGTGAGACACACTGACTTGAAGTCAGCGACAGTGAGTCCAGCCAGGGTGAGCGGGGAGTCCGAGAACCTCATTAGGAGTGAAGCTGCCATACATGTCAAAAACCCCGGCTGCCCAGCCAGCCCCACTCGGCTTCCAGCGCACAGTGTAAACATCCTTACTAATTCACCAAACTCAATCACGTTACCGTGATGGATTTTCCCATCATTACTCCTGAGTGAGTGACAACCTGCTCAGACACTTGCCTTCCCCGCTGCCTTCGGAGCATTTCAGAAATCAGAATGCTTTGCTCCCTAAGTTGATTTCAACTTGTCCTAAAGTCATTTTAATTGGTGAAGCATCAGAGGCAATTTGGGTAACTTTCTGAGAGCCCTGTTCCGCCGGCACTGAGCTGGGGGAAGGGGGGGTCTCAGAGGCCACCCTGGCCCCGGGGTGGCACTTTCCCCTCCTCTGATTGGTCAGGAGACTGCACTCCACGCTTTATTTTCATGTTTCTTGCTGAGGTTCCTACCGCTGGTTCCTGAGGATAACAAGATTCATTTTCTCAATGGCTCTGACAGATAGGATTGTTATTGTTATTACACTCATATACCACCTTTCCTCCGAGGAGTTTAAGGCGCTTTACAAATTTGAAAATTATCTAATAATCTTCCAGCAACTCTGAGAGAGGGGGAGAAGTTGCAGCCAGAGAACCCCCACACCCCTCACTCTGAAGACTGGGAGGGAGGGCGGCTATGTTGGGTTGGGGGCACTTGGGGCCGGGAGCCTCTGAAGGTCTCTTTCCCCCTTTCGAATAAGGAAGAGGAAGATGTCTGGGTGGGAAGAGGGAGAGAGGAAGGAAAAGAGAGAGGGAGGGAGGGAGACAGGCCCAGCTCCAAAGGACAAAATCCAAAGGGAGGAAGCTCGGGCAAGGAGAGTTTTCTTTAAAGACACAAGAAATGAGATGAAGCAGGAGGCTCCCAGGGGCTTGCGGGGAAGAGAGCCGAAATTCAAAATGGAAATCTACCAAAGCAGCACTAGGGTGGTTGCTCAGGCATGAGAACACGGGCAGAAATATCACGAGAACCCAAACTGCAAATTTAGGTGGCTGCTTTTAGGTGGGTGTGGGAAGCCTCTGTGGACCTTTTTTTTTTTTTAACCCGCAAGCTGAGAGGGGTGGCATTAGGTCTCTCCCAGCCTGGCGTCCTATGATTCGGTCTTCCTTTAAATTTCCTCTTGCCAGAGGTGGTCCCAGTCACGGCAGCACCTTTACTAAGCGTGAAGGGAAAGCTACTATCAAAATGATGGAGGACTCAACTGTATTGCCATTCTTTTCTTTTTTTTTTTTTTTTAAGATTTTATTTATTTATTTGACAGAGAGATAGACAGAAGAGCACAAGCAGAGGGAGTGGCAGAGGGAGAGGGAGAAGCAGGCTCTGCACTGAGCAGGGAACCCGATGCGGGACTCGATCCCAGGACCCTGAGATCATGACCTGAGCCGAAGGCAGTCGCTTAACCATCTGAGCCACCCAGGCGCCCGCCATTATTTTCTTGAGAAGAAGGCATGCAGACCCCACCCTCTTGGAGGCTGTCCTTTTGGGATTAGGGATGTGTGATGGTTCTAGGCTGTAGCCCTTTGGAGACCAAGTATAGTGTTGTGCTGAAGAGCTGGGCTCTGAGATCAGCCAGTGCAGTGACCTGGGGCAGATGACATAAGCACTCCGAGCCTCAGTTTCCTCATCTGTTCAAGGAGAGCGGTAGCGCTTGGCTTCTGTGGATGCTTGAGGATGAACTGAGTGGATGTATGTACAGTGCCTGGCACAGTCAGCCATGAGGATGGCGAAGAGGAGGGGGAGGGGACGAGGATGCTGACCACAGGGTATGATGTTGTGCTTTATAGTAAATTCATCTTTGGTCTTTGTCCATTTCTGGCACAGAGTTCCTAAAACCCTTGGAATTTCTTAAGTGAGGAGTGCTACAAAGGTGTTGTTTGTTATGTTAATGAATGACTTTTGGAAAGTCCCTAGGTCACCTAAGGATGCGGGCTTGTTGCCAGGGGAACCAATCCTGTGATTAGGGGAGGGGGGAGGGGCTGGAGAATGATTCCAATCACCAGAGGCCAATGATTTAATCATGCGTGCCTACCTAACGACGCCTCCATAAGACCCAAAAGGACAGGGTGCGGAGAACTTCCTAGTTGGTGAACACGGTGGAGGCGCTGGGGAGTGGCCTGGAAGCTCCACACCCCCCACCCCCTTGCCCTGTGCCTCTCTTTCATCTGTCTGCTCCTGAGTTACAGGTGACCCTTGAACAACATGTCTTTAAATGGCATGGGTCCTCCTATACGCGCATTTTTTTCGATGGATACGGGGTAGTACTGTAAATGTATTTTCCTTATGATTTTCTTTTTTTTTAAAAGAATTTATTTTTTTGACAGAGAGAGACGCAGCGAGAGAGGGAACACAAGCAGGGGGAGTGGGAGAGGGAGAAGCAGACTCCGGCTGAGCAGGGAGCCCGATGCGGGGGCTCGATCCCAGGACCCTGGGATCGTGATCTGACCTGAAAGCAGACGCTTAATGACTGAGCCACCCAGGCGCCCCTCCTTATGATTTTCTTAATGTTTTCTTTTCTCTAGCTCTCTTTATTGTGAGAATACAGTACATAATACTTATATAAGATATACAACACACAAAATATGTGTTAATTGCTTGTTTATGTTATTGGGAGATTTTGTGATTAACAGTAGCCTATTAGTAGTTAAGTTTTGGGGGAGTCCAAAGTTATGGGCGGATTTTCAATTGCATGGGGCAGGGGTTGGTGCCCCTAACCTCCTGTATTGTTCAAGGATCAACTGTCTATCCTTTCATAATAAACCAGTAATCTAGTAAGTAAAATATTTCTCCGCGTTCTGTGAGCCTCTCTAGCACATTAATCAAACCCAGAGAGGGGGTCATTGGAACCTCCAGTCTGGTTGGTTGGTCAGGAGCACAGGTGACAACTTGGACTTGTGATCAGCATCTGAAGCAGGGTTGGAGGGGGGCAGCGAGTGGGCCCAGGGCCCACCTCCTCAGCCCCAGGACTGTAGCACTGAGGCCTTAACCTGTGGAATGTGATGCTGTCTCCAGCTTGATACTGTCAGAATTCAGTTGAATTGTTGGACACGCAGCTGTGTCCGAGAATTGTTGGGTGAAGAAAGCCCCCTTCCTGCACTGGAATTGGGTTTAGAACCCTTTACAAGGCTCCCCTTGCCTTGAGCTTCTTTTATTTATTTTTTAAAGATTTATTTATTTGAGAGAGAGAGAGAACACACAGAGGGAGGAGCAGAGAGAGGGAAAGAGAATCTCAAGCTGACTCCCTGCTGAGTGTGGGGGAGGGGCTTGATCTGATGACCCTGAGATCATGACCTGAGCCAAATGCAAGAGACAGATGCTTAACGGAGCCATCCAGGCGCCCCCCTTCTATTTGTTTTTTGGGGTTTTTTGTAAGATTTTATTTAAGTAATCTCTACACTCAGCGTGGGGCTTGAACTCACAACCCTGAGATCCAGAGTCGCATGCTCCATGGACTGAGACAGCCAGGCGCTCCCCCCTTGAGCTTCTTCTAAAGCCCTCCTGCAGTTGGCAGGCGGCGGATTCGGGTGGGGAGGGTGAGCCAGAGGCTGGAGACACAGCATGATGGTCTTTGAGGCACCTATTCTTCATTGTGTCCCCACCCCAGGCCCACCAGACCATGGCTCTCACCCTAATCCCATTGGCCGCTCTCTCCCCAGGGCCCTTAGCTTCCCCTGCAGGCTTAACTGATCCTGGAGGCGCCAGCTGGCTGCATCCCGCTCCGGCCACCTCTCCGAGTCTCCACCACCGGGGCTCCGACAAGGCTCCTTAGTGAGCCCAGTCTTTGGAGGAGGCCTGGGGCCCCTGCTGCTTTGACGAGTGTGGGGCTACCCTCTGAGGAGCCCAAAGGAAGATGCTAGGAGGTGGAAGTAATGTTGCAGACCAGAGTGTGAAAGGCAGTTGGGGGAGGAGGGCAGTATAATTCAGGGCAGTGAGCTGGAGAGAGAACAGAGACACTTTTAAGGGTGGAGAGAGAATTTGAGAGGGGGAAGCCCTGTAGTTCTCTCAAATCCTCCTGCTGACATAAGACATAGTAGGTTCTCACTAGATGGGAGCTATTACACACACACACACACACACACACATTTTTCAAATAATTAAGAAATTCCAAACACCCAGCCCTCTAAGACGCTGCAGAGCTGGTACCTACCTACCATCCCTCCCTCCATCCATCCATCCCATCTACCATCCATTCATTCAATAAGTATTGATTAAGCACCAACTCTGTGCCAGACCCTATTCAAGGCACTGTGGTACAGCAATGAGCAAAAACACGCATGGACCCTGCCCTCCCAGAGTTTAGAGTCCAGCGAGGGACATAGACTTGAAACAGGCAAGCACACAAATAAAGAGATGATTTCAAAAGTGTCTTCTTCATTCCATCATGGATTTAACAATATCTGGAAGAACAAAACTAGGGAGGCCACCTCTAGACGGGTGGCCAGGGACGCCTCTTTGTGCGAAGGCTGGTTCAGGTAAGATGTAAAGCCTGAGTGGCAATTGGCCCGGGGCAGGTTGGGGAGGGAAGGTTCTAAGTAGACCCACAGAGTCAGCAGGGCCTGGGCCATGAATGGGAAGTTCCTGAAGGAGAGTGATCTAATATAAGTTTTTAATGACCTCTCTGGCGGTGGAGTGAAGAATGGATTAGGGAGGGGGATGAAAGTGCAAGCAGCAAGACCAGTGAGCAGACTATTTCAGGAACTAACAGGGGAGAGGGCCTCCCTTGATGTCCATCCTCTACCCACTGAAGATCTAGAGTATGGTGGCTCTTAAGATTCTCTCACCTGGGGAGTTTTAGGAATCCTGGTACCCCGGTTGCACCCCAGACTACTTAAATCAGAGTCCCAGCACCCGTCCTTTGTAAAACATCCCAGGGGATCCCAATGTACTGTTCCAGCACAGTCTCCATCTCCAAGAGGGTGAAAAGAAGTCACACTTCTGAGCACCCACTATGCCAATTTAGTTGGCTTACATTAGTTAGTTTAATCCTCACTACAACTGTGAGAGATGGGTATTACTGTACCCATTTTACAGAAGAGGAAACTGAGGCTCAGAAAGGTCAAATCCTTTGCTTCCCTACTTCCTGACCTTGAGGAAGTCACTTAAACCTCTAAGAGGCTGTTTCTGTATAAATTGGGGATAGTATCTACATAGACTTGTCAGGGGGGTGAAATATGGCAGGTTTGCCCACATCCGGAATATACTGAGCTCCATATATCATAACCACTATTAGCAGAGCCCAAGGCCCCAGAGTCAGGAAGCGGTAGAGGCAGGATTTGAGCCCCTGAGCTGTTCTACCTCCCATCACACAGAGACTAGCTCGCTAGAGAGAGGCTGGATTCTGAGGTGTCCCTGTGGGTGCACTGGGAGGGACCCAGCCCAGACACAAGGATCAGGGCCCCCGACCAAGCCTGGGAGTCTGCACCAGGCTCCAGTCAGGCTGCTGCATTCAGCAGGGTCTCCCTAATTCCCTCTGCAAGAAGGTGGGACGAGTGCCCAATTTCACAGGTATGGAGAAGTAGCTTGCCCAAAGATACAAAGTGAGAGTGAAGAATGGCCCCAGGCCCCCTATCTCCCTGCCTAAGGCATTTTCCTCTTGCACAGGGGAACAAAGGGGAAGATGAGGCTGGACTCTGCGGGGATGGGCTGCCTAGAGCTAGTGCCAGGGCACCGAGAAGGGTGGGTGGTCTGAGGTGAATATGAGGCCCAGGGCCCAGCTCCTCAGCCCCAGGACTAGTAGGTTCCCTGGCTGACTCTGGGTAGGCCCACTGCCATGAGGGCCCCCACGGCCAGCCCTGGTCCCTGAGGATACCCTCAGCTAGAGCCCAGACCCTGCTCATGCTGGGGACCCTGTGGGTTCCCCCAGCCATATCAGTAGAACAGAGCGGCTATGAACACAGGCTCTGAAGTCAGGCGGGCTTAAATTTCCATCGAGCCCGGCCTCTTTCATGCTGTAATACCTTGGGCAAATTTCTTAACTCATCTAAGCCTCAGTTTTCTCATCTGTAAAATGGAGATAGGTAAAAAATAATGTAGATCAAATCAACTGATAAAGGAGCTCCAAGATATATTATTCATTGAAAACAAAAATGCAGAACAGAAGAAACCAAGATGCAGGACAGTTTTTGTTTTTTAAAGGTAGGCTCTATGCCCAATGCCAGGCTTGAACTCACAACCCTGAGATCAAGACCTGAGTTGAGATCAAGACGGAGTGAGCTACCCAGGCGCCCCAGAACAGTTTTAATAGAGTATGCACCAAAGCAAATTTTTAAAATGGGATACTCATATATGTGTGTGCCTGTTACGAAGAGACTATATCGGAAAGCCCACAGAACAACAGGAACTGTGCTTCCCCTGTGGGGAGGAGGGCGAGGGATGCGAGTAGCAAGAAGAGTTACTTTTCATTGAATACCATTGGTACTATTTGAATTGTTTACTTTGTGCAAGTTCTATTTTCTCAATTAGAGGTTGTATTTTTTTTTTTAATGGGGTTAATCAGATCTACAGGGTTGATTCAAGGATTAAATAAATTAATACATGTAAAGTACATAGCACAGAGCACTCAGTTCTGCACCATGATATTTGCTGAGCATGTGGCAGTCTTCATTGGCCCCAATCCTTTACCCCCTCTACTATATCCATAAGCTTGCCATGACCTCGGGTCTTGCTTTGGCGGAGGGGGTGCTAGTGTGCTTAGCCATGCTCTCTTGCATTTCTGCCTTTTGCAGAAGAACATGCCTCAAGTAGCTGCTGGTCCAACAACGGTTAGAGAAAAGAGAAATATGAGACAGATTTGTACTCAATCCACAGTGTTTTTTTTTTTTCTTTCTTTCTTAATTGAGTTTTTATAATCCACAGTGTTTTTTAAGATTTTATTTTTAAGGGGTGCCTGGGTGGCTCAGTCGTTAAGCGTCTGCCTTCGGCTCAGGTCATGATCCCAGGGTCCTGGGATCGAGCCCAGCATCAGGCTCCCTGCTACACGGGAAGCCTGCTTCTCCCTCTCCCACTCCCCCTGCTTGTGTTCCCTCTCTCACTGTGTCTTTCTCTGTCAAATAAATAAATAAAATCTTAAAAAAAAAAAAAGATTTTATTTATTCAACAGAGAGAGACACAGTGAGAGAAGGAACACCCTGGGGTCATGACCTGAGCCGAAGGCAGACGCTTAACGACTGAGCCACCCAGGTGCCCCAAATAAATAAAATAAATAAAATATTTAAAAAAAAAAGATTTTATTTTTAAGTAATCTCTCCACCCAACATGAGACTTGAACTTACAACCCCGAGATCAAGAGTCACATGCTCCACCAACTGAGCCAGCCAGGACCCCCCTCAATCCACGGTTTAAAACCAAACCCACCTGAGGCCAGTCCAGACAATCAGCTTGCAAGAAATACTGTTGTATGACCCTGAGTTTTGGAGTTGTTTAATATACAACATTATTATGACTCTATGCAGACTCTGTGGAGACTCTATGCAGGCCCTGAGCTAGGTACAGGGGATACAGCAGTAAGCAAAACCACCTACAGTCCCTGCCCTCCTGGAGTTTATATACTCTAACGATGAAAGGGCCATGAGAGCATTTAATGGCAGGGAGGTGAGGAGAGTTAATCTAAGCAGAGGGTCAAAGAAGCTTCCTTGAGGCAGTCACACTTGAACTGAGACCTGAAAGATGAACAGAAGTTAACTAGGTAAACTCCAGGCAAAGGAGTGGAATGTGCAAAGGCACTGAGGCTGGAAGGGACCATGGCTCCTACAAGGGGGCTGTCAGTAGCTGAATGGATAACAGGAGAGTGTGAGACGAGGCGGGAGGTGCAGATCAGGCAAGGATGTATTTTTTAAAGCAATGGGAATCTTTGGGAAGGTTTAGTGGAAGGCAGAAGAGGACACGAAATTCATTTAGGAAGAGGTCATTTGGACTGAGGTTATATACGTACTGGAAGTTCTGTTAGTTGAGGTTGTAACTGGAACTACATCTGTGTCCTTCTCTTTGTCTCTGCTGCTTCTGTGTCCATCTCCATATCTGTGTCCTTGCTTCTGTGTCCAGCCTCAGAAGCTCCAGAGGCTCCGGCCCCTTCCCAGATCACTGAGGTCCTTAAAAACTTAGGGTTCTCTTCATCCATACCACATATGTATACCCCGTGCATTTCCAAAATCCTTGCCCATCTTCTGGGCATCTTGGGTTTCTTTGGGCATGCTGGCCCCATGCTGGTATCTCAGGACCAGCAGAAGCTGAAGGCTGCTCCCAGGGCTCCTGAGTCTGAAGCCTGATGACTCCTCCCAGTTTGGGGGGGTGGGTAAGGGGGGAGGAGCAGAAGGCACAAAAGGCCCTGGCATCTGCAAACCTCCCATCAGGGCAAATCAATGCAAGATTAAAATTCATGATGGTTCCGGGGCACAACTGCAAATAATTTGTTCAGTAAACTTTGCTCTAATTGGCATTCGTAGAATTTCCTGTTAATCAGGCCCCTTGGGCTCTGTGGGGCTGGGATGCTCTGTCTCCCCATGACAGGACAGGGAGCATGTATGGGTGGGCGTGAGAAAAAGGGGGAGGAAGGATGGGTAAATGTAGGTCTCTCTAATTATTTGCCTGGGTATTTCTCACTGTAGGGGCTCAAATATTAGACTGGGGTGTCCACAGGTGACCTTGCTTTAGGGAGTTCTTCTGTTCGACTCCAAGCAGGTCTCTGGGTTTCGGGATGAATCTGGAGTGAATCTGCCTGAGTCAGAGTCTCTGTGTAGGTGTGTACCTAGGTACTGGGGTGATGCATATCCGTTGGGGTGCGCGTCCAAGTGGTGGGGGTGTGTAGTAGGTTGTGTATCCAAGTGTGTGTTTTGGTATCTGCACACAGCTGTCCAGGCCAGGTCTTTAGCAGGTGCCTGCCGCTTAGTAAAGCGGGGCTCAGTGTGGAGGCTGCCGGGCCCACAGTCCTTAGCCGACTTTCCCTCTGGCTCCAAGAGATAGGAACTGGTGATGAGCAAGTTGGGTCCCAGACTAAGAGGCTCTCCTGCCCATGAGTCCCTGGTCTATCCATGCTAGCTACCACCAAGGACGGGCTGGGCAGTTCCCCACTCCATGCCCACTCTCTCCCTTCCCCAGGGCCCTCACATGCCCACCCACACACCAGAGCCCCAAGACCCAGGGCCCAAAGGCTCTTGAGGGTTCTGCTGAAAAATATCAATGACCTCAAATATGAACAGAATTCACATGAAGAGATTGCAAGTAATAAATGCTTAATTCTATGTCTACAAAATGTAACGTCGTGCCTCCCGCAAAGCGGCTCAGCTCATATGGTTACATAGAAATGATATGTAATGTGGGATCCAGCTGTGCTTTCTCGTGTTTGACGTGTAGCCTCCAGAAGGAGGAAGGCCCGAGAACATCCAGAGACAGCCCTAGCCCTTCGCTGGCGCTCAGGCAGGAGGGCCCAGCCCCTCCCCTCCCGGGTCCCCAACTCTGCTCACTCTCACCGGAGGCATGCTCTGTCCTTGTACAGTGATGGGGGTCACCCTGGCATGCTGTCAGACCTGACACAGGGACACTGGAAAGGCGTAGCCGTGCGTGTGTGTGTGTTTCTGAGCGCCAGGGCTGCCTGCAGCTTGTGTCTCTGAGTGCGTTTATGCTCAAACACAGAGAGCAACCGCGGTGCTGGGCTAATTGTGTGTAAGGGACTGTGTCTTATGCCCAGATGGTTATGGTGCTTCTGTGTGTGTGTGTGTGTGTGTGTGTGTGTGTACGCGCGTGCATGCATGCCCAAACAGATAACTTGCCTGAACAGGAGGGCTTTTGGTGGGGGGCGCTGGGTTCGGGGTGGTGTGCGGGTGGCCCCCACCCCAGCATCCCTCACCATCATTATCTCAGCAGGAGCAGCTCTTGCCCTGGGGCCGCCCTCACTGTTTCAGCAGCTGCTGCTTTTCCCCAAATTAACCCCTCGGCTCCAGCTTCTCATTTTCCGGCTGGGGGGCCTCGGGCTGGCTGGGGAGGGGTCTCGGGCGGACAGTGCCCCCAGCAGGCAAGCTGGTCTTCCACAGACCCCAGCCCCCCGCCCCTAGTCCTCGGGTTCCTCTTCTTTCTTCATTCCTGTTGCTTTGGAGGACAGGGATTGTGAGACTGCGTGTGTGTGCACTCGTGTGTGTGTGATACACACAAGGCGGGGAGGGCAGAGAGAGGGGCTGGGTCCAGAATGGGGATGGTTGAGAGGATGTGACAGGGCCCTGGCTGGCTGGGAGGGGAGGGGCTGCTCTCTGGGTGTGGGCACAGGGGTCCTGAGTCCCTCTGGCAGCAGGGAAGGGCGAAAAGAGTCTGAAGGGCAGGGGCCTGGCCTACGGTTTTCCCCAGCTATGGAAGTCAGGGGTCCACCTGAGGCTCCTCTGAGGGCGACTAGGGAAGCTCAGCCTAGGCAGACAGAGCCCCTCTCCCTGTTCAAAGGGCCAAATCCAGGTAAAGGAGACCCAGGACCTCAGCAGAAGTTGCTGAGGAGAGGGGGAAGCGGGGGGACAGATGAGAGAAGGGAGGAGAGAGTTAATCCCAGAAGACCTTGGTTTGCACTGCTCTGTCTGTCACCTCCCTGAGGCCAGGGAGGAAGGAGTGGGCTCCAGAGATTCCAGATGAAACCCAGGGAAGGCGCAGACAAGGGAGCCCAGGTCTGAGGGAGGCGGATGGGTGCTCTGAGCTCTGGTGGCTGTGTGGGAGGACCCGATGCTGTGACACAAATCTGTAGACCATGCCAGGGGGCAGCAACATCAGCTACCAGCACCTTGGCTCTGAATCCAAGTGCTACCATACGCCCCTGCGACGTAATCGTGAGCAAGACCCGGGTCAGGCCTCGCAGAGCAGCAGGCTGCTGGGAACCGCAGCGGGGGTAACCAGCCCTGGGAAGGAGGAGGGAAGCTCAGGGCTGTGGCCATTCAAAGGAAGCACATCACGCAGCCTAGGGAAAGCTTCTTGGAGGAGGTGACATCTCAGCCCAGGCCTGAATGATCGGTTATAGCAATAACACAAATTATTACTTGCAATCCTAGCAACAGACAAGAGCAACCCTGAGCAACTTCCCACACGCCAGATAGATTTTTCTCAGTGGAACTTTCTAACTTTCCTGCGAGTTAGGTACCAGAACCCTCATCTCACAGATGAGGGCACGGAGACTCAGAAAGGTGCCCGACAACAAATAGCTACTAAGTGACAGGGCCAAGATTTCAAGTCCACCCAAGTCTGAGTATTGGCCCACCGTGGGACACGGCCTCCCGTGGTGCTCGGTGCTCGGTGCTCGGTCCCCCTTCCTGATTTCGGCAGCAGTGGTGTGGGCCTCCGAGCTCCCCACTGCCCCTTGGAGGTGAGCCTGGCAGCCTGGACCAGCTTCTGTGGGCCAGATGCAAGAGCAATCGGGGCAAGGCAGGTGCAGGGCTCCGGCCAGCGTTTGCGGACACCGACATCTACCTGGCCCTGTTTTCATTTGCTTTTTAGTTGAGAAGGGAAAAGGCCGGTGTTTTTATGACACCAGCTTGTGATTCTATTTTCTGTTTAAATTCTGGGTGAGGGAAAAATAAGAGACATCAGAGAAACCTTCAGAATCTCATTTTGAGAGTCTGAGCTGCAGATAAATGAGCCTCCTGCAGAAATGCTACATCAAAGCGAATTTTCTCAGCTGTATTTTCTTTCTTTTAATAGGGCCATTTACTACATTAATATTCCAGGAAGTCATTTTAATTTCGTGTTTATCATCCATTGGGAAAGTTAAACAGGATCAATATGTAACCAGTGGCGAATTTGGGGATCTTGGGGGAGAAGGGGCGTCTGGAGGCTGTGGTGATTCTACCCCCAGGAGTCCTTGAGAGGGGAGGGGACGGGGGGTGCGGGGGAGGCCAGGGAAGGAAGGACAGGGTCGGATGGGGGACGGGAGAGGATGGGAGGGGAAGCATGGGGGAGTTGTAAGGTGGTAACTGTCTGAACATGCATCAGAGGAACAATTATTGAGCAGCTACTAGTGTGAGGCTCTGCTCAGGCCTTAGGTTTTTTAATCCTCACAACTCATGAAGTAGATATCCTTATTCCCATCGTTACATATCAGGAAACTGAGGCTTGGCAAATTTGTCACATGTCCGCAGTCTTCCAGGAGAACTCTGACTCATTGACTGATTCATTCCCTCAATAAATATGTGTCAAACACCTGCTATGTGCTAGGCATTTACCTAGCAGCTGGAGGATTTTGGTCGATGAAAGTTAATTTACCAAAAGCCTAAGGCTCCATGTCAGATCCACTGAATGTCTCTTTTAGTGAATTGCCTGCTTCTGGGGAAACAGGTGGGTCCCTGCCCTGGTGGAGGTTACAGTCAAGTGGGATGACAGACTTTCATCAAATAATCACACAAGTCCGGACGAACATGCCTGGACGGTAGAGGTCAGGGCTGGAATGGGGGCTTCATCTAGAGTGGCAGGTTTCCTGGTTGGTGCTGCGCGGGGTTGGGGCACACCATCTGAGATATCGGGGAAGCATGGGAGGCCCCTGGCTGACTAGCAAGAGCAGAGCCCTGTGGCAGGGAGCAGGGCCAGTTCCAGGGAGTGAGAGAAGAGAAAAACAAAGTTGGGAGGAGCCAGGGACCTCAGGGGCTGCTGAGGTGGACAGCAGATATGATGGGGCCCCTTGAGCTGAGTAACCACTTGGGGGGCCCTACAGGGCCACGAGACAGATGTGTACTCTGGGTCAACTTCTATGCACCAAGGGTCCTCAAGCCTGGGCTCCGTAAGGCAAATTCCCAGGCAGTGCAAGGAGACAGGGGTGGGAAGGAACGGATGTTAAATAGAGCCCCATGACCTGAGGGTGTTTGGGGGACTCAGGAGGATGGAACTGGACATTAAGGGGGGATCATCTTCAGGGAATTTAGAGATGGAGAAGGCAAACCCTTGGAATCTTCTGTGATTCCCCTCTTCCTCACAGCCCCCTACCTTTGATCCATCAGCTCATCCTGCTGGCTTACCTCTGCTGTACATCCCGAATCAGACCTCTTCTACCACGTCCACTGCCATCTCCCGGAACTAAGCCACCAGCTACTCTCCCCTGGATTACTGCAGTCGCCTCCTACCTCTTGTCTCTGCTTTTGTCCTCCACCCCCTATCGTCTGGTCTCAACACCACAGCCAGAGTGATACCTTTAAAACATAAATCACGTCGGGGCGCCTGGGTGGCTCAGTCGTTGAGCGTTTGCCTTCGGCTCGGGTCATGATCCCAGGGTCCTGGGATTGAGCCCCGCATCGGGCTCCCTGCTCCGCGGGAAGCCTGCTTCTCCCTCTCCCACTCCCCCTGCTTGTGTTCCCTCTCTCGCTGTGTCTCTCTGTCAAATACATAAATAAAATCTTTAAAAAAACCCCATAAATCACATCATGCCTAAAACCGTCTGGTGGATTCTTGTGTCACTCAGATAAAAGCTAGTTCTCACAAAGGCCCACGAGGCCCTACAATCTCCCCACTATGGTGTGGCTCTAGTTCCTCCTGCCCTACCTTTGCTAATGCAGTGACCCTGGCCTGCTTGCTGTTCCAGGAACTTGCTGGCTAGGGTCCCACCTCAGCGCCTTCCCACTTCGCACTCGCTGTTCCCTCTCCCTGGAATGCTCTTCCCCGGATCTACGTGCTTGCTCACTCCTTCACTTCCTTTGAGTCTTTGCTCCAAGTCACTTTCTCTGCGAGGCCTTCTCCGACCACCCTATCTGCAGTCCCCGCCAGCTCCCCCGGCCACCCCTCTGCTGCTGCTTGCTTGCGTTCTAAGGCATTTCTCGTTTCTAACATGGGTTATAATGTACTTATTCACCTCGCTTGCGGTCTGCCTCCCCTCTCTAAATGTCAGCTCCACAGGGCGGGGATTTTGTCCATTTTGTTCACGGCTACATCCCCTGTGCCTAGAGCAGTGCCTACACATCATGGGTGCTCAGTTAGCTGGATAAGGAGGGACACCTTCCCATGTCAGGAGAAAGGAGCAAGGCGCCAAAGGGAATACTGTTTCTGGGATGACTTGTTCTTAATTTAATTCTTTTAATTTTACTGACTTCCAACAACAGCCCTTCGTGGTGACAACTATGATTGGCTGCATATTATAGATGGGTAGCTGAGGCTCAGGAAGGTAGTAAAGGGAGGGTAGAGCTGGACATCTTGCAGCTCTCAGGACAGGCACTGGTGCCAGACTGCCTGGGCTGGTGTCTGCTGCCTCCATTTACCATCGACAGGACCTTGGACAAGCTTTTGTCCTTTTTGTGCCTCAGTGTCCTCATCTACAAAATGGGTACAATCCAGTACCTACCTCCAAGGGCTGTTCGGAGAATTCAGTGGCACAATACATGCCCATTCTCTAGCTTGGGCTACGCAGATGGTGCTCAGTAATGTTAGCTATTATTATTCTGGGAGCCACATTCTGCTGCGTGAGTGGGGCCCCTGGGCCACTCCCCACCCAGGACTCTCCATCCCATTTCCACAGGGGACCCTGGGTCAGTCCAAGCCTCTGCCTCCAAATGGCAGTGGCCGGGCTGGTTCAATCTCATTTGTTTAGGTGGAATTTAATCTCTCCCTAAACTGAGAGTCTTCTGCCCCCTCCTGCCCTCTCTCTTGCTCTCATCAGCAGGAAAATGAGCTCTGGGAGCTTTCCCCCCAGTCTTCACCTTTCATCCAAGGTGAAAAATTTCATTAACAATCAAGAGGACATAATCAACATTCTAATAATTCCAGATCTGCACTCCCCCATTTTGCAGCCCCCCCCCCCAAATGCCCCCTTCCTCCCCACTCCACACCATTCCTGGCTCTCTCAGACACACTCACCTTGACCAAGAAATCTCATTTCCTCTCAAGCCAAATTTACTTTGCTATTAAATTCAACCTCTTACCTTCTGCCCTGATGATGAGGGGATGTGCTCCAAACTTCCTAGACTTCTCCTGCTTCTGAAAGAGATGCGAGTGGGAACAGTGGTGTCATGAGTGGCTGGCTTCTCTTACACCTCCTGGAAGGCTCCAGGGTTGGCTGACACATTTTCCCCTAGGGACTCAGGAACTCCTTACTCCATTGCCGGGGGAAGCAGAACTTTCCCTGGTGGGGTGTGGGGGGAGAAGGAAGGCTCTGGTGGTCTCTTCTTCAGGACTGCCCAGGGACCCCCTATCCCAGCACTTAGGAAGGTTTAGCTTATACCACCCTCTTCCGGTATGACCCTGGATAACTTAATCTTTCTGGGCTTCAGTTTCCTTACCTGTAAAATGCTCCGCTCAAGGTCCCTGGGGGAAATGGAAGGAGATGTTTATTAGCACAGTGCCTGGTACGGAGCGGGCACAGGGTAAATAAGAGCTGCCGCTAGAATTACAAGCATACTAGTGGTTATAGTGTCTTTCGCACTTGAATCCTGCAGCGTGGTACCCACTATCCTTTCTCTCACCTTGTTCTTTCCTCCATCCAGTTGGAATACAAGGAGTGCTCATTGATACAGTGAAGGGTGACTGATGAATACGTTGAACAGGCCTTTCCTGTACGGTGTGGTCAGAGCTATGACAGGCAAAGTTCCGGGGGCTATGGGAACCCAAAGGGGGTGCCTGTGTGAGATCAGACGGTCTGGCAGGAGCTGCCTAGTGTTGAGAGCGGAGGAATGAGGAGGAGTTTGCCTGGAGATGGTAAGTAGGAGGGACTGAGGGTGGAAGGTGTCAGGGCAGAGGCCTGGAGGTGAGAGCTCCTAGCTGAGCACTGCTTTTCTGTGGTGGTGCTGGGGGGCTGTCAGGAGCAGAGGTCAGCGGGGGAACCCCGGCCTTGTGAGCCATGAGGGGGAGTATGGCTTTTATCCTGAGGGCAATGTGGAGCCACTGAAGGACACTGAGGAGAGGAGCGACCTGAGTTTTCTTAGAGAAACATCTATCTGGCTGCGGTGTGGGGACAAGATGGGAGTGGGACAAGGGCCGACATGGGGAGATGAGCAAGAATGTGGATGGGGCCTGGGCCGGGGAAGGCTGTGGCAATGTGACAATGTGCATTACGGAGGCAATCCTGCTCAGGCCGGCACTGACGGACAGACAGGGGGTTGGAGATGATGGCTGGCTGGAGTGTGGCTTTGCCGGGGGTGGCGGCTAGTAGAGGCACAAGGACCGAGGGGAGAATGGCACCCTGCATGTCTGGGCCCTGGGTGGGGGGTTTATGTGGCCCAGGTCCCTATCTAGGAAGACACCTGAGGGAGACCGGGCTCAGAGCAGGAGCCCAAGAGTCTCAGGTCATCCTGGCCTGGCCCAGCTCAGTGCTTTATGCAGCTGGGGTCACAAGGATTCTAGGCTCAACAGAGGCTACAGCTGGAAGTTTAATTCTCTAATCTCTGAATCCTCCGGAAATCCCTTTCGGGACTTGAGCAGCCCTTAGGCATACTTCCTGATGGTGGCCCCATGGCAGGGCTAACGGCACCTCCCTTGTGCTTCACAAACACACACCACACCCTCTAGCCTCTGCCTGTGTGCATGTGCACACACACAGAGACACAAACACACATAGCGTTCCAGGCTCCAGGATGAGCCCGGGGTGGGGGTGGGGGGGAATGGGAGAATGGGAGGCGGGGCCCTTGAGCGTCCAGAAGAGGAGGAGGCACAGGAGGAGGAGGACGGAAAAGAGGAACTGCAGGGGGCAGAAAAGATACTCCCAGCTTCAGTCTCGCGGGCTCAGGCAGAGATTCACCCTAGGGGACAGGGCAGGTGTGCTGTGCTGGAAGTGACAAAAAGCTCTCCCTCCTGGAGCTTCAGCGGGTCATCAAACTTCCAGACACCTTCCCTTCTAGCTCCTTCCTAGGGCTCACGGCTCTGGTGAGTCTGTGCCTCCCCAACCTCTGACCTTCCCCCTGAGGGATGTACAGCAGGTCTGGCTCTGTGTGTGTGTGTGTGTGTGTGTGTGTGTGTTCTGGGGAGAGGGAGACTATTTGGGGAAGAAGTTGAGGAAGGAGGAAAGTCTTGCCTCCCTTTGTACTGGGGACAGGAGAGGCTGTTCCCACTTGCAGTGGAGGAAGACAGATGCTTAGGCGCCTCCTGGAAGGTCTCCTACCCTCACCTCTGGCCCCCAATCTTTCCTCTGTATGGCAGCCATATCACCCTCTGGCCCCAAATCTTTCTACAGCTCCTCAGTGTCCTCAGAGTCAGGTCCAAACTCTCAAACATGACTGACAGGACCTCTGTCCACCCTTCGGGCCTCTACATTAACCTCCCCACCCCCTTAAAGCCTCCAGGTTTCCTCCCACTATTGTTCCCTTTTTTGGTCTAGCCCCACACCCTACCCTTTTTCCTCATTCTTTAGGTCTCTGAAATCCTGAAGCAAATTTTCTCAGACCACCCCTCTAAGCTAGAAAAGATTCCACCTCAGGGCCCCGGGGCCTCCCTCCCCCGCCCCCCATAGCCTGTGGTTCCCCCATCCCAGCTCTGATCACTCTGTGTGGTAACTGTCTGGCCCTTTCCCTTTCAAGGCTGCGAGCTCTGTGAGGGCAGGAACTTGCCTTTCTAGAATCCTCAACGCCTGGCACCATGACTAGCAATGATTAGATAACAGTGGAAGAAAAACTCCAGGAGTTAGCAAAATGGTATTAGCTTTCAGTCTAGAAGCCAGTTAGAGATCACCAAGATGAACCTCCTATTTTTGAGGCCCAGACTGTGGAAAGGATTTGCCCAAGGTCACAGAGAGGGAGTGTCTGAGCCGGGAGAAGAACTCAGGTGTTCTAACTACTGAGCTCTTGCCCTCCTATGGTGGCTCCGGGTGGGGGGCCCGAGGGGGAGGCGGAGCAGGAACGCACAGGGGCATGCCATGGGGAGAGGGCTCAGTCCGAGGATCCCCCAGCTGCACTTACTGGGGGGGGGGCGGTGTGTGCTTGATTGGTGGGGCACGCCTCCCTGCTGCCCCACAGTGAGGGGACCCAGCTCCCTGGGGAGGAGCCCAGTTAGGACTGGGTGACAGGGGTGCTGGGGAGCCGAGCTGGCCAGGCCTTGGACTGGCAATTTACGTCATCTTAGGCCCCCTGGGGAAGCTCAGAGTGGGTACCCCGGGGGCGAGGCAGGCGCTGGGGAAGCAATCACAGGCTAATAGCCTCCCAGCCTGAGATGCAATTAGGGGCGAATTCCTAGGGCACCTGGAGGCAGCAGGAGGGGCAGTAGGTTGTTTGGAGTTGGGGGTTGGGGGCACACCTCTCCACTCTGCACTCAGGGTCAGAGCGGCCAGGATGGGGACACATGTTGGGTCAGGAGACCCTCCAGTACAAGGAAGGGTAGAGACAGAGGCAGATAGTGAGGCGGGGAGAGGGGCTGCTGGGAGGTGAAGCACAATTGTGGAAGACTAAGTGGGGAGGGGTTCTTTCCCAGGACCCCATAGAACAGTCGAAGAGCCAAGCTCGGTGAATGAGAGCCTTAGCCTTCCTGAGCGGCGATTTCCTTCTTTGTAGGATAAGAATAATAACAGAATCTATCCCAGAGGGCTATTGGGAAAGTTGAGTGCGAAAAAGCCTATAGAGTGCTTAGCTCAGACCCCACCCCTTACCCAGCGCTCGGTGAGCCATGGTGATGACGATGATGACTGAGGGAGGGCTATCACATTCAGGGCATAAACGGACCCGGGCATCATGCAGCTCTGGGGTCACATCCTAGCTCCTCCACTTACCAGCTCCATGACTTCAGGCAAAAGACTAAGCCAGGGGTCTGTTATCTGTCAACAGAGCTAATATCACCTCAGCCAGGGATGGGTGAGGGGCAGGAGGGGATGCAAACTGCCTGGAAGCAGGTTCTCCCTGAATGGGAGCTCCCCGGGGCTGACGGCGGTCACTCCGAGACCCCAGGTCACTACCCCGAATCTTCTGCCCCTGAGACCACCAAGCAGCTCTCTCTGATTGTGACCTCAGGGGCTCCAGCAGGGGCCCGCCACCTCGCAAAGCTGGCTTCCTCCTGGAGCCTTGAGGGGCCAACAGGGACAGGTGACTGGGCTTTGGAGGAGAGTTCTATTTAGAAACTGCCATCAGATACACTGCTGCTGTGAGGCCCTGAGAACCTGCTGGACCAGTTCCGTCCTCCCTGAGCGGCAGCCCCAGGCCCAGCCTCAGCTCAGAGCAGAGGGGGAGGGGAGGGTGCGACATTCACATTCATCCGGAGTGGCCTTTCCTGAACACTCTATCTAAGTCCCCTGGTGTAATCCTCACAACCCCTGGTATCATCCCTAGTTTGCAAATGGGTAAGTAGAGGTCAGAGAGATCTTGAAGTACGGGGCCCAAGTGCACATTCAGACTCAGGTTTGTTCCAGAGCCCAGGCTTTGACGGTCAGCCCAGTACTTCTGAACTGGAGGGAGAAGCTTGGAGATGACCTGTGCCGCAAACATTCCTCCAGGGGGGGACCCCTCCCCCCCAGTTCTGGAGGTCAGTAGGAATGTACAGTTGGGCAGTGTTAACAAGCCCTGGATTCAGATGCTGGAGGTCAGAGGACCCAGGGGTAAAGGGCCAGGCTGGCTGAAGTGGAGAGCAGTGCCCCCAACCCCCCATGAGATCTTTGTGGCCCCTTTTCACCTGCCTCCCAGCCAGGGAATGAGTCCAGGTGCTTTGAGATAAAACAGGTCCAAACCTGCCGAGGTGGCTGCCTTGGGGTAAACACGAACCTGGATTTCCTGGTCCCTGGATGGCTCGGCATAGCTGGGCCCAAGGTTCTCTCTGGTGGTGGAGAAGGTGGAAATCGGCAACCCCCTAGAGGTATTCTCAGGACAAAGGTCTTCCTCCTCAGCTCCAACACAGGCCCGCCGAGGGGAAGCCGCACCCCATCCTCAGGGTCCGGCTGAGGCCGGAGATACAGCCCCCATGTGGCAGCAGGAGCAGGGCCCTGAGTGGCCCTGAGTTCGCATCCCGGCCCTGCTACTTACCGGCTGTGTGGTCTGGAAAATGGGAATAATCACACCCACCTCCACACAGATTCATACGGAACATTTGCAGGGAAAGCACGGGCATTCTACAATGGTTTGCCTCCTTTCCTCCCCAGCTCCCAAGGCTCGCTGGCAACCGAAATCCACCGTTAGCAGCAGAGCCATCCCAAGACTCCCCTTTAAAAGGCACAGAGCCAGGAAGAGAGGGACGGCCATTAAGCCCATCTGAGATGAAGCAGGCCCAGAGCTCTCTGCCTCTCACAGCGGTGGGATGGAAATGATGATGGTGTCCTTGTTATTGAGTTACTGACACTTGAGAAAAGCAGGGCTGGCGAGGCCTTAGAGAGCAGATTCTGGTCCCAATCCCTTCTTTTAAAAAGGGGAAAGGCCGAGATGGGGAGCTGCCGGCCCCAGGCCACCCAGAGGGCCAGGGTCTGGTAGAGCCAGGCCGCAGTCGAGGTTGCCTGTGGTTTTGCTTCCTTTACATCAGGAGAGGCAGGTCCTGGGAGAAGGGCCCAGGCTACACTGGGAGGGGAAGGGCCCTGACCCGGAGGCCCTGCTCTTGGCCACTTCCCGAGCACCTGGAACTGTACCTGCCACATAGTGGACATCCAATAAGAATTTGTGGAATGAATGAATGAATGCGGAGGTAGGGAGACAGGAGGGTGTCTCTGTGAGACTCAGGTCACCTTGACAAGGAGCCCTCAGGATGTCCTCAGGGCTGAGTCCACATGTCTACTAGGCCTGCTGCGCCTCCTCCAGATGGCAGCTACGGGGGGAGGGGAAGGGAGATTCCTCGGGGACAAGGACTGGGGCCGCAGCTCGAGAGATGGAGGGGAGGCAGCAGGAGAGTTAGTTGAAGGAGGCAGGGAGGCTGGGTGGCTTCTGCTGTGAGAGCTCATGAGGAGGAGTGCTGGGTGTCTGGGGCTGGAGGGGGCGCTTGGTGAAACTGGGGGGCGGCTGGGGGACCCTGAGTCACTTGCTCAGAGCCTGGGAAACCTGGGGGCTCTGCAGGCAAAGGCCACCTCCGCTCCTCACAGGTAGACCGAACTCAGCTCTGGCTGCTCAGGGTCCTGTTGCCATGGAGACACAGAAGCCTCCCCAGAGAGCATTGGAGGCACTGGGCGTGGCCTGCCCTCAGCGTGGTTTGAAGCCTGGGGTGGGGGCAGGGGTGCGGTCAGGACAGCGGGGGGTCGGGGGGGGGGTCGGGAGGTTGGCTGGGACCCGGTCGGGCACAAAACACACTGGCCTATATGCACCGTGGCAGACGCTGGGTTTAGAGTCCACGGCCCTGGGCTAGAGTCCCAATTACTAACTGGTGACCTTGGACAAGGGACCGCATATCGTTGACCTTCAGTTCCATCATCTTTAAAATGGGGTTATAGTAGTCTCCCTGGGGTGGCTGTGCTGTTCACTCGAGCCTGAACGTGGGAAGCACAGTGCCAGAGCATAGTGAGACCCAGGAAGCGGTAACTATTAATTCTATAATTGGGGTTGGGGTTGGGACTCTGCAGGAGTCTGCCCCGAAGGCAGCAGGCCCCTGTCCTCAGCCTGCTCTTTGGCACTCCTGGCTGAGGCTGGAAAGAAGCCTCACTCATTCTCCACACACACGGCCATCAGGAGTCAGGAGTTATGTCATCCTTCGAACATGGGCCTGGAGGCTCTGCCGCAGGCTCATCTGAAAGATAAATAATAACAACTTGAATAATTCACAGAATCTGTGTGTATAATTCACC
The DNA here is from genome assembly GCF_054177405.1 of Leptonychotes weddellii. Taxonomy (NCBI): domain Eukaryota; kingdom Metazoa; phylum Chordata; class Mammalia; order Carnivora; family Phocidae; genus Leptonychotes; species Leptonychotes weddellii. The sequence goes on from NC_138375.1 coordinate 109,621,370, forward strand.
AGGGCCTCCCAAGCACCTGCCGATGAGTCACCACAAACCCAGGCTCGGGTCCTGTCTGCCTCTGGTTTCCCGACCAGCCCTGGGGAGTGTGGCCTGGCCACAGGTGAAGGAGGTGGTGGGCCTGAAGGAACGGTTGGAGGGGCCCTCCCACCCTGTCTCTCTGATAGAGACCCACGGCTGGGAAGCCAAAGGGGACTGTCCTAAAGTCCCTGGGCTAGCGAGATCCTGTAGCTGGCCATCACTGCTTCCCCTCTCTG
>NC_138375.1:109621726-109626898 GCF_054177405.1 Leptonychotes weddellii
GGTTAAATGCCTCTGCTTGGGACTCAGGCAGAACTCAGTTCAACCTCCCAGTTACCTCCTGTGTGTCCTGGCCAAGTGGCTCAAACCTGCCAGGTCTCCATTTCCTTGTCTGTAAAATGGGGATTAAAAACCCCCACTTCGTAACATTGTTATTGTTCTGCAGGTGAAATGATGTCATGACCATCAATTGCTTAGTGCATTGCCTGGCACATAGTAAGTGCTCGAAAACAGTAGCTGTTATAAGATACCCGTGTTCTTTCCCAAGATAGCATGGTGGGGCTTCAGAGTAGGAAGAGGGCTGCTCAGATGTCGCAGACGTTCATACAAAACATCATCTGCAGGCCCAAGAGATGGGCACAGACTGCTGGCCAATCCTGTCTGCTACCATGTGGGTGGCCCGTGAGGTCCTCCAAGTAGTTGCTCCACTCAAACGCCCACGATTCTGTTTATCTGTTCCTCAGCACTTGTGGCAATTTGGGATTATTTTCTTAGTCACTTATTCACTTTTTGATTGTGTGCCTTCCCTACTAGACTGTGAACTCCATGAGGACAGGGACCTCATCTGTCTCGTTTACCAGTATCTCCCCAGGTCCTAGAATATTGCCCGGCACATAGTAGGTGCTCAGTAAATATTTGTCCATAAATGAATAGATTCATCAGCCTACTGGAAGAGAGCCTCCACCATTGGGGGGATCAGATGGGGCTCGGGGGCCAGAAGCTAGGTGTGCAGCTCAGAGTGGGGACAATGGTTTTGGGGCTGGCCCCTGCCAGATTGGCTGCAGGGATGAGAAAATGCCTATCTCTCCCTGTCTCCCCCCGCCCCCAGGTCAGTCTTCCCCAGACCAACAGAACGAGGGACGCTTAAAGATGGCACCCACTTGCTGCGCCTTCCCCAGTAATGATTTAATCGCTTGTTTAGAATTTCCTGTGGCATTAATGATCACTCCCCAGAACAGGGGGAAATAATTGGCTGTGTTCTCATGGTGAGCGAGCTCCCTGTTAGTAGGGAGCTGAGCCTGTTCTTCTGTAATCTTCTTCTCTCACCTGCCTGCCCCTCACTCGTAGGGTGATGGAGATGGATGAGCTCACGTGTGCAGAGTTGCTGCGAAGCTACCAGGAGCCTGCAGGGCCTGGCTTGGGCTAGGACGCTGCAGGGACAGGGGGAGACTGAGGAAGAGATATGCGGGAATGCAGAGACTGATGGAGAAAGAGCAAGAGCCGAGAGACAGTGAGAGAGAGTATGATCCTGGGAATCGGAGTTCTCGGGCGAAGTGATCCCCAGGCTCAGCTCCTAGCTTCCAGTTCTCCCAGCTGCCTGGCCCATGCTGTTTGGCTCAAGCTTCTGGGCACCGATATGTGTGCCCTCCTGTGTGTGTGCATGTGGACATGTCTATGTCTAGTGCAGTGGTTCTCAAAGAGCGCTCCCCAGACCAGCAGCGGCAGAAGCAGTAGCCTTCGGGTTTGCTTGAAGTTCGAGTTCTAGGCCCCACCTCAGACCTACTGAACCAGAAATGCAGATGTGGGGCCTAGGGCCCTGATGAGCTTTTCGGACGGGCTCTGGTGCTCCCAAGTGTGAGATGCCCAGCTCTAACGTATGGAGAGCGTAGAGACGTGTGAACGGGTGCGTGTGCTGGCCGGCCACGTGCACATTCGTGTAAGGGGTCTGCGTGAGCATTTCGACCGCTGTTCCCAGCCAGAGGCCAGAAAAGGAAAGGCCCAGGCAGGAACCAGACACCAATGCCGCCAGAGGACCCGGGGCTGCTCGCTTCCTGGGTGGCCGCAGTACCCCCTGCCTGGAGGGGGCTAAGCCAGGCCCAGTGTCCCTGCCAGGGCCTCCCTAAAGTAGGCCCGGGAGCAGGATCTGCTGAGAGTTGCCAGCCTCAGTCCTGATGCCTCTATGTGGCTCAAAGAAGGACCCGATCCCCGCTCCACTACTCCGGGCACTTGGAGTCCTAGGGACCTATCCCCACTCCACCCCTCCACGAGCCTTTGCTGTTGGGCTCCAAGGAAGTGAATTTTCAGGGATTAAGCCATTTAGGGAGGACTATGCAGGGCTGGGGGGGATGAATTATCAGCTGAGAGCCAAAAGAGGCCGTATCCACCTGCAGGGGCAGCCGGTGATGTGGCACAATTTGGAGCTCGGCCCAAATATTTTCTGTTTCAGAAAGGAGGGGTGGGAGGCAGGGTGGGGTGAACACAACCCCTGGAGGTTCTTAGGGTAGCTCTGGGGTGTGAGGGCATTGCAGGGGGAGGAGAGGGAAGGGACGGGTAAAGATAGGGGGTGGAGAAGGACAGGGCATAAGGAAGAAATGGGGGAAGCAGAGAGTAGGAAATGGGGGGCCGACTGAGAGAAGTAAGGGAGGAAGGTAGGGGGCGGGGGAGGGGCAAGAGAAGAGAACGGAGACACTCCCCGTGGGGGAGAGGAGGGAAGGAGGGGTGGGGAGGTCCAGGCAGCCGGATACTGAGAGTGGTGATCCCATTGGCATCTATAGGGGGCAGGATGGAGGAAAGTCACTAAGGACTGGGGATGCCCGGTGCTCAGGGAAGAGGGGGCATGGGGGCCTCTCCCACCCTAGGCGAACCGGAAGAAAGGGGTGTGGGCATGAGACCCATTAAGAATCTGAAACAAATGAGAAAGTAAGCTGCTTGTTGAGTTTTGTATTTAACAAGGCAAACAAATGGAAGGAGTATGAATAATTAGGAAGTAATAAGACCTTGCAAAAATAGCTTTTTCTTTAAAAAAAAAAAAAGGTAACAAAGAAAACACTCAGAAAACCAGAACATATGCAAATTACCCATCTTGGGCAGGTGAGTGAGTCAGCAAGCCAAGACACCCAGCCCCTAACAGCCCAACCGGGCCTGGAGATGTGGGGTGGGGGAGGTAGAAAGAAGGGGGTGGGGAGAGGAATTGGCCGAATCCTGCCAGAGTAAGTTGGGAAGTTGAGATCATGTACCTTCCCCATGCTTCCCGGCCTGCTGCTGTCTCTGCTGGAGCACCCGGGACCCATTTGGTGGGGACCATGGCAGTCCCCAGCAGTGAGGCTGACCTCAAATGTCTAAGCCCAAACCCCAGCCTCTCTCACTTCCTTTAATTACCAATGGGGACCCGTCATCCATTAATTCCATGCAACCCTCCCTGGACTCCTTTCTATTTTCAGCTTGTGAAGACCCCTTGAGGGTAACAAATTCCTGAAGTTAGACGGCAGCTGTGTCAAGCAGGACTTCCCTTTAGAAATCCTAAACTAAGTAACTCTAACTTCAGAAGGGACCTCCTTGTTCTAGGTTAATGTTTCTTTATCAGTAACTTGGGAGGTTTGGGTCAACACTCCCCCACGCCCCGCCCCCATTGTTTCCACCAGTCCTTTTGTTCCCACATTCGAAATATTCTGAGCTTTGGGGTCAAATAGACTTGAGTCCAAATAGGGCTCTACCACTTTCTAGCTGTGTGACCTTTGAACAAGTCACTTATCATTCTGTCTTTAGTGTTTCCATCTGAAAAATGAGAAATAATTATACTGCCCCTTTCAAAGATCAGGACATGATGGAATAATGTAAGTCATCCGAAACGGTTCCCAGTTGGGGCGCCTGGGTGTCTCAGTCGGTTAAGCATCTGCCTTGGGCTCAGGTCATGATCCCAGGGTCCTGGGATGGAGCCCCACACTAGGCTCCCTGCTCAGCGGGGAGCCTGCTTCTCCCTCTTCCTCTCCCTCTCTCCCTGCTTGTGTTCTCTCTCTCTCTGTCAAATAAAAAAAAAAAAAAATCTTTAAAAGGGTTCTCAGCACATCCTAAGTGGTAGCTCTGTGCCAGGCGCTGTTCTAGGCCTTAGTGGGAAAACAGTGAGCAAGATAGGGAGGCTGGCACCCTCAGGAAGCCTACATCCCAGAAGGATGTGGGGAGATGACCATAAGCCTGGAAACAAATCATTACAGTGATTCCATTCCAAGGAGTCATGGAACTCTGAGGACAATAAAGAGGTGATGGAAGGGTGGGGGACAGATGGCTGATCTGGGAAGGCCTCTCTGTTGAAATGACATTTCAGCTGAGAAGAAGCCAGATAAGTGGATCTAGGGGAAGAATTTGTGTCATTAGTCTCAGGATTTGCAAGTAGTTCAGGGCCACATCTTCTATATCCTGCGTGGTTTCATAGAATGTGACCCCCCACCCCTCATCCCACTGTGCTTCCTTCTCAGGTTTCCCCCTCTCTGTGCTCAGAGTCCCCCATGTCTGTTAATGGGTCCCAGGCCTGAGAAGTGGTGGAGGGAGCAGAGGGGCTGAGAGCTGCGCCCCCTCCTTCCTTCACTGCCTCAATCCCACGCTGTCCCTCCCCTGCGTCTCTCCCCTTGCTGCCTGCCCAGGGTGATGGATGCCTCCTTCCCAGGGCTGAGTCATGTGCTGCCTCTTACAAGCTCTGGGCCAAGTCTCTGCCACCACCCTCCTCCAGGCCCCTGCGGGGAGGCAGATTTATAGCGGGTTTCCCCAGGGACCTGCACGCATCCTGCTTCATTCTCTCTCCGAGAGGCTGCGGGAGGGAGAAGAGGCAGCCATTCAGGCTCAGAGCCACTTTCTTCGGTGCACTCAAGCAGACCGAGGCCCGGAAGGGAGAAGGTGCTCTGAGGCTGCGCCAGCCCCGGCAATGGCTGAGCAGGGGGCTTGGGGCCAGAGCAGCAGACTCGGTGTCCAGTGCTCTTTTTCCTGGGCCACCAGACTGCCTGCCTCCATTTAGGGCTTTGTCAGGGCCTCTCTTTCTACAAATACTTACTGAGCCCCTTCTATGTCATAGGCACTGTGTGGGGCCTTAGGGGTCAATAATAAGTAGAAAGAATACATAGTCCCCGTTCTTCCTGGAGCTCATTGACTGGTGGGCTAGACAGGGGCTCATCAACCAATCACTCACATGTAGCCGAAGAGGAGCTTTTCTCACACAACAGCATTCCAGGGGAAGGGAACAGCAGCTACAAAGGGCCTGAGGTAGGGCGCCTGGGTGGCTCAGTTGGTTAAGCGACTGCCTTCAGCTCAGGTCATGATCCTGGAGTCCCTGGATCGAGTCCTGCATCAGGCTCCCTGCTCAGCGGGGAGTCTGCTTCTCCCTCTGACCCTCCCCCCTCTCATGTGCTCTCTCTCAAATAAATAAATAAAATCTTTAAAAAAAAAAAAAAACAAAGGGCCTGAGGT
>NC_138375.1:109626998-109640553 GCF_054177405.1 Leptonychotes weddellii
GTCCCCTGACAATACGTAGTCCCTTCGGAGATTTCCTGGACGCCCCCTACCCAAGAGAAAGAAGCAGGCCATACCTCTTAGGCGTAGCGATGAACAGGTGGTGTTTGGCAGGCATTTCCATGACCAGAGAGTGTTTCTAAATTGTGGGGGCTGAGCCCCTCTGTCTTGGCCTCGTTTCTGGGGCTCATGCAGCCCCTCCCTAGGGCAGCCAGACTTGGGGGGTGGGGCTTCAGCAAGTGTGATCCAGCGAGGAGCTATTTCAAGCTGCCAGCAACTCGCCCCTTCTGTTCACGGCTCTGCCGCTCTGCGGGGTGGGGGGGGGCTGCCATCCTCACGCACCCACCACACCCACCGTGCCACAGGAACACAAGAACACAGCAGCCCAGTGCACCCACACAGAGACGGGGCGGGGGGGCCTTGTGCACCTCCGCAGCCTGCCAGGGAGTCCTGCTGCTTGTAGGACGGGGCTGATGAGACAGAAGTGGACCCTGGCCAGCCCCTCACTGCATCCCCCCCCGCCCCGACCATGTTCCCATCCACAGCCCAGGAAGGTAACCTAAATTTAGGTCACCCCCACCCACCCCCCATTGGCTACAAGCGTAACCAATTAACGGCTTTCTGAGGGTGTTGGTGGAGGCAGGGGCATCCTCAGGTCCATGTGGGCCTGGACGTGCCTCTTGCCCTCTGGAAGTCTGTCCCAGGCCTTGGGGGGAAGAGTCATGAGCACCCAGCTCCATCACTCACACCTCCCAGGCTCGCACAGCAGGAGTTGTCTGTGGGGGCTTGGCCGGGTCTGCAGGGGTTCAAAGCACAAGCCATGGAAACACACGGCCCTGGTGTGAATACAGGCAGGTGACTCAACATATATGAGCCTCAGTTTCTTTCTTGGGGAAGTGGGGATAAAAATAATGTTCACCTCATAGATAGTTGTGAAGATTTTCTTTGAATTAAAAGGGCACCGAGCTTCCCCATAGGCTAGCACAGAGTAAGCTCCCAGTAAGAGACGGCTTTTGCCAATATTACTACCATGCTATATTTTGAAATTGGCCTCCTGTCTCCAAATCCCACAGTGGCCCCCTCCCGGCCCCTGTGGATACAGACATGGGACGAAGTTCCTACGGAAGAGAAGTGGCTGGCGAATTTGGCCCCAAGTTGACTGTATGTGCTCTCTGTGGCCTGGACACACACAGGCGCAGGGCACCTCGGGAGGTCCCAGCAGGAGACTCTGTCCCTGCTCTGACCCTCACCAGCAGGACACGCAGCTCACAGACCCCAGGCTCAGGAACTGCCACAGACTCCTCAGGCGATCTGCTGATTCCACCAGGCCTGGGCAAGGGTGGAGGACTGGGGCTCTTCTTTCTGGACCAGACAGACAGGCAGACAGACAGGTCAACCTTGAGATACAGTCTGTCCACCCTCAGGAACAGACCAAAGTGATGAGAGGATCTATAGGGGAATGTCCTAAATGGAAAGGGCCATTAGCAGCTCAAAACTGCTTGGGGGAGAGGAGAGATGGGCAAGCCTAGAGACTGAGAGCAGAAGGCTAGAAGCAGCAAAGGAGCAACAGGGGCAGAGAGGCCTGGCAGGGGGTGCCAGTGGGGAGATGGGGGAGGGACAGGCAAGAGGAGGTCCCAGGGAGCCCCATCCCATGGCCCTTCATGGCATCCAGTTCCTGATCCATCCCATAGCCCCTTTACCCACATTTACCATCCCCTAGTCCTTACCCAATGTCCTCTAACTCCAGGTCCCCTCCACCCCACCCAGAGTTCCCTTCTTCCCCCCCAATACCCTCTTCTCTTATTCCTGCCCTTCACTGAAACTTCTTCCCTTTCACCCCAACCAGTTCACATCGTTGCATCCGGTGAACCCCACCCCCCTCCATTATCTGGCCCAGGTCCTCTGTCAAAGTCCCAGGACTCCATCTCCAGTTCAGCTCCCTTTTTCGGGTCCCCATCACCCCCTTCCGTCATCGTGTTCCGCAGCCAGCCGCCCGGGAGCTGAATCAGAGCCATAGAGCTAACATTTGCACACACGTCTCTCCAGATGACAGGCAAGATGGGCCTTCTGCCCTCGGCCCACACACACCCGTGCTCAGGAAGCAGAGAGAGCCAGGGCTGCACTCCACACGGGCTGGGGGGGCCCTTCCCTTCTGGAAAACTGGCCTGACCTGGCCCCTTGGGCCTTTGCTCCAGGCTGGGACTCACTGGTTAGGAAGCAGAAAAAAAGATGAGATGGAGAAAGACGTTGCGATTGGCAGAGAGAGGCAGCAAGAGAGTTCCTATCAGAGACAGGGACAGAGGAGGAAAACAGGGAAGAGGCAGGCCCAGCGACTGAATAGAGACAGACATCCAAGGGATGGAAACAAGAAGAGAAAGAGAGAAGGACTGAGAGGGGAATGCAGAGAGAAGGGAGCAGATGAGCAAAAGGACAGGGAGGCACTGCAAGTGGGGGTGGGGAGGAAAAAGGGACCCCAAGAGGGAACAGGAGCGTCACCCAGGAGTGAGAGCTCAGACACTGCCAGGAGCCCAAGCAAAGCCTGGGGGTGGGGGGGGGGCTCGCAGGTGTTGAGGGAAAACAGAACCCAGGGCTTCCACAGAAGGATCTAGGGCTGCTCCCGGAGATGGGGAGCAGAAGTGCTTCCCAGGCCCCCTGGGACTAGAGGCGATTGGCCGGCAGGTGAGTCCAAAGGTAAAGTGAGACCACGAAGCCCCTCGCCTGGCAGAGCCCAGACACAGGAGCTCTGCTGCGAAGAGTCGGACTGATCCCAAGGGGGGGCCTCCTGATGCCAGCCCAACAGTCATTTGCTGACAGCATTGCTCCTGCCCGATCATATTCACGATGGCCACCCTTTATCTGACCACCGACTATGTGCCAGATGCTTACATTCATCATCCCTTCGAATCCTTTCACGATAAACGCCTGCAAGACCACCCCCAGGGGTACTCCCATTTTACAGATGAGAAAACTGGGACTCAGAAACAGAAAGAACCTTGTCTAGATCTGTCTGTCTCCACCACATAATCTATGAGCCTCTGCTTTTCTAGTGGTACCATGCGATTTCATCTCTGCTCTAACATTTTGTGACTCGGCAGTTTTCCCAACACATACATGTGGGCGAACCCCAGGAGACATGCATGAACAGGTGCTCCCAGAGGGTCCTTGGTATCTGTCCTTCATCTGGCCCTTGGTTTTCCCACCCTCAGCCCCAGCATCTCTTGCTCCCCCTCCGCAGTATCTCAGATCACCTCCTTCTAGCTCGGCAGTGAAGAACAAGGATGATGTCATTGCTTTTATTTAAAGAAAAGGGCTGAGCTGGAGCTTTAGGATGGGGGTCCACGTGGGAGCAGGAGCCAAGTGACTGGCCATCCCAGCTCCTGACCCAGCCTCTTCTGTCCCCCCAGCCGCCATCTGCGAAGCTGCTTCATGACCCGGCCCCAGCCCCTGAGAAGCACCCCCGGGGAGGGCTCTGCTCAGCATGGGAGCAGTATGGGAGAGACCAATGGGTGAAGGAAAGAAGGTGACAGAATTCTGTGAGGACAGGGCATTTGTTATAGGGCCCTAGGGTCAAGGAACATGCTGCCGTTAAAGCCATACCGCAGGGGAAACTGCGGCTCCAGGACATTAAGTGAGTCATCCAAGGTGATTATCTATGCATGCCATCCCAGTAGGACGGTAGTGGGGAGGAGGATTAAGTGGGGGCACATACACGGTGGCTAGGTCTAAGTTCTTCCTCTTTCATCTCCAATGATCTGAGTCTAATCACCTGTTTCTCTCCAGCACACCTGAGCGGGGGGGGTGGGGGGGGTGGGGTATCAGTGAGGAAAGAGCCCAAGAGTGGGATCGGCTTAGCTTTCCCTGGGCTCCCAGTTCCCTTCCAGGGCCTGTGCTCCCACCCATGCAGGACCTCTCAGCAGTCTCTCCAACCCTTTCTGGCCGCAGCCTTACTCCCTTCTGGGAGGCCTCTTTTTGGGGGGTGTGGAACATTTATGACCTCATTTAAATCTAGCAACATTGCTGAGAGGTTGGTATGACTATTATCATCCCCATTTTACAGCCAAAGCAACTGGGGCTCGGAAAGAATGAGCAGCCTGCCCTCGCCACCCAGCTGGGAAGTGGCAGAGCCAGGTGCAAATCCAGGTCTGTCACGCCCCAAAGCCACTGTCCTCTGCTTCTTGCTGTTCTGCTGGCCTCTCCCTTGGCTCCCTCAAGAACCCCACAGCTTCCCTGTACTCCCCAATCCTCTAAGGAGGCTGAGGAGTCTACTAGGAGTCTTCGAGCCCCTCTTCTCTGCAACCTTGTCCCAGCAAACAGCTCCAGAGCAGAAGGCTGGCATACCATCTTCCGTTCCCCACTCCATTCCTGGGGTCCCTAAACCAGGCAGCTTTCAGTGAGCTCCTGCCAGAAGCAGGCGGAGATGCTTGTTCTATATTTTATTTCGCCACTAATTGCCTGCATTTAAAAGGCATCACAGTGCCACAGTCGTCCTCTGTTTCATGCGCTGATGCCTGTTTCTGCATGAAGGGACACTGGGGCAGGGGAACGGGTAGGAGAGGGGCCATGGTCTCCCCAATGACAGCTTTTAAAGCCTGACCCCGGCACTCAGAGCCCAGGATGTCAGGTTGTCACCCTGAGAAGCGAGAGGGAGCATGCAGGGGCTGGGGCCTCTGCAGAAAGGAAGAGAGAGGTCGGGGCCCTGGCCAGGGCCAGGAAGGAGTGGGAGGGGCCACTCCATATCCCCACTCACCCCTAGGATGAGGGCCCAGCTGATGGAGCCCTACCCAGAATGCCTTGGGTCTAGCTCTGCTCTCGAAGCTGGAGGACTCTGCAATAAAGCAGCTGCTTGAAAAAGGACACGGCACAGTCCTCAGTCCCATCTGCTGTGGTCAGGAAGGAGACAATGCGTCAGCCTTGCCTTTGCCCAAGAGCAAGAGATGGGAATTTAAGGAGGTGAGGGTAAGGGTGGGGAGGAGGAGGTAAGTGGATGAGATGGGTGGTAGATGGCAGGTAAGTTCTAAGACAGCCCCAGTCTTCCCACTTTGGGTTTTCCACCTACTGAGGAAGTGCATACGTTGGTCAGTGAAGAGAAAACTTGGTTCCCACCCTTTCCCGATCTAATCCTGAGCCAAACATCAGCTCTCACACTAACAGCAGACCTACTCACCTTCACCTCATCTCCAGCCCGAACTCCAACCCTCATCCCGACTACAACTTGGCCACCGATCCTGATCCCCGGCATCAACGTCAAGCCAAGGTCCACCCTGAATTCTTCCCCTAACAGTCATAACAATCCCAGTCCCATCTCCAACTCCACCCCCCACCTACCTCCACTACCACCCCCCCACCCCACTCCTGCCCCATGAGTCCTCATTCTAGTTTCCACCTCTGGGGACGGGGGTCCCTGCCCCACCCTGCCTGCTTTTCCAGTCGTTACCTCTCATCCGACCCAGCCCTTTCTCCAGCCCAAGTTGACCTCCTAGCTGCACCTGCTGCCAGCCCCTCACCCTGGCGCTCCACCTGGCCCCTGGCTGGGTCCTGTGGCACGTGACAAGCTTGCTTGTGGGTTAGAGGACCGCCACCTGGAGCCAAGCCACCAAGCCAGAGGAACTGTGGGGTGGTGCCTCCCATGTCTCAGAGTGCTCTGGGTCCCAGCTCTGAGTGCTGGAGTCGGCCCGCCCCCCTGTTGTGTTCCGCTCTCAGCAACCGGCCTGATGACACCAGGACGCGGGCAGGGATGTGACAGTGCCCCCAGCTGAGGAGCCATGCTTCTCCTGAGAAATGGTGAGAAATTAGCACTCTGCGAGGCAGCCCCACCCCCGCCACTCCTCACACCTCACTGGGTAATTGCTCCACGGCCCAAGGCTGAGCCTAATGGGCCGCCTGCTTCCAGCCGGCTGGACAATCAGGGAGAGCAGCCCCCAGGGTCTCCCACTGAAGGAGGGGCCCTGCGCTCTGCTAAAAGGAGGACATTTCCATCTGGCAGGAGAGAAGGGCACTGTGAAAGCTTGGAATCCTGTAGCCACGGGAGACGACGAGCAAGTCAGAGTGCTCTGCCGAGCCCTCGGAAGCAGAAGAAAACATCCTCTCTGGGGACGCGCATAGAAGTCGATCCTGTCAGTGGCTTGAGTGCCAAGAAGCCACCATCCGAGCTCAGCAAATCCCGAGCGATTAAGCCTCCAGTGTGCAAAGCCTTCCGAAAAGCCCCTCCAGGCGCAGCTTGGTGTACCTGTGCCCTGTTCCCAGGGCCCACCACCGTCCACCCTTGAGCCGCCGGTGATGAATGCCAGCTGGTGCCCCCACATGGGCTGGCGCACCCCCCTCCCCAGACCGGCTCTCATCTCCTGCCCCTCTTCCTGGGGTCTGTCTGTCTGTCTGCTCAGATGGGGAACTGGCTGGCCGGGCTGGCCGCCAACTCTGCATTTCCTGCCGGGCCCCGTGCACTGTGGTTGCTCACCAAACACTAGCTGAACGTTTGGTCTGAACTTTCTCCAGCTTCGTTTCCCAGCAACTTCCACTTCCTGAGAAGTGGGATGGTGACTTCCGTTCCATCTTGCAGGGGCGGCAAGATGGCTTAGGATCCAGCTCTAGGATCAAACAGACATGCCTGGGTGCTCAATGCACTTCCAGCCCCACCGTTTGCTAGCTGTGTGACCCTGGGCAAGCGGTCTTCACTTCTCTGGACCTCAGTTTTCTGTTTTGTAAAATGAAGGTAATTACGGTGCTTATCTCACAGAGCTGCTTTAAAAATGAGGAAGCACACGATAAATGTGTGTATAAAATGTTGCACATAGTAGCTGACGGTAGGTCCTTAGTAAACACTATGATGATAAGTCTGCAGACACTGGTGGCTTAACTTCAAGGCTGGGTCCCACGGGAGGAGGTCAGCTTGGGTCCTTCTCCTGGGGAGAGAATGTTTGATATTGTTTACAGTCCCGTCTGAAGCCAGCCATTCCCCTCCACCAGACATTCTGCTGCCCTCTCCCAGCCTGGGCCAATCCACTTATTCATGCATTCATTCACTCATTCACACCTTCCTTTAACAAATATTTATAGATGGACTCTTCTGGATCAGGCCCCATGCTACAGGCTGGGAGATCAGCAAACAGGTTGAAGACCCTACCCTCACAGAGCTCATGGCCGAGACGATAGGGGGCTGGGTGCTTGGCAGCACCAGAGTGGGAGGCACACAGAACACCCTGGTGGAAGGGAAGACAGGCTTGTCTAAGCTACCGCCTGGAGGACAGGTAGGAGTTAGTTGGGGAAAGGGCTTTCCAGGCGGAGGACACAGACCTGGTGAAGGCCTGGGGAGGACGGAACAGGCAGATGTAGGGTTAAGGAGTATCCGGAGTGGGAGTGGGGCCGGAGGCTGGAGTTTGCATTCTGTCCTCAGAGTTCTTCCTTTGGAGATCAGACCTGAGCTGATGCTTCTCCCTCTTTCCGCCTACAGCCTCGGTCTAGGGCGGGAGACCCATCCTGAGCCCCTGCATGGCTGCTGAGGGTTCGGGGAGGTGGGGGAGACCTGGGAGAGGAGTTCCCACCCTGGCCACAGATGGACATACCCCAGGAGGAGGAAGACCTCAGCTGGAGAGAATATGCACAAGAGCCAGCACAACTCAAGCTTCGACTCTGTGTTCTTGCTCAATTTTTCTAACAACATTAGAAAGACATACCCTTATCGGTTCCATTTTACAAACGAGGACACTGGGATTTTCAGCAACACGCCCACGTTTCCACACCCACTGAATGTGGCCCTGCTGTCAGTCCCCAGGGCCCTTGTGCTTAACTGCCTGGCCGCCCTGGATGTGGGACAGCGCTGGGGCAGAGGACCTGGGACAGGACAGGGCAGGGAATGGAGCCTTCTTGGGGGTTACCGCCCTTGGCCTCTAGACCAGCCAGTCTTCCAGACACAGACCCTGAGAGCAAGCGCCCGCCAGTCCCATGAGGGGACAAAGCCCCCCATTCAGGGCTCTGATGATCTCCGCTCCCAGCTGCTCAGCTCCTTGCAAAGCATTTTCCCTTAATAGCCTCCCATTCAGCGGGACGGCTGCAACCCGCATCTGTGAAACCAGGGCACGGCAACTCCTCCTACCAGACCTGCGAGGCAGCCACGGCCATGGTCACCGTGTCCCAAAGTTTCTCCTTCTCCTCCGAGTCAGGAACCTTCCCAGCTCCGTCCACTCCACCTGCTCTTTTGGGGACTCTCTGGAGGGGAACAGAGTTGAGGTCCTTTCCCTCAGGCCAGCCTGTCCTTAACTTTTCTCTGCAAAATGTGTCTGAGCAGCGGGGATGGAGAGCAGGAAGAAGAGGAGAGCTCCTGGGTTCTAATCCTTCCTCTGCCTCCAGCTTGCTGTGGGGCCTTGGGAAAGTCACGTCACCTCTCTGGCACTCGAGTTTCCTCAACCGTAGAACGGGAGGGTAGCCCAGGTGTGGATTCAGACCACCCAGGTTGAAATGCTGGATCCACCACTAACGAACTGTGACCTTTGACCTACCTCTCTGAACCTCAGTTTCCTGATCTGTATAAATGGGAAGATCTACCTCAACAGCCGTTGAGAAGATTAAAGGAGTTAATCCACATGAAGCACTTAACATAGTGCCTGGCTCCCAGTCAGCAATCAATAAATGTTAGCTCTAATTATTATTATTACCATAATACAGGTTTTTTAAACTTTTTAGCTGCAGAATTCTTTCTTTTTGAATACAATTTATAGAAGAACCCTGATACTGCTAAAAGGTGAGGAGGGCTTGTCCACCCCGTCTTCCAGCTCTTGCCAGGTCCGACCCACACTGGCCTCTGGGTTATCAGGCTTTCCTGGGAGTCTTTTTTTTTTTTTTAAGATTTTTTTTGTTTATTTTAGAGAGAGAGTGAGCAGTGGGGAGGAGCAGAGGGAGAGGGACAAGCAGACTCCAGGCTGAGCACAGAGCCGGATGCAGGGCTTGATCTCACAACCCTGAAATCATGACCTGAGCTGAAATGAAGAGTTGGATGCTCAACTGACTGAGCCACCCAGGTGCCCAGTTTCTGGGAGTTTTTTAAAACCAGTTTCCCGGGGCACCTTGGTGGCTCAGTCGGTGGGGCATCTGCCTTTGGCTCTGGTCTTGATCCCAGGATCTGGGGATCGAGCCCTGTTTTGGACTCTCTGCTCAGCAGGGAGCCTGCTTCTCCCTCTCCCGCTGCCCCTCCCCCCACTCATGCTCTTTCTCGATCACTAAATAAAAGGTTTTATTTATTTATTTGACACAGAGAGAGAGAGCACAAGCAGGCAGAGCAGCAGGCTGGGGGAGAGGGAGGAGGGAGCCCCATGCGGGACTCGGTCCCTGGGATCACAACCTGAGCTGAAGGCCGATGCTCAACCGAATGGGCCACCCAGGCATCCCAATAAATAAAATCTTTTTTTTTTTAAAGATTTTATTTATTTATTTGAGAGAGAGAGAGAGAGCATGAGGGGGGGAGGGTCAGAGGGAGAAGCAGACTCCTCGCTGAGCAAGGAGCCCGATGCGGGACTCGATCCCAGGACTCCAGGATCATGACCTGAGCCAAAGGCAGTCGCTTAACCAACTGAGCCACCCAGGCGCCCCCAATAAATAAAATCTTAAAAAAAAAAAACCAACAACAGTTTCCCACGCTCCACCCCCGAGATTCTCATTCAGGAGATGTGGGGAGAACCCAGACAGTAGATCTTGTAGAATCATCCCAGTTAGTTCTAAGGATCTCCCAGGTTCAGGCTGCCCTAAGGTCCTTTCCGGCCCTTAGGTGACATCGAGACTTTGAGTACAAGGACCTCCTCTCCACTGCCCCCTTGAGACTGAAACACATCCTAAGAAGGCCCAGCAAGTTCCAATTATCCTCACACCCTCACTCAGCTCCCAGCCTGTCCCCTGCCTTCATCAGGGCTCCCTTCTGTGGGTTCTTTCTCTTGGAGCCTTGGCCAAAAGTGGCCAGAAGGTAAATGCTCCTTCACCCGCCTCTAGGCCCAGCATTCCATCACCCTGAGTCTGCCCCTCCTTTCCAGGGCTGTCACTTTTACTAACAATGCCTACACAGCTATGAGCACATACCATGTGCCAGACACTGTGCTAAGCTCCTTACTTTTTTTTTTTTTTTTTAAAGATTTTATTTATTTATTTGACAGAGAGAGACACAGCAAGAGAGGGAACACAAGCGGGGCGGGGGGAGTGGGAGAGGGAGAAGCAGGCTCCTCGCCGAGCAGGGAGCCCGATGCGGGGCTCGATCCCAGGACCTGGGACCATGACCTGAGCTGAAGGCAGACGTTTAACGACTGAGCCACCCAGGCGCCCCAGCTCCTTACATTTATCATCTCGTTATAACCCCACAGAGTCCTATGAGGTATGAATTATCATCATCCCCATCTGAGAGATGAGACAAACCAAAGCACAGAGAGCTTAGGTGACTTGACCAAAGTCACACAAGTGTAAATAGCCAAGCTGAAACTCTACCCTAGGTCTGACCCCATAATTCATGCTCTTAACCACCCTGCTGCCATCCTCCCCTGGGTGTCCCCACTCCTACCCTTACTCTGTTAACCTCCACTCCCTGCCTCCCAAGTCCCCAGGGACCTGCCGAAGCTTCTCCTGGGAACGTGGCTCTGGCCGCAGCTCAGATGGCAGGCAGGAAGCAGACCAGGGCTTGCTCCAGCCAGCGCCTCAGAATGCCTGGGTCCTGAGCCGGCGTAGAGGGGCCAGGCAATCCTCTGGGAGATCACAGAGGCTCTGGTGAATCCTGTCACCCCGTCAGCGCCTCTTAAGTGGACACCCACCAGACTTTCCATCTGCCATGGTGCAGGCATCCACCCACCCAGCTAGCTATCCACGCAGCCTGCCCCCACCAGCCCTGGTCATCTGTCAATCTTCCTTCTGACATCAGAGGCCACCAGATGGTACTTATATGCTTCTTGTTCATCAATCGGTCAGTCCCTCTCTCCAGTCCAAGAGCCTTGATTTGGGTGTCCCCAGGGTAGAGCTCCCTGACTCAGGGTCAGTGGGAACAGACCCAGCCATGGTCCCCACAGACCTCATCATCACACACCCTAAGAGCGAAGATTTACACAGCAGCCCCCTAGGTCATGATACTGAAGAACTCTCCCCTCACTGCCCTCCCCAACACCTCACCTCCCCTGGGCCCAGCTGCCCCCCACTCCTGGAGACCTTTCCCTTTGTGACCTGTCTAGGTATTTTGGAAGGTGATTAACAGAAATCACGCTTGAGGTTGACATCCAGGCACGGCTGCTAAATTGAGGCTCACAAAGCCTCCTTGACATCCAATATGTTATATGCTTTTCCCCTTAATTAGGAGCTAAAGTGGATAAATATGAAGTTGCCATGACAACAGCCTCCCGGGTTGGTGGAGGGATGCAGCTCAGTTTCTGTCGGCTGGCTGGCTGACATGTTGGCTGATGGACCAAGTCAGCTTCTGGGAAGGGGTAGGATAGGGCCCCCTCTCACCTTCCTGGGGGCCTGCCTCCCAAGCCTCAGTTCTGGTTATTCTGTCACTGCTCATCAGACTTCACAGAGTCCTGGGATGACCCACCCGGACCTCAGACCTCAGTTGGTTTAACCTCCTCATGGAGCAAGTGGGGAAACTGAGGAGGAAGGCTGCTGCCTGAGGAGTGGGAGGCAAACAAGATTCAATGCACAGATCTCCTGACTTCTGGACCAGAGTCCACAGTGGTTCTTAGCCGATTTGGGGTCCTAGATCCCTTGGAGAATCTGGGGAAGGCTATGGATCCTCTCTTAGAATACACTTTCAGAAGGTTCATGGACCTCCCCTACCCCTGAAATTGGTTACCTCACCCAGTGGTTCCTCCAAAGCGTTTACCACCCACAGAAACTCTTACTCTGTATTTGCGTAGTCTTCACTGCATCATTTCTACTCTCTTCCCTGGGCCGGTCCTGTCTGAGATGCCCTTCACCCTCCTGTCCCCAACCCCACCCCTCAAGGTGCCTCAGGCCACACTTCCACCGGGATTCCTGGTGTGTAGCCACCTTGGCCTGGCGGGCAAGAGTGGGATGATGGGGGTGGAGAGCCCTTGGAACTGCAGCTGCTGGCCGGAGGGAGCAAGTTTTCCACTCTGCAGGTAGAGGGTGGGCTATACATTTGCTTTTGGCCTGGGAGTCAGAGGCTTGAGACTTTGGGGGGGCAGTAATGGGGCGAACAAAGCCAGTCAGATCTGAGAGGAAATATTTGCAACAGGGGCCTGAGAGCAGCCACACAGTGGGGTTCAGACCCAGGACTGGCTCTGCTTTTAACACTTCCTTAACTAATAGTTAAGTACTTACTGTGTGTATTTTCTCACATCACCTCATTTAATCTTTAGCAATCCTATGGAGCAGGTGCTATAATTATCCCTATTTTACAGAGAAGCAAACAGACATCCGGAGAGGTTTAGCCACTTCCTCAATGTCACACAGCTCGTAGGTGGAGGAGTCAGGACTTGAACTCGGGTCTGTCTGACTGCAGAGTCCAAGCTCTAACAACTACACTCTGCGGCCACCCGAACTGCCTTTCCCTGACCCACAGGGAATGACCACAGCAGCTTGGGGAATTTAAGCCAGGGAGCCCTTCTCCTGCTGGGGAGGAGGGAACACTGGAAACTGCCCCCTCTTTGCCCCCAGCTCCGCTGCCGGGGTGCGTGGAGGAGAGACTATGGGCTCATGCCTCATACAAATACCCCCCTGAGGAAAAGTAGGCCCCCAAATACCTAACAGAGGTCAAGATCTTTAAATCTTGAAAGAGGAAGTGGGTGCGTGGGGGGGTGCGGGGGAGGGGGCGCCTCTCAAAGAGCCCAGGAAAGAAAGCCGCGCCTTACCTAAGTCCTCTTCCAGGAGCTTCTACGCTGCCAGGGAGACCTAACGCAGAGCTCTGGCATTGGGCCTGGGAAAGGAAGCAGCACTTCCTCCCCAGCCCCCATCCAGAGCATGTCCCCTCATCTTACCTGTGAGGCTCAGCAGCTGCGCTGGCAGGTGACAGCCCTGTCCCGCCTCCCGGAGGAGTTGGGGCTCCGCACCATGTGGTGTGGGTGCTGGCAGCAGGAGATGGGGCTGGTGGCTTGGCCCCCCAACTTCCTTTCCTTCCAGTTCTAACTAAAAATAGAGGCACAAGGACGCAGCTCGTTCTGTCAGACAGTGTGTTGGGGGGACGCCTGTGGAGACATAGCTTCTCCCTCCTGGCACGTGAGACCCAGCCCCCAGTTTCTCCCCCGTTCACCCTCTGCCTCCCTGGGCCTTCCTCTGCCGCGGCAGCCCTGGCCCTGGCCCCAGGGTTGAGGTGGAGGGGATTCGCTGCTTTCCCCAAAGCCTCCAGGAACATTCCCATCGGTCTCTGACTCTAGGGAGGGGTCCAGGTCAGGGCTGCAGTGTGGAGGAGAAGAACCCTTGACTTTGGGGGTTTCCGTCTCCTCTTCCTCCAAGTCAGGTAAGGGGTAGGGGACGGGGCTATCAGGACTGGGGCCCCTGGAGACCTTTCAATATTGTCAATATTGGAATAATGCCCAGAAGCCCAGGCAGCTAAACGGAGTGATCTCAGCGGTAGTGCGGGGGG
>NC_138375.1:109641053-109711133 GCF_054177405.1 Leptonychotes weddellii
AAAAGGCAGTGCGAGGACGAATGGGAGGTGGGGGGAGTGTCAGGTGTGCAGGGGTGTAGGAGGCACAAAGTGGTTGAGGGAGAAAGTGAGAAAGGTACAAAAAGGTGTGAGGATTCTGAAGATTCCTGAGGATCCAGAGGACCTAAGCAGGGGAGACCAGTGGAGGAAGAGGAATATGGGTAGCAAGGGGAGGGGTGGATAGGTCTGAGGGGTTTTGACAGTTTGGCTTTTGTCCCTGTCCACATCCCCAGCTGCTGCAGCCCCACCAGACCTGGCCTCACTGCCAGGCTCATTTCAGGGATGGGTGGAAATTTCCATTTCAGCAAAATCCATTTGTAAAGCCCTAGAGCTTCGAGCCTCATTCTGCTCTGCCTGCCTAGCTCTGCCAGCCTGGCTCTGGCCTGCCCAGCCAGCCCCACTCTCTATCCCAGACCTCCCTCTGCTCTCCCTCCCCAGCAGGCAGAGCCTGGGCTCAGGGCCTGGTCTCCCCCAGACTCCGCTCCAAACCCACCACTATAGCCTACAGAGGAGCCCACACCTCTTGAGTGTCTTGACATCCTGGGGTGCCCCAAGGGTGTGGCAGATGTGGGGAATTGGTCACTGCCTTGCCCTCAGTTAGAATACCATCAGTTCACAATCTGTCCCCACTGCCCCCCTTCTTCAAAATGATCCTATTTATAGCTTTTCATTTTATAAATAGGGAAATGGAGGTCCAGCAACGTAAAGCTACTTATTCGTCCAGAGCCACACAACTGTTACATAGCCAACGTACCCCCTTGCTTAGAGGAGGAATTGTCGGAAGAAAAAAAAAAGTCATGCAAACTTAGGTTCAAATCCTGGCTCTGCTGAAGAGATGTGCCTCCAACAAGTGATTTCACTTCTTGGCACCTCAGTTTGCTCATCTGCCAAGTGGGGCTCATGACCATTCTCCCAGGCTGGTGTGAGAATGGTGAATTGACCACAGCCAGATACAGCAACGTGGGGGTGGGTAGTAACAGCCACCGGGCCCTCAAGACCACAGGGCAGGCGGGAGCAAACACCAGTTCTAGATTCTTTTTCTTGTTCCACACTTTTCCCAGAACCACAGAAACTGCAGGGACCAGCAGGAATGACATGACCAGGGACTGAGGCTCTGGGTGGGAAGATGAGCTGTGGGCCCATGGGATAGAAGGTGATAGATAGCCTGGGCCATCTCACTCAGGCCTCTTATCAAGGCTTTCCTCCCTGAGTCCATAAGGAGTGACCACTCTGGACTCAAGGAGGAGGGGCAGATCTCCCAGGTCCAAGGTAAAGTCCGGCACTGGGGGAAGGGCTGAGCTCTCCAGAGATAGGGGTATGGTCTGTCTTCCTCACTTCTGTATCCTGGCACAGCGCGTGGCAGAAAGGTTATACCCGGCCACAGCTAGAGGCAGCTCAGGACAGATCTTAGTGGCGGGTACAGGGAAGGCACCAAGGGCCACCTGACCTAGCTTGGCCTCTGCCCCAGTCCCATATCCTAGGCACACCCTGTGGCACGTGCCCTGGCACATGTTGGAGCCAACCTCAGCTCTAGCACATCCTCCAGCTGCTGCCCTCCCCCCCTCTGCCCCCTCCAGAATCCCAGGCCCCATCTGCTCCACTTTCCTGCATCTCCCCTGAACATCTGGACTGCTTCTGAAATCTGGCTCCTGGCTCCATCCAGAGGGAGCTGTTGGAGGGAAGAGGAGACTCCTGGGTCCCGTTAGTCCTGAGCTGGGGCCAGGGAAGTCTCCGCCTGACCACCCACTCCCAGCCTGCAGCTGCCAGAATGAACAGGCCTAATAGGACCCTGGTCCCTATCTCCTACTTTCCCTTCCCTTGGGCACCTACTCACCCGTAGGGTTGTAAATTTCCCCTTCTCTCATGCACACATAACACACCCTACACAGCCTCCCTAACGTCTGCCCAAGGGTCACTCCATTCTCTTGAAAAAAAAATATATATAACATGAATATACTTAATATCACTGAACGGTATACTTAAAAATGGTTAATATGGTAAATTTTATATGTACTTTACCACAATTAAAAAATTGAAAAAAAATACCCCAAACAATAATCTGCTCATTTGTTTAGCTTTGCATTCTATACACAATGGTTCCCAGAGCTTCCCAGCAAGAGCTATGCTCCAGAACCCCACACCCCCGAGTACAGGCTGCTCTTCCCCCCCCCCCATTCTTCTTGATGTAGTAGTGGGGGGCCTTGGATCTAGGGTAGCAAAATTTCGGAGTCCCAGTTCAGACTCACTCAGCCTAGGAGAGCCAGGCTAGGAATGAGCCTCCCCTTTGTGCCTTTCCCCACCATTTCTCCCTTAACCTCCACCTCACTGGCTCTCGGACCCTCTACTGGCAACTCAAGTTCTTTTGTTTTGGGAGAAGGCTTCTCCTACGAAGGATGCTCTCCATGGTCCTGAATCACCAGGCCTGGCGCAGACTTGCTTCTCCTTAGCTTTGAGGAGTGGGTCACATCTCCAAGGCATACCGACCCAGGTAAGGAAGGAGATAACAGCAGAAGAGAAGGCAGTGGAGAGACAAAACAGAGACAGAGAACATGAGACACAGAAGGACAGAGAGAAAGGGATCAACATGAGACTTCCAGGAGAAAAAGAAAGTGACTGTTGGAGACACCTGGGTGGCTCAGTCGGTTAAACGTCTGCCTTCGGCTCAGGTCATGATCTTGGGGTCCTGGGATGGAGCCCCACATTGGGCTCCCTGCTCAGCAGGGAACCTGCTTCTGCTTCTCCTTCTCCCTCTGCCTGCAACTCCCCCTGCTTGTGTTCTCTCTCTCTTTCTTTCTGTCAAATAAGTAAATAAAATCTAAAAAAGAAAGAAGAAAGAAAGAAAGAAAGAAAGAAAGAAAGAAAGAAAGAAAGAAAGAAAGAAAGAAAGAAAGAAAGAAAGAAAGAAAGAAACTGTTGTTTCTTCTAAGGAAGGTAATCTTCCCTCTGGATTATTTGGGTGTGGGTCAAGGCCCCTCCCCCATTTTATGCAAATACCAGCTCCTGTTTGTCCCTGAAACTCTCCAGCTGTGCCACCTTCCAGTTCCTTCTTTCACCCTGTTTGGTGCCCCTCCCTGACTTGAGGTAGCTGTGTGTTGGTGACCACTGCTAGCCCTGGCCCAAAAGGCTCAGCTGTTGCTGCTTTCTCCCTGAAAGCTGAGAGAGACCTCTCTCCAGATTTCTCTCATCCCCTGCCTCTCCCGGAGTAGATCAGGGCACAGAGGCCTGTTCAGTCATCCTAAAAGTGCCACCCTCAGTCCCCTCTTGAGAAGAGGGATGACTGTAGCACTAGGGGTGGGAGGGTGGGCACTTACAGATGGACCCAGCCTGGGAGCCGCCAGGACCGCTCCTGGAAGGAATGAGCTGGGGAAATAGAGAAGAGTGGAAGCGGTTTCCCGCTCAGTTATGGCTGTCATTATTTTTTTATTCATGTATTTTTTATTAAGGAGGAGATGTCGGCCTAATGAGCAAGAAGCCCAGCAGACTCTGAGGGGTGGAGCTGGGGGTAATGGGGCGCTATCCATGCACACAGTGTTCCCTCTCCAGCTGCAGGGGACCACCTCAATGGTTTGAAGTTCCTAGAAACCTTTCCTCTTCTGGCTCCTTCTTCCTCTGCACTGCACCTCTGCCTCTGCTGGAGGGCCCCCCAGCACACACCCATGCCCCTACGTCATCCCCCTACCACGGACTGAGAGGTTTCTCTCTCCTCTCCATCCCTACCAGGCTCTGGGGACGCTAGAACCAGAGATGGAGCCTTGAAAGGGATTAGGGTTAGGGTTAGGGTTAGGGCCACACAGGGCCACACAGGGCATCTGATCATTATGTGCATTAAATTGCTTTAGATGATACATTCCCCCTCCCTTTTTTTTGGCCACTGACCTATGAAACATCCAGATCAGTTTCCCTATAGACTGTCCCTCCTTTCAGATGTCTGATTACTTTCTTGTGCGGCTTTACTTCCTGTAAACCAGAAATCAGATCTAAAGGCTAGAATAACTCAAGATAAATGTTTTTGGCTAGCGCACATGTGACATGATGTCATTTACTTCACTTTGCATCACATCAGAAGACATCATATTAATCCTTCCACCATTAGAAACACTCAGATGGACACCAGCTGATGATAGTTATGGTTTCTCCCTACCTTGATTCTAGAAAATAACATTTGTGGGTTACTCTGGCTCCAAACAAATGTTGATTATCCCATCAACTATTCTCCTGATGTTTTTTAATACTGGTCCATAATCTTTGCCTGATTATGGACTTTTAAAGATAAGAAAACTGAGACTCAGATTGGGGAAGAAAGTCACTCAAGCTCACACAATCGACAAACTAGGAATCTGACTAAGAGTCAAGTTTTTGTCCTCTTTCCCAACATACCGAGTCAGGTGCACATTAGGTGCTTGATACATATTTAAATGCATGAAAAGCAGTGAAAAAGGGGTTTCCCCAACCCCTCTTTATAAACTAGTCTGAGGTGGAAAGGTTCCTGATGAGGCCCAACCTGCCTCCAGGCTACTAATGAGAGTGCCAGGCAGGCAGCTCAGCATGGTAACCCATGCTAACATTAGCTTTTTGGATCCTCTCAACAAACCTGCAAGGTATGCATTATTACTGCCCTTCCCCCCATTTTACAATGAAGAAAATAAGACCCAGAGAGGTAAAGTACTTGCCTAAGGCCACACAGCTAGTGATCAATGGAGCCAGGATTAGTTCTGATGATTCCAAATTCTAGGCACTTTATAATCACCCTGATCTGGCCTCCCAAGCTGGTCTTCCTCCATCCTGAGACTAAAGAGTAAAATTAGCAAGAGGGTCTTTGGGTCTCCTCCTTGTGTGGGCTGGTCCTGACACTGCCTACAGCTCTGTAGCCATCTGTCATCATTAGCCAGGGCAACAGAGGGTTCCCTGGGTCTCCTCTGCTGCCCTCTACCCACAAAGCAGCTCTCTCCAGTCTGTGCAATTGCTGGACTCTCACCTGGTTCCTCCAGCCTCTGCACCCAGGGAATCCCTTACAAGCTCCATTCCCCCACCCCTCCCACCCTCACCCTCATGCCCACCCTAGGGCTCAACTCCCTCATCACAGCCCTTCACCCTGCACAACAACCCACAGTTTAGGAAACACTTCCTTTTTCTCTTTGGAGCCCCACAACTATTCTGTGAAGGAGGCAGGGACTAGGGGCTCCATTTTACAGAGGCAGACATTGAGGCTTAGTGAGGAACGCTCTGGGTCCAGAGCTGGCTCATTCCTCCATCAATCAGCATTTTCAAAGGGGGATCTCGGTCCCCACCCCCACTCCCATGCCAGCTCAGGACTAACCCCAGAAAATGGTACTTTGCTGCTATTTGGAATGTGAGACTTTTCTCAGGCAGGGGTGGGCCGGGGAGGTGTGGTGGGTGGCGCTATGGCCTAAACCCATCTGAGCCTGGAGCAGGGGCCATGGGGTCCACTCTGTATCCTCCAGCCCCCTCAGGGAGCAAGTCTCAGAAATGTCACCAGCACCTAGGGCATCCTGGGAAATGTCAACAAATGCTGATTTAGGTCCCTCAACAGAGGGTGGAGCCAGCATTTCTCTGCAGAGCCACCCTCCACCATTTCCCAGGAGCAGAAGGAGCAGAAGCCAAAGAGCCCTTACAGCAAGGCCAACCCCACCATTTTATAGATGAAGGAAACTGAGATCCAGACTCACAGAGCAAGCTGGTAGTTTTTTCTCTGGAAACACTGAGGGTCCTGATGGATCTCCGCTCACACACCCTATTCTTCATTCCCTCTTACTCTCTATCTTCTTCCAAGCCCAGGAGCCTGTACCCCCTTGAGTCAAGACACTGATTTCCAGCAGCCAGGGGAGCAGAGGGAGGGCCTGAGGAGCAGTTCAGGGCTGTGGGCTCGGCATTAGGGGCTGCAGGATGGAGAACAGCTTGAGTCAGCACTATGCAGGCCTCTGTCCTCCCCACCCCCTCACTGGACTGACACCTGGACCAGGCTCTTCCAGAAGAGAGAAAATAAAGGTCTTGCTGAATGGCAGAGTGTGGGCTGACAATAGTCTTCATGTGCTCTGGGCACCTGCCAACCTCTCCAAGCCCTGAGTGGCTGGCACTCCTGCCATCTCACCTCCTCCATGGGGCCCCCTTGCTTCATCATTCCCACACCCTAACCAGGGAGGGCGGCTTCTCGCCTCAGCCCAGTCACGGCTACCGAGGCTCTGCCCATTGGTTTTCACCTCTACTGGTGAAGGGGCCCCGCCTCCCATCTCAGGGACTCCTCCCTGGAGCCCTGGGGAGTCTGGGTCCCCTGTTTTCAGCTGCAGAGTTCACAACTTTCTCTTTCCAGCCGGCTCACGGTTGTAGTATCCAGCGAAGGCTGAGCCCTCTCTGTGCTGCGTCTACCTCTGTTTGCATTGAGAAGAGTGAAGGGAGGGCCTGTCTGCATCTGTGCTGATCCTCCATGCCTGCCAGATCACAGGTGCACAGTCACTGAGGAAATAAACACTGAGGTCCCAGATCAGGCCTGGACTTGACTTAATAGTCTGCACTTCTACCCTGGAACACTTTGCAGGTGGTCTTCCCCATGGATTGTAAGCTCCTTGAGGGCAGAGATCATATTTTCTGATTCACTTCTACATCTTTAGTGATTAACTCAGTACCTGGGCCCACAGTAGACACCGAATAAATCTTCATGCAAGGGAATATGTAAATGGATGGAGAGACAGAGGGACAGATGGATGGACGGACACATAAATGAATGAATGATCGAGGCAGGTTATTTTTATCCTCTTATTATGGTGGGGAAATAAGAAAGAGGATGGAAACCTGGAAAAGGCTTCCCAGATGTTAAGTGGTCGGGTCGGGATTTCAGTGCAGGGAAAGCCGGCCCAGGAAACTTACTGACCAAGGAGTAAGGTGACAAGGCTGGGGTGAGGGGCCCAATGGAGAAGCCTCAGGGCTGAGGCCCAGGCAGAGGGACCCTCTGCCCAGGAGGAAGGACTTTCCTGGAACTCTCTTGCCTCCAGGTAGAGAAGCAGGGAAGCCTAATTGGTTTTTTCAGCTCCTGGAGCTGAGTCCATAAATCACGGCTCCATTTAAGACACGGGTACCTCCTCTCTAGAGACCTAAGTGTGACTTGATACACATTCCCAGGGACATGGGGAGGCTTCCAGCCTCCATGCGCTGGAGCCCATGCCACCCTTGTCCAGAAGAGAAGGCCCGGCTCCAAGGGGTCTGCCAGTCTGCTACTGTGTCTGAGGTGTGCAGGCCCATGGGAGGAGCAGATGGGGGAAGGGGCCCAGGAAAGACAGAACCCAGGGAGGGGGACAGCAGAAGAGCGGCAGAGGCCCTGACAGCCTTTCTTCAGTGAATTCATTCCCATCCACCATTTCCCGAGCGCCTCCCTTGTGCCAGACACTCTGCTGGGCACTGTGACCCCTGGGATGGCTCAGATGCAGGAGAGGGGGAGGGAGAAGCAGCTACAAGGACAATAATCACAACACAGGTGATAAGAGCTGGAGAGGGATGTACAAAGTGCTCTGGCAGCTCAGAGCACCAGGCCATTCATTCTTCCCTGGTGGGGAAAGATTTTGGAACATGTCACGGAAGAGGAGGTGTTTCAGTTGGATTGGGTCTTTTCAGAGGTTGGAAGAGGGAGGGAAGGGTATTTTAGGCAAAGGAGTATGTGCAAAAGCAGGGGGTATGAGAGTAAGAACCAGAAAACTTCTGTATGACTGGGGCAGAGGGGAAGCAGGAGAAGAAACTGGACAGTGAGACTTGGGCCAGCATTTGCAAGACCATGAATGGTCCTACTAGAGAGCTTGGACTTGAGCCAGTCATGCGCAAAGGGGAGCCATTGAAGAATTTTAAGCAGGGGTGTGACAGGACTAGATTTGTGTTTTAGAAAGCCTTCTCTTGGGGAGATAGAATGAACCAGGACTATGGCCGAAGGACAGAGAGAAGGGAATGGATTCTGGAGTTATTTTGGAGGAAAAATGAGCAGGACTTTTTCCTTCCTAAGTAATTATTGTGGGCCTTTTTTCCTTTCTACCCAGGCTCCATGTTCCCCAGGGGAGGGAGCTGCTCCCTCCTTCCTCTGTTCTGGTGCGGACTTAACGCATTCACAGAGCTGAATTATAGGGTCTGATTGACTGACAAGAACTGAGCAGCAGAGCTGGCTCCCAGTGGCTGGGGAGTCCTGCTCTGAGGATAGCTGGTGACTTCTCTGCAGTTCAGTCCAGAAGCCCCAGTGCAGGGTGAGGCTTAGCCCAGGCCTCTGGGGAAGGCCCATGAGGTCCTCCCCTCCCTCCTTTGCCTTCTCTCCCTTTCCTCCCTCCTCCTCCCCAGAGCCCAAGCTTTCTTGCTGGGAGGATCTCTGAGCCAGCAGAGCTGTGGATGAAATGGTTCGGTGGCTCCAGCCCAGCTGCTGCCATGGCAACCAGGCTGCCTGCCAGACCCACAGCCGGGAGCAGATCCAGCATTCCTGCTCTAGAACTACAATTCCCAGAATGCAAAGCACCTGGGGCTAGGCGAGAAACCCACCTCTTAGGTGGGTATTTAGTCAGAGGCTTCCAGCTTGGAAGAGGACATATATGGGCAATCCCAGAGAAAGACAGTACAGAATATGGGAAACTGGGGGGCCAGAAACAAGGCATACTTCTGGGGGAGGCCTGGGAGCCAACGCCTCCTTATTGTGGCCCACTGGACATTCCAGAAGGAGGCCAATAGCTACAGGAAAGTGCAAAGCCTGGGGATGGGTACTAGTCCTGGTTTTGCCACCAGCCTGTGGTGTTGCTTGAAAACTTTCTTTCAAAAACCATTTACTACTCTTGATCTCCACCAGCACCTTCGTGGTCTGAGCCCAGGTGGCTGCAGTGGGCTACTTACTGATCCCTTTGCCTCACCCAAGCCCCTCCCTTCCTTCTTCATACTGAAGCCTGAGTGACCTTTTCAAAATGCAGTGCTGATTATATCTGTTGCCTGTGCCTGCCCCCCTGCTGTTTGAACTCTTCAGTGTTTAAACTGTTTGCTCTTAGATGAAGAAATAAACCCTTTACTGCACCTGACAAGGCCCTGCGTGGTCTGGCTTCTGCCTGCCTTCCAGCCTCCCCATTCACCCCACAACTCCAGACCTTCTGGTTTTTTAGTTCCTTCTAGAAGACATGCTCCTGCCTGCCACAGGGCCTTCGCACATGCTTTTTTGTCTCTCCAGAACACTTTTCTCTACTGTTGCTCTACACAACCTTCTCCATCTCAGAGATTACACCTTCTCAGGAAATTTCCCTGGCCTACTTAACGAAACCAAATCCCCGTCTTATGTACCCTTGTTGGCAACATGAACCTCTACAAAGCACCTGTCACAGTTGTATAGAGTAATCTGTAGGATTATTTGACAACTATCCATCTCTCCACCAGATTGTAGCCTCTGTGAGAGGAGAGAGGGTGCCTTTTTGCCTGCCACTGAATCTTCAGGGTCTAACACTGTGCTTGACACACAACTGATGCTCAAGAACCATTTGTTGAACAAATCGTCCTAAGTCTCAGTCTTCCCAGCTGAGTGCCCACCACATGCCAGGCATTGTGAGTGGTGGTGGCAGGGATATGGTAGTGGACAAGACACAGGAGCTCCACTCTAGTAGGGAAGATAAACACTGAATATATAATGACAAGAGAGCTGACTGTTGCAAGCAGTAGAGGATGTTGAGCTGTGGTAGCAGAAAGCCAGGGGACCTGGAAAGGTCCAGCAAAGAAGAGAGCTGTGTGGGCCATGCCTGTGTCTGGTATGATGGGACTGTGACATCTGAGGTGGGGTGTGGGGGAGCACATGCTGGGGTAGCAGTCAATCCATCCTGGAGTATACATTGCTGACAAGTCTGGGGGAGGTCCCCTGAAGAGGCAGGGAGCCTGGCTTGGCGCTTGAGGGTGGTCTGCTCAGCTTGCTTAGGAAATGAGGCATGACTTACCAGCTGCAGAAACATCAACGTGTTAGAGAGCAGAGGCCTTTAAGTATGGGACAGAGAGGGGCCCTTCTCCTCCTCACATCTGTTGCTGCCTTCCTCTTCCTCCAGGCTCCTGGGTCAGGTGGGGGAACTGTCCCCAGCAGGCTCCCCAAAGGAAGGGGAGATTTTCTTTTGAAGTTGGGGGCTCTTGCACAAGTAGCTCCCAGTGTGTGTGTAGAATGAGGTGGCAACTGGCTGGAAATAATGGATTTTAGCTTCCTCATTCCCCTGCAGGTATTCCAATAACAACCCTTATACATACACACATACACACACACACACACACAGAGCAGCCTAAGCCCCTGGTTCTGCTGAGACCCCCCCTGGAGCAGGAGCATCCTGTTCACCCATTCCCCAGAATAGTGTTTCTGAAAGTGTGAACTTCAGACCCACTGCATCAGATCACGTGGAGTACTTGTGAAGATACAGGTTGCCAGGGGACTCTGATGCGGTGAATCACAGACCACATTTGGAAAAGCTTTGTTCTGGAGGATACCTAATTCTGTCCAAAGAACTAATGAAGCATTCCCTTCCCCAGAAATGTCTCCCCGAAGCCAGTCAGTGATGATATCCTTGGCAATCCCATCCTGGACCCCTGCCAGGAGGGCAAGCCAGCCCTGCCCCCTTCAGACCTTCCACCTCATGCGGTCAATAAATATTTAGCAAGGACCTACTAGGTGCTAGGTGCCAGGGTCCTAGGAAGGACATAGTAGCCATGACTCCTGCCCTGTGGGTCTTCTAATTTAGGAGTGAGGACAAATATTTTAAGAGCAAATAAATAAATAAACAAGAGAATAGAGGTAAGAGCTCTGAAGATGATAAAACAGAGCTATCAAAGAAAGTGGTGGGGGACCTGCTTAACTCAGGGGTTCAGGGAAGGAGGCCACCTTGGTTCTTGTGGAGAACAGCACTCTGAAAATGAAAGAAAAAACCTTTCCTCTCCCGTCGCTACTGTTTTTTTTCTCTAGTCTTTCTTTTCTTTACCTCGGCTTGGCACTGTTTCTCTGGTTAGACTCCCTCTTTGTCTCCTTCATTCTCTCCTCCTCTGCTTCCCTCCCTCTCTCTCCCATTGCCTCCCTCTTCATTGAATCCCACCTCCTGCTCTTCTGCTCCCTCCAGAGAAATGGAAGAAACCGATCTCTCTGCCTCTTGGGCTAGCCAGCAGTAATTGAGCTGTGGGCTTGCTCAGCAGCTGGCCCTGAGACCAGGGCTAGAGGAGGTCGAAGGGGAGCTAGAGGTGGAGGGAGAGCTGGAGTGATGGGGAGCAGGGAGGGGTTTAGGGAGGGAGAGGGCACTCAGAGGGGCTGGAGGTGGCTGCTGAGCCAGGTAATCTAATCAGGGGGTGAGTCATAAAGATCACTCACTCCCATGCACAGGATGGCCTAGGAAATCACATTAATTTGAAGAGGGTGTAAAATCCACCGAGAATTCCCCTCTCTCCACCACACACATGAAGATAAACTGTCTTCAGCTTCCAATATGATCTTACAACAGCTTGTCAGTGACAAAACAGCCTCAAATCCTCCCATTTATCAAACGGCCAATCCTGTTAGCAGCTTAAAAGAGACATAATTACCTGCGGCCTTTGGTGTGATTCTTTATACTAACGCTGTTTCCTTCTTCCTGGCAGCGTTCCAGAACGTGAGCTCAGAATTCATTCCTGGTGACTGGGGAGATCATCAGAGATGTTGAACTTGGGGGACAAGAGCGGATGGTTGAGGTGGGAAGTTCTGCACTGTGGGCAAGTCTTGGGCTGCGATGTGGGTTAGCACCACGGACAGAGCCAGGGCTGGGAGTGTGGGAGCGGCTGCCTGGATGGTGGGGTAAGGAGCCAAGACCAACCAGTGTGGGCAGAAGCCCGTGGGCCAGGCAGGAGCCTGGCAGGCATCTCAAAGACTAAGTTTCAGATTCCTTTACAGAGCAGCAGGGACTCAGCCCATGGCATATCAACACGGACCATAGGGACAGAGTGCAGAACAGGCTTGGCCTTGTAGATCAGTAATTTGGGTAGAATTCTTCACCCTCAGACAGAGCCAGGAGTCCCCTCTTTTGACTCCAATGTGGCTGACACATTCTGAGTTTTTCATGACTTCAGACTCTGCCATGCTGCTACTGGGGAGAATAATAAGGTTCCCAGCTAACATTTACTGAATGCTTGCTATTGGCCAGGTCCTGTTCTAAGAACCTCATATATGTGATCTTAATTAATATAAACCTCATGAGAAATCTATTCTATTATCCCATTTTATAGACAAGGAACCAGAAGGTGAGTGAAACTAAGTCACATATCCAAGGTCACCCCAGAACTAATTCAGATTCCTGGTCTGTGAGCTGGGCTGAATATAATAAGGCAGACTCTGGCCGTGATGAGAGATCAGGTCTATGGCTCTGGGTTGGTCTCTCTCCCTCTCCACACTTCTTGCTATTCCTTAGCCCAATCAAGTCAGTTTTCTGTTCTCACTGCATTGGGGAGAGGGATGAGAAAACCACATGACTGATCTTTCCCTCCATGAGAAAAAAGACACCCTGGACACTGACTTCTCTCTGGCCTGGGCTACTCCACAAATTCATATTTCCATTCCCCCAGCCCCGCCCTCTCTCTGCTGGCCCCCAGGACCCTCACTTCTACCCATTTCAAGAGGCCTAACCCCATTCCCCCCCACTGCCCACTGCCAACCCCCTACTTGCTACTCCCCACCACTCCTTTTCATTTTCCAGCAGGCCCAAGGGAACCCTCTCTTGGGAGGAAACCATCAGAGTCCATTTGGAAGCCAGATAAAGAGGTAGACAGTGAGACAGACAGCAAGAGACAGACGAGAGACAGAATGAAAATGAATTCTGAAGCGCCGTTGAGTTAATGATTGTGGTCAAATCCTACTGAAAGACGAAGTCAGGATTAGCGATCTGGGGGTATCTTACAGAATTTCTACAATTCAGCTTTAACTCAGTTGGCTCCCTCTGCCCACCAGCCCTCCATCCTCACCCCTATCCTTCTCTGGAACTGCCTCCCAGACTAGCATCCTTTCCCCCACCCCACCCGGCCTCAGGGCATTCATCACTTGTGTTAGTGATTTATCAAAGACTCTGACAGTCGCTGTTGGCAAAAATCGATCTGTGAAGAATGGGACCAACCCAGGGTCCCCTGTTCTCCTGAGCTCCCACCTTCAATCTGCCCCAGAGGAACTCACTCCATGGCTCTGATATCAGCATTGCCCCCACTGGCCCACCCTCGCCCCAGCTTTGTTTGGGTCCCTGGGTTCCTTTCTGTTCTCAGAGAGGAGAGAGAGGGAAAGAAGAGAGAGTGGTGAGTTAGTGCCTTCTCTTAGATGTTGATTTCGTTGTTTTTAAGTGAGAAAGTCCCAGCTCTATTAAATGCAATCAATAGTTGGCCCAAGAGAAGCTTCCCTTCTCTGAGACATTTGAAATCTGGACAAATCATTTTGCCCCAATACAAAGTAATGTATCAATTTCCAAACCTTCTAATCAGTAGAGACCGTGGAGTCCCCATCCCTGCTAGTGCTTCTAGCTGCAGTGCATGTGCGTACGTACGCACACACGCACACGCACACACGCACACACACGCGCACACACACGCGTGCACACACACACACCCCTGTGCACAAACTCCTCCATTCTCCCCGCAAACCCCCTTCCTCCTTCCTCCCTCCCTCTTCCCAGGGACTGCAGAATGTCTTCCCCCTCAGCTCAGCCTCCAGGCTGGGTGCCATCCTCAGTGTGTCCAGCCCAGTCTGTGTGCTCCGGGCCCGGGGAGGCTGCAGGCCCCTGCAAGTCTGTGATGCTTAGCCCTGGGGAGGTGGAGGTGGGCATGGGCCCAGCCACAGAACACTGCTGAGTGCACTTCTCTTCACCCAGGTACAAAGCCAAGTTAGGGGGATTTCTGTTCACAGACAGAGCCCAGGACTGGAGCCAGGGGGCTGGACGGGGCCCAGGGCCACCAAAATCATCCACTAGGACCTTGGCTTTGGTCTCCAAGGAGCAAGCGGGATCAGCTGTCTGGAGAAGGGTTTGCTGGCTGAACCTGGGGATGATGTCACAACACTCTCCTGCCCTTGAGGACAGCCTGTGTCTAAAGGGAGAAAGCGACCGCAGTGAAATCACCTTGCAACTCACCCTCGAGCTCCCAGGAAGAGCGGCTGGGGCCTTTGCCGCTCCATTAGATTGGATTCTCGGCAGGTCTTTTGTGGCCACCAGCTGCAGTGGCCAGATAGGCCACCGACCTTTGGGGAAGGGCCACGTACTGAATGGCTGATTCAGATGCTCTCCCTACAATGGACTCTGCACATTGCTTCCTCAGAGGGCGGCTGAGGAAATTGCCTGAGCGAGCTGGGGGGCCTGCCCCACACAGGAACTCAGGAGCACAGATGGTACATAAGTTATCGGAGACCTCCGCCCACACAACAGTCAATCCAGGGGCCTTACCCTGACCTTCCGGGCTCCCCTTCAGGCCTAACCTAAAACCTCCAACAGACCTATAAAAGCATGCCTAGTACTCTGTAAATATGTGTGCAATCAATGAATGGGTGCAAATCTCTAGTTCTGCCCCTGCCTTGTGCCTTCTTTCCCCAGATCTCTCACAGCTCTTCCAGGGCTGGGGCCAAGGATTTTGCATATCTTTGGAGCCCTCATAGTTCTTCACCCAGGGCTCTGCTCAAAGTAATATTAAGCTAGAGTGAGCACAGTGCCCTATGGTTTACAAGGCATTTTAATATTTACTGTCTATTCTGCAGTAATGCTGGGGAGTAGGTATTATCTTGTTTTATACTGAGAGAACCCAAGGTTCTGTAGGGACCAAAGGCAGGCTGCCCCAAACGTGCCACTTTGGTATACTAATTATTCAAAATAAAAGTTCCTTAAGAGACAGCCTGGACAAGAAGGACACTCAGACGCTTCTCTGTCTCCCTGAAAGCAGGAAATAAATCTCCCATGTGAAAGGTGCCCTCTCTGTACCAGGAGGTAAAGGGACATCTTTATCACCAGAGATGGGAAATTTAGAGCCGAGAAGACTGTCTAAACAACCCTTGTTACTTACTACTAACTTACTACCCTGGTCCAAATTCCATTGAGAATTCCTTACTAATGGAAGCTCCCAAAGTTAAGTTTTCTTTGTCTTATCAATTCCTCACAAATGTATTGTCTCTTGGTCTAAGAAGTATAAAAACTGTCTGCCTTGCTCATTTCTTTAGGTCTCAATTTCATTATTGGGCCTCCGTGCCCACATAATTAAACTTTGGGGTTTTTCCTCCTGTTAATGTGTCTCATGTAAGTTTAATCCTTAGCCCCAAGACCTTGAGGGTAGAAGAAGAAATTTTCCTTCCTTTTAGTTCAAAGAGGTGAAGTCATTTGTCCCAAAGCGCACTGAAAGTAAGTGATAAACCTGGGATCCAAGTTCTCTGAATCCACATCCTAAAATCTCCCCCATCCTTCACTCACTCCCCAGACACATGCGGAGCATCCTTCCTCCTTCGTATGGCAAATGTTAAGATTTTTTTGTGGCAATCGAAAACCAACTGACATTATCCCCCTTCCTCTGGTTGGGAAATAGAGACTCCATGGTGAAGTGACTGGCCCAAGGTAAGGCAGTAAATAGGAGGTGGATGGAGATTAAACCCAGGCCTCTGATCTCAACTCGGGAGTCTTTCCCATTGCACCCCAGGGCACATTCACAAGGGGCTTGCTATATGCCAAACACTGTCCTGCAATCTTCACATCTGACATGGTTCTCTTAGCACTCCCTTCTTTTTCTTTTCTTTTTTTTAGGATTTTATTTATTTATTTGAGAGAGTGCACACGCGTGTGAGGAGGGGGAGGGGCAGAGGGAGAGGGAGAAGCAGACTCCCTGCTGAGCAAGGAGCCAGACCTTGGCTTGATCCCAGGACCCTGAGATCATGACCTGAGCCGAAGGCAGACGCTTAACCAACTGAGCCACCCAGGCGCCCCTAGCACTCTCTTCTATACATGAAGAAAACAAAACTTTATAAAGTCCAGTATCTAGAGGCCAAGCTGGGATTTGAACGGTTTCTCTGACTGCAGAATTTGAACTCTAAGTTATATTGGCTTACTGATGATGATGAAAGCACTCACTACACATCCAAATCACCAGTGTTTATTGATTGAGTGACTGTTCACTATAGATAGAAGGTTCATAGCACAGCTAGGAAGATAAGCTGTAAATTCTGGACTTCCAGGCTGGCAGCTGGCCCTTGGTCGCCCTATCCCTCACAATACCCTCTGTACCTAATGAGAACTGCCCACATTTCCTGAGCACTCACTTCATGGCAAGCACTGGGCAGAGCCCCTTACGTGCACTCTCTCTTCGGATCTACGTCATAGATAGACTTTTCCTCATTTGAAGGGTGTGGAAACCAAAGCTCAGAGAGATCCAATCACTTGTCCCTGGTCACACAGCCTATCAAAGAGACATCAGTGTAGAAGTGCCATCTCTCTCTTCCATCTTGAAAGCCAAGTGGGGACAGCACTCCAGTCCTAGCTCCCCACCAGGGAGTGTACATGGGGATTATAAATACCACTTTCCTGGGAGTTCGAGAAGAGAGTAGGACTATGGCACCAAGGGCCACTGCAGCTGGAGTGGGTGCCCAGTGCTACAGAGAGTCGAGAGGAGCACAGATCCAAGACTAAACCCTGCTGGGAGATGGGTGGTAACTGAGACTCATTGACGAAGTGATTAGGAGAGCAGCTGACTTTTGGGAACTTCAGTGACATTACTGGCGTGGACCCCCCAACCCCACCTCTCTAAAGCCTCCCCCAGAATGGGCCGTTCCCCCACCCAGAGAATGGATGCAACACGAGCCCGCTCCAGACTCGCCCCAATTGCTTCGCACATTGATGGATGAAAGTGCCTCTGCAAATTGGAAAAATAACTAATGCGCTACCGCCGGACCCTGCCGCCCGTGAGTGGAGGGGGCCCTTCTGGGTTAACCCAAGAACTAGGAGGAATCAATCCCTTCCAGAACCACCCAAAGTGGCAGCAGGGAGAGGCTGCCAGCCTGGTGAGGGCGGAATTACATTTCCTACAGGGTATTCTCCATGTCGCCTCTCATCACCATAATATTTACATCAAATGCAAAAGGCCTCTTCGGAATAAAACCCTGAGGTTGTGAATGCCAAACCCAAGAATGTCAGCGAATGTAAAAGATCAGGTTCTTGGAGCAGCAGTCTCTCCCTCCCGGCCAGGCAATGCCGGCCACAACCCCCTGGCGTGACCGTGACCGGGTGGGCTCCTGAGCAGTCACGAACCTCAGCCAAGATCAGGAAAGGCTGGGAGCATGCAGGGAGCTTAAGGGTACCCAGCTCTGGCATCCGGAGATGCCAGGCAGCCTTGTCTCTTCCACCTGGCTTCACGCAAAGTCTGAGAAAATGTGTCTACACATACTTCCTATGCAGAAAGGCAGGCCAGGTCATCTCATGGACAGAGAGAGAGAGCCTCAGGGATCAGTCCTCCATGTTGTGTGCAAACCAGCAGCCAAGTTCTCTGCCCAGTGTGCCCCCTTACTCCTCTAGCTACCCCCCTGGGGCCCAGGAAAGCTTTTCTGAGGTCATTTGTCCATCAAACATTTACTGAGCACTTACTAAGCACCGGACCCTGGGGATAGAATGGTGAACACTCCAAAGGAGCTTATGTTCTAGTGGACAACACACAAGGAACAAGTTAACACATAAATAACTTCAGATACTAAGTGGTGTAAAGAATAGAAATTGCGATGAGGGGATAGAGAGGGAAGGAGGCAGGCCACGGTTGCCCGGGGAAGTCAGGGAAAGCCTCTCCAGGGAGGTGGCATTTGGCCTGAAGAATGGAAGGAGCCAAAGAGGGGGACAGCAAGTGTAAGAGTCTTGGGAGGAGAATGGGCACCTCTGCTAGAGAAACAGAAAGAGGCCTGTAGCAGGTTCAGGGGAAGTGATGGGGGCAGGGGGAGGGGAGGTCAGAGGTGCAGGGTCTTAGCCAAGGGAAGGAGAAAGTTTTCCTGTGGAAGGCACTGGGAAACCATGGGAGCCATTTAGGCAGGGGATGACATTATGTGATTTACATTTTTAAGTTCTGCTCAGATAATGAAAGTCTTGGTTGAGTTCTGGTTTCACAACTCATTCACCGTGTGATCTTGGGCCAAGTTCCTGCATTATTAAACCTTAGTTTCCTTAAGAACTTCCCCGGGCAGTCAGAGGATGACATGAGCTAACCTGCACAGTGTGTCTAGTTCAGGACCTGGTGTCAGTAGGTGCACAATTAATGTCCCACACTGTGTCTCTCCTACTCTGTCTTTCCTCTGGGCCCTAGCCTGGGCCCCATCTCTCTGCGGCTGTCCACAGTATGTGCATCCAGAGCTTACTGGGGGTCCCGCCCCTTGGGTGACAAGAGATCAGACTGCAAGGACTCTGCGGGGGCCACAGGCTGTCCTTGGAGTGGCCAGGATGCCTGGGCATATTTGCATGCAGAACCTGCATTTCCATGTCCTTCGCTGTACCAGTAGGGCGGGGAGAACATCCAGGAGAAAGGTCATCAGTGCCGCCCAATGTGGTGTTCTTCTCCACTCATCTGCATTCCTCCCCAAGTCCTTTGTGCCTAATCTTTGACCCCAGAAGTTGCCTGAGGAGGAATGAGAAAAAGCAACTGGTGGTGGGAGCAACTGGAGGGAGCAAATGACAAAGGTCTTGTCGGGCAGTTTGGAGACGAAGCCAGGGCCAAGAGCAGCCTGGGTGACCCCCACTCCTTCCGGGAGCTGGGCTCACACAGCATCCAGCTCCAGAGTGGGGAGGGAATGGCAGCTCGGAGAGAGAATCACCCAGCAGCCTGGGTAGCCGCTTGTCCACTTGACTGTCCTCAAGGGACAAGGCGCTTCTCTTCCTTCCCTCCCTCCCTGCACTGGGCCCCACGGAAAGGATGTGATGAGGTTAATTAATTGCTTATAGAAAGTTCTTTAGAAGGAGGAGAAGGAGCAAGGGAGCCATCATGTCTGGGAGCCAGAAGGTTCTCGACACAGTATTAGCAGTGAAGTCCTGTCGGCTACAACAGGGGTTTGGGGGGGCAGCAAAGCAAGGTGGGGGGTTGTGCCAGTGGGTACAGGCAGGCGCTGGGCAGGGACGGGAAGACAGTGGGGCAGCAGAGGAAAGGGGCATGGGAGAGGTCTCAGAGAACAGCCTCAGGCAAATCCCCAATCCAGGAATGTTTGGGGAGCCCCCAGGAGGAAGAGTTTGGTTGGGCAGGGCTGTGCGTGTGGGGGAGGCCGTGCCTCCTTCTCTTCCCACCAGCTGAGCCTGATGGCAGGAGCACAGCCACCGTGCCTCTACTCCACCCCCAGCCCTGAGCCCTGAGTCTTGGGAGAGCCTCTTCCCTCCCTCTTTTAGGGATCAGCATACTTCCTTATCCATGAGAAGCTCTCCTGCTCATCCAGCTTCTCAGAAATTTTGTTGCCCAACAATATCCTCAGTTTTACCCGTGGGTCAGCATCTTCACCCTACCCGGAGGCATTAACATCGGGCAGGCTGGGGGGCGCCTGGGTAGCTCAGTCGGTTAAGCATCTGCCTTCAGTTCAGGTCATGATCCCAGGGTCCAGGGATCAAGCCCTGTGTCAGGCTCCCTGCTCAGTGGGGAGCCTGCTTCTCCCTCTCCCTTCTGTTTGTGCTCTCTCTCTCACTCTCTCTCTCTCAAATAAATAAAAAAAATCTTAAAAAAAATAAAAAACGTAGGGCAGGCTGGCAGCAGGCAGAGAAAGCTAATGCTGCAGGAACCCAGAGGGTACTGCCTCAGGTCCTGAACAGCTCAAATTCCTTCAACAGAACCTTTGCAATTCTCCTTGCACACCCTTTCCTCCCATCCCCAGCCATACAACCACCCTGCTGCATCTCCGAGACTTCGTCCTGAATGTGAACCACGTAAGGGCTGGGGAGTCAGGTAGCTCACCTCGAGGAGCTTCCTTAGGTTACAAGCTTCCTCCAGAAAGCACCAGCCTCCACCCCTCCCATCCTGTCCTTAACACTGGCTCCGTCTGTTCTACCAGCCCTGTCAAGGACAGCCCCCTGCAATCTGACCATGGCACCAGCTGGCAGGGCCCGAGGCTGCACTTGACATCCTGATCCAACCATATTCTCGGAGAGGAAGCAGGTTGAGAGTTCCGCATGCTTGCACACACCTGCACATACCATCCACACACTCCCTCCCTTAATGTCAGCCTAGACTAGAGAAGTGGTTCACAGATTTCCTGGGTCACAGACCCTCTGGCCACGATGAAAGCCAGACACCCTTTCCCCAGGAAGGTGCATATATATACGTTTTGCATGTCCTATAAGGAAGGCCTGGAATGAGGGTGGCCCTTCCCCTGATTGCTGCCCTCAGTAGCAATCCTTGCCCACGGATTGGGGTTCCAGTCAGGTGGGAATTTGGCCAAATCCCTGGGTGTCCTTTTATGGGCTGAGTTTTGGGGACACCCCAGGAGCAGCACCAGTGGGGTTGGGCTAAGGGGCAAGACCAACTCCAAGGCCACCTCCAACTCTCAAACGTAAGGACTCCACAGTTCTGTCCACACACGCCTTCTGCTCACCGAGGCAGACCAGGCACAGTCCTTCCTGCATGGTCATCTTGAAACACCGTAGGTGAGCTCTGAGCTCCGGGTGTCTACCTGAGTCATTACACGGTCTGACCAGGATTTTGCCATCTACAGCGAGCACCAACCACGTAGACAAGGAAGCTGGGCTCTGCCTGGCTTCAAAACTTCATGAGACTGGGCACAACCCCCCTGCTTTGGGTTCAATTCACACCTGCAGACCATATACATGCACTAGCATGCAAACCACATGCACACAATCAAGACACACACAAACGATGTGAGAGCATGCAGAAACATGCAAATCAGAAACACGATGAAAAATGCAAACCTCCAAAAAGCATATACAGGAATACACCAACTGTTCACATACACACGATCACATCACGCAAGGCACATGTAAACACATTCATGCTCTAACATGTAACTCCCACTCCCACCTCCTAGAGACCATTCCAGTCCTATTAACTTTCTGTTTCTCTTTGCTATGCTCTCTCTGTAGGCTGCTCACCGTGACAAAGTCTCTCTTCCCTCCCTTTCCTCACCTGGCAGATTCCTAGTTAGCCTAGTAAGCCTCTGTATTAGGGCTTTCCTAGGGCTGCCATAACAAAGTGCCACAAACTGGGTGGTTTATAACAACATAAATTTATTCTCTCAACAGTTCTGGAGGCCAGAAGTCCTAAATCAAGATGTCACCAGGGCTGGTTCCTTTTGGGGGGCTCAGAGAGAAAATCTGTTCCATGACTCTCTTCGCTTCTGGTGGTTACAACCCTTGACATCCCTTGACTTGTAGAGACATCACCCCAATCTCTGTCTCTGTAGTCGTCTGGCCTTCTTTCCATGTGTGTGTCCAAATTTCCCTCTTCTTATAAGGACACTAGTCATTGAATTAGGGCCCACCCTCATCCAGTATAACCTCATCTTAACTTGTTGATGTCATCAAAGATTCTGTTCCCAAATAAGGTCATATTCACAGGAACTGGGGATTAGGACTTGAACATATCTTTTTGGGGGACACAATTTAATGCTCAACAGACTGTTAGCCAAATTTTTTCTTTTTCTTTTCTTTTTTTAAGATTTTATTTTTACAGGGGCGCCTGGGTGGCTCAGTTGGTTAAGCGACTGCCTTCGGCTCAGGTCATGATCCTGGAGTCCCAGGATCGAGTCCCGCATTGGACTCCCTGCTCAGCGGGGAGTCTGCTTCTCCCTCTGATCCTCCCCCTCTCATGCTCTCTGTCTCCCATTCTCTCTCTCAGATAAATAAATAAAAAGTCTTAAAAAAAAAGATTTTATTTTTACATAAGCTATACATTCAACATGGGGCTATAACTCACAACCCTAAGATCAACAGTCATACACTCCACTAAGCCAGCCAAGCACCCCCAAATTTTTCCTTTGTCTATGAGTCCTTCCCTGACCTTCTCCCTAGACTGGCTAAAGTACTCTGCCATGTGCCCCCCCCATCACAGCACTTAGCTCATATTACTGTTATTGCTTCTTTAATGGTCTCTCTTCCCAGCTCTGAGGGGCTGAGCAGTCTATTCCCTTACTCACCACTGTAAATCTAGCACCTGGGGTAGTGCTCAGTTGTGACAAGGTCTCAATATATGCTTGTTGAATGAGTTAAACCATTTATATACATGGCACATATGTTAATCATATATTCATAAACACATACTGCACATATGTGTACAAACATGCAAATCAAGCGTATACACAGACACATGAAAACTATATACCCATACAAATCCAGGCCTTGAACGCAGTCCAGCAAGTTCTAATTAGCCAGCCAATCATGGCTGAGTTCCAGAAAAGTCCATCCCTTCTCTGAGTGCACTGGGAGAGGCAAAAAAGGGTCACCTATGGTCTCCCATCCTCAAGAGACTGACAGACTAATTGGAAAAACAAGACTAATACATGATGAGAGATACTATAGTATTTAGTTCTATTTTGTGAGCTATGGAGGCTCAGAGGAAGGAGCTCTTGTGGGCTGGGGTAGTCAAGGGAGGCTCCCTGGAGGGGAGGTGAAGGCTGAGCTTGGCCCTCCTGTGTGGGTAGGATTTAGACAGAGAGGAGAGAGAGGAGAAAAGATAGCATGTGTAAAGGCCCAGGGGCCTGCTCATAGGACACATCTGAGGGGAGGAACCCATGCTAGTAGCTGGGACATTGAGGGGAGATCTGGATGCCGAGGCTACCAATGCCAGGCTAAGGATCTCTAGCTTCTCATGGCACCATCAGTCTCTTCGGGCCAGGTGCAGGGAGTCATTTCTCTTGTGTCCTGTGACCCGGGCTTCAGGGAGCTGGGGGCAGGCAGGGCTATGCTAACTGTGTACCTCCAGCCATGAGAACATGGGGTAGTCCCTGGCAGGGCTCCTCTCTTCCCTCAGAAGCTGTGGGTAGCAGCAACACCTGCTGGAAGAACAGGGTCAAGCTGAATGACGGGTCCTTCCACCCACTCCTTCCCTGGGAGAGGTTAGTGACAAGCTGGCAGAAAGCTTCAGGGATACCTTCGTTGGCAAAGCAGCCCCTGTCAGCCACCCACCGATGGCCGAGGGGGAGAGAGAAAGCCTCACAAAGCTTCCTCCCAGGTCCTGAGCCCTGGCACCAAGTCTCCTAAGGGATGGGCCATGCGGTAATAAGAGGCGCAGCAAGGAAGAGGGGCCGAAGGGCCCACCCTCACCAGGGAGGCTGGAGAGAGAGTGAGCTCTTCCTTTTGGTACTGGAAGAAGTGAGAGTTTATTCTCTCACACTGCAGGGACAGAGAAAGGCTGAGTCTGGGGCTTGAGAAGCAAATATAGGGCTCCTATTACCTGACAGCCCCCTTCTCTCACTTTGAAATTGTCCATTTCCTAGGGACATGGAACCAGAAGTAGTAGTTGTCACAGGAGAAGTCACTAAAAAAGGAGTTGAGACTGCAGGAAGAGGAGAGGAGCTAGGGGTTCAAGGTTAGGAAATCTGGCCTGAGCACCTTTTTACCATAGACACTCTGTCCCTTCATATGCTGCTCAGAAAGACCCCTCCAAAAGCATACTCTGCGTTTGGAAGGTGAAGTGGTTTTCTTAAACCTGCAGGATAGGCTTCTAAAAAACTGTTCCCTGGGGGCACCTGGGTCAGTCACTAGGGAGCATCTGGGCCACCACGTGGAGCTGGAGCCAGGGAAGAGATGAACACTCGCTGGCTCCCGGGCATCATCGGTGGCTGCTTGCTCAGCAGTGACACTGGACGCAGCCCTCGTGCAGGAAACAAGAGCAGGGTGGGTGGAATCTGAGGCCAACATTCTGCGTTTGCTTTATGGAGGAGCGGGGTACACGTAACCCTGGAGAGCCAAGCTCCTAGATTCCCCCGGAGCCCCCCACAAGCCTAGGAATGTCAGAGCCCACTGTCTACCTTCTCCTCCTCTCTAGAGAACCAGTTTCCCAAGTCACGACCTAGACAAGGAGATTGGTGAGGGTGGGGTGGAGGCAGTCCTAGATGTCACCTTCTCTCCTCTTCCTCTTCATCTGGCCCCAGACCACCTCATGGCTGCCGGGCCCCAGGAGCTTCTGTGAAACCCCATTTCCTTTCCATTCAATGACACAGTCCCTCCCTCAGACTCTGACTTCTGTCCCACATCCTGATCATTTCTAGGCCAAAACCTCTAGCCATCAGGATCACAGAAGCCTGCTGGCCCTGCAGCTCCAAGTGGGGAGGAACGCTAATTTGCATTAACAGAGACCAGGTCAGCAGCTCACAAAAGATCCTCTCTTCTTGACCAGAGTCATGCCTGGGGCACAGCCAGCTTCTGGTGTCTGCTCATGGGGGGAGGGGCTCCTTTGGATGGTGGCCAACAAAGAGAAGGGGGTGCCCCACTGGGACTCTCCTGCCGGCGCTCACATACACTCTGCGAGAACATGGCCCTTCTTGCTGTCCCTCAATGCAGCCCCTCAGGTAGCCCAGAGCACACTAGGGACGTGGTCGCCTTAAAGCCCACCCTATATGCTCCTTCTAATCTGATCTCACCTGGAGCAAAAAGCTCTGATGTCAGATTGCCTGCACTGATATTCC
This sequence comes from Leptonychotes weddellii, assembly GCF_054177405.1. Classification (NCBI taxonomy): domain Eukaryota; kingdom Metazoa; phylum Chordata; class Mammalia; order Carnivora; family Phocidae; genus Leptonychotes; species Leptonychotes weddellii. The sequence goes on from NC_138375.1 coordinate 109,665,670, forward strand.
AGTACCACACGTAATATATGGGACCATGGACCAAAAGATGGCGCCTCTGTTTTCTTGTCTGTGAAGAGGGAATAATACCACCTACCTCACTGGGTTGTCATGAAGATGAAGTGCTATCCATAAAAAGCTCCTAGCATGGTCCCCAGCATGTAGTAAGCACTCATTCCATAAATGGTAATTGCAGTTATACGCTTATGATTATTATTTCTTGGACCCACTTCCCTTTGTTGTGGGAAGCTCCCATTTCAGGACTTCCACGTTGAGCATAGAGAATGAAACAGGGCAGGCACCCCAGAGAAATTTGTTGAACAGATGGAAGGAAAGGAGGGCGGGGGGCAGGAGAAAGGAAAGCGGATGTATTTGCCCCTGTAAAACCCATTTTATGTGTGGACAAGAAAGACTCCCATTCAATCCTCCATCTAACAGACTGTCATTGCCTAGAATTTCACCAGCGTTGATTCGATTCGTTCCTTTGAGTCTCCTTTAAGATGCAAACAATCACACTTTAGTTTGAATGAGTTATAAGACTGACTGATGAAAAGAGGTGGACTGAAGCCCTGGAGCTTCCGTGGGGAGGAAGAGAATTTTGATGTGGAAAGTGCCAAAGGGATCATACAATTTTGCAGGAGGCTGGCTCTCAGAAAATTGAGTGCAGGACACTGCAATTTCCCTTCGTAACAGTTCAGATGTGACTGAACCTCATATGCAAGGATGTCTTCCTTGTCTCTGTCCTAAATCCTTCATGCTATGGACTATAGAACAAAATGATCATCTATTTCTCCACATTGTAGGCCCAGCACAGAATGTATGACTGTTTTTGTTCCTGAAGATTTTCTTTTTCTCGAGGTATGAACTGTCCACATGCAATCTCAATCCTAAAGTGATTTTGATTTACTGCGGAAATTTGAAGACTATCTCTTGCCAGTCTGAGGTTAAACACAGAGGAAATTTTAAATGCAATTTTCCCGTTTGAGAAGCAGTTACAATATTTTTAAGCAATTGAAGCTTCAAAATTTCAAATTCAACATGCAGTTAGGCCTCCACCACAAGAACTACAGATTTTGCAAAGTTTACAAAAGAGTGGAATATCTCCGAGGCTTTTCCCAAGTGCTGAATCTTTGAGTGTTTCATAAATGAAGATGTTCTGGGAGACTAGGTGCAGTTTTACTGGCATTTGGCTTTTGGCTGGGGCCTTTTAAAGCAAATGTTACGTGGGGACAAAGTAAGAAGAAAGAAGCCGTAACAAAGTATCAGAACAATAATACATTTTAATAGCATTATTTATCGACATTTATTGGCATTTGGAATTAACAAACACTCCGGTCCATCCTCATTGAGCGTTTGCAATAAATTTAAAGGGCTTGTCTTGCCTTTGGCACAGTGAAGATGACCCAACTAGGATCCTTGCGTCGTTTCGCAGAGGCAGATTTTGGATGCGGGGATGGAGAGCATAGATACAGAGACTGTAGCCAGCCCCCACGTTTTCCCTGGTCTGTTCCCCAGGCCTGGAGAACCCAGTCCTCCTCATGAACCGCACCCACTACAGCAAGCAGACAGAGGGCTCTGAAGACATGTGAATCACAGTGCCCTTTCTGCCCACCAAGGCAACCAGAGGGGCAGTAGTGGGGGTCACATCTCCATAGCCACAGCTGATTAGACCACTACCAGGAATGTGGTAGATGATCCACAGGCCAGGGACCTCTGCTGGGGCCTAGTAGGAGGAAAAAGGTGACTCGGGTCAATCAAATTTTCTCCTCAGGGAATCGAAAGAGACAGGCATAAGGACTATGATGAACGTGTGCTGTTTTTGCCTGTGTAACCTCATTTCACATTTTCTGGTGACAGCGGCCCCAAACTCCCCAGGGAGCAACTCTTGAGTTAAAGTGATCTGGTTCCACCCCCACGTTCAGGGACACAGCCCTAATCCTAAGTCTGGCCAGTCAGCAGATTTTATTCCCTGACCACAGTGATGCGTTTAAGAGGGGGAAGTGAATTAATTAAGGTTTTGGTCTGACTACTGTAGCAAAGAGACTCATAGGGCAGTAGCTTCAACAAGACAAAAGTTTATCTCTTTCTCACATAAAAGCCCAAGTGGATGCAGTAGTTCTGCTCCACGAAAATCCTTAGGAGCCCTGGCTCCTCTATCTTGTTGCCCTGCCCCCCTGGCTGTACTCTCGTCATAACACGTCCACATTCCAGCCAGCCAGGAAAAGTGGAAGGGGGAACATGGGCTTTCCTTTTAAGAGAACAACCCAGAAGTTATAGATATCACTTTTGCTTATATCCCATTAGCCGGAATTTAGTCCCAAACCACACCTAGTTGCAAGGGAGGCTGCATGGCCAGCTCAAAACTTCTACCACGTTAGAAGAAGATTAGATTAGGTTAGATTGGCGATGACAGGATCACCAGCAGCATTTCGTCACCATGTCTGGAGAGCGTGTTCAACGATAGAATTAACAGTGAGGAAAGACAGATGACAGATGGCAAGGACGTCATGGAGGCCTGCAAGTCCAGCCATGCCGAAAGGCAGTTCTAGTCTTTTTTTTTTTTTTAAGATTTTATTTATTTATTTGACAGAGAGAGACACAGCGAGAGAGGGAACACAAGCAGGGGGAGTGGGAGAGGGAGAAGCAGGCTTCCCGCTTGAGCAGGGAGCCGGATGCCGGGCTCCATCGCAGGACCTTGGGATCATGACCTGAGCCGAAGGCAGACGCTTAATGACTGAGCCACCCAGGTGCCCCAGTTCTAGTCTATTTTTGATTTTTCAGTTATATCAGCCAATAGATTCCTTTCTTATTTTCTATTGTTATTATTTTTCTTAAACTAATTGGGTTTGGATTTCCAGCACTCAAACCTAAAGAGTTCTGGCTAATTCATGGCAGGATCAGAAGGAAAAAGGTGATAAGGGAGGAAGAGGGCAAAGGCACCATGAAGGGGAAGCCAACGTCGTGAAGAAACAGGACCCTCAAGAGAAGGAAAAGCAGAAGCCAGAAGACATGGAGAAAGTGTAGGCTCAGTGGGTGGTGACAAGGCAAGAGGGACAGAGAGAGAGAGGCTAAGCTGCCTAAGCTACCACCTCCTCTTGCAAGGGGCCCTCCTGACAAGCCACCTGGCGGTTCAAATTACCTTCTAGCTCAGTTACAAGGTATGGAAAGTTGTATTTTTTTTTTAAGATTTTATTTATTTATTTGAGAGAGAGAGCGAGAGAGAGAGCACAAGCAGGGGGAAGAGCAGAGGGAGAAGCAGGTTCCCCGCTGATCAGGGAGCCCGATGTGGGGCTCGATCCCAGGACCCTGAGATCATGACCTGAGCTGAAGGCAGACGCTTAACTGACTGAGCCACCCATGCACCCCAGAATAATTGTATTATTCTTCAAAATATTTGTCCTCTCTTTTTTGGGTGCCTATTTATGGGTTTTTGTTTTGTTTTGTTTTTTTAAGATTCTACCTATTTATTTGTCAGAGTGAGAGCACAAGCAGGGGGAAAGGCAGGCAGAGGGAGAAGCAGGCTCCTCGCTGAGCAAGGAGCCCGACGCAGGACTGGATCCCAGGACCCCAGGATCATGACCTGAGCCGAAGGCAGACGCTTAATGACTGAGCCACCCAGGCATCCTGGGTGCCCTTTCTAAAGGAGGAATACACTTCCCATTGCTGTCAGGCTTGGCATAGGATTTGCTTTGGCCAATAAGATGTGAAGGGAAGTTTTAAGACCCAGTGTGCTCTTTTGTCGGCCTCGGCTCCCAAGTGAAGAAGACACGGAGCAGAGCTGCAGCTAGCCCATGACAGATATGTAACATAAGGGAGAAATAAACATTTGTCATAGGCCTCTAAGATTTGGGGATTGTTTGTTACTGCAGCGTAACTTAATGTAAGCCAACTGATACGAGGTCTGTGTTTACTGCAGTTCCTAATGATCTTGAAATGAGAGTCCATCATTTCCTGGAGTTTCAGGCACATACTCCTTATAGTACACTTTTTTTCTCTCCTTATAACCAAGAGCTCTATTGATGAAGCCAGGAATGACAGGCCCACATTTCATCAGGGGCTCCTTATTACTAAGTCGTTTCCAGTTCTTATTCTCCAATACTTCCTGTAGCCCCAAGAGGACATGGATTAAGTCTGATTATTATAAAACTGGGCAAGTGCATAATGTAAGTAATTTCGTATTTGTAAATTTTGTGGAACTCTTGTAATACAAAATCAGAAATGGATCACTTTAAAGATGCCGACTTCTCAACAACGTCAAGGACGTTGTAGGGGAGGGTACATGCAGCACTAGTGAAGGTAATGATGGCGACAAGAATTCCTGCAACACTTTTCTATTTCCAAAGCGTGTCACATATTTGCTTGCTTTAAATTCACAACAGCCTGTAGATATTATCCCCGTTTTACATACAGGGAGACTGGGGATGAGAACGTTGAAGAGACTTAACAGGTAATGGAGCTGGTACTGCATCTCCCGGCTCCTCACCCTGCCCCTTCTCCCCTGCCTGTTGCATTGGTCATAGCAGGCACCCCCTGTAGAGGAGAACACCCACCTTCATGACAGGTGCTTGGGAAGGGCAATCAGGGACACCGTGATTTGAATAAAGAAGTGAATATATGACTAAATGAATGAATGGATGGGTGGATGATGGATAAATGGATGAGTGAATTGATGGGCGGATAAATGGAAGGATGGGGAGATGGGTGATGGTTAGATAAATGGCTGGATGGATCTCTTTTGTGTGGATGGACAGGTGGATGGATAGATGGATTTCTGTGGTTTGAGGGAAAAGGCAGTGGGGTACTCCCAGAGTCTGGAAAGCATGCACACACACTCCTAACACTCTACCGCCCAGAATGCTCCATACTTGGCCAATATCTTACACTTGCCTGCCCAAGTATTTTAATTCTCCCTCACCCCTAAGAAATTAGAATGTGCTTTACCCACAAGGTTGTCTATTACCACTGTACAGCTGATTGGCCATGTTCACTTCACCTCTCTATGCCTCAGTTTCCTCCCTTGTAAAATGGAGATGAAAAGAGCACCTCCTTCACAGGGTTGTTGTGGGAATACATAATCGAGATCATTTAGTAAAGTGCCTAACATATCAAAAGTTCTCTATAGGGGCGCCTGGGTGGCTCAGTTGGTTAAGCGGCTGCCTTCGGCTCAGGTCATGATCCTGGAGTCCCGGGGTCGAGTCCCGCATCGGGCTCCCTGCTTAGCGGGGAGTCTGCTTCTCCCTCTGACCCTCCCCCCTCTCATGTGCTCTCTCTCTCCTCTCATCCTCTCTCTCAAATAAATAAATAAAATCTTTAAAAAAAAAGTTCTCTATAAATAATAACTGTTATAATTATTATTCCCTACAGTTTAGGATGGTTGCCTGTGGAAATCAAGGTAAGTCCCCAGTAAGCATACCATATTGTGATTACGGTCTTTAGCCCTTTTTCATTAGTGGTGGAATCTGTAATAATACAATAACCTTTATTTTATTACACAGCCCTTGGAAATTGAGGGTTTCATCCATGTCAATTAATTCTTTCGCAGCCCACGTTGGCAGTGACAATCAGAATGTCAAAATGTCTCAGAGGATTCCTAGGAAATCTGAGGCACTTCACGATGAGCCTGCCCGGGTGAGAGACCAGCCCGAGTGAATCCTTAATGCACTTCATAGGAAGGGGGACTCTCCTGAAATGCTAATACAATCAACCTGAAAGGCAAACTTCCAGCTTCCTGCTCCGTGATCAGACCTGCGCTCCCAGAGCTGAGGTGCTCTCCACGGACGGACAGACGGATGGACAAGGCCAGAGGCCCTGTGTCCTCAGCTAGCCTGCTGGGAGTGGCAGCCTGTCCTCACTTCCATGTCACAGCCAGCCGCGGCAGCACCCAGATGGACTCTGGCCACGCGGACCTAGGTCTGTTTCACAGCAGGAAGAAGCTCAGCCAAGAAACCACCATGAAGTAAGAAAGGGAGATATCTGGATAAATGAGGAACTGCCTAACTCCCAGCGTTTGCTCCTGGGACCCAGTTTGTAACATCCTCTAGAGCCAGACTGCTTCGGTCTAAACCCTGACTCCCCCTCCAACTTCCTAGCTGTGTGGCCCTGGGTACATTACTTAACCTTGCATGCCTTATTTTTCTCATTTGTAAAGTGCATATGATAATACCTGCCTCCTGGGGTTGTGTGAGGATTTAATGACTTAATAAATATAAAGCACTTAGAACAATGCCTGATGCATAGAAAGCACTGTATACGTGTTTGCTATTATTATTCATTGTTATATTCCTTCATTCATGCATACCTTACTTCTTCCACCCATTCGTTTATCCCTGCACTCATGCATACATCTATCTAACATTCCTATCTGAACCGATGATGAAGTCATGTTAAAAATGAATAATAAGGGCGCCTGGGTGGCTCAGTTGGTTAAGTGTCTGCCTTCAGCTCAGGTCATGATCCCAGGGTCCTGGGATCGAGTCCTGCATCGGGCTCCCTTCTCTGCGGGAAGCCTGCTTCTCCCTCTCCCGCTCCCCCTGCTTGTGTTCCCTCTCTCGCTGTGTCTCTCTCTGTCAAATAAATAAATAAAATCTTTTAAAAAAAATGAATAATAAATACCAAGTTAGGTTTGAGACACAAAGAGCTACCACGGGTAGCCTGGGGAAGGTATCCTAGACCTCCACTTTATGGAGGAAATGTTCTACAAAATCTCCAACTGTACTGAAGAATTAATCGTGTTAAAATGTCCATACTACCCAAAACAGTTTACAGACTCAATGCAATCCTTATCAAAATACCAAAAACATTTTTCACAGAACTAGAAAAAATAATACAGAAATTTGTATGGCAACACAAAAGACCCCAAATAGCCAAAGCAATCTTCAGAAGGAAGAACAAAGCTGGAGATGTTGTAATTCCAGGTTTCAAGATATATTACAAAGTTGTAGTAATCAAAATAGTATGATACTGGCACAAAAATAGACACATAGATCAATGGAACAGAATAGAGAGCCCAAAGACAAACTTGCGTTATTAGGGTCAATTAATCTACAATAAAGGAGGCAAGAAAATACATTGCAGGGGCGCCTGGGTGGCTCAGTCGGTTAAGTGTCTGCCTTCGGGGCACCTGGGTGGCTCAGATGGTTAAGCGTCTGCCTTCGGCTCAGGTCATGATCCCAGGATCCTGGGATCAAGTCCTGCATCGGGCTCCCTGCTCAGTGGGGAGCCTGCTTCTCCCTCTGCCTCTCTCTCTGTCTCTGATGAATAAATAAAATCTTTAAAAAAAAAAAAGAAAAAAAAGTGTCTGCCTTCGGCTCTCAGGTTATGCTCCCAGGGTCCTGGGATCGAGCCTGAAATCTGAATCCGGCTTCCTGCTCAGCGGGGAGCCTGCTTCTCCCGCTCCCTCTACTGTTTCCCTGCTTGTGCTCTGTGGCTCTCTCTCTCTCCCTGTCAAATAAATACATAAAATCTTTTTTTTTTTTTAAAGATTTTATGTATTTATTTGAGAGAGAGAGAATGAGAGAGAGCACATGAGAGGGGGGAGGGTCAGAGGGAGAAGCAGACTCCCCGCCGAGCAGGGAGCCCAATTCGGGACTCGATCCAGGGACTCCAGGATCATGACCTGAGCCCAAGGCAGTCGCTTAACCAACTGAGCCACCCAGGCGCCCCTAAATACATAAAATCTTAAAAAAAAAAAAAAAGAATATACATTGGAAAAAAAGACAGTCTCTTCAATAAACGGTGCTGGGAAAACTGGACCACTTACTTAGACCATACACAAAATAAACTCAAAATGGATTAAAGACCTAAATTTGAGACCTGAAACCCTAAAACTCTTAAAAGAGAACAAAGGCAGTAATCTCTCTGACCTTGGCCTTAGTAACATTTTTCTAGATATGTCTGCTCAGGCAAGGGAATAAAAGCAAAAATAATCTATTGGGACTACACCAAAATAAAAAGGAAAAGAAATTAAAAGTGAAGAAAACCATCAACCAAGTGAAAAGGTAACCTACTGAATGGGAGAAGATATATGCAAGTGCCATATCTGAGAAAGGGTTAATCTCCAAAATATGTAAGGAACTTATACAACTCAACACCAAAAATACCAAACATTCTGATTTAAAAATGGGCAGGGGACCTGAATAGATATTTTTTCAAAGACATCCAGATGGCCAACAGACACATGAAAAGATGCTCAACATTACTCGTCATCAGGGAAATGCAAATGAAAACCACAATGATGTATCACCTCACACCTGTCAGAAGGACTAGAATCAGAAAGACAAAATATAACAAGTGTTGGTGAGGATGCAGAAAAAAAAGAACGCTTGTGAACTGTTGGTGGGAATGCAAACTGACACAACCACTATGGTAAACAGTCTGGAGATTCCTCAAAAAGTTAAAAATAGAAATGTTATAAGATCCAGTAATCCCACTACTGAGTATTAACCCAAGGAAAACCAAAACACTAATTCAAAAAGATCCACACACTCCTGTGTTTATTGCATCATTATTTATAACAGCCAAGACATGGAAACAACCCAAGTGTCCACTGATACGTGAAAGAAGAAAAAAAATATATATATGTGTATATATATATATAATTGCTTTGTTTCAAATTTTTATTTAAATTCTAGTTAGTTGACATACAGTATAATAGTGGTTTCAGGAGTAGAATTTAGCGATTCATTACTTATATATAACACCCAGTGCTCATCATAACAAGTGCCCTCCTTAATGCCCATCACCCATTTAGCCCATCCCCCACCCACCTCCCTCTATCAACCCTCAGTTTGTTCTCTATAGTTAAGAGTCTCTTATAGTTTGCTTCCCTTTCTCTCTTTTTTTTCCCTTCCCATATGTTCATCTGTTTTGTTTCTTAAATTCCACATATGAATGAAATCTATATGGTGTTTGTCTTTTTCTGACTTATTTTGTTTAGCCTAATACACTCTAGCTCCATCCATGTCATTGCAAATTGCAAGATATCATACTTTTTGATGGGTAATATACCAGTATATACCAGTATATACGTATATATATGCCACATCTTCTTTATCCAGTCATCAATTTTCAGACATTTGGGCTCTTTACATAGTTTAGCTATTGTTTTTGTTGGTTTTCTTTTTCTTTTTCTTTTTTCTTTCTTTTTTTTTTTTTTGAGACAGAGAGAGAGAGAGAGAGAGCAAAAACAGGGGGGAGGGTCAGAGGGAGAGGGAGAAGCAGACTCCCCACCAAGCAGGTAGTCCGATTTGGGGCTCAATCCCAGGACCCTGAGATCATGACCTGAGCTGAAGGCAGACGCTTAACTGACTGAGCCACCCAGGCACCCCTTTAGTTTAGCTATTGTTGATAATGCTGCTATAAACATCAGGGTGCATGTGCCCCTTCAAATCTTTTTGTATTTTTGTATCCTTTGGGTAAACACCTAGAAGTGCAATTACTGGGTCATAGGGTATTTCTATTTTTAACTTTTTGAGGACCTTTCATACTGTTTTCCAGAGTGGCTGCATTCCCACCAAGAGTGTAAGAGGGTACCCCTTTCTCTGCATCCTCGCCAACATCTATAAAGAACTTATCAAACTCAACACCCAGAAAACAAATAATCCAGTTAAGAAACGAGCAAAAGACATGAATAGACATTTTTCCAAAAAAGATATCCAGATGGCCAACAGACATATGAAAAGATGCTCAACATCACTCATCATCAGGGAAATACAAATCAAAACCACAATGAGATACCACCTCACACCTGTCAGAATGGCTAAAATTAACAATATATATATTTATACATGCACACAATGGACTATTACTCAGCCATAAAAAAGAATGAGATCTTGCCATTTGTGACAACATAGATGGACCTACAGGGTATAATGCTAAGCGAAATAAGACAGAGGAAGACAAATACCATATGATTTCACTTATATGTGGAACCTAAAAAACAAAACAAACAAACAAAAAACCAGATTCTTCAATACAGACAGTAGACTGGTGGTAGCCAGAGGGGAGGGGTTAGGGAGATGGGTAAAAGAGGTGAAGGGGATTAGGAGGTACAAACTTCCAGTTATAAAATAAATAAGTCACCGAGATGAAAAGTACAGCATAGGGAATAGAGTCAATAATATTGTAATAATGCTATATAGTGACAGATGGTGACTACCCTTATTGTGGGGAGCACTGAATAATGTATAGATTATTTTGTACACCTGAAGCTAATAAAACATTATATGTTAATTATACTTCAATTAAAAAAAATCTTGGACTGTATGCCTTTGCTCATGTGGTTTTCTCTCTTCGGATGCTTCTCTCTCTCCTTTTCCCTCAGAAAACTCTTACTCATCCTTCATGGCCCAGTTCAAGGGTTACCTCCTGGGTGAGTCTCCCCTCCAGGGACCCCGATGCGGGGCTCAATCCCAGGACCCTGGGATCCTGCCCTGAGCTGAAGGCAGATGCCCAACTGCGACCGAGCCACTCAGGCGCCCCTGTTTTCCATCTCCTTAATGAATGTTTGTTTTAATGAGTAACTGATTTATTAAATAAATAAAGGCTCCCAATGCTCTTTGTTCATATTAATATTATAGCCTGGGTCACCTTGTATTACAGTTAACCACTTGTTGCCTTCCATTTACCTGGAACACTCTTTCCCTGCCAAGTAGGCCATTTCAATTTATCATTCAGGTATTGGTTTAGAAGTCACTTCCTCCAGGAAGCCTTCTTTGACTTCCCAGATGTCGTCTTGGGGCCTCTCCTGCAAGCTGTCACCGCTCTTGTTCCTGCTGTCTCACCACACTGCCAGGTAATCCCTGGTTCGTTTGACTGTCACCCCTATGGGACTGCGTCTTTTGTGAGGTTGGGGACCAGGTTGGGCATTCCCAGCATCCAGGAAGGTGTCAGGTCCCCGTGTCCACAGTATGAGCGGCCCTCAGAGGGTTGTGTGCTGCACAGGTATGTCTGGCGACCCTGCCCTGGAACGGTGCCCGACACTGAGTAAGCACACACTAAATATCTGGTCAACTCATAGACGGTGGCAAAGCTCAGCCCTCCCCAGGTCTCTGTGCCAGGTGTCTCCCCATTGCCACTCCAGGCCCCACCCAGATGGGGCAAAGTTATCACAGGTTCCCTCCCTCCTCTCTCAGAAGCTGTCCTGTGTTTGGGAGGTCTCAGAACACCTGGAGGTAAGTGGATGATGAAACGGAATGGGATGGAAAGAGGCAGGTTCCCTGAGCCTGAAAGTAAGGAAGCTGCTGCTTTCATCTTGGTAACAGGAAACTCTGAGTGCTTTCTGGGGATAATGTAGGCTCCACCCCCATCTCCCTCCAGCTCTGGCAAAAGCTACCTGAAGCCCCTCCTTCTCAAAATATTTAGGCACTGCAGGACCAATCCCACTGATTGGTGGTGTAGGGGAGTGGTTAAGAGCAGACCACATTTTAGGGACGCCTGGGTGGCTCAGTCAGTTAAGCGGCTGCCTTCGGCCCAGGTCATGATCCCAGGGTCCTGGGATCGAGTCCCACATCAGGCTTCTTGCTCAGCAAGGAACCTGCTTCTCCCTCTCTCTCCCTCTGCTTGTGCTCTCTCTGTCAAATAAATAAAATCTTAAAAAAAAAAAAAAAGAGCAGACTACATTTCAAATTCCCACCATTTCTTATTAGCTGTGTGGCTTGAGGCAGGTTGCTCAGCCTTTCTGAGCTTCACTCTTGTCTGTTTCAGAATAATACCTCACAGGGGAGGTGTGAGGACTAAATGAAATAGCACATGTAATATGCCTGAGTAAACGCTCCATGAATGTTTGCTAATATCATTGTTGTTTTGTTATTAATCATCATGTCAGAGCCAGGTGGGAGCTCAGAACAGATGCACCGTGTGGCATGGATCCATCCCCACCTCAATCCAGCCCCTCACTGAGGCCCAGAGGAAAATGAGGATTTGTCAGCACCACGATCTGGCAGCAGAACCAAAACATCCATGTCACCCCTCACATCGCTGTTCTTCCCTCTGCGTGGTCTGCAAAATGTCACTGCTGAGTGGGAACTCACGTCATTCCTCTTCTTGTCGTTTGGAGGCTACATATATAGTGGAGGCTGAGACTGGATTCTGGATTGAAATTCTGTCTCTGTGGCACCTGCCAGTCACGTGAACTTAGGTGAGTTGCTTGGTTCCTCTGAGTTTCAGTCTCCTCATCTATAAGATGGGAATAATCATAATAGTCCTACCTTAATGGGAAGCGTCAGTAAGATAATCAGGAAATGGGAGGAGAGCACTTAGTACGCTGCCTGCTCAGAGTAACAGACCAATAACTGTTCATTATTATCACCTTATTTTATTAGCAAATCTTAGGATATATGACTATTGGGAGAGAGAGAATTTAAGCTGTGTCCTTGATGGAGGCTTTTACTCTTCCTGGAATCCAGGCTCTGGTGCTCCTGACAGGAGCACACCCCATTCCCATCTCAAGCCTCGGGATCCCCCTCTCCTCTCTGTGGGATTGCTCCCCACTCCCTCCCATACTGTCCCTCCAACTCCGCCCAGGCAAGCTGTGACCTTTCTCTCCCTTCCTGGTAAGCCCACCAGGGGCCCCTAACCTCAGAGCCCTCTCTCCAGCGTTTCCTGTGAGATGAACTTCTTACCCGATGCCAGATGCCAGAGGAACCGGGGCTCCCCGGGCAGGGCTGGCTGCTGGGGCTTGCTGAGTCTCCTGCAACAGACACAAGCCTGTCCTGAGCATGTCAGCTGACAACACACTGCTGGGGGGCTTCTGTGTGCTTTGCTCCACCTGTCTGCAGCCAGAGCTGGGGGCTGGTCCTTGGGGATGGCCAACTGGCCTGGGGCTTGTTGCCACATCAGCATCACCACCCTCACCCCAGTGTCATCCAGAGAGCTGTTTGTCTTTGTAGGTCCCAGAGCACCTGGCTGTGTGGGGGCCTCCCTGGGAGGCGGAGTCCCAGAACTGGGGGTTATATGGGCGGGGAGGACCCTCGGCCCCACCCCTGGCCCTTGCCTCTCCCACCAGCTTCCTTTCCAGGAGCCGATCCGGGGCCCCCACGTCCAGATGCCCAGAGGCCTGAGGAGTTGTCAAGACCGCTGAACCTGACATGTGTAACTGTAGGAGACGCCAGCCGTCTCTTCCAGAGGTGGGCTAAAAATACAGAGGAGCTTGGGCCCTCGGTAATGGAGACCGTAAGAGCCTGTGACATGCGGGGACCACTGTGCGGCCGCTAATGAGCTCTGAGCAGTCGGTGCCCGAGCCCTGAGTGAGCGCATGGGCTGGGAGCACCGAGGGGGTGTCACTCAGCATTTGTCCATCCTGGCTCAGAAATCTGCAATGTTGGTGTGGGCAGGGTGGTGGGGGACCAGCTCAAGTGACCCTCTGACGTCCAGGTGGGGAGACTGAGGCCAAGTGACCGGAGGTGGGAAAACACACCCGGGAGAGGCAGAGACCTCAAAGGACCTCTGCCTCTCTGCCTCCCTGTCTTGCCTCCAGCCCTGCGCCCCCAGAGCCCAGCATAAAACCTGCTCTGGGAGACCCTGGTGAATGGGTGATAATCGACGACTGAATGAAGAGATGAATGAGTGAATGATAACCATCTTCCTCCCTGCGCATGAGCCTTCCCAATGATGGGGACTATAACTTAGTCACTCCCGCTCCCGGAGAGCCTGGCACAGAGAGGCCCGCACACGCCGCTTGCTGAAGGAATGAACACCTGATCTGCTTCTTGATCTAGCCCCTTCCTGAGTGTGGAGACAAGGAAGCCTATGAAAACTGTGCCGAGGGTCTTTTTCCCCTGATCCCACTACTCAAACAGCCGAGGTATAGTCCCACCCACCAGAGAGAATAAATAACAACCACAGCACAGTAGACTTCTCTTAAACTTAATCAGCACAGTCCAAGAAACTCATTTAGGCCTCACATCCAACCTTATGAGTTAAATTCTATGTTTACACGCATTTTACACAGAAGGAAACTGAAGGGCTCGGAGAGGTGAGACTTGCCCTGGGTCACCCTCTAGGAAGAGGTGGGGTCAGTATTCAAATCTGGATGGGCCCACCCCCTTCCCTCTTTAACCACTGGGCTACCCTGCCTTCCCCAGAGCACAGCAGCAGAGGAGAGGAGATTCGTGGGCCAGAGAAAGCCACGCAGAATGGAGGCAGAAAAATACCTGCAGGGCCCATAAAGTGTTTGATAAATTCCAGGAGAAGAATAGGAGGAAATAATGAGCATTTGTCAGAGCCTTTTATAGCATATAAGACGCTTTTGCCTGCATTCTCTCATTTGATCTTCACCACAGGCCTGGGAGGAAGGTATTATCATCATCTACATTTTATTGGTGAGGAAAGTAAGGCTCCCACACCTCCCATCTCGGCCAGGCAGGCTGCATCCCTGGGGGTGGGTGTGGATCGCGGTGCCCTGGTGGGGACTTGCTTCTCATCTCCTGCAGGTTGTCATAACCTCTCCCTAAACTGTCATTGACTCAAAGATTAAATCCAGGTGGAGGGCCATATAACAATTCTGGGCTCCCTGTAATCACAGGGAAAGGCCAGCAGGGGGCAGAGTCCAGACTGAATGCCACCTCCTCCAAGGAGCCTGCCTGGACCTGCCGCCATCATGAATCTTGCTCTTCTTTTTTTTTTTTAAGATTTTATTTATTTATTTGAGAGAGAGAATGAGATAGAGAGAGAGCATGAGAGGGGGAAGGGTCAGAGGGAGAAGCAGACTCCCTGCTGAGCAGGGAGCCCGATGCGGGACTCGATCCCGGGACTCCAGGATCATGACCTGAGCCGAAGGCAGTCGCTTAACCAACTGAGCCACCCAGGCGCCCATGAATCTTGCTCTTCTTAAACAGTCCATCTCTTGCATTCCTTTGGCAGCCCCTCCCAAAGCCAGGCGGGGCTTATTATCTCCTCATCACGGCCAAAAGTACTAACCAACAATTAGCCACCCTGGCAATGGGAAACAAAACGCAGGTGCAGGTTTGCTGGGGCACTGGTGGGTGATGGTTTAAGGACAGAAAGTACGTGTGGAATGAAACCAGAGCCTCTTGCCCTCTCTAGGGCCCCAATGGCTCCGCAGCTCCTTCCGTAACGCTCCCCTGGAGAAATGCAGTTCAGATCAAACACATGGAAGACTGGCGTGGGGCTCCTGGCCTATACCCAACCGCACTGAATTTACACTTCTCAAAAGGGAAGGGGGCTACCAGGAAGTGACGCCCCGTGATCATTTGGAACGTCCTCAGTTCAGCATAGAGTCAGTTGTGTACAGATCAGTCTTACCATCTTTACTTTTTGTGCCAATTCAGATGGATGGAAAAATACTGTTTCCTACTCACCCCACAAAAATGAGAACCCAGATTTTATGTGATTGAATTTTTTGTACTCCAGTTAATGCATACAGTGGGGTTTTGCAGTCCTCGTAATTGAAAAGGGGGAGCCAGCGCGGGAATGTACACAAACAGGATTCATGCAGGCATTCACCAAATATATCTGGAGCCCCTCCTGCGTGCCAGGCTCCGTACTAGGCTTGGCGGCCACAGCAGTGAACCAGGCAGATGCTCCCTATTGTCAGAAGTTTCCAGGCCAGCAGAGGACAGGCAACCAAACTTGACAGCATGGTAAATGCTCGTAGGGGGTGGGGAGAAGGATGTTGTTAAGCACAGAAAGCCATGGAAGCCCACAGGAATCTCCTGACCCAATCAAGGAAAGAGGAGGCCTCCGGGAGGAGGATGTGGACCCTCGACTGCACCCTTAAAGGATGTAGAGGAGGCAGGTGGTGTAGTGGTGATTAACTCCTGAGCTGGAACCTGGCTCTGCTACTTCTGGCCGGTGACCTTGGGCAAGTCACTACACCACTCCGTGCCTCGGTTTCCTTATGTGTAAAAGAGGGATTATAATGGTAATTTACCATATGAGGTTGTAAGGATTAAGTGAGTTAATACATATAAAGCACTTGGAAAGCCTGGCAAATGGTGGGCATCTACTACCTGTCAACTATGATTATTCTTCCTCGTCATTGTTGTGAGGATTAAACAAGATAACATTTGGGAAGCACTTAGCACAGAGTGAGGGCTCAATAAATGTAAACTGCTATTATTTTGGTTATTAAGTAGGCATTTGCCAATACTAGCCAGGTGGTTGGGAGGGGTGAGGAGGAGAGGAATCCAAGGCAGAGACAAGAGCATAGGCAAAGGCCTGGAGGCCAGAGAGAGCCTGGCCCGTGTGGCAAAGTTTAGAAGTTCGATTAGACTGGCACAGAGCCTGGGCTCCAGGACTGATGCAGGATGGCGCTGGAGAGGGGAGAGGCAGGGGCTGCTTCTGGAGGCTTTGGGACCAATGAGCCTCCCTCCCCTCACAGACAGCTCAGCTGAGGGTGTCTAGGCTGCTGCAGGCTGGCCTGGGGAGGGGGGGACAGGGCAGTGTGAGGGTGGGCTGCTCTGCCCCGTCCCCCACGCCGCCCCTTGCTACTCGGCTTGGAGCTGCAGGCTGTCAATTAGGCAGCCTCACGCAAGAGGCTCTTTCCTCATGCGATACATGTCACATCCGGGAACGATCAAAACAGCTTTGCTTTGGCAAAACGTCTTGTGCTACGTGTTTGTTCTTTGGTGTCTGAGTGTAACTCCTGTTGTTTCTGAGACACCTGTGATTTGCTGGTCCCTGACAGCCATTACCCGCTCCGAGTCTCTGCCTGCCACACGACTCACCTGGTGGTACGGCCGTTCCTTTCTCTGCCCTTCCCAGAGCGTTCGCTGCCTCCCCAGGCCACCGGGGCGGAGGCTGGCACTGAATCAGACACAGCCGGCAAGGATGGCCAATTTTAGAAATCACCTCTACCATTTGGGAATACCTACTGTGTGCCAGGTGCTTTGAATGCCTTATTCATCTGCCTGGACACCCCACAGTTAGGCCTTATGATCTTTATTTAACGGAGGCACAGTAAGGCTAAGGAACTGGCCCAAGGTCCCCCACGTGGTAAGTGTCAGAGGTAACACTGGAACCCAGATCCCTCAGCGCTGCAGCCTGGACCCCTGCAGCCTCTCTGCAGCTCACTCCTTCCACAGCCCACAGATCCGGAGGGAGGGACTTGGGGATGGCTGGGATTCCACGTAGTCAGGTCAGCAGATGAGCAGTCAGCTCACCTGGCCCCAGGGCCCCCCTGGCCCCCCAAAACAGGCCTTTCAGAGGAACCGGGCCCCCAGGGTTGACCTCCAGGGCTCCGGCCCTGACCAGCAACTCCTGCAGGCAGCCCCTCTCCTTTCTTTCAGATCCTGGACTCACCCTTTGGCCTCTGCCGCCGCCTACCTACCAGACCTCCCTTTGAGTTCGCACATGTCAAGCATTCAATTTGAGTTAACTGTTAGTATTATTATTATTATGGGTGCTATCATAGCCTATGTAAGGCTTGAGGACCCTTCCCTGTCCCCTGCAAACCGCCCCCCACCACCGCTTCCCCACTTTCTGGGACCCCTGAGAGAGCAGGAGCCAAAGGAGGCACAGATCCTCCATTTTGTGATAAAGCTCCTTGAGGGCAGAGCCCTCCTATTCAGCCTTGTTTTCCCAGTGCCTTGAACTATAGCAGGTATTCAGAAAATATTTGTTGAATAATCACATCCACAGCTGCTATTACTGAGCGGCAAGGAGCACTTCACTTCGTGACCCCATTTAGTTGTGGTGGTAACCGTATAAAGGGGGGGGGTACTATTTTCCCCACAGATGACAAAACAGAGGCTCTGAGAGATGTGCCACGGACCCCAGCGAAGAGGTGGTTGGAGCCAGATTGCAAACTCAGCGTTGCCTGACTCCAAGCCTGTGTTTCTTAACCTCCTCCCCCGTCTATTATACTCCCCCTTCATGTAATCAATCAATGAATAATCAATCAGTGAATGGATGGAGGAGTCTCACATGCCCTCCACAGCCAGCTGCCCCGGCCTGACCCTCCCACAGTCTGCCGGGACCCTGGAGCCCTCTGCCCATCCTGTCCTCTCCCCTGACAGGCTCAGGGCAAAGCCTCTCCCAACAAAGCTTGTTATTTCTAATCTTAGGAGAGAAGCCTCAGTTTCAAAGGCATTCAATTCCATTCGAGTCAAGGAACAGTTCTCACTTCGCCTCTCTGACCCCCTAGCACCCCCCACCTCCTCCTCCAACTGGCGCCAATAACACAAGATAAATCTTTCCTCAGAAATATAATAGTTGTTCTTCCTCTCCCTGTTGAAGCCTCTGCCAGATAATTAGCATACGCTGACACCTCGATAGACGAAAAGAAAGGCATGAGATCATTCTCTTTTTCTTTAACCATTGTAGTATGAGGCAGTCTTTCAATTTGCCAGTTACCAAATCCAGCATTCCCGAGTGCGGCCCATCGTGTGACATGTTTATTCTAGCCGATCCTACCATCTCTCGTACTCATCACCAATCCCAGGTTACACCTGAGAGAGCAAATTCTCCCTTTTCACGTTGACACTTCTCTGGTAGGAGGGGCAGCATGGCGGGGGGGCGTTCAGCTGGTGGAAATTGTGGGGATGATGTGGTCATACTTGGTTGGGCGCCCCCAGCTGGCAGCATGAGGTCTTGCAAGGGCCGCATACCTCTCTGGGGCACCTTCGGAATCCCTCCTCACTTCCTCTTTCCTGCTCCCCAAGAGAAGCGGACCTTTGACCAGGGCTCTGGGAGTCCCTGCATTTGATGCAGCAGGAACCTCAGCTTGCAACTGGTGGTTTTCTCTCTTCTCATCAACACACACACACAACCCCACACACAAACACACACACTGTCTGAGCTCATCATGGGCCTTGCAGCCTGGGGCTGTGCCCGACCTCTTTAGAGGTGCTCCATGGCCATATCTATGTTCACGTATACACGCTTTTCTCCTTGTCCTTTTCAGGCATGAGCGATAGGGGAATGAATACTTTCATTCACTTAATTCCTTAATTTTACAAATAATTTATCAAGTGTCCCCTACATGCTAGGCACTGTTCCAGGTATTGAAGAGAGCAAGATGGACAAGACAGGCTAGCTCTCAATAACTGTCTTACAGCCTTACAGAGTTTATAATCCAGTCCAAGGAAACATACGAGGAATTATTATTATTATTAATAAGTCAGTAAGAGATATGATTTCATGCTTCCTGACACATGCTTTCTAGGGAAGCAGAAAAAGTGAGGTACCAGGGACGGCGTGGGAGGGCTGCCTGAGACAAAGTCGCCAGAGAGAGCCTGAGAGTTGAACTGATAAATGGATGAAGGCTTACCAACTTGCTAGGTATGAGGGCGGGGGAAACATTCCCTGAGGTAGGAACAAGTAGTCACAACTCACAAACCAGTTTGAGAGCCTACCGTTAGATCCATCACTTTGGAGGGGTCTGTCCCATCCGGACATAGCTGTAACTTTCCCTAGCACTAGGGAGGGTGGAACAGGGTGGCGCAAGCAGCTTGCTCCTCTGTCTGGTGAGGAGAGGAGTAGCTGTCTGGGTCTACCAGTCAACTGGGCCCTCTGCAAGGCTGGGGACCAGGCCCTGCACACCTGAACAGAAACCAAAAACCCGACCAACCTTGTCATCTCGCCAGGGGCTGCCCAAGGGAATCTCCAGCCCCCCATTCCTCAACCTTCTTCCACTCTGGGCAGGGGGCTCAGCTGCCCCAACTTTCCCTCCCCTGTTGGCCCATCTAATCTTTCTCTTGGCTGGGACAGGTTCCTGATACCCTCATTGGGCCCAGGGACTGGGGTTTGGGGAGTGAGGTTTCTGCCCCATCACCCAGGATTTGCCCTCTCTGTCCCTTGCCTCAGGATTACCATGATTCTCTCATTTGGCAGGTGGAGGTGGGGAGGAGAAGGTCCAGGGTGGTCATCATCCATCTTATGTCCAGGGGTCCCTGCATACCACCAGATCTCCAAGCTACCCTGGGGCCTTTCTGCTCACAGGCCTCTAACCAAACCCCAATCTTTGCTCTTGCTCCCCTTCTCAATCCAGGATCCAGCAAAATCCCTTCTCGGAACAGCCTCTGACAGCTCAGGCCGCAATATTCTCTCCTCTCCCTGACCACCCACTGCATATATCGACTCAATTGTGCTTTCTGGCATTTGCTTCGACCTCGGCTGGCATTTGATTTGGTTCTGCCGCAGGTTCTCATCTCACTTGCCTGTCAGATCTCCCCAAATGGACTTTAATAATAATAATAATAATAATAATAATAATGCTCCTTCATATATGGGAACCCACTGGGCACTCATACAAAGGGCGTACATTTCTTTTATCTCTGTCTCCACAACCACCCCAGAAAGTAGAAAGTGAGGATGTAGAATCCTTCCCATTCTACACATAAGGCAACTGAGGTTCAGATAGGATCACATCAAAAACCCCTCACTGCAACCTGCTTCCCCTGCCCCAGCTCAGTCATGGGCACCACTGTTCACCAAGATACCCAGACCAAAAACGGGGCAACATCACTGTCCTTCACCTCAACCTTTCTTTCACAGCTGGATAGTCCCCAAACTCTACAGACACCTAAGTGTCTCTCCAGACTACTCACTGCTTTCCAGCTCTACCACCTAGGCCAATGTGAACTATCAGCCCTCCCCAGGGCAAGTGCAAAGTTCTCCTATCCTGCCCCCCACTATTGCCCCACCCGCCCCATCCATTCTGTACTCTGCATCACAGTGGTCTTTCTCTGATGCCTACTAATTTATTTATTCATTCATTCAAGACAGTTATTGAGAGCTTCCCATATGCCATGCCCAGGGCCCAGCAATGAACAAGACAAAGCCCTTGCCTTCATGGGGCTTCTATTCCAGCCGGGAGGTAGAGAACCAATAAGAAAGTCAGTATACAATATCTAGAGAGTGATAACTGTCATGGAAAGAAAAAAGCAGAGGAAGGAAATAAGGAGTGCTCAGGCAGGAGAGAGGCCTGTTATTCGCATCATGGGGGCGGGGGAGCCCTCACCGAGCAACATCTGAAGGAAGTGAGGGAGTGAGGGAGTGAGCGTCGCTGACACCTGGGGCTCGAGCTTCCAGGCAGATGGAACAGCAAGTGCAAAATCCTCAGCTGGGACTGTGCTTGGCAAGTTTATGTTTGAGGAAGTGCACAGAGACCAGCAAAGCTGGAGAGGAGTAAGAGAAGAGGGAGAGATTTGGCAGGAGGCCACACCTTGCAGGGTTTGTAGGCCATTTTAAAAACTTTGGCTTTGACTCTGAGCAAAAGGAGGGTTTGAGCAGAGGAGTGACACAATTTGATTTACATTTTAAAGGATCCCTCTAACTGCTTCGTGGAGAACTGACTATAGGGGGACAAGGAGAGAAGTTGGGGGACCAGTTAGGAGGCCACTGGAACAATGAGGGAAGAGACAAAGGCTTGGACCAGGGTGGTGGCTCTGGAAGTGGTAAGAAGTGGTCGGATGCTGGATTATTTATGAAGGGAGAGCCGACAAGATCTGCTAATGAACTGGCTGTGGAATGTGAAAGAGAGGAGTCTGAAAAAAAAAAAGAAAAGAGAGGAGTCCGGAATGATGCCGGGCATGACTACAGATTTGATCTTGTTGCTCCCCTAATTCCCCATTGCTTTTAGGTTTGTTCAAACCCCTTAATGTGGATTGTAAGGTCCTTCATGATCTGAACCTCCCACTCACCTCCCAGTGCTGTGGTGCAATCTTTTTTTTTTTTTTTTAAAGATTTTATTTATTTATTTATTTGAGAGAGAGAGAGAGAAACAGCATGAGAGGGGAGAGGGCCAGAGGGAGAAGCAGACTCCCCGCCGAGCAGGGAGCCCGATGCGGGACTCGATCCTGGGACTCCAGGATCATGACCTGAGCCGAAGGCAGTCGCTTAACCAACTGAGCCACCCAGGCGCCCTGTGGTGCAATCTTTAACAACAGAGAATAGTATTACGTTTAATAGTTACTGAATGTTTACCTTATGCGGGGCCTGGGCTAAGCCCTTTACAGATGTCACTTCATCCATTGTGCACAACAATCCAATGAAATGGGCACTATTATTAATACCTTATTAAGAATATACCCATTTTACAGGATAGGAAACTGAGGCACAGAGAGGTTAAATAACGTGACCAAGATCACACAGCGGGTAAACAGCAGACCAAGGATTTGAATCCAGGCATCTGATCCCACCCAAAGCTACTTCTTCCACCATCATGAGAGACTGAAATTTCAGTTCCACAACCAGCCATGAGCTCATTCTCTTAACCTCTGTGCCTTCCAACAGGCAGTTCCACACGCCTAGAAATTCTCCATCCCATCCCTCACACATCCTCAGCCCCACCCCCGACACCTCTGTCTGGCTAAAACTGCCTTCCTCTGGGAAGCCAGTTAGGGTAAAGGACCCCTGCTCCCAGCACCCACGGCTGCCTGTGCTGGCTGTTAACAGCTCTCCCACCCTGCCACCCAAGAGCCTGTTTAGGGACCCGATCTCCTCTCCTAGACGCAAGCTCTCTGAGCATGGAGGCCAGGCCTACCTGTCTCACCACTGTATCCACAGGGCAGAAAACCGTGCTTGGTACCTAGGCACTCAGCAATTACCTGTTGAGGGACGGATGGGACACAGTTCAGCTAGGTCTCTGTCCCACTGCTTTGCCTTCTCACAGCCCCTACCCTGCTAGCCCGGTGGCAGATAATAATACTGGCATTAATTAAGTGCTTGCTTTGTGCCAGGGACAGTCCCAAGCTCTTTACACCTGCGATCTCATTTTCCTCTCCATTTTACAGGTGAGGAAACTACCTCTCCGAGTTTAATTCCCCAGGGTCAAAATGTGGTCCTGGGATGCTACACAGATAGGTGGTGAACCGAACTGAGGATACTGGAATGAACCTGGGCCTGCTTTCTCTGGCCCCACGGCCCTCAGCACAGGGCCAGACACCGAGTGGGTGAGCAGATCCTCAGGGCAGCTTTCAGGCCAGAAAGGAAGTCTTCCTCCTTTCCCTGAGAGCTTCCCTCCCCCTCTGTCTCCCCGCTCATACCCTTAATAAAGGCCCTGAGAGGGACCGATTGAAGGGCGGGATTTCCTCGGGAGAGAGCGGCATTTACATGGGAACATTCAAACAGGAACAGAATTCTTTCGCGGGGCCATAGGCTTCAGAAGACAGCTGTGGATGGAGAGCTGTTGCTGGGGGAGGAGAAGGGGGGTCAGGGGACGGGGAAATGATCTTTTATTTATTTATTTCCCTCTTGGAGCCTTCACCTTTCATTAAAACAGCCTCCGGATGTAGGTGCAATCAAACATTCATTAGACAAGCAAGGTGCATTAAAAAAAAAAAAAAAAACTAACAACGCCCGAAGGAGCACACACACACACACAGCGCGCAATAATCAATCTGCGAAAAGAAACCGGTCCTTCAGGCAAGAAAAGCAGGCTGTGTTCCTCCGCACCGCGCTCCCTGGGCCCTGCGGCGGCCCCTCGGGACCGTGGCTCTGTCCCTGGCACCCGCGTGCACGCCCCGGTCACTTAGTGGACTGCCCAGGAGCTATGACCCCAGGATCTGGCGCCTGCGTGCTGCAGGGTGTGCGGAGCCGTCGGTCCCAGCCAGCCCGCCTGACACAAGGGGGTCCTTCCAGGCCCTCCCACTCTCCGCCTTGGCAGGTTTGCCCACAGGACTGAAGCACACACAGAGTTCTCGCTTGCATCTGTTCGCACATCCTGACTCGAGGCTCAGACTTTGGCCCTGGGGATCGTCGTCTGCACAAGGCAGCGGGCATTTCCCCAAAGCCGGGCGGTTGGGGGAGTGGGGCGTGGAAGGCCGTCGTCCCGCGCGACGTCGGCCCTCCTCCACCCCTCAATCACGACCAGCTTCCCGGAGGAGGGGACGACGCCGAAGCCGAGAACGGGGGCAAGGAAGTGGCTCGACAGATGGGGAGTGGGAGGCTCTTCCAGCATATGGGGCCGCGTGGGCGGAAGGAGTCTGGGCCCGGCGAGGGGGAAGGGGCACAGGACTGCGGAGACGGTACCCGGAGCAGGCACGCGCGCCGGTATTGGGGTGGGCGTGTGAATGGGATGGAGTGGGGAGGAGGTAACCCTCCAAAGGTGGGGGCGGGAGAGGAGGGGGCGGCCTGGGTTGCAGTCACCCCGGAGCCAGCGGAGGGCGCAGCACGCCGAGCACCTAGCACAAGGGCGCCCCCTGATGGCGCCTCACGTGTCAGACACATTTTCCATTTTTCTGATAGATTTAACAGTAGTCCTCTCTTGGGCTTCCTAGGAGCCCGGGGCTGGGTTGCATCTTTGAAGGATACCGCTGTGCCCATTTTTCAGCCAAGAGGACGGGGGCCCAGCGAGATCATACGCCTAAATTGCGTGGGAAGAGCCAGGGTTCTAACCCCTGCCTTCATTTACTCAACAGTTATTAAGAAGTCCCTACTGTGTGCTGGGGGCTGGGGATACTGCAGTACTCAAGACCCACAGATCCCTGGCCTCGTGGG
Source organism: Leptonychotes weddellii (assembly GCF_054177405.1). NCBI lineage: Eukaryota > Metazoa > Chordata > Mammalia > Carnivora > Phocidae > Leptonychotes > Leptonychotes weddellii. The sequence continues at coordinate 109,690,057 of NC_138375.1, forward strand.
GGCTTACAGTCTAGGTGAGGAGACAGACAGCACACAAGTAAACAAATAAATGAGCAAAGTAATTTCAGTGCTGTGGAGGAAATAAATGAGGCTGTGGAGCTAGGCGGCGACTGTGCTCTTCGGCTTCCCCCAGCCTGCCTCCCCCTCACTGCTCCCTGGGGGGACTGGGATTTGTCAGCTTTGGCTTCAAGGCAGGCAGCAAAGGTGGCTCTGAGGGTGAAACGGGGGGGGGTGCAGATCCCAAGGCCAGAAGCTGCTCCCGCCCTGGCACCCCTCACATGTACCAGCGTCTGCAGCCTCAGGCTTTCCCACTGTGGCCAACCGGCTGAATTATTTCCTTATCTCAACCCAATGAGTTTTTAATCTGTCTTTATACAGAAGCCTGACTGCCTGCGCGGGGATTATTACCGAGTTCTCTGCACATCGATCCTACCTCCCCTGTCTGTTCTGACCAAGTGAGGCTCTGAGATGGAGGCAGGAGAGGTCTCTGCTCTGGAAAGATTTAGGAGAGCACCAGTGCTTGCTGTGAGCTGGGTGGAGGAGGGGCTGCAGCATCCAGGCACAGATGCTCAGGGTTTCAGGAGCACTGTCCTGCAAGGGGGTGGGGTGCGGCCGCAGTGTGGGGGAAGAGGTATGAAGGGGTGAAGCTCTCCATTTGAGCTCAGGAGATGGGGCTGTTCCCGCAAGACCAGGTCACTGTCTGCTTGGGAAGACTGAAGCAACAAGAGGACAAACGAAAGGAGACAGGAGAGGCTGGGACGGCCTGGGACAGGGACAGGAGATCAGGAGAAGAGGGTTCTGGTCTCAACTCTGCTCTTTACAAGCTGTGTGCCCTTGGGCATTGACTTCTCCTCTTCTGTAAAATGGAGGTGGTTACTGAGGCTTATTTTTAATGAGGTGGTGGATGCACATGGTCTTCGCACGGTTGAACACTCAATAATGTCAGCTCTTGTTATTAATACCGTTATCTGTAAAATGGGAGTAGGAGTCCTGGCTCAGCTTCCTGGACCAATCTCTTGAGAGACTCAAACGGACACAGGCGCCAGGCCCACGTGAGGACTACTGTTGATCCATGGCTAGCTCACCGATGCTAATAAAGGGGTGAGGAGGCATGAGGCAGACACACAGCTTCAGTCACTCCCACATTGGGTCAGTGACAGACACAGCCTGACAGCCGTTTAGACGTGCAGCCTAGACACACCCTCCCCTGCCTTCACACCTGGCCTGAGAGCAGGGAATGTGGGACAGAAGCTCCCACATGTGACTTTCCTCTCTCCAAATACTGGAGAGAGGCCTTTCAAGCATGCAAATCTAAGCATCTCATTCACTGCCCTGGGACAAGCCCCAATTGCCCTACGTGGCCCAGGGCGAGTGTTCTGTTGTCACCCCGCCTCCCACCTCTCCTTGCCGCTGCACCCAGAGCTCCCTGGGGCGCAGGCCGTGTCCTCAGCCCCTTGGGCCTCTGTCTTTGCAGATGCAGTTCCTTCCTCCTGGGAGACTTTTTCCTTCAAACTCTAAAGCCTCGAGGACAGAGACTTGGTGTACTGGTTCATCAAAAGTAGCTGAGCCATAACTATTTGTTGAATTCAACTCATTCCATCCCCATCCAGGCCGACTCTTTCTGGCCCCAGCTCAAACCTCACTTGTCAGGAAAGGCCTTCTGCTGTGGGGCTGGGTGGAGCCTCTCAGTTTCCCCTTCTAAAGCCCCCTGCACTTCCCCCTTGGGGAATGTCCATGCTTGGCATCCGTCTCCTTTGCTAGCCTAAACTCCACAAGGTCAGGATAGCTCTGTCTTGTTTACTGCTCTGTCTTCAGTTACCCAGCATATAGGAGGTGTTCAAGATGTATTTGGGATGAGTAAATAAATGAATGGATGTCACTGGGACCCATGCCTCCTGTTTTAGTCCCTCCCACTGGCCCTCCTTCCCTGTCTTCAGAGGAATGACTTCTGGATCTCAGGGCCAGGTCTTTGCTTTCCAACCTGTCTTTTATATTGTCCCTCCACAGCCATCCACTCCCAGACCATGGCCTGCTAGGGACACCCCTCTGGCTGGGCCCTTACAGGCTTGGTTGCTTCTCCCTAATGAAGAGCTGGGCCTGCTCTGAGCTCCTGGGAGCCGGCCTGGCCCTGGGCAGCCTGGACCCACTTCCTTCTCACCCTCCAAAGAACACAGCTCTGGGTCTGCAAACAGCGGGAGGCCGGGCACCTCTTTCCCTCGCCAGCCAGCCGGGCCTAGCAAATGCCGAGTCATTGCCAACTGCTGCCTATCTCCAGCTCCTCCAGCCTAAGGAGCCGCCAGGAGCAAACCCAGAAAAGCCGCCCCGGGCAGCATCTGAAGCCCTTCACACCTGAAGCCCAGGAGATTCCGCTCCCTTCCTGCAGACTCCCGCCTCTGCAATGGTGGACGGAGGCCCGAGAACCAGGGATCAGGCCTGGGGTGGAAACACCAATGCTGGGCTATCTCAGTGCCACCCCCCACCCTGCCCTCCACCGCCAAGGGCCTTTGCACACATGCCAACAGCCTGGCCTCAGTTTCTCCCCAGGGCCCTTCCTTTACCAAGGGGCTACCAAGGGAACCTTTACAGGCCAGCGCCAAAGCTTCAGTGCCTGTGAATGCTGACTAATAATTAAGTCCCTGCAAACTGCCTGTAGATAAGTATAATCCCTTGCGTTTATAAAGCCCTGAACACGTTTCAAAGCTTTTTCACATATATTATCTCATATCATCTCCCACAGTAATCCTATTGGGTAGTTACTAGAAGGGAAATTAATGTCCTTATTTTGTAGAGGAGAAAACCAAGACTCAGAGAGGGAAGAATCTTGTCTGAGGTCACACAGCCTGTGGGCAGGCCAAAGCTGGGCCCCGAACACAGGTTCTTCTTAATCATCCCCTGGCCCAGGATCCTGGAGTAGCTTATACAGCCCACCCCCTCAGCTCTTCCGCCTAGTCCGTTTTTCAACAGTAGCAGCAACAACAGATAGCTGTTGAGCGTATATATACCACTTGGATTGTGTTATCCTCATGATATTGGCAATATTATTAGCCCCCGTGTTACAGATGATGTGGCCAAAGCTCGGAGAAGCTATTCACAGCCAGGGCATGATGCTGGTCTGTTTGAACAATCTGACTTTAACCCCATCCTTAGGCTCTCTCTGGCTTAACTGAGGCTCCTTCTCAGACCCAAAACCTCCCGAATCTCCTCCCTGGAGTCTGGGATTCTTTGGGGTCTGTATTTTCTATGGTTCTATACACTCCTAGGTCACTCATTCATTCCCATATTCATTTGACAAACATTCACTGAGGCCCCCTGTGTGCCTGGCATTAGGAATACCACAGTTGTCAGTGGCTCAATCTCCTGCTCTGGAGGAGCCACCCTGGCTAGAGATATCTGGGAAGGCTTCCGGGAGGAAGGGGAACCCAAGATGAATCTTGAGAGATGAGTACGGGGCAGGCAGCAGAGAAAGAAGGAAGAATGTTCCAAGCAGAAAGAGCCAGGGGCAAGAGAGAGCAGCGCCTGTTCAGGGACCCCATAGGTGAGACAGCTTGGCTGGAGGAGAGAGGAGAGGTGAGGTTGGTGCAGTGTTGGGGAGGGGCATGTGGCAGAGCAGTGATCTGATCAGGCCTGTGTTAAGGATGCTGTGGAGGCCATGTGGAGGATGGGGCTGGCACAGGGGATATGGTCCACTCTTGTGCAAGATCTTTCCCAGTCACTTTTTGTCCTAGACTCTTGGAGCCAGCCCTGCAGGCTGTGGCAATGTGGGAGAGCAGCCTTCTAGGGCACCCTTGGCTGAGCCTGGGGGGGACTGTGGAGGCCAGGGTAGGGAGACGGTTTGTGGATGGGTTAAGATGTAAGAACCAAAGCTTCCCCACAGTGGTCCTCAATGAGGTACCCATGTGAGAGCAAGCAGAAGGAAGGGCATTCTAGACAACGGGAACAGCATTTGTGAAGACCCAGAGGCAAAGTGCCCAAGACCAGCTGTGGAGCTAGAGTACTTCAATATGGCTGAAGCCAGGGTCCGGGCTGGGTGGAGCCACTTCTATGCAATAGGAGAGAACTCACGCCTTAAGGGGTAAGAGTCCACGGGCTCTGCAGATGGTACACCGAGCTTCAAATCCCAGCTCCTACTAGCTGTATGTGTCCTTGGGCAAATTACTTAATTTCTCTGGTTCTTAGTTTTCTCATCTATAAAATGGGATTGTGAGGATTATACAAAATAACACGCAAAGCGCTGAGTATATAATAAACACTCAATAAATGCAACTTACATTATTATCATTAATATTATCATTAATAACAGTTCCGCAGTGGGAACTCTAAAGGGGAGTACCACTTCGTAAGGGAGGAATCTCATTTTAAAAAGTAAAAACAAGCTGCAACGTGTGCTTATCTATAATCTCCACATTCACAGATATGTGTGAAATTTCATCTGCAACTGTTTTCTCAGGGTGTCATCCCATCCCAAATCAAATGACGACATTGGATGCTGGATGCCCTCACAGGAGTGATAGGGCCATTACAGCAGCAGGCTCGAGGCTGGGGCGGGTGCAGAAGAGGGGAGGGGGGCCTCTCTCAGTCCCTGGAGGGGGTGACAAGTCCCACAGTTTTCAGCCAGGAGGGTGGGGGGCACTTTAGGGCTTGGGAGTGGCTCTACCCTCCCCAGTTGAGAGTTAGAATCAGCCAAGTTTTTCTGGAGTGAACGTGGTGAGCAAAGAGTGTGGGACAGAGCCTCTGCCTCCAGAAGTTTACAGTCTTCTAGGCTATAAATGAATCACTTAGAATCTGAATTGTTCAAACTTGAGGATTAAGATTTTCAGGTGTTCGGGACGCCTGGGTGGCTCAGTTGGTTAAGCGTCTGCCTTCGGCTCAGGTCATGATCCCAGGGTCCTGGGATCGAGTCCCGCATCGGGCTCCCTGCTCTGCGGGGAGCCTGCTTCTCCCTCTGCCTCTCTCTCTCTCTCTGTCTCTCATGAATAAATAAATAAAATCTTTAAAAAAAAAAAAGATTTTCAGGTGTTCACCATGAGACGCATAGCTCTAGTATGGTTGAACAGGCAAGCCAGGACCAAGAAGGCTGTGCTCCTGAGTCCTACCCAGTTGGAATCCCACCTCCATCTATGTAATTGGGAGCCTTAGACAAGCTACTTCTCTGAGTTTTGGTTTTCTTGCTATATTGGACTGGTTATTAGAACTACCTCTAGGGTTGTGTAAGAGTCAATGAAATAATGTATGTAGAGCACTTGACACAGGGCCTGGTAGGTGATCAGGGCTCAAAAAAGTGGTCATTGCTGAGACGATGTCCTTCCCCTTCTAGGAAGTCTGATAGCCATTCTCACAACTCCATAGAGGGAGGTGAGAGTCAAGGGCCTCTTGCCTGGGGATAACAAATGTCTCAACCAGACTATCATCCCTTTAGGCAATGGCAGGTGGGGGTCCAGGCCCAGAAAGAGCACTGTGCCCACAGGGGGCACAGGGCAGGGTGAGATGTGCAGCAGGAGTGCTGGTATATGGTCTTGGTGGACACAGGGAATGAGGCTAGTCATTTTCCAGGCCTTCTGAAACTCAGAAACATGAAGTTTTAAAAAACAGCACATACACAAAGAAATGGTTTTTTTGCAGCTGTTTTGGCAGTTGGGGAATAATTTACCAACTTCAAGTTCAACTTAATGACTGCGGGGGTAGGCAGCTTCCATGGGAGTTCTGCTTCCTAGTAATCTGCGGAGGGCAGGGCGGGTGGTCGGTGGGGAGCATTAACAGTAACACGTTGTGTATTTGTCATCAGGATGGAGCCCCCTGGGAAAAGGAGTAGCGCCCACGGCCGCTCAATGGTGTATTTGTCATGTGGCCACTGACACAATCAATTGACCCCCTTACACACCGGTGTTTATTAGCCATCGTATAAATATTTCACCCCTCCCCGGCTGACACATAATCTCTTCTTTGCTGCCTCTGACAAATGCACATTTCTCTGTAGACTCTTAAATGAGTATGTGTCACAGTTATGTCACTGATTAAGTTTTTTACCACCACGAACAACGATGCATAGAAATGTAACTTATATTCATTTCCCGGCTTGAGCCCAGCTGTCTAAAAAAATTCCACCAGCAGCTACAACTGACGGACAGCTATCCCAGCACTTGGGCGAGCCGACACGTGGTTGGGTGAGCGCCAGCTTGTTAATTACGGGCTTTCTCTTCCGGCCTGGCTGCCGAGTAACCAGCCACAAGGACCTTAATCACTGCTGGGGCCGGGAAGGGCCTGCTTCAGAGGGCTCCAGGGGCTGGCTCCCCAACCCAGCCTAACCACACACATTTTTTTGCCTCCAAACGTTGGCCACCTTTTCCTCTGGGCCTTGATTTGGGGATACCCCTGAAGGCACCCCGGTAACAATCATCACCACCTTAAACTCTTTTTTTTTTTTTTTAAGATTTTTTATTTATTTATTTGACAGAGAGAGACACAGCGAGAGAATGAACACAAGCAGGGGAGTGGGAGAGGGAGAAGCAGGCCTCCTGCCGACCCAGGCGCCCCAACCACCTTAAACTCTTTACCCACTGATCTACAAGACCGGGAGCCGAGGGGAGGGTCTTCTTTGCTAAGAACAAGTGGATGTTCCAGAAATATTTGCTGACATGAAATCAGCTAAGATGTAGTTATTGACCAACGTCAATACCAGCCAAGTGACATGTATTGTTTGCTTCATCTTTTCAATGAATATTCTTGGAGCTCCTACTGTGCAGGCCTGAGGAAAAGGTGACCATTGCTTCAAGAAATGAGTGTATGGTTAGACTGGGGTGGGAAGCTGGCCCCCGGAGCCTTCCGAAGCTGGCCCTTCCTGGGCCCGATAGTGATTCAGGTCCCTGTGGCTCGTTCCTTGGCAGTTAGGCCAAAAGGAAGTTAGGTTCTGGTGGCGGAGAACTGGAGGTTCTTGGGGTACCCACTATTTGTACCCTGGTTTGCAGCTGAGGAAACTAAAGGACCATTCTTGCCATGGGAGTCATCTTACCCCAGAACCTGCACACCAAACTATTTTCTGTCAACCGCCCTGACCCCATTGTTTTTTCCCCTGGGCTGCCTCAGTTTCTCCTCCCCTACAGCTCCCCTCCCCTCCCTTCCTTTCTTCTCCTTCACACTTGCCTCTTGCTGGCAGATTCTCGAGTCACCTTGGGCTTCAGAGCCGACTCAGCATCCCTGCTCCCACTCTGACCCCGTCCATCTGCTGCTTCCCCCTCCCCACCCACCTACCCAATGGCATAGAACTGAGCCTTCAGCAGGTGTCTAGGCTGCCCCCAGCCTGCCCCCTACCTCCATGCACCTGTGTCCCGTGCACCTGTGTCCCTTCCCCGATGTCATATAACCACTGGCTGGGAGCCAAGTGCATGACACCTGGGGACACTTCCGGTATATTAACTAGCTTACACCAGCTCTGCCATTGCCCACAAGGCTCTCAAGAGACTGACCCAAGAAATAGAGAACCTTCCCCCTGCACATTCAGGGAACTGATGCTCCCTAATGCCATGTCCGGGAGTCCACATGAATAGGTTAAAACCACTGATAGATGTGGTGAGGCAGAGAGCATGGAATGGGCGTCGGTCTGCGTCCCAGTTCCTCTGTTTACCCACTGTGCGTCCTCAGGCAAGTCACTCGTTTTCTTCTTGTTCCGTGCACTGGGGACACTCGTAGCAATTTCACAGGACAGCTGGGAAGGTGAAAAGAGCTCCCATGGCACAGCGCCCAGCACGGTAGCTGGCCCATCCTAGTTGCACGGTCAATGGCACAGTCAATGACAGTTTCCTTTCAAAGAAAGAACTTTCAAGACTCTGTCCCATCTTGACCACTATTTCCCAGAGAGAGAAGAGGAGCTGGCCGAACCGGTCTCCCGAGACACAGGCGTGACATCCCCACCCATGCCAACCTAGGGAGGTGGCCCTCTGAGAGCCCATGTGGCAGGTGGTACTGGTGCTCAACTTCCCTCCAGGCCTGAGCAGTGGGGGAGGAGGGGCAGCTCCAGGCAAGGAGACAAAACTGCTAGGGGGTGGGGCTGCCCAGACGATGTGCCCTCACCATCAATAAGCATCAGCCAAAGTGATGACCACCTATGAACATAAAGGACGTGTTTATGTGCATTATCTCACTGAAAAGACACAAAACCCCTCTGAGTTCGGTACGACTGACCTCATTCTACTGGTGAAGAAATTGAGGTCCAGAGGTTAAGGAGACTACCAAAGGTCACACAAAACCAGGGCTTAATTGAACTGGGGTCTACCTGCTTCCGGATTAAGGGCTCTTAACTACCACCATATGCCGCCTCCCCCAGACCTCCTTCCCCACTACAGTCACCTAGCTCCCAGGGCACGCTCCAGGGAGCGGGCGGCACCTGCTCCATGATGTCATCGAGGGCTTGCACTATGATGTCAAGGAGCCAGCGTGCCTGCCCTGCCCTTCCCGTGGGGACTTGGTGGCATTTAGAGCAAGGTCAGAGGAAGGAAAAGCCGAAATGACACAGAGCTGGGTTGGGACCAGCTGGGGAGGGGGCTGATGCAAGAAAGGGCCCACACAACGAGCTTTAGTTGCAGGCTTGGCTGTGCCATCCCCCATAGATTTCCTTGTTCGAAATGGAGCATGGAGCCCCGGAAATCAGGACAAAAGCACCACCCACAGCTCTGGTCTCGATGAGTCAGATTCCACCTCCCACAGCCTCCTCCTGTGTGTTTCTGAATGTGTGTGTACCCGAACATGTGCCCCGCCAGTGCGTGAGGCTGTCAGCTGTGCACAAGTGAATGCACATGCATGCACACGGATGAGGCTGCATGTGCACACGCCCGAGCCGTGTCCATCTGCATACCTGTCTCCAAGGCTGAGCCCTGAGAATGTGATGACCAGTGGGGTCGATGATAATCACTATGTTAAGACCTAATGCGCTTCCTATGTTCAAAGTTTTTTTGTTTGTTTTTTTTAAGATTTTTATTTATTTATTTGACAGAGAGAGACACACAGTGAGAGAGGGAACACAAGCAGGGGGAGTGGGAGAGGGAGAAGCAGGCTCCCCGCGGAGCAGGGAGCCCGATGTGGGACTCGATCCCGGGACCCTGGGATCATGACCTGAGCCAAAGGCAGACGCTTAATGACTGCGCCACCCAGGCGCCCCACGTTTCCTATGTTCAAAGGCACCGTGCTAAGCACTTTACAGGTAGTATTGTGTGGAATCTTTACAACAGCCTTATGATGTGAATACTATCATTATTCCCATTCTACTGGTGATGAAACTGAGGCTCAGAGAAGTTAAGCTGTTTTTCCAAGGCCACACAGCCAGGAAATGGTGTAATTTTCAGATGCCAAAGTCTGTGCACATTAAGATGTAGTTCCCTCCTTGCCCCTTCTAGAGAGTTTAGAGACAAGCCCCCAAGGGTCCTTTGTAACCAGAAACCCCCAGGGTCCCTGAAGGAAAAGGGGCCAGAAGCCAGCTTGGAAGAGAAAGGGGGGTAAATAGCAGATAGATGCCTGAGCAGGAGGGGGCAGGGCAGCTGTCTCTCAGAACAGGTGTCAGAGAAGCTGTGACAGCCACTTAGAACCACAGTGGCAAGCCTCCTTTACATGGCGATTTGCATATATTTGCATGTATTTGCATCACCAAATCTGTGGAAACGGCCTTAATGGTCCCTGCCTCAGAAGACTGGCAGAAGCTGAGAGGGTGGGAGTGACAGGGAGGGCCTGGGGAATTCAGGACAGGAACGGAGGGAAGAGGCAGAGCTGTGGAGGCACTGGGAGGTGCTGGGCACTGCTCAATTTGTAAGAGAAAGCAGGAAGGTTCTCTCCCAGGTGCCCTGGGAAGCCTCCTCACCCTGAGTCCATCCCTTGAGGGCAGCAGGGAAAGGGGTGGGAGATTCAGAGAGCGGGGAGAGCAGAGGAGGGTTCGGACCTGGGTCGCTGGGCAGTGCTGGTGAGGAAGGCCGAGGATCAGACCTGGGTGGGGACCGCGCCCCCACGCCGGGTCCTGGGAAGGCTGGCCAGAGGAGAGGGAGGGCCTTGTCCTGCGTCTCTCCGCTGGGGGGCCGCCCACTCGGCGGGCCGAGCTCAGTGGCTCGGTGTTGGGGCGCCATCTAGTGGACATGCTCAGGAAAGCACCCCCCCTTCCTGTCCGCCCTGGCGCAGCCCCTTCCTTTTGGGTGCCTGCACAAAACGTGTTTCCGCTTTGCCAGTAATGAGAAAGGGCATGGTGCTGAAGTGGGAAGCTCCATTTCAGAAAGGCTCCGTCTCCGCTGTTTTTCTGCTAGGCCCCATTTACTCGTGTTTCATATTTTGCCTCTGAATAAGCCGAAGAAGCTATGCTCCCACGTCAAGGGGGAAGCAAGAATGTTAATCATTCTCCGAGTTTGTCCTAGGCCCCAAACACCTGGGTGACACCTAGGAAGAGCCAGAGCCCAAACATGTTCCAGGACATTACCTTCAAACGAACCTCAGCTGATGCTGGCTACTTTCGGTAATTTATGAAATAATGCCTAGTGTTCACCTGACACTCGCCTTTGATTGGACCCTACCATGGACTCCTGAAGAAACAGGTACCCCAGACCTTTTTCGGTATCAACAAACCCCTACCCCAAGCAACGACAAGACTCATTCCTCTCTCCAGACACTCCGTCTGCTATCCTCTGTCACTCACACTATTCAGTAATCTCTGTTTTCACTTTCTCTGGCTCACGTTTGATTTCTATCCTGTGTGAAGCCAAGGACCCTCTTGGCTGATCCTGTGGGACCCTCCTCTGAGTCCTCAGACCCAGCCTGCCCGCATCAGTGCAACCTGGCCCTGCAGCCCACATCTGAGTGGGATTTCGATTCTGTGGAGGATCACCCTCGGGGAGCCTCCCACGGGGCTCAGGCCAGGTTAAGACAGGTGAATACAGCTGAGAGGTGAAGAGCTCATGGCTGTGCTGGTTGCTAACAGTGTGACTTTGGCAAATGAACCTCCGAATCAGTTATCTCATCTGTAAAATGGGGGCAATAGTATTTACTTGTGAGAATGAAAAAGAAACATGTTAAGAGTTTATCGGTCGGGTCAGGACTAGAGAAAATCAAGTGCCTGGAGCCCAAAATTTAAGGGACTTGGGACTTGTATGACACTGAGAGCTTCTTAAAATTTGCACCCTAAGCTCCTCATTCTTTTCACCCTAGTGACGGCCCTGCTTATCAGCACATTGCCTGGCACACGAGGAGCGCCCATCAACAGGAGTTATTGTTGACGTTCTCATATGGTCACTGCGTGAGGCTGTTAAGGCCTTGGGGAGGAGCACCCTGCCCCAAGACCCAGGAGGAAGTAGCACCTCAGCTCCCGGTGCTACTTCCTGGCCTGGTCTGGTCTGGCAGGGATGTGAAGCAAGATTGGAGGCCAGAGGGGTGAGGGACCACTTCCCAGTGAGTCAGGAATAGAGAGGAAGTCATGCACAGATAGGAATAGAGGGGGATATTGGGTCATAAAGCTCGTGTGCCTTCTCAGATGACAAGGAAGGGACCTACAGACGGTCAGTGTGGTATGTTGGTGAGAGTCTGATGTGGACTGGTGCCACATTGTGGCCCCCTGAGGGGGTGACCCTAAAAGACAGTGGCGAAGGGAAGTTCCACCCAATGTGCAAAACTTTGAGCAGTACACTCGGTTATCAGCTTCAGCTAGAAGTGGAGGTGGGCTGAGACGTGGATATTCTCTAATTCTAGAGAAGTAGTGAATGGCTTGGCTCATTGGCCAGGAGCCTGGAAGGAACAAAACCAAAATCACTGACAAAGAGGGCTAGGGAAAGGTAGACGGACAGACTTCTGGAAGTGGGCACCGAGTGTGCAAGCTTCGGGGTCTCCAACGCCCTACAGAGCATCTGCTGCCGCGAGGCTCTCAATAAGGCAGACAGAGTGATTCATGCGGTGAGTGCATCTCTTCCTGTCTACCCCAAATGCCTGCACATTAGCTTTTGAACACAGTGGTCATGGGGCCAGGAATGGGGGCGATACATGGGACCAACAGCATGGACGCCCCTCACCACAGCTGAGCTAGTTCTACCTCTCTGGGGGCTCAATCTGCCTACAGCGAGACCCACGCCGAGCAGCGGGTGTGGTTCTCTCCCTCTGAAGACCAGCCGAGCCTCTGGTGGCAGGTGGATTGTCCTGAATCCCTTCCTTCCACCCTGGAGGGGACAGTGATTTGTCCTTCCTAGAACCAGTGTGTGCTTGGGGTTCGAGCTTGTCTTCCTTGTCCACAGTGCTTCCACGGAGAAGGTACAATAATGAGGTCACCTCAGACTTACGCATTTTTAGCTCTTACATTTAGATTTTGATCCATTGTGAGTTAATTTTTGCATATGACATGAGGTAATAATGAGATGGTGATCAATGCAACAGATCCATCAGTTTTACTTAGTCGTACCTCATCATCCAGAAGCAGGGTCCTGGCAGAACAGTGCAGCAGCCTGTTGAATGCTCAGAAGTTGCTGGCAGCAACATGACACACGTGGGTTTGGGCCCTGAACTCCTGGACATGGTATTTGTTTTGAATAGCACCGTGTTCCCTATACCTAGAAATTACAGGTCCCAGAATCAATGTGGAAGTGGCCCATCTCACTCTCGGATCTGCATAATTTTTGCTTCTTGTTCCCCTAACAGTAGGCTCTGCCAGTTAGAGGTCCTAGTTCCCACCAAGGTAGAACTGTACCAGGGAACACAGTAATGTTGGCACTGAACAGGAAGCTGTGGCTTCCACCTGGTCCCCTCATGCCAGGGGACCAATAGCAAAAAAGGACATTCATTACGGTACCGGTCAAGGTCATTGATCCTGATTATCATGAGGAACAAGAGCTGTAGATGGAATGCATGTAGAAGCAAAAAGGGCAGGGAAGGCTATGTCTGAACACAGCCAGGAGATTCACTGGGCATCTCTTAGAACCTCCCACCCAGTTGTAATTGGCAATGGACAACCTCACCAATGACAGTCCCCAAAGGGAAGGTAACCAAGGGATCAGAGCTCTCAGGGATGAAAGCCTGTATCATCTCACCTGACAAGTAGTTGAGATCTACAGAGGGTTAACTGAGGGGAGGAGGCGGGAGACAATATCAATTATGGAGTCAGGACCATAAGTGGACGCTGAGGGGCGTCCAGCAGACAGGACTACAAGGTAACACTCTTGTCTTTATCTTCCTTGATTCACATCTAGCATTATCTTGAAGGGGCCTTGTTTACAGTGGATTATACCTCCCTTTCTGGGTAAAAAATGATGACAACTTTGTTCTCATGGACAAAAACAGAGGCCCTGTGTTGTAGTAGGGAAGTCAGATATAATGCAGGGGTGTGAGTGGATCTCAGTGGCAAAAGGGTTGGACCATATTGAGACACAGACTTTTCTTCTCGAATGCCTTGACTACCTCCCTGCTCTCTGATGTTGCCCCTCACCTTCAGGCGTAGATGAAAGGCCACGCTGTGTAGTGTGGGATCTGGTTTCTGAGTGCCACCAAGGTTGGTTGACAGAATCCAGAAGCTTGGGGTGAACCCTGACCCATGGGGCTAGGTTGTGGTTGGAAGCTGTGGGCTACTCCAAGGTAGACTTCCTCTTTATGGCCTTCTAGAGGAGTCCGACCACATGTTGAGTGCACACACTCTGGCTAAGCCACCTGCAGTGTCTCTCTTTGCCCATATGAAGCAAGTCAACACAGTAAGGCATTGAACCACCTTGTCTTGTGTCTTCCCTGCCCAATTTTCCCTCTTCCTTGCCCTTAGACCCCTGGGCTTTCACCTGAATCCTGGCCACACGCTCTGCTCCTAGAGGACCTGAGACAAGGGATTTCTGAGAGCTTTCTCTTCCTGTGTGGCCCACACCAGGGTCAGCCCCAGAGCCTGAGTCTGACCACTCCAGGACTACTGCTGAAACCAAAGGAATAGAGACTCTATGGAGGCAGGAACTGACCATTTTTTTTGCAGATGGGGGGCAGAGGGGTGGACACCTGAGAGATAAAGGAGGGGAGGGCGGGCAAGAACAGCAAGGAGGGAGAGGAGAGCAGAGGATAGAAAGTTAAGTCCCCATGAAAGTTGTCCCCTGTAAATGGGGCTATGTAGGAAGCTTTCTGGGAAGGAGTGGCTGGATCCAGCAGGACAAGGGAGGACAATATTCCCTCCCCACAACGAGAGGACACACCCATTCATGCAGGGCGGGCAGTGAGTTTCTCTGAGCCCCCCAGAGCTCCATATTCCTGGGTGGGCACAGCGTCTGACTCTCAGATGATCTGAAAAACCAGTAAAAACCTCAGGACTGAGTGGGTGGTGCTGGGGGCAGGAGGAGACAAGCAGCAAGGAGAAGGTGCTGAGCAGCACCCAGTGATAACTCCCTTTTCCAGTGCAAGGAGGCCACGAGGTGGGGCGCCTGGGTGGCTCAGCCGTTAAGTGTCTGCTTCCGGCTCAGGTCATGATCCCAGGGTCCTGGGATAGAGCCCCGCATCAGGCTCCCCGCTCCGAGGGAAGCCTGCTTCTCCCTCTCCCACTCGCCCTGCTTGTGTTCTCTCTCTCTCTCTCTCTCTCTCTCTCTCGCTGTCTCTCTCTCTGTCAAATAAATAAATAAATAAATAAATAAAAAGGAGGCCACGAGGGGCTGGACTGGAGCCAAGGGACCCACCCTCTGGGCCTAGGTCTCCCACCCTCTGGTTCCAGATCCCTAAATTCATAAACACTGCGGGGCCCATGGCACAACCCCATCTCCAGAGCACAGCCTCACATTCCAATGGAGTTGTAAGCCGCAAGAGGAACCGGCCCAGCAGCATTTGGGTGGTTCGCTGGGAAGCAGGGCAGGAGGAAGTTCAGGTCAAGACCGAGAAAAAGAGACTGACCATCTCTCCTGTCACTGGTGCACTCTGCCCTTCACTACCTTGCCTTACTTTAGATGTGTGGGGAGTGCACCAGGCTGGGGGCAGAAATCTAGGCTTAAAACTATGGTCTGTTAGTTCCTGGGGACATCCCAGTCATTCCACCTCAAGGCAAGGACCCACTTTTCCTGCACTTTCGAGGCAGAAAGAAGGACAGAGTAGATGAGGGATCTGAGCTCCAGGCAGTCATCTATGCTTGCCTGGGATACAGAAATGGGACCAGAGGGGCCCATCTATGATAGAGTGCACAGATATTTTTCTAAGGAGGAGTCCATAACTGTCATCAGATTTTCATAAAAGTTTATGATCTGCCTGTGCTGTCCAGGATGGTAGCCACTAGCTACATGTGGCTATTTAAGAGTAAATTAAAAATAAAATAAAGTAAAAATAAAATAATCCAGCTCTTGTGGCTCACCAGCCACATGTCAATGTCTTCATGACCTTATGTAGCTAGCGGTTACCATGTCGGACAGAACGGACGCAGAGCATGTTCATCAGTAAGAAAGTTCTATTGGACAGTGCTGCCCACTACAAATTTTTTTTTCACTTTACTGAGGTATAATTGATAAACAAATTGTATGACTTTAAAGTATACAACCTGATGATTTGACTTACATATATATTATGAAATGATTACCACAATGAAGTTAGTTAACACATCAGTCACCTCACGTAGTTACCGTTTTGTGTGTGTATGTGTAGTCAGAACATTTAAGATCCACTGTCTTAGCAAATTCCAAGTATACAATACAGTATTGTCAACTATAGTCACCATGCTGAACTTTAGATCCCAGTCCATTAACCTTGCACAGGGAAACTGAGACCTAAAGAGGGGGTAAGCTGCCCAAGACCCCAAGGGGAGTCAGCGGTAGCAGCAAGACGAGATGCCCTTCATAAAATGTAAAATTGCATAAAAATATCTCTTACACATACAGCTCACTGTTCCACAACAGTCTGGGTTGGAAGGAGACAGGGCTCTAGCTGGGGCTCTGGATGGGGGGAAGGGCGGGTACTGTGTTTGTCCCTCACCCCCCCACCCCCGGGGGCTGCCCCAGCCCTTTAGGATAAAGGAGGCTTAGAGGTCTGGAATTCCCTCCCCTCCCCCATGATGACCTCATCCTCACAAAAATATGAGAAGGGCAATGGGGAGGGGCTTCATGGAGGGAAGCTGGAGAAGCGGAGTGTGGGTGGGGGAGATGGTGCAGTCCTCAGGCCAGGGAAATTAGAGGTGGGGACCGCTGTGTTGATCCTAACCATTCTCCATGCAGCCATCTTCCTAAAATGCAAGTCTGCACCTATCACCCCATGCTTACACTCTTCTTGGAATGGAGACCAAATCCCAACCAAGGACTACAAGGGTCTACGTGGCGTGGCCCCTGAGGTCCCTTAATCTCAGCTGGCCCCAAACTCCCATCTCTTTGCTCCGTCTATATTACTAGGTTTGCTCCCACCTCAGGACCTTTGCACTCGTGGTTCCTTGGCCTAGGATACTCTCTCCTCCCACCCCCATTTAACTCCTACCCATCTTTCTGATTTCAGTTTAATTAAACACAGCTTCTAGGAGAGGCTTTCCCAGACCCCCAGGCCAGGTCGGCTTCCTCTGATGTGTACTGTTATACTGCTTCCCTTTGGAACATTCATCTTGGTTTGTAATGACTCTACACATTTATTTAGGGGTTCTTTGGTAAATGTCTCACTCCCTTAGTAGACCAAGCTCTCCACAGTCTATTTCTGCTTATTGTTATATCTCTAAACCCTTGAGCAGTGGTTGGTCCAGAAGAGATGCTTAGTAAAAATATGAGAAATAAATGAAATGATTGAATAGAAGTGTTCGTTCCTGCAAGAAACATGCTCCTCAGAGTCCATGCGCCCTCCAACCGGCTCATCTCATTAGGACCCAGCGTGGGCGATGCATGTGACCTCTACCACCCAAAAAGAAAGCAGGGGAAGGAATGAGCCCTGGAGGCCTCTGGAGACAATGGAGGTGATCAGGAGTGCCGGGGTGCCAGGATCCTGGAATGAGGAGTAATAAAAGTGGTGGAATCAACAAGATGACAACTGGGGACCTTGGGAGATGGGAGAAGCACAAGGAGAGCAATGTGGTCTAATGCGGCAAGAGGACACCATGGGTGGTTGATTAAAACAAGATCCTGGCATGTACCAGAATGAGGGAGTAATAGGTAAGCTGGTTTTAATCCAGAGTCACTGTGGAAGTGACTAGCAAAAATAGAAATAAGGAGGGGGAAATCGGAGGGGGAGACGAACCATGAGAGAGGATAGACTCTGAAAAACAAACTGAGGGTTCTAGAGGGGAGGAGGGTGGGGGGATGAGTTAGCCTGGTGATGGGTATTAAAGAGGGCACGTTCTGCATGGAGCACTGGGTGTTATGCACAAACAATGAATCATGGAACACTACGCCAAAAACTAATGATGTAATGTATGGTGATTAACATAACAATAAAATTTTTTTAAAAAATAGAAATAAGGACTGGGAATCATTTATTGAGCACTTACAGTGAGTGCATCAAGCCCTTTCCACATACCCGTATATTCCACAGATTAATCTTTCCAACAAACGAGTGACGTAGGTGTTATTTTATCATCTCCGTTTTGCAGAAAAGGAAACCAAGGTGCAGAGAGATTAAGTAACTTGCTCAGGTCACACAGCAGGTAGAGGTGGGTCAGGATTGGACTCTGGAGACTGCCCTTACTTACTGCATCGCACCATCCCCTTCTGGTGAACAAAATGGCCTCTTAAGTGATCGTGGCTGTGGTGGTCTATGATTTGGGTGGGGAGGTGGAAAAGCCAAGAGAGGCATGGAAAGGGGTATTAGAACATTCCCTTCCACAATCCCCACTGCTTGGTTCTGCCCTTCTTCTGCTCACTGGTACCCCTTTTGTTCTGTGTGTCAGTCACATGTATTCTTACTCCTTCTTACTCCTGCAAAATGCCAGAGAGGCTGAATCAAACTGCACAATAAGGAGTATGAGTGAGAGAAAGACTGTGCTGGCCAAGGGGAGGACTTTGGGGAGATGGGGTATAGCTGAGGGAGAAGTCCCAGACCACTGAGGTTTGTGACCAACACAGAAGGGTTGCTGTAGGTTATAAGATCTCCTGAGAGATGAAGCATTGGAGAACCTGTTCATTCTTTTTGGTTTCTGGACTGTCCCTTATTTTTAAACTGTGGCTCCATGCATACATGGGGTCACATGAGCCCTGCAATTGTCATTTGGATTAGACCAGAGCAGGCAGATCAGATGGTGATGGTCAATAATGGGGTCTCTCTTGCCAGGGTGAACTGGTGGGAGTCCAGGGTCAAGGTTTGGAGAGGGTCCTTTCCTATCATCCTGAGCCCACCAGGCCCTGAAAGAGTCACAGACGATACCCCAAAAGGTCATGGCAGCTCAGCCCAGATTCCCAGCCATGGCAGTCCTTGGAGTAAAGTGAGTTGCCTGGCTCAGCTTGGCATTGCTGATCTTGCTGTAGGTAAACCCCTTGGACAATGAGGATGAAGGAGGTTTGGCTAAAGAGCAGGGATCCACGACAGCCTCCCAGAGAAGCAGCCCCTCTAAGGGACACTAGCCACCCACATGATCTCAGTCTCACTCCTATGAACTGGTTCACCTCCCACACTGCTGTTCCCCCTACTCTCTTTTCCTAGGGTGCCTTCAGCTCTTTTAGGGCATTCCGTGACCACTCTCTGTCCCCATTTTCTCAGACCAACAGCCCTCCCCTCATCTAAATCTTCTTGGGAGGCATATACTGCCCCAAGGGAACAGTTGACTTGGTTGCTCTACCCCACTCTTAAGTACTCAGAGGAAAGATCAATCCCAGAACTCTCTGCTCCCCTTCCTTGAGCCCACTGAGCTCCCTTCTGCCCACCCACTGGGGGCCAAGGCAGATATCTGCTGCAGGCTTAACCTCTGAGTCCCTGTGCCCGCACACCAGACCTGGTCAGTACTCCTCCCCTTCTCTGCCCAGGCATGGAGGAGAGCAGAAGACAGCCTTGACACCAGGATTCCTGGGAGTTTGGAGAAAGATCCACTGTATCCAAGCTCAGGGTCACAGAGGCTTTAGCCCTTATCTTCCAGAGCCTGAAATGTTTCCATTCACTGCCTTCATTCTCACTCATCTCTGTCTTGACCTGTTTCTGCCCTTAAGAAAGTTGAGAATGGAAGAGGGAGTGGGGAAGGAAGACCCTTGCCTCCCGAGCCAGAGCTGCAGGCCCAGGGATACGCTCTCTCCTAGCTGTCAAGGACCCTACAACTGGCATTCTTTGTCCCACTGGGCTCAGGCTACAGGAATCCTTTGAATCTGCCCTGTCCCTTCAGTGGCGAATTAAGGGGACAGAGAGGCACAGACAGACAGAGGTACAGAGAGAGAAGAGGCAGAGAGATGGACACACAGAGAAAAACACAAGAAGTTTCAGAGCAAAGAAAGAAAGGTATCCAAAGGAAGACAGAAAGACAAAGAAGAAAAGAGACAGAAATAAGAGAAACAGAGAAATAGTTGTGAGAGGTGCATGTTAGAGAGAGACAGAGAGAAAGTGAGAGAGCCAGGGAGAAAGAGGGAAGGGAGGTATAACCCAGGGACCAGAGTCTTCACCCACCACTACCAGAGGGTTGAGCCAGACAGGGAGCATGAGGTCTCAGGAGAGATCTGGGTCTCCCTTTCTGCAGCTCTGTCCTGACCATCTTAACTCAGGTGTCCTCAGTGTGGAGTCACTAAACCTGGATGGGAAAAAATATTATATTATTTTCACTAATCTCTAGCTGAAATTTAGCATTTCCTTCAGTTATGACAGTAGCCACAAACCAGTCATATTAGCCATAAGTATGGCATTGTCACCGATAAAAATCACTTATATTTTTGTATCCTCTTACAGTATTGCAGATATTTTGAAATATCATTTATGCTCCTCACTGCTTCAAAATTATGTGAGGTATCAACCTACTGCTAGATCTTATTTAAAGCATTGATAAAGAAGCACATATCTTACTATATCACATTAAAATAGTTTTACAACTGTATTACAATATAATCGGTTTCCTTTGTAATCCTACCTATTTCATTTTATGCGTTTTAAAACATTATTCTGAGACTGGGTACCTAGGTTTTACCAGATTGCCAAAGCGGAACTTGACACAAAAAAGGTTCAGAACTCCTGCATCTGGACCCTGACCAGGAGCCCCCAGTACCTGTCCCTCCAAACTCCCTGTGCCCCATAGTAATTTACCTGATTCCCTTCTCTTGTTGAGTTACTGGGAAATGTGGGAGAGGCAGGGAGCCAGGGGCTGGGAGAGGGATGAAGGAGAGAGCAAAGGAAGGAAGGTTGGGAGGAAGCATCCTAGACCACTGTGCAGTAGAAGGAAAGTGCATCAAGGGCACAGGGGGGACTCTTGAGTCAAGGTCAGCTGTCAGAGGAGTCCCCTTATTTCTCAGGATTGGGCCTACCTTAGGGTCTCTGCTGAGCTTGGTCATTGGCTGGGAGCAGCCCTGTGGGAAGCTCGGCTTAAACTAGGAGCTCATGGACTTCAGAGAGAAGCAGCTGAGGCCTTTGGCCAATTTTCAGTCTTTAGAGTAGGAGGTCCGTGGAGGGCATTCTCCTGGCCGCACAGTTGCCCATCCAGAAAAATGTCTCCTTATCTGTAAAATGGAGGTGATAAAATTCCCTATCTTAAGAGTTGTGAGGATTAATGGAAACTTGCAGCGCAATATTTGCACAGGGCCCGGGACAGAGTCAGCTCTCTGTAAGTGGTAGCCATTACTATGGCCATTTTAATGATTAATTATCATAATCACTCTCTTTCTCAGAGAGAAGAGCTCCAGGAGGCTGAAGATGGCAGATCCTGTCCAAGCTGGAGAAGCTAGCTAGCTGGGAGAGGTGGGGACCACTTTTCCACATTCCCCTCACCTTCTGCTGGGAGGGGGGGTCTTCCCCTAGCTGCTGACAGCTCCCGTGTCTGCTGACTCACAGCCAACTTCCTCTCCTACAAACAGGAAAACACAGCCAGACAGTGGTGTTTCCCCCCCTCCCCCCTCCTCCCTCCTCCTAGCCCTCCCACCACACAGAGCTAAGCCAGTCCAGCTCTGAGGGGGGAAGGCCTCAGGCTCTGGGGGACAGGCTCCAAGGTTGGGGGCTCCAAGCAAGAGTGGGGAAGAGGAGAGGAGCCATTTCTCCTCAGGCAG
>NC_138375.1:109711233-109790520 GCF_054177405.1 Leptonychotes weddellii
AACCTAGGCGTGGCCCTCAGGGAGGGAGAAGCAGATGGGGACTCCTCTGCTGGGCATCTGCCCCTATTCCCCCACCTCCAATCGCTGGGCTGCTGCTGAAGGGCTCCCCAGCTTGGAAGGCTACGGCTATCCGTGACTTCTAGATGCTAGCTTCCGTCTTCCCATTAACAGGGTGCCAGGGCCCAGCCACCGCGCTGGGCGTCGGAGAGGGCCTGCCACCCTGGGGGCTTAAGGCCAACCCCTTGCCCTCCTCTTTTGTCACGACGGGGAGGGAACAGCAGATGGGATGCAAAGCCGTCCTCCACACAGCGCTCTCCTTTTTGCTCTGGCTCTACCCCTGTCCCACCTCCATTCTGGTCTCTGCCCCTTTGTCCCTCTCTCTAAGGCTGTCTTGGCCTCCAGCCCTGTTCCGGTCCCTTTCTCGGCCCCTAAGAGGGCAGAGCTGGCCAGGCCCCGAGATAAGCGCAGCGGTTGGGTAAGGAGCCCGAACCTTTTGAAGGCCGGCGCTTGCACAAGGAGTGGCCGGGGGGCCCGCGGAGGGAACCGGCCGGCGGGGCGGGGCCCGGCCCGTCGGGGGAGGGCTGAGGGGAGGCGGGGCCGGCGCGGCGCGGCCCGAGCCTCGGACGGCGCGACAGGCACCGGGAGCGGACGGCGGCCGCGTAGTGAGGTGAGGACCCCCGCGCCCACGGGCCCCTGCTTCCCAGACTCCTCCCCGTCCCCTCCTCGAGGGCTCCCTCCGCGCCGGCGGCCCTCCCCTGCCCCCTCCCCGCCGCGACCCGCCCCTCCCTCCGGTGGCCCGGCCTCTGCCCCCTCCCTCCTTGCCCCCTCCCCTGTCGCAGCCCGCACTGCCCCGCGCTGCCCGGCCCGCCCCCGGCACTCCGGGCCCCGGCGCACCTCCCGGTCCCCAGTCCCGTGCCCTCGGATGGGTCTGAGTCACTGGGAAACTGGGCTCTGAGTCAGGCCCTAACAAGCTTGGGGATGGGGCCCAACTGCGGAGAGGCAGAGAGGCCAGAACTGATGCTGGGGCGAGAGGCCGTCCTGGTCAGAACCCCACAGAGAGCGACAGGGAGCAACAGGGAGGGAGCCTACCAGGCAGAGGCGGAGAGACAGAAATCTGGAGTTACATACAACTAAGGATCTAGTTGAAATTGGAGACTGAGGCAAGGAGAGGCTTAATGATAGAGAGCAAAAGAAGGAGAGGAACAAAGATGGATTTAGGTAGAGGTGGGGACAGATGGAGTGCAGTAGAGATGGGGACAGGCAGAGGGAAAACTCCAGAGAGGCAGAATCTGAGATGGGTCCAGAGAATAGACCAGGGGCAGGGGCAGTTTGGCAGAATAGGGTAGAGCCTCAGAGACATGAGCCCAATGGCATGGGCAGGGAATGGGAAGGCTCAGAAGAGGAAGACTGGGACAAAGCAGAGGTAGGGGGATGTCATTTCACACTTCTGAGTCCCCACAGGGAGGATGCTCGTGTGTGCATACACGTGTGTGAACATGCTGCAGGTTGGTGGAGTGGCCCAGTTCTCCATCCTATCCGCACTCCACCAAGTGGTCTCTTCCCAGGGCCAGGACCCTACTTGCTGAGACGAGTTAGGGCTCTCTGGGCAGCCTGACCAAGGCAGACAGGATGTGGGGGCGGCCAGGGCCGGAGGGACAGGAAGGAAGTCTGAGCAGAGACAATAGGTGGAAGGGGAGGAGGAACTGGGAAGGACAGGATTAGGATGGCCTGGACTTCAGCTCTGCAAACCAGGGGGAGTGGGGTCTGCACCTCCTCCCTCCTCCCTCCTCCCATGCGACAGCTGCCCCTGTCCCCACCTTATGCCACATCATGGGGCCCCTCCTCCCTACCATCCCACTCCATTCTGCCCCTGCAGGCTTCTCTCATCTTGTCCTATGCTTACTTGGTTGAGTATGCAGTAAAGCGAAGGCAGAGCTTTGATCCAGACCTAGGGTGGGCAGGAGCTTGGGGGCCAACACGTCTACCAACTTCTTGAGAACCTGGGGCAAGCCTCTTCCCTTCTCCGGGCCTCAGTGTCCTCACCTGCAAATGAAGGGATTCTCCTATAATAAGAAAGCCCTTTCTGATGTTCTGGGACGGCTCTTCCTCCAGACTGCCGGCCACTGGTCATTTTTCTTTGGAGGAAGGCTGGAGTCTGGTACCTATCCCCGGTCCAGGCCTCAGACTTTGGGACAGGGAGGGGGAATCTCAGCCTGAGCCCTCCCTTCACCCTGCCGCTCCCCCCAGCAATGGCCTGAGCCCCCATGGCTGCCCCTCAGGACCTGGACATCGCTGTGTGGCTGGCCACGGTGCACCTGGAGCAGTATGCAGACACGTTCCGGCGGCATGGCCTGGCCACGGCGGGTGCAGCCCGGGGCCTGGGCCACGAGGAGCTGAGGCAGTTGGGCATCAGCGCCACAGGGCACCGGAAACGCATTCTGCGCCTGCTGCAGGCCGGGGCTGCACAGGGCTCCCTGGATCCCCAGTCGGACGGTGCCATGGAGCCATCCCCCAGCGTAGCTCCCCAAGCCCAGCCCCCCAAGCC
Source organism: Leptonychotes weddellii (assembly GCF_054177405.1). Lineage (NCBI taxonomy): Eukaryota > Metazoa > Chordata > Mammalia > Carnivora > Phocidae > Leptonychotes > Leptonychotes weddellii. The sequence goes on from NC_138375.1 coordinate 109,713,779, forward strand.
TGTGCCTAAGCCCAGGACAGTATTTGGTGGGCTCAGCGGCCCTACCACCACCCAAAGGCCTGGAGTGAGCCCAGCCCTCTGGAGACCAGACGTGCCCAGGAGCCCAGAGTCCAGCCCGAAGTCCCCTCCTCTCCCCGCAGCCTCCTCTGAGCAGACTTCAGCCTTGAATACTATGGAGATGATGCCCAATGCCATCTACTTTGGCCTGGACTTAAGAGGCGGGGCACAGACAGCTCAGGACATGTGAGTGGGGTTGGCTCCCTTGGGAGCCAGTGCTGGATGGGGGCAGGGAGGAGCAGGACGCGAGGCCTAGTCCGTTCTCCTCTCTCCCTTAATGATCACTAGACCTTTTCCCTCAGGGCCCCGGACAGCTCCCAGGCAGCTGCCCCCACCCCTGCCCTCCGGCCCACAACAGGCACAGGTAGGCGCGTTATCGTGGGTTCGGGGGAGCGGGACAGGGCCCTTCAGGACCCCAGACGCTGCCACCTGACCTCTTCTTCCCGTCTCCCCCACCCTCCCCCTGCCAGTGCACATCATGGACCCTGGCTGTCTGTACTATGGTGTCCAGCCTGTGGGCGTCCCAGGGCCACCCGACAGAAGAGAAGGCAGAGGTGTCTGTCAGGACAGGGCTGAACAAAGGTGAGTAGTCAGGAGGGTGGTGATGGCAGGAAGAGGGAAGCCTGAGGAGCTTGGTTGGTGGTGGCCATGTATCCAGTTATTCATTAGGGTACATTGAGTGTCCCCTGTGTGCCAGCCAGGTACTTAAGATACAGGAGGATTATGACAGACCCAGTCCCCTCCTCAGGCAGCTTGTGATTCAGTGGGCCAGACAGGCAATGAAACAGGCAGACAAACAAATGGGCATATGATTTAAAATAGGGAGAAGGGCTTTTCATGCTTTCATTTGGGAAATCTTTATTGAGCACTTACTGCATGCCAGATATTGTAGGTACTTAGGATAGATCAGAAATCCCTGCCCCTGTGGGGAGATAGTCAAATAACAATAGATACAATCAGTAAGTTACATCATATGTTAAAAGGCGGTAAGTGCCATGGAAAAAAACAGAGCGGGGTCAGAAGGCTGGGATGGAGCGAGGGAGAAGCGCCCTGCAGTTTTTCATTACGAGTTGCCAGAGTGTTAAGATGACACTTGAGCAAAATGAAGGGGGTGAAGGAGTTAGTCATGACAATATCTGGGAAAAAAGTGTCCCAGGAGGGGGGCGGTGGTGGTGGCCAGAATAGAGGCTTTCAGGGGGACCCAAGAGCCGTGACAAGGCCAGCAGGGCTGGGGCAGAGTGACCAGTGCAGGAAGAGTGGGAAGAAATGACGTCACAGTGGTAAAAGGGACCAGATCAGGTAGGACCTTGTAGGGACTTTCGCTTTGACTCTAAGTGAAATGGGAAGCCTTTGGGAGGGTTTTGACTTACATTTTAAGAACCCCTCTGGTCTCTATGTTGGGAACGGTGTGTAGGGGGCAAAAGCAGAAGCAAAGAGACCAGTGAGGAGGTGGTTGCAGTAATCTAGGTGAGACATCTCAGATGAGGATCACGGTAGTGGAGATGGTGAGAAATGGTTGGATTTGGGTTATATTTTAAAGGCAAACTATCCTAGGAAATTGGGGTGTAAGAAGAAAGAGCAGTCAAGAATGACGTCAGGGATTTCAGGCTGAGCCTGCACTGTCCAGGGCGGTAGCCACTAACCACATGTGATTACTGAACATGTGAAATGTGGCTAGTCTGAGTAAGATGTGCTGTAACTGTAAAACTACCAAATTTCAGAGGCTTAGTGCAAAAAAAGCAATACTGGATGCGTGTAAGAGAAGTAGACATAAATTATTTTACTTTTTATACAGATGACATAATAAAATGTTAATATTTTGGGTATGTTGGATTAAATAAAATATATTATCACAATTAGTTTCACCTGTTTCTTTTTATTTTTTTAACATGGCTGCTAGAAAATTGAAAATCACACGTGTGGTTCTCACATTGAGTTCTGTTGGATAGCGCCATCTGAGCAACTGAAAGTTCCTAGAGTTGCTCTGCTCTGACATGGGGAAGACTGTGTACAAAGCTCGGGGGGTGGGGGGTGTGGGGAGATCAGGACTTCCATTTTGGGCGTGCTGAATTTGAGGTATATGTTATAAGCCTGAGAAGAGATGACAAATAGGCCATTGGATATACAAGTCTGGAGTTCGGGGGAGAGGTCTGAATTGGATATCTGAATTTGCGGGTTGTCAGCCTCTAGGTGGGTGTATGTAGCCGTGAGTGCGTGTCAAGAGAGCAGAGGACCAGGATCAGAGTCCTGGCACACTCCAGTATCGAGAGGTTTGGGAGAAGAGGAAGAACCCGCAAAACAGACTGAAAAGGAATGGCTCGGGAAGGAAAAGGAAGACCTGGAGAATGTGGTGTTAGAGGGGCCAAGTGAAGAAAGGAGGAGGGGGAGGTCAGCGGTGTCAAGTGCTGCTCAGAGGTCAAGGAAGATGAGGACTGAGAATTGGCCTCTGGAATTGACAACATGGAGGTCACCGAGGACCTTGACAAGGGATAGAGGTGAAAGCTGCATCGGAAGGGTCTCAGGAGATAACAGAAGGAGTTGGAATGTATAGACAACATTTTTGAGGAGTTTTTCTGCAAAGAAGAGCAGAGAGTTGAATGGTTGATGATAGTGGAAATGGAGTCAGGAAATGTTTTTTGTAGGATGGAGTGTTACGTGTGTTTATAGGTGGATTGCAGTGATCTGGGAGAGAGGGAAAATTAGCTGCTGTAGAGGAGAGAAAGGGGAGAAAGTCTGGAGCAATGTCCTTCCGTAGGTGAGAGGACAGTGCACAGAGGAGGGACTGGCTTCAGACAGAGATGTTTACGATGGTAGCAGAAGGAATGCAAAGTATGTGTGAAACTTGGTAGATGAGGCACTGTGAGTCTGTGGGGTTCTTGTCTGATTGCTTCAGTTTCTCAGTGAAGTAGAAAACAAAGAGGGTAGAGTGATGGTTCTCAACCTTAGCTGCACTACAGCCTGGGGAACTTTCAGAGCTAGAGATGCCTGGGCCCCACTCCCAGAAGACCGTACTCAGGGGTCTAGTATGGGGCCCATATACCCGTTATTTTAAGGTTTTGCAAGTGATTTTGTGCTACTGAGGTAAGGACTACTGGAAAGTGACAGAGAATAATAGAGGACCTCCTGGGAAGATGGCCTAAGCAAAGACCTAAAGGATGGGAAAAAGCAGACTGGGGAAGCATGTTCCAGGCAGAGCGAGCAGCATGTGCAAAGACTCTGAAAGAGAGAAGAGAATGTGGCTGAATGGTAGGAAGCAAAGGCGAGGGTGATGTAAGAAGAGGTCAGGGGATTGGCCGTGGGTCTCACTGTACAAGGTCTTGCAGCCCATGGTAAGGAATTTGGATTTATCCTAATTGCAAATGGAAGTTATTGCAGGATTTCATGCGGGGGGGGAGTGAAATGATCTCACTTGCATTTTTAAAAGAGCACTCTGGTGGTGGTGGAAAAATGGGCGTCGGAGGGAGGGCCTGAGGGGAAGCAGGTGACCAGTTAGGCAGTTCATAGCACCCTGGTGAGAACCGACCGGAACTTGGTCCGGGGAGGGAAGGTCAAGCCCTTTTTGGAGAAAAGATCAAGAAGACTTCTTGATTAGCTATTGGCATCTGTGGCAGAGAGCCAGCTACGCAGCCCCTCCCCGACTTTTCTACCAAGTAACACTAATGGCAGAGGGCGGGGACTGAAATTGCTCTAATCAAAAATCTAAGTGTGCTCAGGGAAGAGACTCTGTGCCAATCTTTTGGGTTCCCAACCGCCCTCTTCCCCTGTTGAAAAGCGATCTAGTACCTGCCAGGCATTCTACGAAACACCGCAGGTGGGGATGTCCAGGGACCTGGGTCTAATGTGTGTTCCTCTGTCTTGCCCCACATGAGGCTCAGCAGGCAGGATCTGGAGGCACGGGAGGACGCTGGCTATGCCAGCCTTGAGCTGCCCGGGGATGCCACCCTCTCACCGCCCACCCTGGACATGGAGACCAACGATGACCTCATTTCACCCTATGCCAGCTTCTCCTCCACAGCAGACCGCCCCACGCCGCTTCTCAGTGGCTGGCTAGACAAGCTCTCCCCTCAGGGGTGGGGCTGCTAGGGAGGGGAGGGAGGGGAGGGAGGCTGGGGGGAGGTGGGGGGGGGGTCAGGTCCCAAGTGCTCCCAGACCCTAGGAGCCCCCCAGGATACAGCCTCCACTGCTCACTCATCTTGGCCCCTCCTGTCCCCAGAAACTACGTTTTCCAGAGGCGCTTTGTGCAGTTCAATGGGAGGAGTCTGATGTACTTTGGCAGCGATAAGGTGGGGGTCTGAGAGATGCTGTGTCGGGCCTGGGGACAGAGAGAGGGAGGGGGAGAGCTGAGGACTGGAAGATGGGAAGGCCGTGGTGGGGGGGTCACCACATGACTGATGTCAGCATCTAAAGTAGCTCGCTAGCAGCTGTACCCCACTGCTTGTGACATGAATGCTGACCTCATTAAAAGCTGGCGCTGGCTCCCGGGTCAGCACACGTGGCTGAGCTTCTGTCCCTATGTGTCACTGGACTGTCTTTCCAGGATCCCTTCCCCAAGGGCGTGATCCCTCTGACTGCCATTGAGATGGCCCGCAGCAGCAAGGACAACAAGTTCCAGGTCATCACTGGCCAGAGGGTGTTCGTGTTTCGCACAGAGAGCGAGGGTGAGAATCAGGGCCCGCTGTGTCTGCTGTGTCCGGGTGGGGGCAGGAAGGCCGTGTGGGCACACGGCCCGCTGGCTCACCTGCCTCTCTGGCCCCCACCAGCCCAGCGGGACACATGGTGCTCCACGCTACAATCCTGCCTGAGGGAGCAGCGCCTGCTGGGCCACCCCCGGCCCCCTCAGCCACCCCGACCCCTCCGCACAGGCATGCTGGAGCTCCGCGGACACAAGGCCAAGGTTTTTGCCGCTTTGAGTCCTGGGGAGCTGGCTCTGTACAAGAGTGAGCAGGTGAGAAGGGCCGGGCCGGGGCCAAGGAGCCTGGCCTAGTCCATTCTGGCGCCTCACTGTGCCTGCTCCAACCACCCCCGCCCCCGCCACCATCCCCACCAGGCCTTTTCTTTGGGCATCGGGATCTGCTTCATTGAACTGCAAGGCTGCAGCGTCCGGGAGACCAAGAGTCGCAGCTTTGATCTGCTCACACCCCATCGCTGCTTCAGGTGGGGCCCAGACTGGCAGGAGGCAGGGCTGGGGGAGAGACTTTGCACGGAGGCACAGGGTGGGCAGAGGACTGGAGGCCTCTTCAGTAGGAGGCTCCCTGCACTGACGGGAGTCCAGTGAGCAGGGTCAAGGTCTCAGGAGGGTCTGGGCTGGCCCCGCGGTGGCTGTGGTGGCTCCTGCAGGAACGGCCAGTGGGATGGGACAGGTTGGAGGGGGTCTCCATGCCCACGGACTGGCTGTCCACCCCTCAGCTTCACAGCCGAGTCTGGGGGGGCTCGGCAGAGCTGGGCGGCCGCTCTGCAGGAAGCAGTAACCGAGACCCTGTCTGACTACGAGGTGGCTGAGAAAATCTGGTCCAATCGGGCAAACCGGCACTGTGCGGACTGTGGGGCCCCCCGCCCAGACTGGGCCGCTGTCAACCTGGGGGTGGTCATCTGCAAGCAGTGTGCAGGTGAGGGCCGGGGCCTCTAGCTGAAACAGGGAAAGGGAGGGGGGCTAGGGCAGGGGGCTCTGAGTATCTGTGCCACGTACCCTCCACACCCCAACAGGGCAGCACCGGGCCCTGGGTTCTGGGATCTCCAAGGTACAGAGCCTGAAGCTGGACACAAGTGTCTGGAGTAATGAGATAGTGCAGGTGAGGAGTCTGAAGAGGGAGAAAGTGGGAAGAGGGAGGGAGAGCACCCAAAAAAGGCCTTGGGCCCAGCTTGGGGGCAGGAATGTCTGAGACTCTTGAGTTCCTGTCACTTGCCTCTGCCCCTTGTCATCCTACAGTTGTTCATTGTTCTGGGAAATGATCGTGCCAACCGCTTCTGGGCAGGGGCACTACCCCTAGGCGAGGGGCTGCATCCAGATACAAGCCCTGGCCCCCGGGGAGAGTTCATCTCCCGGAAGTACCGGCTGGGTCTCTACCGGAAGCCCCACCCTCAGTATCCGGATCATAACCAGCTTCTCCAGGTAGGAGCTGATGGGGAGGAGGGCAGTCTCTAAGCCGAAATGCCTAGACTTGGGGTGCTGGGGGCTGTTTTTGATAACTGCAAGACTGTCCCCATGCTCTCAGGTTGGGTCTTGGGGCTGATAGAGGCCCTTCCCCCTCTGTAGGCACTGTGTGCAGCTGTGGCAGGACCCAACCTGCTGAAGAACATGACCCAGCTCCTCTGTGTTGAGGCCTCAGAGGGCGAGGAGCCCTGGTCCCCCTCAGCCCTCGATGGCAGCTTTCCTGGTCTCCTGCTCCCAGGTAATTCCCACAAGGGCCCCCTTTCTCACTCTCCAAGCATTCTCAGCCCTGACCTGTGCCTTGATTATTCCAGGAAGCCCCAAGTATCCTCTTACTCAGGCCATCACAATAGCCCAGTCTGGGCAGTTCCCCAAACTTCTCGATCCCGTGGGGTCTATTTCCTGATGTCATGAAATGACCAATGGTGGCCACTGCTTGGGGTGGGTCTGGGTGCTTGAGGTGTTAGTGCTGGTCTCCCCCTGACAAGGTCAACCCCTAAGTGAGGTCTCATCTCCCTGGGGGAAGTCTGATCATAGAAATGGTCATCTAAAGAGGATTTCCTCCAGTGGTCAGGCCAGAGGGGCTGAGACACCTACAGGACGGCCCATGCTCGGAGGCCTCCACCCCTAGGTCGGCTCACTGGTGGCGACAGGCAGTGGGCAAGGGCTGGAGTCTCACTTCCTGCCACCCTCTTTTCTAATGTGGCTGGTGAGGGGTCCTACTCCTACTCCAGCCGAGACCCCTCCCCAAGGCTTGATTTGGCCATGCTACCAGTGAAGTCGGGTCCCACTGTCTTCCTCAACCTGATCCTTTCCCCCGGGGGGCTTAGGCCATCCCACTGCGCTGCCCTGAACTGACTGACCACTTCTTCCCCTTGCAGACCCTTCCCCTGGTGTGTACAATGAGGTGGTGGTACCTGCCACTTACAGCAGCTTCCTGTACTGTGGTCCCATCAGCAGCAAAGCTGGACCCCCACCTCCTCGCAGGGGCCGGGATGGTGAGAGGGGAGCGGAGGGTGGGAGGAGATGGGGCAGAAACTGGAATGAGCAAGAGTGTAGCACAGAGGGCTGGAAAGAGCAAGCAGGGCCACACCCTGGCATGGGGGCTGGGTGCCGGGAGTAAGAGAGGGACCATGCCCAGTGGCAGCATTGGGAGATAGCCGCGAACTGTGCTGTGAAGTCAGACTGCCTGGGCCAAATCCCAGCTCTGCTGCTTCCTACTGATGTGACTTGGGCAAGCTACTCAAACTCTGGGCCTCGGTTTCCCCATCTGCAAAAGAGAACTGAAAGTGCTACCCACCTCATAGGGTTGTTGTGAAGATTACATGAGATCATACATAGGCAGAGGGTGTGGCATAGATGGAATAATTCTCTGGTAAATGGGAATTATGATAGTAGGGACCGAGGTCTTCTGCCTGCTGACCATCAGCCTCCCCCTTAGCTCCCCCCAGGCTGTGGTGCGTGCTGAGAGCGGCTCTGGAAATGTTTGCATCAGAAAGCAGCCCTGAACCCCTCAGCCTCATCCAGCCCCAGGATGTTGTATGTTTGGGTGTGAGTCCCCCACCCACTGACCCAGGTGACCTCGACAGGTAACTGCACCTTGTGCTCCCTGCACTCCTCCTTCGCCCTTCGTGATCCAAAGCCTGCCAGCCCCCTTTTGGTTCGCGTTCTCCTCCCTGACCTCACTTTCTCTCTAGGTTCCCCTTTTCCTTTGAGCTCATCCTCACCGGGGGGAGGATCCAGCATTTTGGCACAGATGGCGCTGACAGTCTAGAGGCCTGGACCAGTGCTGTGGGCAAGGTGAGCCAGCTGAGACCCCTCCCCAACAGCTCATGGTTTCCCTGTCCCCAGCTGCCCCCATCCTGCCCTCTCTTATTCCTACAGCCACTCCCACCACTGTCCACTGACAGCTCAGGTAAACAGCTGTGCTAGGACCAGGCACTACCCACTCAATCTCTCATTTAACTTTCACAGCAACCCTCAGAGGAAAGGATTATCAATATTTCACATATAGGGAAACAGAATCACAGAGGTTATGAAGGCACTTGGTCAAGGTCACCGAGCTAGGAGGCAGCAGAGCACAGGATCAGAAACAGACCTCTGTCTCCAAAGCTCATGGCCCAAACCTCACTGTGCTGGGCCTCCGCCCAAGAAAAGGCTGCCTCTAACGCCCATTTCCCCACCCCACCCCCCAAGTTCTCCCAGTCCAGAGGGAAGGCTGCCTTTACATGCCCCAGCATCTCCATTCCCAGGCAAGCCAGTCTCCACCCTGCACCCTCTCTCTGGAGTTAAATGTTCATGCCCTAGAATCAGACATGCTGGGATCTGAGTCCTCCAACTCTCAGCCTCGTGAGCTTTTCCATAGGGATAGAGTGGGTGTACAAGACATGCCCTTCGGGGGGTGAGCCTTAAGTGACACGTGAGGCCCGCACTGCTTGGCACACAGCAGGCCCTCCATCTGTGGGTGTTGAAATAGTAATGGTGATGAGGATGCCAGTCGCTTCCATCCTTACGCAGCTTTTCCCTCAGCCCTGCTCTACCGTCAGCTCATCCCACTGGCGCCCTCCTGACGGCCCGTCGGAACGCTGTGCGCCCTGGCAGGATTGCACTTCCTCCTTAGCCCTCTGAGCTGCCATGCTGCAGGGTGCCTAGTGACTTCCCATTACCAAAGTCCAAGGGCCTCCTCCTGGCCTCACCCGGTCGGCTCTGCAGCACGTGGCACTCCTCTGTGGGAAATGCTCACCTGCTCTCTGGCTTCTGACCCCACTCTCCTAGCTAGAGGAGTAGAACTCCCGCCAAGAAATTGTCTTCATGTCCTTTCAGGGCTCTGCCATGGCCCTTGAAGCCACCATGCTCTCTCCTCTGATTGTCAGCTGCACTTTCCAATAATGTAGCTCATCCTTAAAGGCCGTGCTCCCCGAAGTGCAGTCTGCAGCCTGGGGCACCACACTGGCTCACTCTTTGTCATGGCCTCTGGCAGGATAAGAACAGAACTTGAGAGGGAGCATTCAGAATCTTTCTTAGCAATGTAACAGAGTGATTTTAGGTGTAGAATAATTTCTTAAAGTGGGGCCTTATATTTTATGTTTCTTTTTAAATTTCACTTTGCTAGTAGTTTTGTGTTGTTTTGTTTTTGTTTTTGTTTTTTACTGGTTAGTAACAGATTGGAATTTTGAATAAAAAAAGGAAAGAAGAACCCCTTGTTCCTTCCCCACAGGTGGTTGGGGAAGCAGTCCTTTGGGACCACCTCAAACACTTGTTTCCCCACAAAGCCTCCCCCTGGCCGCTTACGATGCTGGGATTTCCCAGGGCATCATGACTCTTCAGTTACAGCATTGTGACTCCCTATTCCTTCTGGCTCCAACATCCTGCAAAGGGCAGAAGGTCTTCTCTGTGTTGGCCAGAGCAAATTAAATTGAACTGAATTTCTTTCCTGTCTTTCTCCATCCATCTCCTGTTTCCTTGGGTCTTTCTTCTGCTCTCTCCTGATTCCTTTTCATTCCTCTCTTTCTTCTGCTTTCTCTTCATGTCTTTCCTTATCCTTCTCACTCTTATTTCACGCCCCCCACCCCCGTCTTGTCTCTTTCCCCACCCTCCTTGTTGCCCGTGTTCTCCTTTTGCCTCCCAGTGGTTCTCCCCGCTGAGCTGCCACCAGCTGTTGGGTCCCGGGCTGCTGCGGCTGGGCCGCCTGTGGCTGCGCTCTCCCACCCATTCAGCCCTGGCCCCTGGCCTCTGGCTGTCAGGGTTCGGACTTCTTCGTGGTGACCACCTCTTCCTGTGTCCAGCACCGGGCCCTGGCCCGCCAGCCCCCGAGGACATGGTGCATCTGCGGCGGCTACAGGAAATCAGTGAGCAGGGGTGGGGACGGGGATGAAAGGTGGCCATGGGGTAGGGGGCAGTGGACCTTCATCTATTTGGGGTCCCTATGGGAAGCAGCAGAACATAGTGGATTCAGGCACAAGCTCTGGAGTCAGACTGCCCAGATACAGACCCCCATCTCTATCACTTCCTAGCTATGTGACCTTGGACAAGTTACTTAGCCTTCCTGTGCCTTATTTTCCTCATCTTTACAATGGGCATGATCAAAGAGTTGTAAGTTTCAAATAAGGTAATGCAGGTAAAGCACTTATCACAGAACCTGGCAAAAGGTATCTTATTAGTGTTTAATAAATGTTATATGTTATTAATGTTACTGTTAGTATTATTTGGAGTCACTTGCTGGTTAGAGACTGGGAAAGGGGACTGGGTACTCTCACTTCTTCCTCAAAGAGGAACAGTGTGGGATAATATTGGAGGGCTTTGGAGACAAGAGACCTGAGTTCAAGCTCAGCTTTGCCATTTTATAACAAGTAAAGAGACAAGAAACTTAACCTCTCTGAGCATTAATGTGTCACCTGTAAAATGGGGATAATAGTATGTAACTTATAGGATTTAATGCAACATTGTTTGTAAGGCTCCTAGTCTGGCACCTACATACATTAAATACTTAGTGACTTATTTGTCACTATGATGAAGACAATTATGATGATAATGTCTGATGATTCTTCTCCCAGGTGTGGTTTCAGCAGCTGACACCCCAGACAAGAAGGAGCATTTGGTCCTGGTGGAGACAGGAAGGTAACTGTTACCCCAATCCTTGACCCTGGCGTCCCTCTTTCGAGAGCTCAGCCCCCACCTTCCACCCTGGTCTGCTGGACCACTGCCCAATTCCTCTAATTCGCCTGCCTACTGGGCGCCTGGGTGGTCCAGTCGGTTGGGCGTCTGACTTCAGCTTGGGTCTTGGTCTTGGGGTCCTGGGATTGAGCCCTGCGTCAGTCTCTGTGCTCAACAGGGAGTCGGCTTGTCCCTCTCCCTCTACCCCTCCCCCCGCATGTGCATGCTCTCTTTCCCTCTCTCTCTCAAATAAATAGATAAAATCTTTTTAAAAAAAGCGCGGGGCGCCTGGGTGGCTCAGTTGTTAAGCGTCTGCCTTCGGCTCAGGTCATGATCCCAGGGTCCTGGGATCGAACCCCACATGAGGCACCCTGCTCCGTGGGAGGCCTGCTTCTCCCTCTCCCACTGCCCCTGCTTGTGTTCCCTCTCTCGCTGTCAAATAAATAAATAAAATCTTAAAAAAAAAAAAAAAAGGGAAAGGAAAGAAAAAAGAAAAGAAAAATTCACCTTCAGGGGCCCCATCTGGGCTGAATGTTGCTGCCCCCTGCTGGTGGCTCTGAGAAGTCTGGTCCTTGTGATCCTGGGCCTCTTAACTTTAAAGGACCCTCTGGAGCTGGCTCTGACTCAGGCCTCTCGGGTCCCAGGACCCTGTATTTGCAGGGGGAGGGCCGGCTGGATTTCTCAGCATGGAATGCAGCCATTGAGGGGGCAGCCGGCGGTGGTGGCACAGGGCTGCAGGAGCAGCAGATGAGCCGGGGTGACATCCCCATCATCGTGGATGCCTGCATCAGTTTTGTCACCCAGCATGGTGAGTGGGTACTGGCCAATACTGAGCCAGCAGGGGATGGGGGACATGGGCACAGCCAGAGGGTGTGATCTGCCTACAAGAGCTTTGCCTCCAGAGACCACAGCCTAACAGCAACCCGCTGTATCTCCCTTGGCAAGCTGCTTTACCTTCTGAGCCTCAGCTCTCCCTTCTGTGGAATGGGACTACCAACAGACCTCATTTTCTAGGATAGTTGTGATAGTAAGATGACATATGTAAAGCTTTTAGCACAGCCCCTGGCAGGTAGTAAGTGTTCCAAGGTAGCTGTTGGTGGGGGCGTGGGTGTGGAGGGAGAGCAGCACTGAAATAGGACTGGAGAGCCACAGAGAACAAAGAGAGGGCAGCTACAAGGCAAGAGCCAAGCTGTGCAGTGAAAACCTTGAAGGTCTGAGCAGAATTATTCTGTGCAGGAGTTTTTCCAGGCATAAAAGATCAGCTGTGCAAGTGGTTCCCAGAATTCTTTGTGACTTTTTGGCCTCTGCTTTTTTTCTCCAGCCCAAGGAAGGACCAAGTAGAATCTAACTCCTTGGCGAGCCCCCTTTTCAGAAGGCTGGACTCTTGAGAAGGAAAATTCATGGAAAACCAAGGAAGGCAGTAAAGGGCAAAAAAGGCACATCCATGAACTACAAATAGTTGTGCTTACAGCGTGGACAGTGGTTAGTCAGTGGCTAGTGACATTCTCCACACCTTGGTAGTAGTCTCATGCCATGGCTACCCCCACTCCCTAGATCCCATCCTCATCTCAGTCTCCCTCATGTCCAAAGGAGAAATGAAGTCAGAGGTCCAGGGAAGAGCCCTGGAGAAGGAGTATGGGTGTTCACACCGCCACTCGTCATTCAGCAGATGCTTACTGAGCGGCTCCCGTGCGCCAGACACTGGACATATAGCAGTGAAGAGCGAAGGTTCTATGAAGCTCAGGGACTAGCGGGAGAGATGGGTAATAAATGAGAAAAATCAGTCAGTTCTTGTTATTCACAGCAGTTTTGTTCTATGAACTTACTGCAAACACTGAATTAATGAATCCTAAATCCTTGCCCCAGTGGAAATACAGGGTTAGGTTCCTGGGAGCTTCTGGTCACCTTCTCATCAAGTGATCAACATGTAACCTTGTTTGAAGTGTGTTTCTGTTTAAAGACACTTTATTTAACATATATTTGTGATCTGTTAACTTTGAACTCACAGCCAACAGCAGTGTAACTCATGCAGGGGCAAAGCTTATCTGACACCCTTGTTCTCTCCATAAGGCACACACAGCCTTCCTGCGCTTAGTTAGCAACACTAGACAGCTCTTCAGCACTTCACTTGGGGGCCATTTTAAACAGTGAAACTACCCAAAAAAAGCACAAGAATGCAAACAAACATGGTTCTATATATACCATGAAAACTACACTTGTTTACCATATGAGAGCTTTGCTGGGACTGCATCCAACAGGCAACTCAAATTCTTCTCCACTCTGCGCATGGTCACAAATGACTGGAAAAGTGCACCAAGTATTGATTTGGGGGTTACAAATAATTTTAGCAAGTAGATGAATCCACAGTGTGGTATTTGTGAATAGGGAGGATCAACTGTAATGTAATTTGAGAGTGCTATTTCAAAATCAAAACGGTGAGGAGATAGAGAGTGATGGAGGCTATGTGTAATGTCATGGTTAGGGAAGGACTTTCTGAGCAGGACTTGAGCAGGGTCTTGAGAATCAAGACCATGGAAGCAGACTTCCTCCTCTCTGGCCCCCTTACCCCAAAAGTGATATAGCATGTGTGTGGGGGGGTAACAGATACTGTTTACTGGGTGGGTCGTTGGGTCTCTGGGCAGTGGTGAGCAGAGATGCTCAGTGGTGAGCAGAGATGCTGGCTGTTCTCAGGGCTCCAGCTGGAGGGCATATACCGGAAAGGGGGCGCCCGTGCCCGTAGCCTTCGGCTCCTGGCTGAATTCCGGCGGGATGCCCGGTCAGTGAAGCTCCGGCCAGGAGAGCACTTTGTGGAAGATGTCACCGATACACTCAAACGCTTCTTTCGAGAGCTCGATGACCCTGTGACCTCTGCACGGTTGTTGCCTCGCTGGAGGGAGGCTGCTGGTACTCCCAAGATCCCTAAGAACTCCTCACAGGCAACCAAGAGGCAACCTGGAACTCCACCTTCCCCCCAATCCCTGAGGCTGTTTTGTGGGATTTGGCAGCTCTCCTCCCCAGTCCTCCCCTCCCCCCACCCCCACACCCCAGGATCACTCAGGGACTCAGCTTAGGTCAAGGTGGGAAGGGGGCAGAGAGACATCCATCCTGGGTTTGTTTCTCTAAAAATCCCTCCTTGCTCCCTTCCCTGATCCTCTCCACCCCTCCCCCATTCCATCCCAGAGCTACCCCAGAAGAATCAGCGCCTGGAGAAATACAAAGAAGTGATTGGCTGCTTGCCACAGGTCAACCGCCGCACACTGGCTACCCTCATCGGGCATCTCTATCGGTCAGTAGGGCCAGAACCCCTGCAGGCTCCTCACTGACCGTTTATCACCTCTGTCCAACTCCCCACACACCCCATCCCCGCCACCTCACATTTATTCATTCATTCTGCAAACAGTTGTTAAGTGAAAGTGTCATAGCACAAACGTTCTGAGTGTGGACTTTGGGGTCAGGCAGACCTAGGCTTTACTCTGGCTCTACCATTCTAGTATGTGACTTTGGGTAAGTTATTTGCACTCTCTGAGCCTCAGTTTCCTCATTTGTAAAAGGAAGATGGTGTAATGAATAGTATCCACCTCCTAGGTGATGAGAGTTAAATGAGATAATCCTTATAAAATTCTTACCACATCTCTTGGCATGTAGGTAGTAAACATTCAGATATGGTGAGCAATCATTGTTATTTTGTTTTATTATTCTATGCCAGGCAAAGGGTTAGATGTAGGAGACACAAAGAAGAATAAGATGCAGATCTACCTTGATCAGCCTACTGGGGAGACAGGTCTTTAAATGATTCCAAGGTGAACCCTGGCTGTGTTGTACTGATTATATCACAAGGATGGGCCAACTATGGCCCATGGGCCAAATCCATCCAATTGTCTGTTTTTCTAAATAAAGTTTTGTTGTCTTTGGTTTTTTTAAAGATTTTATTTATTTATTTGTCAGAGAGAGAGCACGCATAAGCAGGGTGAGCGGCAGGCAGAGGGAGAAGCCCGATGCGGGACTCGATCCCAGGACCCTGGGATCATGACCTGAGCCGAAGGCAGGCGCTTAACCGACTGAGCCACCCAGGCGTCCCTACGTAAAGTTTTGTACAGGGGTGTCTGGGTGGCTTAGTCGGTTAAGCATCCGACTCTTGATTTTGGCTCAGGTCATGATCCCAGGGTCATGAGATCGAGCCCTACATCAGGCTCCCTGCTCAGAAGGGAGTTGGCTTGAGATTCTCTCTCTCTCCTTCTGCCCCTCCCCCCTGTACACTTGCGCTTTCTCTCTCTCTCTCAAATAAATAAACAAATCTTTAAAATAAATAAATAAATAAAGGTTTGTACATGAAGTGTAAAGGCACACCCATTCACGAATACAGTGTCTATGGCTTCTGTCATACTACAACAGTAGAACTGGTGAATTGCAACAAAGAATCTATGACCTACAAGCCTAAAATATTTACTGTCGTCCCTTTCCATAAAAAGCTTGCCGCCCCATGCTATATTTATAATCACCCATTCCTCATCTGTCTCTCCCCTAGACTGGGAGCTCCTTCAGGCCAGTATTGTGTCTTACAACTGTATCCCAAGTGCTTAGCCCAGGGCCTGGCATACTGACTCAATAAGTATTTCCTGAATGAATGGACGCATCAACCAGTAGGTGAGCACAAGCTACATCCCGCATGACCCGTGTCACACCCCTCTGCAGGGTACAAAAGTGTGCCGCTCTAAACCAGATGTGCACGCGGAACCTGGCCCTGCTGTTCGCACCCAGCGTGTTCCAGACGGATGGGCGGGGGGAACATGAGGTGCGGGTGCTGCAGGAGCTCATCGATGGCTACGTCTCTGTCTTTGATGTAAGCTCTCCCCAACCCTGACTGTAGTCCCTCTTCCTGGATTCTGGATCCCGCTCCCCGCCAAAAGCCCCCAGCCCAGACCTCTAAGGCCCTCTGCACCAAGAGTCACCTCCTATAGCCCTGGGCCCCTCTATCCCATAACCTCACTCCAAATGCCCATGCCCCCTTGGTTCTTAGCTCTTCTCGCCTCTCATGCTCTCATACAGGTCTTCTGGTTTTGCAAACTCTTCCTGTTTCTCTCTTTTCCTAGCACCCCTCCCCCCACACCCTCCCTTGCCCTCTCCTCCCCACCCCCTCACCCCCCACCTGCCCCACAATACACATGCTCCTTTTGGGCTCTTCCACAGATTGACTCTGACCAGGTAGCTCAGATTGACTTGGAGGTCAGTCTTATCACCACCTGGAAGGATGTACAGGTAACCTGTTCTGACCTTAGACTCTTGAGTAGGCCAGGAGGGGACATCAAGATAGGAAGGTGCCCTTCTGCTGCTGGACAATGGCCCTCAGCTTTCTGAGACACAGGGGAAACCCAAGGAGGGGAGTGCTTTGGGAAGAGGGGTTTGGTTTAGGATTTGCTCTATTTATTCCACCACGAGGATTCTTCATTACAAAATGATGGTAGAATACTTGGGTTAAAGGAAGAGTTAGCTAAGGTAGACAAAGCAGTGAGAATAATAGCAATAAATACGATAGCAAACAACTAAGGACTTATCTTCCAAGCACCTATGATCTTACTTTAGTGTCACACAACTCCATGAGGTAGACAATTCCATTTTTTCAAATAAAGAATCAGAGGCCTTGAGGGTCACTTATTCAAAGTCCTACTGTAGCGAGTGGCAGAGTTGGAACCCAGAGAATCTGACCTTAAACCTGTCCTTCCAAGCATATGCTGCACTGCCTTGGGAAGCACTCATGCAGCCTGAAGATGCAGTTCCACCTCTCCTGGGATTCTCACTTTTAAGGGCCTGAGCCACATTGGGGATGGGGGTAGGAGGAGACTTTTATGGAGGGGGGGAGCGTTTAGCAGGCAACATAAGGAGTCCTCTGACCTTGATTTTTTGCATCCTCTTGTGTCCTCCTGACTTCTTTACCCCTTCCCCTCAGCTGTCCCAGGCTGGAGACCTCATCATGGAGGTTTATATAGAACAGCAGCTCCCAGACAACTGTGTCACCCTAAAGGTCAGTCCTGAGGGGACTGGAGGGGAGATGAGAGGATGGGGGGCAGGGTTAGTGGACTGACCAGCATGGGTCCTCTGCTCTTGCCCTGACCCCAGGTGTCTCCGACACTGACTGCTGAGGAGCTGACTAACCAGGTATTGGAGATGAGGGGGACAGAGGCTGGGATGGACTTGTGGGTGACATTTGAGATTCGTGAGCACGGGGAACTTGGTGAGCATGACCACGCGTGTGTGCATTCACATGTGATAGGGGGAGTCAAAGTCACCAATGTTTTCTGTGTCACCAAATACAGTGACACTATCCTCGTGCATGTGAAGGGACAGTCTACACTGTTGACCACTCCCTCTTTCTCAGTACTCTCTTCTTTCTTGACTTTTGTGGACCCCACAAATCCTTGGTTTCCCTTCCTCCCCAAAGAAGGCTTTTCTTCCTCCTTTGCCTACATTCCAAATATTGGAAGGACCCAGAGTTCAACCCCTGACGCTTTTCCTTTCTCTATCTACATTTCTCCTTGGATGACTCATCCACTCCAATGGCTTTAAATGCTATTAATAAGCTGGGTCTCTGGCCCTGACCTCTCCTGCAAGCTCCAGACTCACATATCCAGCTGTCTACTGCACATCTCCACTTGTATGTCTCACAAGCATCTCTAATTTATTTTTATTATTATTTTTTATTGGGGGAGGGGCAAAGGGAGAGAAAGAATCCTAAGCAGGCTCCACTGGGTGTGGAGCCTGATGCGGGGCTCAATCTCACGACCCTGAGATCATGACCTGGGCCGAAATAGAGAGTCGGACGCTTAACCGACTGAGCCACGCAGGCACCCCAAGCATCTCTAATTTAAAATATGCAAGACTGAATTCAATTTCCAGACCTTTCGCCTAACAAAAAGCCTAGGCCATTTTCCAGTTTTCCCTAACTCAGTCGGTGGCCCCTCCATTCACCCAGTTATCAAGACCAAAAACCTGAGAGTGCTCCTTTCCTTCCACTTCACACCTAACCCAACCAAGAGGTCCTATTGATTCTATTAGAATCTGTAGCTTCTCCCCATTTCCACCATTCCCATCAACCAGATCGAAGTCACCGCTATCTTTCTGCACCCAACATTAACCACTAAAATGTGCAGCCCCAGAAAAGGAATAGCTGGCCAGTGTTCCCTTCTTGCCTCCCGACATTCCATTTTCCACACAACAGTCAACGCGCATTTCAGACATAAATCAGATCATGCCATTACCTTCCAATGGCTTCCCATCGAATTTCAAATAAAATTCAAATTCCTTATTATGGCTCACAGACCCCGAATGTCTGGCCCTTGCCTATTTCTTGGACCTCATCTCACATAACTCATTCTCTGTGCTTGAGCCATGTCAGCTGTTTTTCAAACACATCTTTCTTGACTCAGGGCCTTTATTCCTGCGTTGGGTCATGCCTG
Source organism: Leptonychotes weddellii (assembly GCF_054177405.1). Taxonomy (NCBI): domain Eukaryota; kingdom Metazoa; phylum Chordata; class Mammalia; order Carnivora; family Phocidae; genus Leptonychotes; species Leptonychotes weddellii. The sequence goes on from NC_138375.1 coordinate 109,732,088, forward strand.
AAATCTTCTTCCCCTGATCTTAGCATGGCTTGTTCTTCTTCCTCCTCCAGGCCCCAATTTCAGCTTCAAATGCCCCCTTCTCAAAAACCTTGCCCAGTCATCACTCTGCCCCAGTAGTTGCCCTCCTACTCTCTCTCGGCTTCTTACTGTTTCTTTCAAAGCATTTAATTCCCTGCAATTCTTTGGTTTACTTACCTGTGTACTGTCTACTCCCTCACTTTGCTGTGGGCTTTGTGAAGGTAGGCCATGGGTTTTCGTGCTCACCATCATATCCCCAGGGCCAGCAATGCCCGGAATAGAGTTGGTCTTTAGATAAATACCTGTGGCTGGGCTGTGGAATGGACAAACAAATGTGGCTGGTGGGAAAGGAGCTGGAGGCTCCAGGGTGTGGATGGATATTCTGGTTGATAGCCACCCGTACTTTACTCCTTAGAGCGGCCACTGCACCCCAAGGAAAGGGTCCTAGAGCAGGCCCTTCAATGGTGCCAGCTTCCAGAGCCCTGCTCGGCCTCCTTGCTCTTGAGAAAAGTTTCCCTGGCCCAGGCCGGCTGCCTCTTCACAGGTGAACCTCCTTCTTCAGCCCAGCACCCCCATGCCCAGGCCTACCCCCCAGGACCTGCCACCCAGTGTTGCCTGTTTGTGCCCAGGTATCCGGCGTGAGAGCCCAAGGGTGGGTCTGTTGCGGTGTCGGGAGGAGCCGCCCCGCTTACTGGGAAACCGCTTCCAGGAGAGGTTCTTTCTGCTGCGTGGGCGCTGCTTGCTGCTGCTCAAGGAAAAGAAGGTGAGATGCTGGGGGGGGGGGCAGATGCTGGCGGCCCCGGGGGAGCAGCTATGAATGCATCAACCTTCACACCCCACAGCCCATGTGCTTCTCGATCTCAGGGCTGCCCTGGTCCTTTGACCTCTGTGACCCTGTCATCACATAACCTAGCGCTTCCATGACCTCTTGACCCGACTGTGATCCTTCTCTCACCTCTTGACCTCACTGACTGCCTTCTTGTTCTCAGAGCTCTAAACCAGAACGAGAGTGGCCTTTGGAAGGTTCCAAGGTCTACCTGGGAATCCGAAAGAAGTTAAAGCCTCCAACACCGTGAGTTTTCTCCCCCAGCCCACATTTCTAGGGCCTTCCTGCCATCACCCCTCCAGCCTTTCTAATCACCCATCTCTGTTCTCCTTTGCCTCCTAGGTGGGGCTTCACATTGATACTGGAGAAGATGCACCTGTGAGTACCTCTCAGCCTGGCTTCTCTGGCCCAGCCCTGCACCCTGTCCTCTACCTCCCTACTTTTTCTATCCTCCATCCCTATAGCGACAACCCCTCCTCTCCGGCTAATTCCCCTCTGATACCCCCAGCTACCTGTCCTGCACTGACGAGGATGAGATGTGGGACTGGACCACCAGCATCCTCAAAGCCCAGGTGAGGGGAAGGAAAAAGCTGAGGATGAGGTCAGAGGTCCCAGCTGTAGTCCCACGTCCACTGTGCCAACTCCTTACTCTCCCGCCAGCATGATGACCAGCAGCCAGTGGTCTTACGACGCCATTCCTCCTCTGACCTTGCCCGTCAGAAGTTTGGCACCATGCCTTTGCTGCCCATCAGAGGAGATGACAGTGGGGCCACCCTCCTCTCTGCCAATCAGACCCTGGTGAGGCTCTCCCCCCTGCCCCCGGCCTGCTGCTGTGCCCTCCTGAATCCTGCCCATGTCCTTGTCACCCTGCAGGTGGGAGTGGTGTGCCTGCCAGCCTGGTGCCCCCCTCTGCCTTCTCTGTGCCCCCACTCCCCACCCCTACCTTCTGTTGCCAGGCCTCACTGTGTCTCTGTGTCTCTCCCTCCCCTCATCCCCATCCCACCTGTGCCCAGCGGCGGCTTCACAACCGGAGGACCCTGTCCATGTTCTTTGTGAGTACTGTACCTGTCTCAGCTTTGTGCCACCAGCCCTGTGTTCCTCTGTGCTGCCTGAACCCATGTGCCCTCTGTATTTGTTCTGCAGCAGGCCATCTGTGTGTGTGTGTGTGTGTGTGTGAGAGAGAGAGAGAGAGTATTGTGAGGGGTGAGAAGGAATGAGGAAAATGAGGCATGGTAGGATATGATAAGGAAAAGGGAAAGTGGTCATAAGATCTGAGAAATAGAAGGAAAGTGGTTAAGTGAACGCATTTTGGAGTCAGATAGACCTGGGCTGAAGCCCCAGTTCTACCATTTACTCACTGTGTGATCTTGGGCAACTTACTTAACCCCTCTGCACCTCGCTTCACTCACCTGCAGTGTAACCCATCACACAGAGTTGTTTTGATATCATACATGAAAAGTATTTTACAGCATCTGGCCCAGAGGAGGAGCTCAATAAATGTTAGCGATTAGCAATCCAGTAACTCTAACTTTGTGCCTGCATCATGCTACCCATTCCCATCCAGCCAATGAAGTCATCCCAGGGGTCTGTGGAGGAGCAAGAGGAACCAGAGGAGCCTGTCTATGAGGAGCCAGTGTATGAAGAAGTGGGGGCCTTCCCCGAGCTGACCAAGGACATCTCTACCTCCTTCTCCACGATAAGAGAAAAGACAGCCAACCCGGAGACCCCCCTCACCAGCCAGAGGTCCTTCGACAAACCCCTTTTTCCCAAGGCAGGTGGCCCGGGCCCAGAGGAGAGGCCACCTGAGCCCCCTCCTGGCCCCCCTTCAAAGAACAGCCCCCAGGCACATGGGTCCCTGGAGGAGCAGCTGCTCCAGGAGCTTAGCAGCCTCATCCTGAGGAAGGGAGAAACCACCATAGGCCTGGGCAGCCCCTCCCAGCCCTCCAGCCCCCAGTCCCCAAACCCCAATGGCCTTCTGGCACAGACTCCTGGCTTTCCCACCCAAACGTCCAGTTCACCCTCCAGCCAGACGCTCACATGACCCTAAGATGAGTAGTCTGAAGGGGGAGGTAACCAGAGGACCCAAGCTCTCACCATGGCAGACACTGCTGGGAGCCTCCTCTGCTCTGGCTGGAAAGACTCTAGAATCCAGTGTGGTGCTATGGAAAGAGCACAGGACTGAGGGCTCTGGACTCTCCTGCCCAGAGAGGGTCAGATTATGGCCCCTCACTGAACCTCCACTCACTTACATGTACCATGAAGTCACTGAAATAAGGAGCCAGTGAAACACCAAACTGTGTCTTAGAGCTGTAAGCCCCACATAATTTCCCTCAACAAGAGTAACTCCTGCTTTATATATTTGATATGTAGGAGTTCTGTGAGAGATTTTGTGTTTGAAAGGAATGGTTTTACTGCATTAAAGAAAAAAAAAAAAAGATTTGGAAGCCAGAGAGCTAAATGATCTCCAAGTCTATCCTACCCCACCTCCTACATTTGGGGACTACACTGAAGACCTAGAGTGTGGAGGTTGACTGGGGTTGGGAGCTGGGGCAAAGAGGGGCCAAAAAGGATGTGTCACTGTTAATAAATCTTGGAACCAAAAAGCTATTATTGTTTCATTCATTCATTTAACAAATATGTATTGAACACCTAATTAGGTCTCAGGTATTCAGGATGAAGTTTGAACAAAATAGATGGGTCCTGGGGGGCCTGGGTGGCTCAGTCGGTTAAGCCTTTGGCTCAAATCATGATCACAAGGTCCTGGGATTGAGCCCTGCAGCCCCACATTGGGCTCCTTGCTTCTCCCTCTCCCTCTGCCGCTCCCCCTGCTTGTGCTCTCTCTGTCAAATAAACAAATAAAATCTTAAAAAAAAATAGATGGGTCCTGCTTTTATGGAGATTCCACTGTAGAGGGGGAACAGAAGACAGAAAATACACAAATTAATTCAGTGCCGTGAAGAAATCAAACCAAAATGATGTGCTTGTGGAGGTGGCCTTTAGGCTGGGAGGATGGGGAAGGCCTCTGTGAAGAGTTAAAGAAGCCAGACATGTGGAGTGCTGGGAGAAGGAGCACTCCAGAAGAAGAGGGAAAGCCTCAGGCATGAAGGCTCTGCAGTGGGAAGAGACTTGGCCTGTTGGGGAAACAGAAAGGAGGCTGGAGTGGCTGAAGCATAGTGAGTGGGGAGTCAGAGAAGAGTATGGGCTGAAAGGGGAAAGACTGGCAGGGGCCAATAATGCACAGCCTTATAGGCCATGCTAGGGTGTTTGGATTTTATTCTGAAGCAATCGAGAAGTTTGAAGGGAGAGAGTGATGAGATCTTATTTACTTTTTAAAAACAAACAAACAAACAAAAATCTTTAAAAAAAGGGGGGGGGGGCGCCTGGGTGGCTCAGTCGTTAAGCTTCTGCCTTCAGCTTGGGTCATGATCTCAGCGTCCTGGGATCGAGTCCCGCATCGGGCTCCCTGCTCAGCCGAGAGCCTGCTTCTCCCTCTGCCTGCTCTTGTGCTCTCACTTGCTCCCTCTCTCCCTCTCAAATGAAAAAAAAAAAAAAGTCTTAAAAAAACATCAATCACTCTGGCTGTTTTGTGAGCAGTGGGTTATGGGGGGGAAGAATGAGAGACCAGATATTAGACAGGGGACTGATACTGGGGCTTGGACTAGGTTGGTGGTTTTGGAAATTGAAGGAAGGTGATTAATATGAGATCTTTTAGAAATAAAACCTACAGGACTTGCTGATGGACAGAATGTGGGGTAGGAGAAAGGGCACAATGACTCTGGGTTTCAGACTTTCCTAACTGGATGGAGAGAGGTGCCATTTGGTATATTGTCTGGGGAAGGATCAGGTAGACGAGCGGTTTTAAAAGTTTGAGGTACCTGTTAGATCTACAAATGGGTGTCAATGGGCCGTTGGAAATGTGAATCTGGAGTGTGGAGCCACAGATAACTGCTTTTTTCCAAGTCAGGGGTGTGGGCCAAGGATAGGTGAGGGGGATGAAGAAAGGGTGTGGGGATTCTCAGAAAGCAGTGATAGGGCTGGGGCGCAGAGCCTGAAAGGCAGACCCTAATGGTGACAGGGGCTTCCTGGGACGCAAGGCCCTACACCCATCTCCCCACTTACGTCCACTCACTAGTATCATTTAGTTTCCATTGGCCCATGACATACCTGTCTTCCTCTGGGACTGGTTTCCTCCTGGCTCCGGGCAATCTTCTCAGCACCACTCACTGGTTTTTCCAGTTCTGTGGGAATTTGGGAAAGGTCTGAGACCAGCCCTGTTTCCCTTGTCAGAAGCATCTTTGCTCAGGCATCCAGTGACAAATTGGTCACAAATTGAGTTCCTCCTCGCCAAGCGTCACGCTTCGCGCTGGAGGGAGGACCGGACGACCAGAGATCTGCATATGTAAATGAGTGATTAGTAGTAATTACGGGCTGAGTCAGTGGCTCCACTAGAAATAGAATCCAGGCGTCTTGACTCAGAAACTTGGGGTTCCCCTACCGCGCAGCGGACGCCGCGTCCACTCGGCGGTCGGGACCCTTTCCGGGGTATTCGCAGCACTAACAGGAGTTTCTTTGGTTTCTCAGCGGCACCTTCGCGCTTAGCAGCCCTGCGCGTAGCCGGACCAGCCGTGGGCGGGACGGAGGCGGAGCCGGGCCAGGTCCGGGGCGGGGCTCTGGCGTGGGCGGGGCGTTCTCGAGTTCCGGAGTCGAGTGGCTTCCCTTGGCCGGAGTGGAGATGCAGCAGCCGCCGCCCCGAAAAGTGAGCTGGTCCTGGGAATGGGGACTCCTGGTGGGCTGGGGGAATGGTGGGAGTTGAGGGGGGCACTGGACCCGCAGTGGGGGGCGAGGAGTTGTAAAGGTTCAGGGCCTAACCCTGAAGTAACCCAGGAAACACCCCAGTCCCTCCCCGGTCCCGCCCCCTCACCGCTCCCTGCGCGGAGTGTTTTTCAGGTCCCGGCGCCAGGGGTCTTCAACCTCTTCTAACCTTCACAGGTGAAGCCGGCCCAGGAGGTCAAGCTTCGCTTCCTGGAGCAGCTGAGCATCCTTCAGACCCGGCAGCAGAGGGAGGCGGATCTGCTGGAGGACATCAGGTAGCTTCTGATCTCCGCCACATACCCCCACCTTCGCTGTTGCGCGCCCCGCCTCTTCTCGAACAGATGTCGGTGGGAGCCGGACCGGGGAGGGGAAAGCAGGGGGTGAAGAGTTCTCCAACCTGCCCATTCCCGGCCCTCACTGTCGGCCTGTCTCTCCAGATACCAGATAGGACTTACTCTTCCTCCTAACCCAACACACAGAAACACACAGGGACCCTCTCTCAAACCCATTGACTCCACACCACTCCGTCCGCCCCACAATCAAGCTTGGGGGCAGAATCTCCCCTCCCTCTTCCATACCTGTTGGAAGGCTGGAATGTATCCAGCCCCCATCCGTCCTCACCTCCAAGCCCGGAGACGGTTCTCCAGGGGTGGGGAGGATCCTGCCGAGGCTCTAAACAATGAGGTGAGGTTGTTCTGGGTTGCGGCTGCCTGAGGTGATCTCAAGGACTCTCTCTTCAGTCTCATTCCATCCTGGTGTACTCACACTTTAGGCCTGGCTCCCCTCTTCTTCCTGCCCAGGCTGAGGAGAGGATTGAGGGTGGGAGAACAGGACTAGACAGTGACACCACTCTTCCCCTCTAATCTTCATAGGTCCTACAGCAAGCAGAGGGCAGCCATTGAACGGGAATATGGACAGGTATGGGACTCCTTTTTCTGGACTTTCCCTTTTGTTGTAGCCTCCTTTACACATAGCATTGTCTCTCTGCACATACTCCTCTTCTGGTCCAGAGCAATGGCCTAAAATTAGGCAGACTGGTGTCAGATCTCTCGTGCTACTTGTTGCCTGTGTGACCTTGGACAAGGTGCTTAGCCTTTCTTGGCCTCAATTTCTTTCTCTGTAGAATGGAATAATAATCATATCTTCGTGCAGGGTTGTTGTAAGGATGGAATAGGTTAATGCATGTAAATCACTTAGCAAAGTGAGTGGCACAGGGCGCCTGGGTGGCTCAGTTGGTTAAGCGACTGCCTTCGGCTCAGGTCATGATCCTGGAGTCCCGGGATCGAGTCACACATCAGGCTCCCTGCTCAGCGGGGAGTCTGCTTCTCCCTCTGACCCTCCCCCCCTCATGCGCTCTCTCTCTCTCATTCTCTCTCTCTCTCAAATAAATAAATAAAATCTTTAAAACAAAAAAAAAAGTGAGTGGCACATAATATGCATCTGGTGAATGGCATTATCATACTCTGATTTCATATTCTCCCAGTTGGTGAGAGTCTTTGAAAGGTAACTGAGTCTGTGATGGCTTTCCCACCAGGCACTCCAGAAACTGGCTGGACCATTCCTGAAGAGGGAAGGTCACCGGAGTGGGGAGATGGACAGCAGGTGGGTCCCATCGAGGGGGGAGTTCAGGGGCCCTAGAAGGGATGAGGAGCTCAAACTCAGGAACCTATGGGAGTGAAGGGCTAGTGAGGGGGGAGGGCATGTGAGCTTCAGGTAGAGCTGACACAGCAGCCAGAGAGGAGCTGACCCAGCAAGGACACTGTGGGTGCAGGCGGAGGGCATGAGTGATCCTTGTGGCTGAGCTAATGCACTGATCGATTATAGGCTCCCAGACAAGGGGGATGGGAAAGCACTCTGTCTCCTATGGTGTTCGGTTTGGTGGGGGGGGGGGGGCTCTCATGAAGCTTTGGAGTGCTCTCCTCCTCAACACAGACCTTCTCTGGGGAGAGGCAGGATGGTGTTTGGTGCCTGGCGCTGCCTGCTGGATGCCACCATGGCTGGGGGCCAAGCCCGGCTTCAGGCGTCTGACCGATACCGTGACCTGGCAGGGGGAACAGGGCGGAGTGCCAAGGAGCAGGTGCTCAGGAAGGTATGGCTCAGTGGATGGGCTGAAGGAAGGGCTGGCGTGGGGTTGGAAGTGGTCTGGGTCAGGACTGTGTGTGTCCATGCCCCTAGGGAGCAGAGAACCTCCAGAGGGCGCAAGCTGAGGTGCTGCAGTCTATCCGGGAGCTGAGCCGAAGTCGGAAGCTATACGGCCAGCGAGAACGTGTGTGGGCCTTGGCACAGGAGAAGGCGGCTGATGTCCAGTCTAGGTGGGTTCATGGGGAGTTGGGAAACCTGGCTGGGGGAAGGGAGCCAAGGCACCACAGCTGGGCCTGACCTTGACTCTTCTCCCTTTCCTGCACAGATTGAACCGAAGTGACCACGGGCTCTTCCACACTCGGACTAGTCTCCAGAAACTCAGCACCAAGGTTTGGGGGGATGTGGACATGAGTGGAGGCGGGAAAGAGGTGGGCAGAGTAGTCTAGTGGTTTGGAACCCAGGGGCATAAATCTGAGAGACTGGGACGAATCCAGGCTCCGCTACATCCTCAGTGTGTGCCCTTGGTTAACTTGATCTCTTGGAGTCTTGTGTTCTTCATCTGGAATGTGGAAATAGTACATTTATTTTTTATTCCTTTACTATGCATTTATTGAGGAGTCTGTGGAGTTCCTACCTTCAGAGTCTGGTGGGGGGCAGACAGATAGTAAGTAAAGAAACAAGCAGATTAAGTGAAAACAAAACAAGGTGCTATGGTAAAGGATAACAGGATGTAATTTAGAGAGAAAGGCTGTCTGAACACATGGCCTGAATGTGTTCAGCCATGCAGAGATCTAGGGGAAGAACATTCCAGGGAGAGGAAATGGTGAGTGCAGAGGTTCCGAGGTGGGAATAGCTTTGTGGGCTCGAGGAACTGAAAGAAGGCCAGTGTGGCTGGAGCACTCTGAGCAAGGGGACAGGCACTGTGAAAAGAGGTCAGAGAGGTTGCAGGGGCCAGCTCTTTTTGCACCTGGCAAGCCACAGTAAGGACCAGTGGGGAGTTTGTTTTAAATGGACATAGATGCCACTCGAGCATTTTGAGCAGGAGTTGTTGAGTATGCAAAATTTTTAGTCTAGTGCCAGGTGCATAGTAAGCACTCAATAATGTGAGAATCCATTCTGGATCTGGATTGGCCTTAGAAGGACCCCATGGGTCCAGGGCTCCCTGTTGACACCTGTTTTCTCCTCCTAGCTGTCTGCCCAGTCAGCCCAATACTCCCAGCAGCTGAGAGCAGCCCGCAATGAGTACCTGCTCAACTTGGTGGCCACCAATGCCCACCTTGACCACTACTACCAGGAGGAATTGCCAGCCCTGCTCAAGGCCAGTCCCAGCCCAGATACCCCTGCCTCTCCTGCCTCTGCCTTGTGGGAGAGCCTCTCCTTGCTTCCTACCACTGTCAGGCTGGGTGGTGCTAGGGACCCAGCCTGCTTTGAGTGGGTAGAAGTTACATCCTTTGGTTCTGGTTTGGGCTCTGCTTCTAGCTGGCTGCATGACATTGTACAGGACACTTAGCCCCTCTGAACGCCTAGTTGCCTCATTAGGGACAACTTCTGCTCTGCCTACTTTATAGGACTAATGGGGCTCCGGGGAGAGAATGGATGTGAAAATGCTTTTTAAACTGTTAAGGTCTATGCATACATGAGGGCCTATTATTAGAAGCAGTTAACTGTCTTATTCCTTCCCTCAATCCAATTCCTCATGCCCATCACCCATCTAAACCTGGGCAGAGAGCCTACTTTGCAGTAGATGCTGGGGGAAGGGTGGTGTCATTATCTTGGGGTTCTCTCCAGGCCCTGGTCAGTGAGCTGTTGGAACACTTGAGGGACCCCTTGACCTTCCTAAGCCGCACTGAGCTGGAAGCTGCAGAGATGGCCCTGGAGCATGCCCGCCGTGGAGGGCAGGCAACCTCCCAGGTGAGGGCTGTGCCCTATAAGAGCTCCCCAGAGATCCTCTTCACCCTGCTCTTTCAGTACAGACCACCCACTGCATGTCTGCCCCTTTTATTCTCACCCATCCTTCTTCTTCCAAGAGGGGCTGGGGACAGGCTTGGAGTGGTAACCAGTGAGCGACTACTTCGACCTTTTCCAACCCCCAGGTAAGCTGGGAGCAGGATCTGAAGCTCTTTCTTCAGGAGCCTGGAGTATTTTCCCCTACACCGCCTCAGGAGTTTCAGCCTGCAGGCACTGATCAGGTGAGACTTCTCTGTTCATTGGAACCAAACTACATGTAAAGGGGACTGTGGTTTAGGCCTTCTCCCTCATCATCCTTGTCCTGGTTAATGACTGTTCAACTGTGGAGAAGGGGTTTCAGAACTCTAGTTCATCTCCCTCCCACCAGGACACAAACAAATTTTATTCCACCTTTCTGGCCCTTCACTACACTATCCTCTTCCTTCTTTCTCTGTCCCTCAACCCAGATCCCATTTTGGGGACTCTCTGTGTGTCCACAGGAATGCACACCTGTGTCCTCACCTCTTTGTCCCTGTCCCTGGAGGTTAGGACGGAGAGAAGGAAAAAGGAAGAGACTGTAGAGCGGGGGCAACAGCAGGTCCTCCTCTGAGCATCTGTGTACATTGTTCATTGAGGTGTGTGCCCTGGAGCTGGAGGAGGATGCAGGAGACATGGCAGGGGACCATAGCCTGGAGAAAGAGGTTCAGCGCTGGACGAGCCGAGCTGCCCGAGACTACAAGATCCAGAACCATGGGCATCGGGTGAGGTGGGGGGTGCAGGTGTTGTGGGTGGGCGGGAAGAGCTGAGAGATGAGGACCCTGGAGTCAGTGGGGGATGTCATAGGGCTGCAGGCAGGAGGGGAAGGAAAGGTATTTTAGGCCAATAGTGTGGTACAGTATTTAAGAGCACAGCTTTTGGAGCTAGACCCACCTGGGTTCAGATCCTGCTCTGTTCTTTCCTCGTTATGTAACCCCAAGTAAGGGAGTGACTTAACCTCTCTGGACTTCAGTTTCCTTATCATTAAAGTGGGGCCAATAATAGTACCCGCTGCATGAGGAAGATTAAGTGACTTAATGCACGTGAAGCCAACAGCAAAGTGCCAGGTCCATAGTCCGTTGTCCCACAGAGTATTTCTACCCACCTCTGTTCTCCGCCTTTGCAACCAGGTGCTGCAGCGGCTGGAGCAGAGGCGACAGCAGGCTCCAGAGCGGGAGGCTCCAGGTATAGATCAGCGGCTGCAGGAAGTGAGGGAGAGCATCCGGCGGGCACAGGTGAGGCGTAGCCCTGTGCCTGGGACCCCTGAGATCCCAGCTCCTCATGCAACACCCTCCTCCTCTCTATCTGCCTGGTGGGGAGCAGGGAGGCAGGAGGTAGAAGGTAGACATGTTTGGGGTGGTTCCATTCACCGCCCAGAGGGAGGCCCGTCCATAGCCTTCATTGATCTCTCTTCCCCATGACAGGTGAGCCAGGTGAAGGGGGCTGCCCGGCTGGCCCTGCTACGAGGAGCTGGCCTCGATGTGCAGCGCTGGCTGAAGCCAGCCATGACCCAGGCCCAGGATGAGGTGGAGCAGGAGCGACGGCTCAGTGAGGCCCGGCTGTCCCAGAGGGACCTCTCTCCCACGGTGAGTGCCCTTTGCTCCCTACCCCTGTACACCCAGGACGGTAAAGGGTAGATCTCCCCAGAGTAGGGCAGACTCTATAAAATGGGGATCCTAACAGTACCGAAGTCGAAGAGGTTGTTGTGAGGCTGGAATGAAATATGTATAATTTTCTTGCATAGTTTGTAACACAGTGTTCTCAGTGAACTTTTATCATGAACATAGGATGACAATTACGAATTAAAGCTCAAAGTATGGATTCTACGTGGTTCAAGTGCCGGCCACTCCACTTACTACTAGCTGTGTGATCTTGCAAAGTGGCTTGACCTTTCTGAGCCTCGGTTTTCTCCTAAGTAAAATGAGGTGGGGGCGCCTGGGTGGCTCAGTCAGTCAGCATCTGACTCGTGGTTTTGACTCAGGTCATGATCTCAGGGTCGTGCGATCGAGCCCCATATCAGGCTCCATGCTCAGCACAGAGTCTGCTTGTTTCTCTCCTTCTCCAGTGTGTGCACACATGGATGTGCGTGCTCTTGCTCTCAATTAAATAAAATCTTTTTAAAACATAAAAAAAAAAATAGGTAAAACAGGTGATACACTTATGTAAAATATCACTGGGTTATTGTGAAGATTAAATGAGGTGCTATACATAAGATGTTTAGCGTCATACCTGGCACAGAGTAAGCACTCAGTATTGTAATTCTGCGATTGTTGTTAGTGTTACCCTGCTCTGTGGTGATTTTGTTGGTGATACATGGTGGACAGATGGGTGGTACCACCTTGGGGAGTGATCTATCGGTGTTCTTTAAGAGTAGAATAGAGGCGTGGGAGATAAAATGGGTACTTGAGAGTGGGCCCCCCCAATGGTGTCTGTTCTCTATCCCCTCCAGGCTGAGGATGCTGAGCTCTCTGACTTTGAGGAATGTGAGGAGACAGGGGAGCTCTTTGAGGAGCCTGCCCCGGCAGCCTTGACCACTAGGCCCCTCCCCTGCCCTGCACATGTGGTGTTCAGCTATCAGGTATCAGGTGGGCATGGGGGTGGGGATCTCCTAAGTGGGGATGGGCGACAGCCATGTCCTGAATCCTTCCTTGTGGGGCCCAGGCAGGGCATGAGGATGAGCTGACCATCACAGAGGGCGAGTGGCTGGAGGTCATAGAAGAGGGAGATGCTGATGAATGGGTCAAGGTGGGTATGGACCTTAGATTCTGACCTTGGTGGTGGGCAGGGGGCACGGCAATAGGAAGGACTTCTCTGTGGCTTGCAAGGACCCAGCCAGACAAAGCTAGAAGCCCGAGGAGGAGGGCTAGGGCCACGGGCTGCTGAGGCAAGTCTGCTATCTGTTCACGTTGCTGGGTGAACAGGCTCGAAACCAGCACGGCGAGGCAGGCTTTGTCCCTGAGCGGTATCTCAACTTCCCGGACCTCTCCTTCCCTGAGAGTGGCCACGACAGCGACAATCCCTCAGGGGCAGAGCCCACAGGTGAGAATGGGAAATTCTGGGTCAGGGGACCTTGAGTAGTTGTGGCCCTGAGGTGTCGTGGCCCCGGGGCACTACTGCCCATCAACTCCCCTCACCACCTCTCCTGGGCTTCTGCAGCCTTCCTGGCCCGTGCCCTATACAGCTACACAGGACAGAGTGCAGAGGAGCTGAGCTTCCCCGAGGGGGCGCTTATCCGCCTGCTGCCCCGGGCCCAGGATGGAGTGGATGATGGCTTCTGGAGGGGAGAATTCGGGGGCCATGTGGGGGTTTTCCCCTCCCTGCTAGTGGAGGAGCTGCTTGGCCCCCCAGCACCGCCTGAACTCTCAGACCCGGAACAGGTGAGGCTTCCTTCTCCCTGGGTCCCCAGGCACCTCTAGGTTGAGCCTTCCACTCCAGTGAGGCCCCATATTCATCTTAATGCCCCTTTCCTTCTCCCGATTTACTTCCTATATTGGCTTGGACCTCCCAATCTCCTTTGGCTGGGCAGAGAAGAGGGAAACTCAGGCAGTCTTCATAAGAGTGTGGTGGTCCTATTTTAGTGCTAGATAGATCTGAGTTCAGATCATATTGCATTGCCTCAGGCAGTGATATAACCTTGCACAAATTTATTTCTTTACATGTAGAACAGGGGTCATAATACCAACTTCAGCAGCCCAACTGTCGTGACTAGAGATATGGAGGTAAAGCCCTTAGCCCAGTGACCCACAGGAGGTCCTTTAATATGTGGTACCTACCGTTACAGCAGGAAGAGCCTAGGAGAGGGAGTCAGGAGAGCTGGGTTCTAGTCGGGGCTCTACCACTAAAAGGCTCCATGCTTTTCGATAGATGGCTTAACCTGAGCCTCACCTCTATGAGAAATCATAAAAATCCCTACCTCATGGGATGCTGGTGAGGAATGAGTTAATGAGTGTATGTGAAGTGCTAACAGAATGTCTGGGACACAGTGTCAGTACATATTAGCTAATGAAGTGTGTATCAGCTAAAGCCCCCACCTGGATAGAAGCATCTGGCCGCTCTCCAAATCAAGGAGTGATGGGACAGGAATTGAAGGCGAGATGAGAGGAAAAGGTGGTGAAACCTTCCCACGTGCCAGGAATAACTCCGTGTGCCCCTCATTCCCAGATGCTGCCATCCCCTTCTCCTCCTAGCTTCTCACCTCCTGTGCCCACCTCTGCCTTGGATGGAGCCCCTGCACCTGTGCTGCCTGTGGGTGAGTAGAGGGCCCTGGGGGCCCTGGGAGGGGAAGAGATGGGAAGGAGGAGAAAGGTTGCCCTTGGCTCCTCTGCCTGCCCTCAGGAACCTCCTCCATCAGGCTCACAGAAGCATGATGGTGAGAAGAGCTTGGGCTTTGGAGGGGAGGCAAGTGTGTTGTTGAGACTTTGCCTGTGACTTCCCAGTGTGTGGTTTGGGGCGGATGTTTAACCTGCCTGGGCCTTTACAGAGTGAGGAGAAAGGTCCCTACCTCACTGAGTTGTTGTGAGAGTTAGAAAGATGGGCCTAGCTTTGTGCCTGGCCCATAGTACGCATGCCCACAGCAGCTGTTTTTTCCTGAAGATTATTTTACAAATTAGCCAGCTTTTCCCACTACCCATCCTCTGCCTTTCATGTTCTTGAATCCTGCCCACGCCTTGGTTTGTGTCATCATTTTCCTTCTTGGAATGCCCACCTTTTCTAAAACCTTCTGGTACTTCCACTTTCTTCACGAAGTCTCCCTCCCTGATTCCAGAGGTCCCTGTGAGCATTTTCTGCACCCCCTGCTCCAGCATCTATAGTTCACTTGGAATGATTTAGCATTCAGTCATTCATTGTGTTTGTTGGTTTTTCACTCTCGGGTTGCTGACAGCCATTGGGAGTGGGGGTGCTGTGAGTCCATCTCCCCCTCTCAGCAAGGTGCCAAGTAAGAGTGGAGGATGGATGGATTGATGGATTTTATGGCTCTAAGATTAGGGACTCTTCATTAATTCATCAAATATTTACAGAGTTCCACTGTCCTAAGTGTAGGAGATGCAGCAATGAACGAAACAAAGCCTGAAGACTGACTTGTGGTTCTTGTTTGCAGACCAAGACCTGGACTGCCCTGGACCCCTGGACATGATGGTACCTCGACTCAGGCCAGTAAGGTTCCCTCCCTTGGAGGAGATTGTGTCATTCCAACTTGTCCTGTTTTGTCTGCGAGGCTGAGGGAATGGATAGGGATATCCCCAAGGGAGGGTTCTGGAGTACTGACTCTGTGTTCTCTACAGATGCGTCCACCGCCTCCCCCACCA
Organism: Leptonychotes weddellii; assembly: GCF_054177405.1. Taxonomy (NCBI): domain Eukaryota; kingdom Metazoa; phylum Chordata; class Mammalia; order Carnivora; family Phocidae; genus Leptonychotes; species Leptonychotes weddellii. Next base: position 109,747,115 of record NC_138375.1, read on the forward strand.
GCTAAAGCCCCGGATCCTGGCCACCCAGATTCTCTCACCTGAAGCCAGGGGGATTGCTGTCCCCCCAGTGATGCTGCTGTCCCTATTCCTACGATGTCAGAGACCAACCCCTCAATGATCTGGAGTGACACAGCCAAAAGCTGCAGTCTCCCCCATTTCCACTCTCACCTCCGGGGGTAGAAACTTTCCGTCTCCCCATTTCTGGGGCTGGAACTCACTCCTTTTCCCCCATCATACTTCTGCTATCTCTAGGGCTGGAACTACCCCTCTTTCTTCTGCCACCACCCCATCTGTAGGGTGGTGAAATATTCTGAAATCTCTGGGGCTGGAACCCATCTTCCAAAGTCTTGAGTGGCTCCAGCCCATCTGTGTCTCCACCCTGGCTCTGTGACCCACCCCACCGGGTCTGTGACCCATGGTCACTGGGGTTGGGGGCTGGGACAGGAGCAGGCCTGTCAAAAGGAGCTGGAGCCAGTATGCAAAACAGCTGTAATGGTCTGAGCGGATTTATTGACAGTGAATAAAGGGCACTAAGCCCAAGCCAGGGCCTGGGCCTCTTGTGCCAAGAGGGCAGGGGGCCTAAGGTGCTATTGCTTTAAGGGCCCACCGAGGGCAGGGGCCTGCTCCCAGCTGCCACGCTCTAGCAAATGGAGCGAGGTGATGGGGAAGGGGTCAGGCGGCCTGTTGGCAGGCAGGGGAAGTGAAAGAGACTGAGGGATGGGGGTGGGGAGACTTCTCCTGAGGTCCCCCAGCCTGAAACCATGCAACTCCAGATGGACGTAGAGCTGGTTCCTCAGCTGGGGAGCAGTGCTGTCCAGTGGAAAGGAGCTCCTTTATGCCCACCCACCCCCTGGCCCTGCCAGCTCGTAGTCCCATCAGCACAATGAAGAAGGAGCCTTGGAGGAGAGGAAGGGTAACAGTGTTGCTTCCTATTCAGGATGTGTCTCAGCTTTTCCCCTGGGGCTGCAGGACCTTCCCTGTCTCCTGGAGCACATGCCCACTCCCCACCACTAAACCAAAGACTTTGTAGCAAAGGCCATCCCTGGGAGTACAGTGAGCTAATGGGCTTAGGTGGTGTACGTAGGGGGTGGGAGTGTAGGGCGTGGGAGAATGAGATTATCTGATTTGGGGCCCAAGCAGACTCACCTCACACACCCCCTGCTCCCCGTGGTGGGGACACCTGTGAGAGAGAAGTGGTCAACAATGGGAGAACAGGATGTGGGTCATAAAAGTGCCATCTCCCCCGCGCCCAGGGTAGGAGGCAATAAGAGCTGAGCCCACCGTAGCCCTGCCCATGCCTTCATACCTGGTGATCTGAGGTGTCCAGTTTGCTTGGCTGTCCAACTGCCTCTCGACTGGCCAGTCCTGGGCTTGGGCCCTTCCTTCCAGCCCCTAGCATGGGCTCTGCAGAGGCTCTAGGGTTCCCCTCAAGTGCACAAGGGACTAGGTTGCCATCCCTGAGTCCTCCGTTCTGTATTGGGGGACTGGCGAGGCCCAGGGGCTGTGGCCTCTCAGGGGGCACACTCTCAGTGGCAGGTATCCCTGCCCTGGGCTGCCCTCCCCCAGACCCCTGACTACCCCCTGTGTCCTGCCCTCCACCAGACCCCCAGCTCCTGTCCGTGGGAGAGCCATCACGATGCTCATGTAGTCCATAGCGTTTCTCAATGTGTGTCACCCGGAACCTGGGAAGGGAGGGAACACTGGGGCTTACGACCACAACTCAGAGACTGCTCGGCTTCCCCTCAACCAGGGACATCCTGGGTTTCATGGCCACTTCCCTCTGGCTTAGGGGGAGGGGGAAGACCTCCCCAGATTATGGGGCACATTGTACAGCCTGACTTCTGCTGTAGCTCACAGTCTAGGAGAACAGAGCTGGGGCCCACCTTTGGAGTCAGGCGCCTGATCACGGGGCTCCCACCTCAAACTCCCTCTTTCTGGGGCTTTCTATCCCCACCTGCCCACAGAGAACACGGTGGTCTCTCCAGGCCGGGGGCGGCTCTTTCCTTCCTTGGAGCGTCCCTGGCGGACAAGTGGGGGCCTCTTGTTGCGGCTGCAGTGGATGCAAGGGGCTGCAGAGCCCAGATGCACTGTGTGATGATGGGAAGGGGCTCCATCTTGCAGGCTGGAGGTAACATCCACGCTGGACAATAGGGAAGAAGGGAGCAGGAGTGACGTTACCATTTCCTTTCCTTTTCCATTTGCTCCTGTTCTTTCAGCTTCTTAAACCCCCAGATGCCCCACTTTCCTCAGGCCCCAGCATTCTTGTATTTATCTAATAAACACAATATTAAGATTTTAGTTGTCATGTGTTCTTTTTCCCAGGGTTGTTTGCTAAAAAGAGGGCAATGTTTAACTCAAAGGAATGGCACAGGGATAAATGTCAGGCTTGATGATACCCAGATGGGAAGTATGGTTTGAAGAACTCAGATTTCTATAAAACTTCTTTCTTCATATAGGATAGGCAGCTTTGCCTCCCCCCTCCCCCCAGACATGCGAGAACATTGGGAAAGGATTATGCTGGAGGAGAGGGTACTCTCCAAGGCAAGCTAAGTCATGCTGGCCCTTGTTTCCAGCTCACCTGGACAGCTGCACTGTCCCTTCTCCTTCACTGTCCCCCAGCATCTCCTTCAAGGCCTCAGCATTGGCTGAGGGGAGAAGGAAAAGAGGGAGTCAGTGGAGGTGGAGGTCAGGGCAAGAGAAAGTTGAGCGGGGCTGGGGAGAGCAAAGGGCCAGTCTACACCCACCTTCATTTTGGATGATGCAGCGAACAATCCTCTCTACGGTGTCCTCATTCATGTCATCGTCCTCAGCTGAAGGATGAGAGGTTGGCAAGGAAGCAGGAAATGAGTCAGCTTTGGGTGGACATTACCTGGTGGCTTCTGTGGCTTACTGCTCAAGACCTATCCCTTTGTCTATGTGCCATCATGCTGGATGTTAACATTTAGGGGTCAGGGCAGAAAAAATGGGAAAGTTAGTGGGAGCCCAAGACTACCAACAGTGGGCCCTTCCCATCCATGCTGCCTTTCCTAGGCTTGCTTTCAGGGTGGGGTCATCCCACTTGCTGACTCAAGAAAGCGTCATTAAGCCTCCTAAAGGCTTGGTCAGGATTTGGCCTCTTGGCCAGGAAGGCAGAAATAGGTGTAGGGTGAAGGGTATGGGAGAAAGGTGACTGAGCCAGGTTCTAGGCTCCTCACTCACGGGGCTGGAGCTGGGCATCGTCAGGCTCCGAGCCCCTCGACGTGCGGCAGCGGTAGCCCTTCTTCTTGAGCACGTGGCAGATCATGAAGCCTACGAGGCCCATGAGGAAGAAGACCAGCACAAGCAGGAAGAGCATGTATAGCCCATGTTGGGGCGGCTCCAGGTCTGGCTGTGGTTCCGACATGAGGCCCTGGGGGGCGAGCGCGGGCCAGGGAGCCTCCTGGGGTTAGGGGGCTGCAGCTAGGGACTGGGGGAGGGATAGGAATTCGGTCCTCAGGACCCGAAACCGACGAGCCTCTGAGGTCCCGCCCCACCCCCCTACCCAACCAAGGAGCTGTCCGTGCCAGGGGTGCTGGTCCGGGGCAGGGGTGCCAGACGGCGGCTGCGCAAGCCCTCTTCCACGACCCTGATCCTGCTTCCCCGACGCCCAGAGCGTTCCCCTTTCCAGCTTGTCCTGCGCTTCCGTCCCTCCCAAGGACACTGCAGAGCGAGATGGGACGGAATTCTCAGGCGGCCGGCGCAAGAATCGCGCCTGAGTCAGCGTCCGCACCTCCTCCGCGCCGGCCTGAGCCAGGCCTCTGCAACCCCCTCCCCTGCCTGTATGCCCGCACAACGCCACCCCTTTCGGTTCCTCCCATCCTCACCACCTGGCCCACTCGGTACCGGTGGTTTGGTTCTGGCTCCGGCTCCGGCTCCGGTTCCGGCTCCAGGGACGTCCTAGTCCGGCTCAGGGCCCCCGACGCCCTCCCGGCGCTCATCCCTTGCTTCCTCCCCCTCCCCCCTTCGCCGCCTCACCGGCTCCGGGCTCCGGCTGCAGATACCGGTGCCGCGGCAGGCAGGGGGAGGGAAGGATGAAGAGGGATGCGGGCTAGTTGGGAGCGGCGGCTGGCTCCGGACTACTCTGGCTGTGGAAAGGGGAAGGAGATGGGGGTGGGGGGCGCCGCCGCAGCCGCTCTAGGTTCCCAAATGCCTTCGCCGGTCGCCAGCCCGGGACCAGGGGGCGGAGCGCAGGTGTGCGGGGCGGAGAGCGAGAGCCTTGCGCGCTTGTGAGCGCAAGTGTGGGGCGCACGTGACTGCACCGCCCCCCCCGGCCCCCCCGGGGGGAGTGTGCGGCGCCGAGTCTCGGTCTGGGTGGGGAGGACAGGCAGTCAGAACAAAGTGCTCTCCACTGGTCTATCCCGCATGCTTGGCGCGGCTCCTGCCCTCAAATGCTTCGGTCCGGTGGATAGCCAGGAACCTTCTCAACGGGCCAGGGGAAGCTGGCTTTCCGCACCCGAGAGGGACGGTGTGGCGGTTCTCTGGAGTCTCCTAGACTGGTGACAACGGCCTGCGCCCCGTTTGGGGCAGCTGGCTGGACGAGATGTCTCGGATTCCCGAGGATTTGACCCCCGCCCGGAAGGAAATGACCCTCGCATCCTAGGACCATACTACCCGTCCTCCGCAGAGCCCAGAAGCTTAAGCTCGGGAACCTAGAAGGGCAAAGCCAAGCGAGGGGCGGAACTCCGCAGGGGGCGTGGTCAGGGAGGCGGGGCCTGGACTTCCCGGTTCCGCAGAGGCAGTCTGCGTGCTTACGCAGCACGTAGGAGCGGGGGTGGGGCAGGCGGCCGGGCGGGCGGCGGAGGCGCGGGGCCTGCTCCCGCCGGCACCATGGCCAAGACTGTGGCCTATTTCTACGACCCCGACGTGGGCAACTTCCACTACGGTGAGGGAGCAAGGTTGTACGCGAGGAGCTTCGGGACGCGGAGGTTTCGAGGCGGGGGCTATAACTCCGGCGTCGGGAACTGACGAACTCTCTTCTCCCACCCCCAGGGGCAGGGCACCCTATGAAGCCCCATCGCTTGGCATTGACCCATAGTTTGGTCCTTCACTACGGTCTCTATAAGAAGATGATCGTGAGTCTCGCCATCGCTGCTGGGTATTGAGGGTGCGGCGAGCTGTGTGGCCCTAGGATAGGTGGGCTGCCCTGAATGCACCAAGTGCAACCCACCCTTGGGGTGGGGGGCAGGGTGGATGGAAGGAGCCAGGAACACCCGCCATATGCAGAGTGTAGGTGGATGGATCCACTGACCTAATGGGAGTTACTTTTCCACCTTAGGTCGGCCACCCTTTGACCTCAGGTAGACCAACCTCTGGCCTGTGGTTAGGGTGGAGTGGGGCTGGTTTGACGATAGAAGGTGTTTTCCTCCCCAGCATCTTAGGATGTGGGCAGTGCTGTGGCTTCAGGAGAGAGGGGCTGGATCACTTTATCTGGATGTAGGTGTTCCCACCGCAGTTCTCACCCTTTCTTTGCCACCTCTCTCCACCTCCAAGGAGCTAGAGCTCCAGGGAGGACTCTGTAGCCCTGTGTGCAAATGTGTATGTGTGTGTGGAAGAGAGCAGGAGATGTCCTGGGTATTTCCTTATCAACTTAGAATACTCCCCACATGGTTCTACTTAATTGCTACTCAATCCTCCATCTCCCAGATATGCACATGGAGATAGACAACCCCCAACTTGGAATTTATAGTTATGATAGGCCATTATAACAGTTAAGCTCAGCCCTCATGCGTCACGAGGGGAATTAGTCAACAGTATGAATGAATGTTGTCCACTGTTTGTGCTGAGGCACAGACAAGTGAATTAGCTTTAGAAAAGACTGAGGTGAGGTTAGTGCATGAATCTATGAAGCCCTTGAAATTGTTTGCTGGTACATACCTGTGTGCATTTTCTGGGGAGAGAAGCTTTTTGTTCTTGCCCAATTTCTAAAGAAGTGTGTGAACCCTCCAAAAGATGATAAATCTCTCACTTAGCACCTTGGCACCCCAGGGTTTTAATTAGAAGGTTGTCACATATCCCATATTATTTAACTCTAAAATTAAGGATTCAGAGGAGAGGACGGAATCAGAGCCAGGGGGAGGAGATGAGTATGGAAAGAATAAAAAATAGGAGATCCAAGGAACAGGGTAGGTGGATAAGGGCTCAAGGTTGAGAAGGTGGGGAAAGGTTGGGCTGGAAGTGGGAAGGAGAAGGCAAGTGCACTGTTCTTTGGGAGACTTGATCATAGTACCCCACCTGGCTAATCAGAGCCTCTCTTCTTCACTGACCTTTGCTTAATAGAATAACAAGGATCGGAGGGGTGAGGAGACTGCTGATGTGTGTGAATTTGGACTGTCCACAGGGCTGGGTTCAGTGTGGGCAGTCTCAGCCCGATGAATGGGACTGATCTCCCCTGGGTTCTCCTTATGTTTCCATCCCGAGGTCTTCAAGCCGTACCAGGCCTCCCAGCATGACATGTGTCGCTTTCACTCTGAGGACTACATCGACTTCTTGCAGAGAGTCAGCCCCACCAATATGCAAGGCTTCACCAAGAGCCTTAATGCCTTCAACGTGGGCGATGACTGGTGAGGGGAGAACTGGGATTTTTAATGCCAGCCATATAGAACACTTGAGTGAGGTCTTGTGGCAGCAGTGGGAACACGTGAAGGGGGTCCTATTTGTCAGTGAATCATCATTTACTGATTTGTTTATTCAACAGATATTGGTCATTTGCTCTAGGCCAGGCCCTGTGCTAAGTGCTGGCAACGCAATGATACATAACAACAAAATTTTAATATTACAGTTGTGCTAAGTCCTGTGAAGGAGAGGTAGGTGGCTGACTGTGAGAGTGTATATGCAGGAGAATTACCTGTCTTGGGAGTGGGCTGGTCAGTAGAGGCTAGAGGATGTAATGGAGATTGAGGTGAGATCTGAAGAAAGAGTAGGAGATAATTAGATGGAAGGTGGTTGGGAGGATAGGGGGTGAGGGCAGGAATGTTGTGGAAATTAGGGACAACGTATGCTGAGGGTTTAGGAGAGGTTGGTGTGTCACTCATTTGAGGAACAGAAAAAAGGTCATTCACTGAATATGAATAGAAAAGTGATCTGAATCAAGGCTAAAGAGATGGGCAGGGCCTTTAAAAAATAAATAGCCCTGTTATGATTTGGGGTTCTTATCCCTAGAGTAGAGGGAAATTATCAAAGTGTTCTAAAAGCAAGAGAGTGATTTACATTGAGAGAGGTTTACATTGAGCTTTATCATATGAAGAAGACTCAGAGGCCCTGTGGGGAAGGGAAGATAACAAAGATAAACCAATATCCTTGCTTACATTCTCATATATATTCATGAAAATGTAGCGATCATAACAGCTACCATTTACTCAACTTATTTTTAGACTTTTTTTAGGAAAATTTCAAATGTTTCTGAAAGAATAGTACAGTGAATTCCCATATATCTGTCACCACCTGTAACACTTAGAGCAAATGGCCATTCTTACTTCATCTGCATCCCAGATTAGTGTTTTTTTTTTTTTTTAGGAGAGAGGTGGGGAGCAAGTGAGCAGGGGCGGAGTTGGGGGTAGGCAGAGGAAGAGAGAGAATCTTAAGCAGGCTACATGCCCAGCTCAGAGCCCAATAGGGACGTGGGCGACACAGGACTTGATGCCAGCTGGATCTCACGACCCTGAGATCATGACCTGAGCCGAAATCAGGAGTCCAACTCTGAGCCACCCAAGCGCCCCTGCATCCCAGGTTATTTTAAAGCAAATCTCAGATGTCACTTTTTTTTAACTGTAAATATTTTATTGTGTGTCTCTAAATGATACTCTTAAAAACATACATGCACACACTCAACACTGTCATTATCACACCTAAAAAATTGACAGTAATTCCTTAATATCATCATATTTGCAATCAGTATTCAAATTTCTCCAACTGCATCCTAATTTTTTCTTTTTTGCAGTTGATGTATTTAGGATATAAACAAGGTCCGTACATTGTATTTGGTTGATACATCTCTTGAGGTTTTTAATCTGTAGTGTTTCCTTCTCTACCTTGAATTTCTTCCTTTTTTTTTTTTTTTAAGATTTTATTTATTTATTTGAGAGACAGTGAGCGGGTGAGAGAGAGAGGACAAGTGGAGGGAGGGGCGGAGGGGGAGGGAGAAGCAGACTCCCCGCTGAGCAGGTTGCCCAGTGTGGGGCTCGATCCCCGAACCCTGGAATCATGACCTGAGCTGAAGGCAGACATTTAACTGAGCCACCCACGCGCCCTTCTACCTTGAATTTATTTCTTGAAGAAACCAGGCTATTGGTCCTATAGAGTTTCCTACAACAGCTACTATTTATTGCGTGCTTACTCTGTTGTGCTGAGGTTTGCTGGTACATTCACTTCATTCTCACACCAACAGTGAGATGTAATAGTCTTGTGCCTTAATTTAGGCATAAGGAAACCAAAGTTTGAGGAGATTTAGGTAACTAACCTGAGTTGCAAAACTGATCAGTGGAAGTGGCAGGTTTCAGATCCAGAGCCCTGGTTTTTAAAGATTTACAAAAAAAATTTTTTTTTATTTGACAGAGAGAGACACAGCGAGAGAGGGAACAGAAGCAGGGGGAGTGGGAGAGGGAGAATCAGGCTTCCTGCAGAGCAGGGAGCCCGATGCAGGGCTCCATCCCAGGACCCTGGGACCATGACCTGAGCCGAAGGCAGATGCTTAACGACTGAGCCACCCAGGCGCCCCTGGAGCCCTGGTTTTTAAACACAACACCGTTTCCCTGAAGATCCTACCAATAGAAGCACTCTGAGCTGGAAGATAGAAGGCTGGCATTGAGCACCTTTCCAGGCTTATCCCTAAACCCCTGCTTGCACAGGATGCCTTCCTGGAATGCCCTTTGTTCCTCATTCAACCTCTCCAAGGCCTTCCTAACGTTCCCACCACCTTCAAGCTTCACACCACTAAACCTTTCTTGACCACACCAGGTGCAGAGGTCTATCCTGTACACGCTGCCCTAGTCATTTGGTGTTTAGTGGCATGCTATCTTGGGAGATTTCTTGTTTTTTTGTTATTGCTGCTACTGTTATTTCTGAGCTCACTTTATAGGTGTGGGAATGCAGAGTCAGCCCTCAGGCCCCAACTGGGGCTCTGTAACTGCTCTGTGCAGTTAGGGAATACTACCACTCGGCCCTTGGCACTGCATCAGTTGTGCTGTTAGACGTAAGCTACAATCATGCTTATCTGTGTATTGCAGCTGAGAATCAGGGATTTTCCCTTTTAATTAATTTCTGATTGTTTTCAAATTAATCTAATATAAAAAGCCCAATTATACTGCAAGGCTTTTGATGGAAAAAAAAAAAAACAGTCCCATATCCATGCCTCCCACTCATAAATCCCTCTCCCCAGGGGCAGCAACTTTCAGCTCCTTTAGCTATTTTTTCTGGTATTTATCTTTGGGTTTCAAAGCAATGATACTAATCTACTACTGTTACTAATAATCTGTAATACTTAATGCCTACTCTGTGTCAGGTACTATTTTAAATGCTTCACAGGCATTAGGTCATTTAATCTCATCAATCTCTGAATCAGGGTCTCTTACTGCCTCCTTTTCACAGATGAGGACACTTAGGCACAGAAACTATAAACAGCTTACCCAATCTCATGATCATTGGTAGGTGTTAAAGAGTCAAGCTTGAACCTAGGTAGTCTGGCTGTAGAATCTGGGCTCTTAAATCATGCTACCATATTATACTGTCTCTTATGATATGCTTGTATTGCTATTTTTTCACTTTTCAATTTCAAGCATTGTCTATAAAGCTCTTAGTATGGGAAATGAGCATTTAGTCTCCTCATACCATCACCCTGGCTTGCCCTCCCCTCCCAGCTTCACAGTACAGTTATATCACAATTTTTATTAAATAATTATTCTATGTTTACATTGTTGAAATCTTGAAAATTCATTTACTATAGAGCCAAATAGTATACTGTGGTTTAATCTTACTTCCTCTATACCTTTTTGTTTTTCCTGGAGTTGATAATTGCACTGTTTTTTCATTTGCTTCGTTTTCTAGGTATTAATCATTAATTCTTCCCAGAACCTTTGAGAAACTATAAAACTCCCTATAGTTCTCTTTTTCACATGGTCAAATGTGTCAGCTGCACTATTTTTTTTTTTTTTTTTGAGACTTAAAAGTAGGGATCTTTTAAGCCTTTTTCATAAGTCAAGTTTTTGAAGGTGTAATTTGCATACGGTAAAATTCACCCTTTTTAGGTGTGTAGTTCGAGAGTTTTGACAGTATGTATCAAAATACAGTTTATTTCCATTTTCCCACAAAGGGCCCATATACCCTTTTATAGTCAATGTCTTCTCTCCAGCTTACCTCCAGGCAACTACTGATCTGAGGTCTGTCCCTATATTTTGCCTTTTCCAGAGTGTTATATAAATGGAGCTTTATGGTATATAACCTTTTGTATCTGGCTTCAGGCCTCTCCTTTTTATAAAAAAGAAGATGGTAATAATTATAATTAGTATTTATCAACGTGTAGAATACTAGGTACCACACACTGTGTTAACTGTGTTAAAGGCTCTTTGTGGATTATTATTATTACTATTTCAGGTATATAGGAATGTAGTTCTTGCTTAAAAATGTGTGACTTTTTTTTTTTTTTAAGGTTTTATTTATTTATTTGACAGAGAGAGCACAAGCCGAGGGAGGGGCAGGCAGAGGAAGGGAGAAGCAGACTCCCTACTGAGCAAGGAGCCCCATGTAGGGCTCGATCCCAGGACCCTGGGATCATGACCTGAGCCAAAGGCAGACCCTTAACTGACTGAGCCACCCAGGCGCCCCAAAAATGTGTGACTCTTAAAGAATGTTATTGAACATTGTGTTAAAATATGATATGATATCATAAAAGAATCTTTAAAGAGAAACGAAGTTTATGTTCCCTTTCAAATTATTTCCTTTTTGGCATGTGTGATTAAGTACCTAGAAGCTGCCTACTTTTCTCCACAACCAGGGTACAAACTCCCTGACAGAGTTAAATGCTTTTTTACTTCCCATCCATTGCCTTACACAGGGCTTGGTACATGGTCCAAAATATCTGTTGAATAAATTTGCAGATAACTTAGATGTATAGGGGCTGGGAGAAGTTTTTTGAAGAATGGAGGTTGGAGGGGTTTGGAGTCAGGGGAGAGGTGTAGGAAGGGCCTAGACAGAGGTAAAGGACTCTGACTTGCTTCTCTTCCTTGTAGCCCAGTGTTTCCCGGGCTCTTTGAGTTCTGTTCCCGTTACACAGGCGCATCTCTACAAGGAGCAACCCAGCTGAACAACAAGGTGACCATGGCCCTGAGTCCTGTTCTCCCTTTCCTGTGGGTCCTTCCAACTCAAGGCCTTAACCCTGACCCTGAGCTTCCAGCTTTGGGGGTGAGCAAGGAGGACTGTGAGTTGGGTGTGTGTTTTTCAGATCTGTGATATTGCCATTAACTGGGCTGGTGGTCTGCACCATGCCAAGAAGTTTGAGGTGAGTGAGGAGGTGATGGGGGAGACAATGACTGCCCTAGTCTAGGTTGTCAGCATGACACCAGGGGGCAGCTGGGTAGAGGAATTGTTATTGTCTTTGTAAGACCACTGTCTCACCATAGGCCTCTGGCTTCTGCTATGTCAATGACATTGTGATTGGCATCCTGGAGCTGCTCAAGTAAGTAGCCTGGGAGGAGATGGAGGGACTTATGAGACCCATGGCTGAGGAGGTATCTCATGCTGTGCTGGCCCTGTCCCGTTCCTCCACCCCCACACTAGCTTCTCCACAGTTCTTAATGCTTTACTCAGACTACCTCTTCCATGCTCTGCTGCAGACTCTCTGCTGCCTGCTCACATTTCAGTCTTCTCTGCACATCCCTCTCCTGTCCCTGCCTCCAGGCGGAGTCCCAGGGTTGCCCGTAGGGAACTGGTGGTATTAGGTTTCAGGTGACTTGGGCTTAAGTAGACTCTTCATAATTCCAAACCTTGTTTTGGGAGGAGTGGGTTGGGGGTTTTCTTGTGGGGGTTCCACTCTACCTCAGACCCTGGCTTGGCTCTCATCGCAGGTACCACCCTCGGGTGCTCTACATTGATATTGACATCCACCATGGTGATGGAGTTCAGGAAGCCTTCTACCTCACTGACCGGGTGATGACAGTCTCCTTCCACAAATATGGAAACTACTTCTTTCCTGGCACAGGTATGGGAATAGGTATAACCATCCTCTTCACACCCTCGGCTCTTTACGGTGACAGCCTCCTGCTCAGCCTTCAGATCTTGGCTCAGGTGGCTTCTCAGAGAGGTCTGTCCTGACCACCGCAGTTAAGGTGATTCCTCCTTCCCCGTTTCTCTGTCATGTCAGTGTGCTTGCCTCTCTCAGAGCACTCACTGCTGTTTGAATTTTGTTTTGTTTACTGTCTCCCTCATCATGCCCACCCCCCAAGAATATAAGCTTGGTGGCATTTCATTCATTTCATTAGTTCCGTCTATTGCTGTATCCCCAGTGCCTAGTCCATAGGTCGGCTCATAGTAGGCCCTCAAAAATTATTTGTTGAATGAATGCAAGCCACAGGAGACTAAGTGTCCCTAGGGAATGTGTGGTGGAGGTACACAGATGTAGTGAGAGGCCCTCAGTGTATGTACTGAAGTTGAAGCAGCTGGATTTGGGTGCCCCCTGTGTATAGCTCCTAACCCCTACTCTCCACTTGCCTATAGGTGATATGTATGAGGTTGGAGCAGAGAGTGGCCGCTACTACTGTCTCAATGTGCCCTTGCGGGATGGCATTGATGACCAGAGTAAGTATTGAGGTCTTTTCCCTGCTTACTAGGCCCCTTCTTCCTCTCCTGGAATTAACCTCTTCTGCCTGGTATTGTTTACTGTTGGGCCAGGTGTCCTCAAGGAAGAATGGCCTTCAGAGGGACCATGAACCCCCCGGAAATTATATGCAACATATTATGTGTATGTGCATTTTTCTGAGAAAAGGGTCATTAGCTTTCATCAGTCACTCAAAGTGGTCTGGGACCCCATCCAGAAGTTCAGAACCAGTGATTTGGTTCTTGGGGTTGCCCCTTTTTCTGGGCTACATGCTCTCTCAACCCCTTTTTTCCTTTTGTTCCCTGTCTCCCCATCCCCTTGGGGTGCCAGGTGCCCATCTTTGGCCCTCTCCCAGGTTACAAGCACCTTTTCCAGCCGGTTATCAACCAGGTGGTGGACTTCTACCAACCCACGTGCATTGTGCTCCAGGTAATACTGCCGGTGCCTCCTCAAGAGGGCTCTCCCTGGGCTTAGGGGAAGAGATCAGGGAGGAGGATAGCCCCTGCGTTTGTCGGGGAAAGGACGTGAAGGACATCTGGAACGTTCTGATCAGTTATCTCACTGCAGCTGCCTGGGGTTTTGCTTTTTGCAGTGTGGAGCTGACTCCCTGGGCTGTGATCGTTTGGGCTGCTTCAACCTCAGCATTCGAGGACATGGGTGAGACCTGCCCTCCTTCTCTGCCCCCAGGTTTTCAAGTGGCTTTGGGCCTCAGTACCTGGAGTGGGGGTAGTTGGGGAAAGGGCCATAGGAAGAGGAGAGAGAGAGTCACTCCCAAGCAGCGAGAAGGGCCCATGCAGAGGCACTGAGACAGGGAAGAGCTGGTGTTGCCAATGAGAAGATGAAGTCAAAGTGGTGAGGCGACAACATGGGGATAAAGCCGGAGATGGTTTGATGTGAGGCCTAAGAAGTTGGCCGTGGTGAGGTCGTGCAGAGCCATTAGATCCTGGTGAGAAGTCTGGATTGTATTTCAAATATGATCGGAAACTGCTGGAAGATTTTTTTTTTTTTTTTAAAGATTTTATTTATTTGAGAGAGAGCTCATGAGAGGGGGGAGGGTCAGAGGGAGAAGCAGACTCCCTGCCAAGCAGGGAGCCCGATGCAGGACTTGATCCCAGGACTCCAGGATCATGACCTGAGCCGAAGGCAGTCGCTTAACCAACTGAGCCATCCAGGCGCCCTACTGCTGGAAGATTTTAAACCGGGAAGGGACATGATCCAATTGATGTTTGAAAGCGACTGCTCTGACTGCTGAATGGAGGAAGGTTTGGGGTGAGGGTCGGGACAGGAGTGGGAGTGGGAAGGCCAGTTAGGAAGCTATTGGTGTTGTCCAGAGGTAGATGTGGTGCCTGGGCTTAGGTGGAGGTGGTGGCCAATGAGAAGTAAGTGATTAGAATTATATTGTGGAGGCTGGAGCTGACCGCACTTGCTGGTACTTTGATGAGAATAGTTGATTAGCAGATGAGGTGCCAGGGTGGGTGTTGAGCTGGAGAGAGGTGGGAATGCCCTTTATGTTTCAATTTTTACTAAGACACAAATAGACAATAAAGTACATGTATCTCAAGAGTGTAACTCAGTGATTTTCACTACCTTTTCTAGTTCCCTTGTGCCCTTTCCAGGCAATACCTAGAGACGTATACTTTGGCTTTTGATTACTTCCTCCAGCCATTCCTGTGGTTCCTTTTAACAGGGAATGCGTCGAATATGTCAAGAGCTTCAATATCCCTCTACTGGTGCTAGGTGGTGGTGGCTATACTGTTCGAAATGTTGCCCGCTGCTGGTGAGAATGCGCCCTGATTTTCCTCCTCCCCCTTGTCCAGTGTGAGTTGGTGAGCTGGGGGCTCCCTGAGAGATGGCCAGGTGAGCCCTTCAGCCCACTTGCTCAGCCTAGCCCGCTCTGCTATTTGGTTTCAGGACATACGAAACATCACTGCTGGTAGAAGAAGCCATTAGTGAGGAGCTTCCCTATAGTGGTAAGGACCACTCCCTGCTACCCCACAGCAGGAGGCGTTCTCAGAAGACCCCAGAATGGCCTGATTTGTTTTTTGTTTGTTTTTTAAAGATTTTATTTACTTATTTGAGAGAGAGAGAAAGAGAGCACAGGTGGGGGGTCAGGAGGGGCAGAGGCAGAGGGAGAAGCAGACTCCCCGCTGAGCAGGAAGCCCAATGTGGGACTTCATCCCAGGACCCTGAGAGCATGACCTGAGCTGAAGGCAGACGCTTAACAGACTGAGCCACCCAGGCGCCCCCAGAATGGCCTGATTTGAAGGCAGATGGAAATTAAAAAAAAATTTTTTTTTATTACAGTTGGGAAATTTGACACTCCAGGAGCTCTGCAGACTAAATTGCTGAGTTCAGAGCAGGGAAAAGATTAGACAGCTATTATGCAGGGGTTTTGGATGGGAAGGAAATAGATTGGGAAGTCTTGGGACCTGCCTGTCTCTGTCTGAGCCATGTCTTCTCCTCTAATCTCCCTTTCCCCGCTTAGAATACTTTGAGTACTTTGCCCCGGACTTCACGCTCCATCCGGATGTCAGCACCCGCATCGAAAATCAGAACTCACGCCAGGTCAGCAGCTTGGAGAAGTTGAACACAAAGGTGGGGAGGGCCTAGGAGGGGTTCAGGATGTGGGAAATTGGAGAAACCAGAGAAGAGAAAAAAGTTCTCAGCTATCACTATCACTGTTATCAGCTAGGAGGCAGCCCAGGTTAAAGTAGAGGCAGTCCGGGTTGGGAGGGACAGTTATCAGGTGCAGGGATTAGAACTAGGACGGTAGGGGTGGAAGGCAGCTAGAAGGGTGGATGCTCTGGGAATCACTCGCTCTCTATTCCAAATCCCCAACCAGTATTTGGACCAGATCCGCCAGACAATCTTTGAAAACCTGAAGATGCTGAACCACGCACCCAGCGTCCAGATTCATGATGTGCCCGCAGACCTCCTGACCTATGACAGAACTGATGAGGCTGATGCAGAGGAGAGGGGTCCTGAGGAGAACTATAGCAGGTCTGGGGCAGCGACTTGAGAGCAGGGGCTTCCAGCAGGCTTGTTGGGGAATTGAGGAGGGAAAAAAGTAAATTGGAAGGCATTAGCTTAATCGACCCTGGCTTACTTGCTTTAGTATGCCTACTCTTTGGTCTCTTGTAATCCCCCATTCTTTCTGTGTGTGTGTGTGTATGTGTGCCATAAATAAGTAATATATTTTATTGTCAAAATTTTAAACAGCACCAAAATATGTTAAGCTTGCATTCACACAATCCCTGACCAGTTCCACAAAGTAACTGCTATTAATAGTTTGATTTATATCTTTTCAAATAGATTTTTTTAATCGGTTTTAAGTATACTATTTAGCATGCACGTAGGAACACAAATGCACATGCACACTCATTCTTAGAGTTTGTGCATTTTTTTTTTTAAATGCAAGTTGGATCATTCTATACAGGTTGCTCTACAATTTACAACTGGTTCTTTTTTTTTTTTTTAACAAAACAGTGTGTCTTTCCATGTGATTATATATAGATCTGCTTCATTATTTTATCAGCTTTATAATATTCCATTGTGTGGATGTAGCATAACTTAACCAAGTACCATTGATGGCATTTATATTATTTACCATTTTTTCACCATTACAAAGAATGTGGCCTTGAAACCCCTTCCATAAATACACATGTTCCCAGAATTGTTTCTGCTTAGGTCAAAGGCTGTGTGCACTAAAATTGTTTGTATCTGCTGCCAAATTGCCTTCCAAACAATCTGTAACAGTTTATAATCTTTTGAGCATTTTACTCCTTCCAGGTTCAGAGCTAGACAGGCCACTGCTCACATACTGCCCTCTAAGGCCTTTTGATTTCTCTCCTCTGTTCATTTTTTCAGATATAATAATTACATTGTTATTTTTTTAATCTTTATTTTTCTGAGATACATACTAAAATATTTACAGATGCATTGAATTAGGAAAAAAAGAGATTAGGATAGAGGTGTTGTTGTTGTTGTTGTTGTTTTTTAATCCCAGAATAGGCTTGTCTGGAAAATGAAGGGGAGAGACAACAGAACACAGAAGTGGAGAAACAGATGTACTTAATGGAGAACAGATATCCTTACGTGGCTGAGGGATAACCACAGCTGGACGCTTGCACCTCCCACGCAGTGTTAGAGCTTTGAGCTGACTCTGCTGCAGAGTCACATGGCCTTCTCAGACCCTTCCAGACTCTGCTTCTCTGTATTAATACAGAGGTCAGCTTCCACATCTCTCCTTTAGACCTGAGCTTTGCTACTTGGACCTTTGGGACCAGTCCATTCCTTCTCCTCCATGAACACTCCCTTATTCCCACTCCTTGTTGAGGAAGTATCTGAACATCTGGCCTAAGGATTCCTTTTTAACGTCTCACCTCCTTGTCAGCTTCTTCAGGTCTCTGAAGCTTGACTTCTAGAAATTGATTTTTTTAT
Organism: Leptonychotes weddellii; assembly: GCF_054177405.1. Taxonomy (NCBI): domain Eukaryota; kingdom Metazoa; phylum Chordata; class Mammalia; order Carnivora; family Phocidae; genus Leptonychotes; species Leptonychotes weddellii. The sequence goes on from NC_138375.1 coordinate 109,764,375, forward strand.
TTTTATTTATTTATTTTAAGATTTTATTTGTTTATTTGACAGAGAGAGACACAGCGAGAGAGGGAACACAAGCAGGGGGAGTGGGAGAGGGAGAAGCAGGCTTCTCACTGAGCAGGGAGCCCGATGTGGGGCTCGATCCCAGGACCTGGGACCATGACCTGAGCCGAAGGCAGACGCTTAACGTCTGAGCCACCCAGGCGCCCCTAGAAATAGATTTAAAAAAAAAAAACCTGTTTTAAATTACTCCTTTTGGCAAAGTTGGGCTTTTTCATCTCTGGTTCTAGGCTGGTATCTGGGTCTAGTGTCTGTAAAGTACCACCCCTCTCAACAGCCAGCAGAAGCTCAGGCCTCTTCCTGCCTTAAACCCTCCCTCACTGTCAGACCACCCACCAAGCTCCTGTTCTTTGATGCCTATAGCTCCAACTTGCATATCACTTGCAGAGTAGTAATAATAGGAGTTACAACTTTTTGTGGGTTTGCTAAGAACCAGACTCAATACTAAATGCATTATATTAAAATGTACATATCATCACGTCATCATTCTACTGTTACCAGACAACCCTGAGAGGTGGCTGTTAACCGTAAATTACCAGAGGAGGAATCTAAGGCTCAGAGAGGTTAAGTAACTTGCCAGAGGTCCTACGGCTAGTTAAATATCAGGGCTGGGAATCAAACCTGAGTCTCTGACTCCACACCTCCACACCTGAGGCACTCAGAGGTAACTGAGACATTGCTTACCAGGCAGATAGGGCCTTTCCTGACTTTGTTTCCCAGCTTCTCATTGATGACTTTCTCCCTTCTTTCTTAGTTATTAGCTGTGGGCAAGGTAATTCAGTTTTCAGTTGTTTGTGTTCTCTCAGAGAAGAGTTTTCCAAAAAGAAAGAAATCAGTATTGAGTACTTACTGGGCCCTGTGTTGCTTTCACATCCCTTCACTCGCTCCCCCACATACAACTCTTCTTTCCATTGCTCTTAGAACAAAACTCCATTCTCTGACCATGGCTTTAAAAGACGTGCTGGTGCTTCCCTACGTCCATGGTCTCATCTGTAACTACTCCCCTCCCCGCACACCGCTTCCTGCCATCCTGGCCTCTGTGCTCTTACTGGAATACGTCAGTCTCCCTCCAACTCTGTACTTAGCTTTCTTGCAGCTCAGAATGGGCTTCCTGAGATCTCTGCCTGGCCAGCCCCGTCTCAGACTTGAAGTCTTACCTTCCTAAAACAGCTGTCTCTAATAATTCTGCCTGAAATTTACCCTTTTCCTTCCTTCACCCTCGGTCACATCCCTTCATTTCATTGTGTCAGAGCACTTGCCACCATGGGAAATTACCATCTTTATTTATTTACTTTGTTAGTTGTTGTCAGTCTTGTTTATTCGGTAAGTTTTTTGAGGATAGGCAGAAATTTTATCCAACTTCTATCTCTACTGTATCGCTGAGGCTTGTGATGGTGGCTGGCACAGAGTGTCTCTCCATAAATGTTTATTGACTGCATGAGTGGATGGGATGGATAGTGACCAGTATCTTCCAACAGGAGAGGAGTGGTTCCTCGACAAAAGGGGCCTAATAAGTGGTTCCAGAGAGGGTAGCTGTGTGGGAGAAGATGAGAACTTGGAGCATAGGACCCTGATTTGTCTCCCTTGCTTTGCAGGCCAGAGGCACCCAACGAGTTCTATGATGGAGACCATGACAATGACAAGGAAAGCGACGTGGAGATTTAAGAGCAGCTGGGCTTGCTCTGTCCCAAGGAATTCCTTTTTACCTCTTGTTTGGTCAGGAGGGAAAAGGTGTGGCGCCCCCAGCCCTGGACAGTCACTTTCCGGGCTTTTACCCAATGCTGGAAGAGGGTTTGGAGACCACATCTGGTTTTTGAACCAACTATCCCCTTTCCTCTTTTTCCCAAGGCCTGACAATGGTACTTATTAGGGATTGGATGGGGACAAGGATAACTTCCTCTAGGACATCTTGGGGAGTGGGCCCTAGAGGCTGGTCCCAGCCACTTTGGCCCCCTTACTCCTTCCCTGCTTCCCTCCAACCCAGAGACTTTTAGGGATGAGGGTGTAGACAGGGCTGACTTTGCCTCTGACTTTCTCCTTTCCTGGGTTCTCCTACTGCAGGCCTTGTTTCCAGTGCAGGTGAAGAGTGAGGGATTTGGGGGGGGGGCTCTGGCTCCCTAACACCTTAACCCCAGATGATAGGAAGTACGGTTTTGAGTCCGGGGAGGATGTGAAAATGTCCTGTTCTAACTTTTGGCTTTGTGTCCATTTTATCACTGTTTTTATCCAATAAACCAAGTTGGTATTTTTTGTACCTTTTGCCTTCCTGGGAATATTCTTAATTCTTGCTAGCTGACTGTGTATGAAGGGAGAAGGAAGGGGGGTGATGATGTATATAATAAAAATCATAGTTAACATTCATTCAGCACTTACGTTAGGCCCTGTGTATGCATTCTACGTGGATTGTGTTACTCATATTAAGGAGTTAGTAGAGCATTCTAGTTACCAGTTAGACAAACCTGGGCAGATTACTGGCTTAAGAGAGGGAGTAGAAGATGAGTTCAGGTTTTTGAACCTGGGTGTTTGAAATGGTGTGATGCTGGTTGGTGAAGATACATTGGGATAAAACACGTCAAGTGCTTAGCACAGTGCCCAACGTAAGTAGTTGCTCATTATCTTTTTTTTTTTTTAAACAAGTTAGAAGAGGATGTCTGTAATATATATTTTTTTATTCATTTGAGACACAGAGAGAGAGAGAGAGAGAGGGAGAGAGCATGAGCAGGGAGAGAGGCAGAGGGAGAGGGAGAAGCAGGCTCCCCGCTCAGCAGGAAGCCCGATGCGGGGCTCGATCCCAGGACGCCGGGATCATGACCTGAGCCGAAGGCAGACGCTTAAACATCTGAGCCACCCAGTTGCTCATTATCTTAATGTGTATGTGAAGAGTGATGGTAGATACTATAGTAACCACAAATGTGAACCTTTCCCTGGAGCAATCTATAATCTAGTAAGAAGTGAGATAAATGTTATAGCAGATGTAGACAGTGGTATGAGAAGGAAGAGTGATAGATGGATCACTCCTTCCATGCTTTGATCCTGTCTTGTCTGTCAGTATTCTAGCTTAGAAAGTAAGTAGTTTTTTAACTGTTTTGGACAAACTGAGTTTGAAGTGTGGGCCGGACAGTTCTTTGCAGCTTTCCATCAGGCGATTAGAAAATGGAACGAAACCAGCTTTATGAGCCAGCCAGCATTGGAGAGTCCCTGTAATATCCCAGGCCCCAGACTGAGCACCGGGGTCTCAGAGATGTTGAGTCACTGACTCTGCCCTCCAGGAACATATATTTGAAATCTTTTCCAGCTGCGGGTAAGATAAGTAAGTCCATACTTTGAGGGCCTACCAGGTGCCACTAACTTTTCACAAGAGGAACAGATGTAGCTGGAAGAATGGATGAAATTGAGGGAGGAATCAAGCTGGTCAATCAAAGAACACTCTTGGAGAACACCTGCTCTTTTCACTCAGGTTTGGTTTATGTCAGTAGGAAATCTTGGTCAAACAGGCCTTCCCAGACTAAGCTGGGTTTAAATTTTTTACCATTTATATGTCCTTGGGCAAGTCACTTTAACTCCTGGAAGTCCAAATTTTCTGTCTGTAAAGTGGTGAGACTAGTGGAATCTATCACACGACAATGTGAAGATTCAGTGAGGAAAAACAGGAGTTTTACATAGTGCCTGGCTTAGAGCAAGTGCACGGTAAATGGTAATTATTATTACTGTGTAGTCACATGTTGGCAATAGTTTTTCAGATTAAAAAACAAAACTAGAAAATAGCAGACCTGCGATTCAAAAGTAGGTAATGTAACTCCAGGGCTAGTTGAGTTCCAGTCTAGCACTTGCTCTGGACCAAGCTCTGTTTTTGGCACATAGCTTTCAATAAATGATAGCTGTCCCTTTTAAATTTTTTCATGTGCTCCGCTGATAGTGCACACATAAAAACTGTATTATCCTCGAAAGACTGGCACTGGATTTTCGGCCAAGACGACACTCTCTCTTATTTGATTTTTGGTTCACCTGGTCTAGGATGTGAGAGGGTCTGGGCTTCACAGCCACGTGGGCACTGCGTGGGAGCGGGGAGGCCTGCGCCGCGCAGACCGCCAGGTGGCGCCATTCCGGGTTGAGGCCGCAGAGTTGCACCTCCTACACAGCCCCCCCCCACGTGGGTCCGAATGGTTAGGCCCGCCGGGCAGGTAGCTTGCTTCCGCGGCTTCCTTCCACCCCCCTCCCTTCCCCCATTGGTAGGAGCTGCGGGTCCGGGCGGAAGTGGGGCAGGCGGGCGGGAGCGAGGCGTCGTCGTTGTATATTCATGAGGCGCGCGCAGGCCGGCATACTAATGAGGCGGGGCGCGGCGGCGGGCTGAGGAGCTGCTGGGCGGCGGCGGCGCGTTAGCGGCGGCGAAGGCGGCGGCGGGTCGGGAGGTGCCGGGCGGGAGCCGCGTAGGTGCGGGGTCATCTGTCAGGGCGAACCTGGACATGGAGCCGCTCGGCGGGGGCCAGGGTCCCGGCCGCGGGACCCGGGACAAGAAGAAGGGCCGGAGCCCGGACGAGCTGCCTGCGGCCGGCGGCGACGGCGGCAAATCCAAGAAATTTGTGAGTGTCCCTCCCACCCGGTTTCCTCAGCCTGGCCCCGTAACCGCCCTCCGGTCCACAGAGACCCCCACAGCCGGACCCAGGGGTGAATGCCCGTCTCTAGGGAGCCGCCCCCGCGCCTCTCTTTCTCGGTTTGCTGGGTCCCGGGCTCCACAGTCCGACATCCTACCTCTCCAGGACCTCGGGAAACCCCGGAGTCCTACCCGGCTCTCGCCCCGGCAGCCTCGGGGCTTTCTTCATACACCCCCCCCACCCCACGCCGTCCCTCCCCGCCCGCAAGCTCTGCCCTCCGCCCCCATAGCCCGGCGGGTCTTAGCCCCATCGCTTCCCTCTCAGCCCCATCGCTTCCCTCTCAGCCCCATCGCTTCCTTCTCAGCCCCACTTCCTTTCTTCTTCTCTGTTACCCGCACACGCCTTCTCTGTGCTTTTCTGGGTCCATTTTCCCTCTTACTCCTACTGCCCCCCCCCTTTTTTTTTTGGTATCCTCTTATTTGCTTCGCCTAAAGGTCACTTCCTTCTCAAGATTGATCCCTTTCACCTGCTAACTTTCCTCGCTCCTAGCCCCAGCTCTGGGCCCTTAGCCCGGTGTCACCTGATAATCCTTCCCCTCTGGAATGTTACCTGACTTGGGCCCTCCCTTCCCTCCTCCCTTGCATGTTTGTCCTTGTGATTGCAGGAATGGGTTCCTGCCCAGGTCCTATGGTCTTTGGGCATGACGCTGATTTCCTTCCCGGTATTTCTCCATCCAGAGAACCTGTCTCTTTGCCCTGTTGCTTATCACTTTTCAGGGGGTTAGAACTTCTCATGATGATGATGCCCCTCTTGACCTAGGATGGTGATTTAAACCTCCCCGTGGGGAAGAAGTTAGGCTGCAAGTGCAAGAAGTTTCTGAGTAATTGAATTGCTTTTTATATGTTTCCCATGATAACCATCTCAGCTCGTCTGCCACCTCCTGTGTGACAGGCTAGTGACATTCCTTTTCTGACCTGTAGAAGAGTATAGCTTTCCTCAGGTGCCAGTGACTTCCAATCCAAGTCTGAAGGAATACTGATATTCATGTGACACTATCATATTTCATTACCTTTGCCTTCAATAAATCTTTTTTACTCCTTTCTCCAGGGAGCTGTTTGCTTTTTACTGTAAAAGCTTTGAAAGCTATGGGGCACTATCCAAGAGAGGGAGTCTTGGATCTTAGTAATCATTTGCTAGTTGTAAATGTAGTTCTTTAGTCTTGTCTTCCAGGTAATTATGCCCCCACCCCAGTATCTCTTTGTACTAACCAACTGGATTCTGACTCTTTGCTCTTTCTCTTTTCTCTTATCCCCAACCTTCAGTATTCTGACCCAACTCCACAACTTTGGGAAGAAAACTGATAAAATGATGGAAACAGGAAGAAAATGTTGCTTTGGGACCTAGCGGATTGAGATGTGGAGAGTCCTAAGCAGAATTAAAATAGTGACTCATCTCTTCCTACCTATTTCTAGCAAGGCAGGTGCTTCTGGACTGTCCTTTCCAGTGACTTATGGGCTGTCAGCAACTGCCTGTTTTTCATCTGGTGAACATCTTTTTTTTTCCAGAAATGTTGGGTTAATGGTAGTGATGACCCACCCCCTGTGGTGATTAAAGCAACATTTCCTTATGTTTCTTTAGGATAGGAATTGACACTCAGAGAGCTTTCCTTTTAAGACTTAAGTTCTAGGGTCTGTATTGCTTTTTTATTTCTGTATATATATCTGTTATTTTTGTTTTGCTGTTGTTTCCATGGGTACTGTTTGACCTTCCTCACCCGAATTCCAGTTATTCCTGCTGATATATAGTGAACTCGGTGACTTTTGTAAATGTTTTTCAAGTTCTTAAATAGAATTTTATTTGTGCTGTTTTATCTAACACTTGTGTGTTTCACAAGTGAAATTGGGGCAATCGAAGTGCATGGTGCTGAAAGTTGAGATACCGGAGGAAACTTCACCTGTATTTTGGAATGTCCAGGGAGTCTTGTATATGCTGAGTGGATTTGGCTCAGTTTTTGGTATTTGCTTTACAGAGGGTGGAGCCAAACCAAGTTCTCTTTTTCTTTCTGAGGTGTTGGTTTTAACTCTTAGCCTACTGAACTGTTAAAAAAAAGAAAGAATACGGAGCACAGGTAGTGAGAATTGCATTCAGAGCTAGGGGATTGGAAAGTTTCCAGAAAAGTAGTGCTGCTTAACCCCTTTCTTGCCAACTGTAATTCACCTCAAGGCATCGGAATTTTCTCTTTCTCATTGTTCTTTTTATGAGAAGTCTGTGGCAATGAGAGACTAGAAGGAGCATTGCAATCCACTTCTCTTTGTGTCTGTATGTATATGTGGGTGGGTGGAGGGGGAGAGATCTGCTGGTGTGCTTTTGTTACCCTTGGCTTAGTTTTTTGAACTATAGGCGACAAGCAAACTCAAAGCTGTTTTGCCTATTCCACCTTTGCTAGAGTGTGTGTCCTCTGGAATTCCATTAAGGATGTACTTTATAAAGCTGCACTGGTTTGGACCTTGTGTGCCTGAAGGTTATTTGTTTGCTTCTGAGGAGTTTCTTACCGCTTCATCTGCTCCGTACCTTTCCAAGCTTATGCAGGTTCTAAGTATAGATCAACTGAATGGAACACAGAGCTCGCATATTGCCGAAGATACACTCTTAACTCTCTGATGCATCTTGGGTGGAAAGCACATGGAGTCGAAGTTGAAACAGTGGTTGGGAATCACCTTTGAAAACATTTGGTGGTTAGAGATGCTGATGTGTGTGGCTCAAGCCAGGCTGCCTGGCATTCCCCCTTGATTTTTCAGGAGTCTTTCTCCTCCTGGGCCATAAGCATATCCCTTCTCCAGCATTGTTGCACTTCTTTCACCGGTCCTTAGGGTGAAAGAAAATAAAAATTTTAAACGAACAGAATGTATTCTGATTTTTCAGCAGTGATGAATGTAGGTGTCAAATAGACTGCTGGCTGAAATATGTGTAAAGGTAGCAATTACAACCAGGGTGTTAGGAGGCTGCAGGGTATTCCTGCGATTTATAAACTACACATGCCTTATAGTCCAGAAGTGGATGCAGTCTAAGAAAGAATATTGCTTCCTGATTCAGTTAGGGGCATAATTTTGTAAAACATGAGTTTTAGCTTGGGATTAGAGAGAATAGAAGATACATAATTTTTAAAATCTTGTTTAATTTTGGATTTGTATATTGAATTTTCACCAAGTGGTAGTACTTTCATGCCCTTCTAAAAGCATAGTGATAGTGAAAATATAAATGTTTGGTTGTAGACCCCTGTCCATCCAAAAAGAGCAGCCAAAGGTAAAGGATGTCAGGCAGAATTTTAAACAGATACTAGGGAAGGTAGAGAATATGAAAGAAGTGGAGTTGTTTATGCAGTTGTCTGCTTCTCTCCTCTTAAAGAAGACAATAACTTTAATTCAGAAGGTTCCAGAAAACCCAAGAGTATACAGAGAACTTTATACAAGTCATGTGGGGTTTTTTGGGAAGGTGATAAACACAGGGATTACTTAGTTTAGAAAGAGAGAGGGGAGCCTATAGGAATGTTTTTGAGGTTTGTGATGACAGAATGATACTGTAAAAATTGCTGCCCTTTTTCCTGCCTTGTCTTTAAAGAGGTAGCACAAGGATCCACTTGATCATGTTACATTTACTTGTCTCAAAGGAAATCCTCCCTCGCAAGAGGTCAAACTTAGGGAATGCCTCAGAATTAAAATCTCTGCCCTGGGAGAGTTGATAAACATTGGAATACTTTTATTTTAAAAAGACCTGAAAATTTTATGACTTGTGAATTATGTTTATTATAAAACCTGAGAAAATACTAATAAGTGAGAAGTGGTTTAAGTTTATTGCTGGGCATATGGGTCAGAATTAGACTAGTTTTATTTCCTGTGTGATAGACCAACCTTTTGCTATCCCATGGGGCCCTCTGTATTTTATAAATGGATTGCCAAGTTATTCCTGGAGAGTGTTATATTTTCAGTGAAATATAATGGAAGTTTAAAAGATAAGGTTATACCACATATGATTTAGAAGAACAAGTTAAAATCATGTTTATTAACAAGAGATAGTAGGTATTATAAAGAAAAAAAAGGTTTGTATATGCAGATGGTGTTTTCTCCCATTTTGTGTCTCAGTTGAAGTCATTCTTGACTACAGAAAGCATTTCTATTTGAAACAAGCCATGTATTATTTACCTGTTCTTCTTTATTATAGTTGAGCCTCCTCTTCCCACTCACTCTTGTTTGAAAGCAGTAGGAAAAAAATTCACCTCTTACTAATGAGCAAAGCAACATTTGGTGTTTGCCCCTACTTAGGGTTAGGTGAGACAAAGCCAACACTCTCCCCTTGCCCAGCTACTGTCATCCCCTCTGTCTTTGTTTTTATTCCCTCTCCGCTTCTCTGAGGGCTGGTCCCAGTCCCATCGGCAGCTAGGTGTTTGAGGAATCAGGAATGGTAAAATCTGTTGATACTAAAATTTCTTAAAACTTCAAAGCTAAGATTGAAAAATAAAGAATGTTTAAACACTGGGAACGTATTTTGCCTTCTTTTCCACCTCTCTTTTACTCTTTCTTTCTTTTGGCAAACATTTTATTAGAGGAATCCTTTTTAATAAAGTAAAAGAATTACTGAAGGAAAAGAGAAGTATTAGGACCAATATTTTTATGAATTTTACCACAGATTACAGGATAACTGGGTGTATCATTGGTCTTTCAGCTTTGAGATTCTTCCATTCATTATTAAAGCTTGCTGTGAATGGTAGCCTTAAAATTTTAGTGTTGGAAGGGACTTTAAATGCCATGAAGCCCAAACACCCACTCAGTGCAGCAGTCTCTTCTTATATTTAGAGTTTGGAAACATCAGGGGGCTATGGGGTGGATATTGGATAAATGAATGGAGGAGGAGAAGCAGAAATTTTGGATTCTAGGTTTCCTTTAGTAAATTTCAGGATCTTGGAATAGGTAGAGTAGTAGAAAGAGATTATATAAGAGGAACAGATACACTAGAAGCTATGTTATTGAGAGGGAAAAGATTGAAGAAACTGGCTCTGTGTTGCTTGGCTCACTGACAATCACGGAGTTTTGGTTTGTCCTATAAATATTTGCTTAAGTTTCTTTCCTCCAAGAAAGGGGATGGAACAGATAAGGGGAGACAAAAGGAAGTAAGTATAACGGAACTAAATTAAGAGAAACATGGCATTCTTATGTGGAAGTGTTGTTTTTATTTTGTTGTTTTTCTGTTTTTTGTTTGTTTGTTTTTTTGAGAGCTATCACCAGTGTGTGGGGTGGGGGGGAGGGAGGACAGAGGAAGAGGGAGAGAGAGAACCTCAAGCAGGCTCCACGACCAGCATGGAGCCCAATGCAGTGCTTGATTTTATGACCCTGAGATCATGACCTGAACCAAAATCAGGAGTTGGACACTGCCGACTGAGACACCCAGGTGCCTCTGTGGAAGTGTTCTTATATGAAAGATAGGAGATTCCATCCGTGGTGGTGGTTATAAATGGTCCTTAGGTGGTAGTGACTTTGGCATTTTGTTAAGGTAGCAGATAGAGGGGAGTTTTTGGTGTCCTGGATTATTTTTCTGGACTTCTTTTTTTCTTTTTTTTAATTAACATATAATGTATTATTTGTTTCAGGGGTACAGGTCTGTGATTCATCAGTCTTTACACAATACACAGCACTCACCACAACACTTTTTTTTTTTTAAAGGAATTTCTATTAAGCCATGCAAGGCCTGGATGAATTTTAATTTTTTTAAGAGATTTTATTTATTTAAGATAGAGTGAGAGCGAGAGAGAGCGGCCCAAGTGGCGGGGAGGGCAGAGAGAGAGAGGGAGAAGCAGGCTCGCCGCTGAGCAGGGAGCCTGATGCGGGGCTCGATCCCAGGACTCTGAGATCATGAGCTGAGCCAAAGGCAGACATTTAACCTACTGAGCCACCCAGGCGCCCCTCTAGATTTCTGATAGTGTGATTTATTCCCTATTTTAGAAATACTGCTGTGTGAAAACATAGAATTTGCATTTTCTTTTAAGATTTAACATACTTTAAGGATCCAACATCGGATGATTTATAAACTGTCTTTGATCCTGAAGGTCATAGAAAACCAAGAAGTATACCTTAGTATTGGCCTTAAATCTCAGATAAAGCTGCCTTTTTTTTCCCTGGTAGGGCTCTGTTTAACTTTCTAAAAAACTGCCAAACTGTTTTCCAGAGTGACTGTACCATTTTATTATCACAGGCCATATATGAGTTCCAGTTCCTTGCTAACTCTTACTATGATGAGCCTTAAGTTTTAGCCATTCTAGTGGGTGTGTAGTGGTATTTCAGTGTGGCTTTAATTTGCATTTGTGTAATGTTGAGCATCTTTTACTGTGCTTATTTGCTATCTGTATATCTTTGCTGAAATGTCTGTTCAAAATTTTTGCCCATTTAAAATTTTTTATTATAGTCTAAATGCAAGACATTTGTTGGATATGTGTTTTACAAATATTTTCTTTCTCCCGTGATTTGCCTTTTCATTTTCCTTTAACACTGTGGTATGAAGAACAAAAGTGTTTAATTCTGAAGTCCAGGGGCACCAGGGTGGCTCAGTCGTTAAGCATCTGCCTTTGGCTCAGGTCATGGTCCCAGGATCCTGGGATCGAGCCCCACATTGGGCTCCTTGCTGGGCGGGAGGCCTTCTTCTCCCTCTCCCACTCCCCCTGCTTGTGTTCCTGCTCTGTCTCTCTGTCAAATAAATAAATAAAATCGTTAAAAATTTTTTTTGAAGTTCAGTTTTTTAAACTTCTTGCTTTTTGTGTCATATTTCAAAAATCTGTGCTAAAATCACAGCCCCTAAGATTTTCTCCTTCTGTTTTCTTCTAGAAGTTTTATAGATGAAGCTCTTAAGTTCTCCACTTTTCTGCTGTGGATATGTTGTTATATTCCACTTATGTTCCTTGGGGCATAAATTTTCACCTGTAGGCAGACAGAACATTTCTGATACTCGGGATTGGGGGACCTTTGAGATTCAATTTATCCTGGTGGCATTTTCATCTTAATATGTGGTGTTAGAAACCTTTTGTCTCATACTCTGTGTGCTACTGTATAATGCCAGTCTTCCTATCTATAAATATTAATGTATATTCAGCATCTTGTTAGATAGGAAGATGAATTCATCCCAGACTGGAAGGACAGGGAGTAGTAATAACAACAGTAGCAGTAGTAAGAGCATTTGTTTGTTGCATACTTATTACAGCCCTAGGACTGTGCTAAAGAGCTTTAGATTCATTATCTCATTAATCTGTACCTCAGTCTTATAAAATAGGTACTATTGTTATTCCCGTTTTATAGGTAATTGAACTGAGACTCAGTGAGACCAAGCAACTTGCTTTAGCTTGTAGAACTGGGATTCAAACTGAGATCTAGCTGATTTAAAAAAAAAAAAAATCTTATTCACTACATTCTACTGACATTTTACAAGTGTCCAGTTTTTGCACCTGGAGTATAAAAGTATTCACTGCTAGGAATTTCATAGAAAATTTTGATGTCATCTCTTTAGTTATTTGATGACTGTAGTCGATTAAAACTGGGCTCTCCTCCAGTTCATTTGGTGGGAAAGAAGTATTGGGTCTAGATGGACAAAGTGCAATGGTTAAATGGCTAACTGCTTTTCGCATTTAGTAATGTAGACTTTGAAGTCATTACAAGAATTATAATTAAACCTTTCTTAAGCATGAAGAGGTAGCTGTTTCAGTGCATCAGAACCAATTTTTCCTCTGGCTTATGAGTTATTAAGAAGTTGCCAATTACTATTTTTAAAAATGCAACCTTCTTTGTAAGTGAAACACCTCTAACAGCATCACCTGTCAGTTGCTGTAGTTGTTTAAATTGATGAGAGCAGCAAGCAGTGGTGACAAATGGGAAGGAGGAAGCTGTTGTTAGACCACCTCTAATAGTTATCTTTTCTGTATTTTAGAATTGGCATACGATATCTTTAAAAATCCTCTTTGTGGCCCTGAAACTTGACTCTAAGGATTGTGAATGGTTAATAACTCCAGGGTCTCTTCTGAGTCTGGGGCCTACTGATGTTTGTTCTTTAGACCTGGCAGTTATTTGCCTGTAGTTAATAATTAAGACATCGCCAAAGAGATCCAGGTACCCAGGAACTAGGATTTTCTTTATGACTAGTGGCAAAGAGTAGAGAATAGAGTTTCTCTTGTTTGCCTGAGTCCACATGGATCTATCCTAGATCCAAAAGGCTAAAGATCAGGAAGTCATGTTGTTCTATCACATGTCCTGTTCAGCCCTTGCTTTTTATGTCATCTCAGTCATGTCAGTAGGAGAATGGGTAGGAAAAGCTCAGAGGCTATGAACACAGAGTTTAAAAGCTGTAGAATTTCAGAGAAGTGAAAATTAAGTGGGAAGAGTACTGGACTGTGAGTCAGAAGAACTAGGTTTCAGAATCTTAGAAAGCTGGAAGTGAAAAGGATGCTAAAAATTATTTCATTCAAACCCTTTATTTTATACATTTAGAAATGCGGGCCTAGGAAAGTGGTCTGTCCACATTTATAGCTAGACCTAGGACTAGAACCCTTATCTTCCATTCCCACTGAAGTATTATTTCCAAATATTGCTGTTTAGTTGGACTTTGCTACTGATTAGCCATTTGAACTCTGGGCAAATCATTGTGCTTTTCTTGGTCTTTTCTTGTAATATTAGAGATTCAGCATGAACTATTTCAAAGGTCTGTCCTTATGTCCAAAATTCTATAAGTGATCAGGATATAACTGTGGACAGTTAATAGTTAATTTCATAGAAGATGGGGGATATGTCAGGCCTTGGAGGGAAATAGAAGGGTTGGTAGAGAAGAAGGGAAGGGATTTCATGGTGTAGGGAGCAGTGTGAACAGAGGATCAGAGACACAAATGTATGGCTGTGGTAAAGAAAATGGCCCAGTTATAGCAGTCAAGAGGATTTATATGGAAGATTAATCATTTAAGAAAGATGAAGCCACTTCATAGGGATTATTTTATTCCTGTTAAGGGCTTTTGGGTTCTCTATCTGTAGAAACTTGCAGACAGCAGGACTGAAAATTAGTGTTTTGTAGCACGTCATGATGCATGTTGGTGCAATTTTTGGCCATGCGAATGTGTGATGGTGACAGTAAATCAGCATATCCAAGAACAGAATAAAGTGTTAACGTATCAGCAGATCATTTCTGCTACCTAGATGGAGTTTAGATAGTTGTTTGTTTGATTTATAGTCCTTATCAATTTTAACACACCCATCTTTTCAGACTTTGAGCGATAAATCTAGATTTTAAAAATACGACTCTGGGCTGGATCTCAAAGCTGTATAGCTAAATTGTGAGCTCAGGTGGGAAATCCCATTGTGGGGATAATCAGAACTTCTCTTTGGGCCGTGTTATTTCTTCTTAAAAGTCTCCTATAGTGCAGTATAGGTTTCGATTTGTCCTCTTATTTGTTTTTTCTGTTGTTGTTGTTGTTTTTTAAAGGTTTTATTTATTTGACAGAGAGAGACACAGTGAGAGAGGGAGCACAAGCAGGGGGAGTGGGAGAGGGAGAAGCAGGCTTCCCGCGGAGCAGGGAGCCCGATGGGGGTTCGATCCCAGGACCCCGAGATCATGACCTGAGCCGAAGGCAGACGCTTAACGACTGAGCCACTTGGGAGCCCCTTGCCCACTTATTTGAAGTGTTCTTTAATCTTTTGTGAATGGAAAAAAACCCCATATATATTATATATAATATATAGAGAGAGGGAGGGAGATAACTTTTTGGGGGGATCTTATTTCCCATCTTGCTTGTGAGGTGCCTAAGCCCATTGGTGGTGTTTTGCTCACATTATCAATATCCTCTTATGTATTTTAGTTTTAATGTTAGTTTTGGGAATCTTGAGATGATTTTCAAGGTTCTCCATTTCTATGGTCTAATGTAGGAGATTGGCAGTTTAAAAACATTAGTCCTCTCTCACCAAGGTAACTGAGGCAGAGAGAACCACTAATGTTAACTATATCTGACCAGAAGAACCCTGTTGAGAAAAGTTTATTGTTATTCTTTAGTATCTTCTAGTTTTGTGTTTTATGAAAGAACATGTCTGCAGGATTAAAAATCTCTGTGTTATTTTACATAGTTCAGGGCTGCCAACTTTTATCATTACGAATGAGAGCAGTATTTGACCCAGGGCTGTAGGGATTGTTGGCATACATTTAAAGTGAATAATTGGTAAGTCCCCATATTATTTTAATCTATTAGTATTATAGTATTTCAGGGTTATAGAAAGGTTTTCATAGAATATTAAATAAAGAAGGCAAGGATGAGTCTCCAAGTACTCAGGATATGTCTAGGTCTCCACAGAAAGTGCTAGTGACCTTTTTTTTTCCCCTTAAACTCTTATAATCCTACCCATAGCTATTCTTCAATTTCTTCATTTGGTCATAGAAGCAAAATAGAGTGAGACTGTTCTAAAATTATTACATCATGTTTGCATGTATGGGACCTACAGAGATATTTTTAGTTTTGTTAGTTTTCGTGAAAGATGTGTATTAGGCTCCCCAGGCATAAAGGTTTCTAGTGATTTGATCCTTGTATTTTAGAAATATGGGAGTTGGCCTTAGTTGGCAGCTCTTTGCATCCACCAGGGCTTGTTCGTTACTTACTTCTAGGCCCATGGGTGACGTCTGTTTCCTGTGATTGAAACCACAAGAAGAAGTGGTGAGAAGCCACTGTAGGATATGTACTATCAGGCAAGCAGCAGGCATTGGGCTACCCTCAAAAAGAGCAGTAGTAATTAAGCACAGTCTTTGGGCCTCTCAGGAGACCCTAGAAATGACCTGATCCAGTCTCCTCATCTTAAAATGAGGAGGCCACTGAGGCCTGGAGGTACTCATTTGCTCAAGATCATGTAATTAGGTGAGCTAGCTTTTAGACTATTCATTATTCTCTCTCTCTCTTTTTTAAATATTTTATTTATTTATTTATTTGAGATAGAGAGAGTGAGAGAGAGAGTGCACAAGCAGGTGGCAGAGGGAGAGGGAGAAGCAGACTCCCTGAAGAGCAAGGAGCCCTATGCTGGGCTCAATCCCAGGACCCTGAGGTCATGACCTGAGCCAAAGGTGGCCGCTTAACTGACTGAGCCACCCAGGCGCCCCTCATTATTCTTTCTCACATTGCTTTGTCACCCCTAATTTTTCTAACTGTGCCCTGCCAGAGTGTTTCCTTAAGTAAGAGTACTACTGGAGAAGAGTAAATACTAGTGGACATTTGGAATATGGGAATTGGATAATGTTGCCTTTGCTTTTAGGTGCTGTGCTATGATTTTTTAAAAGCTCTTTAAAATATATATATATATATACACACACACACATATATTTTAAAAATAACAGCATCTAAACCCCAAATTTCTACTTTTCATTTTTTATTTCACTTAGTGTTTGAATATTTTAGTTATTATGTCTATGCACAGACGTGTTTATAAAGTTGCAGTCATAGCTTACACAAGTTTTCTGCTTTAACACAATGTATCAAAAATTTTTCTAGGGGCGCCTGGGTGGCTCAGATGGTTAGGGTCCTGGGATCGAGCCCCACATTGGGCTCCTGGCTCAGCGAGGAGCCTGCTTCTCCCTCTCCCTCTGCCTCTCTCCCTGCTCATGCTTTCTCTCTCTCTCTCTCTCTCTGTATCTCTGTGTCTCAAATGAATAAATCTTTAAAAAAAAATTTTTTTTTCTAGCTTTCTAATCTTTGAAAAGTGCTACTTTTGTTTGAAATGGAAATGTGTTTTTTATTATAAAAGTGAAACACCTATTTATAAGAAAATATAGATGTGTATAAAAATAAAACATCCCTGGGGCGCCTGGGTGGCTCAGTCGTTAAGCATCTGCCTTCGGCTCAGGTCATGGTCCCAGGGTCCTGGGATCGAGCCCCGCATTGGGCTCCCTGCTCTGCGGGAAGCCTGCTTCTCCCTCTCCCACTCCCCCTGCTTGTGTTCCCTCTCTCACTATGTCTCTATCTGTCAAATAAATAAATAAAATCTTTTAAAAAATAAATAAAACATCCCTTAACCTTGTTTTCCATTTATCACATTTATTTTTACATTTACATTTTGTAGCATAAGGACTTTGGCCTGAAATTGTATGTTTGTATTAGAACATACTTCTAGCAATTGTAGTATGGAACTATCAGAAGTACTGTATTTTAATTCTTGCTTGTATTTCTGGTGATAGACGAGTAATAATATTTCACCTCATGCTCTCCTGCCCCTCTCCCCTGCAAGATTTTCTCAAAATCAGATCTTATTTTAGATTTGAAGGGGCCCAGAAAATGTTTATTGTGGTTTCATAAGATCAAGTCTGTGTAATATAATTTTTGGATCAGTTAAGGTATTATCAGTAGGCTGTCATTATTTCTGGGTATTTAGAAATGATGTGCAGATAGGAAAAAGGTGTAACCATCATTTGGAAATGAAGGGTTTGAGAATGGGATTTAAAACAAGGTGGCCTCATACTTGGTCCCTGTATGTAGAAGTAATACCAGCTGCAGGAACTTCCTGTCAGCCAGGCCTTGGGTGTGTCATACATGTGCTCACCCTTGAGGAAGAGTAGATGTCCTGCTACTCACATCACAGCATGGGAGGAGAAAACAGTTGCTACGGAGATTGGGAAACAGCATTCCTGAGTCACTGACTGTTTCCAAATGAATGGACAACACCCCTTTTTAAAGGAGCAATTACAATCTAAGCTCAGGCTGTAAAGAGAGAGGCCCACTAAGAAAGTGAAGAACAAGTATCAGTATTTGGAACTGGAGAAATGTGTTGAAATTTTGGAAAAATAGGTTGACATTATGTATTGTTTTCTACACAGCCCTCCCATCTGAAAGTAGGGTGTTCCTATGAAATCTTTCATAAGCCAAAATGACATAAAGCAAAGAAGCACTTACCATTAATTTATATGAAAATTTTTCAAGCATTCCTAAAAATAACCTCTTAGGCTTTTCTGGTAACTTAGGCCACATCTTGCTAACGGAGGCACAAAATAAATGGAGATAAAACACGGATGCTTACAGACACACTTCAAAGCTACAGTGGCCTGATGCTGAGTGTAGCCCTGCTCGGGTTGTGCGCTGCCTCTCTCATAATGGCTCGCTGCAAAACAAATGCTGGATGCTATTTTCTCTTTTCACCTTTTTTTTTTTTTTTTTTTGGTAAAAGTGAAAATCTTTTATGTTTCAGTTAGCAAAAACAGGTACTAATATAGGTCTTCCAAAAAAGCGAAGTGGCCTAACATGAACCGTTGAAAAGTGGGGGATACCTCTATGTGTGTTCAAAAGTTTTATCAGAACCTTTGGATGTTTGAAAGGGAGGAGGTTTTGCTTACTGATCTCTCACCAGATGACAGAATATATGTGCACTTCCTTCCTGTCAGCAAAAGAGATGGTCATGTCTGCCACACCTTGTGACACTTGATAGGAAACTAGGACTTCCAGAATCTGAGCACTTTCTCTGTTGGCAGCTTATTGTCCCAGCCCATGAGTGGTTCATAGTGCAAGGGGCTGGCAGTTTGGATGGACTTGTAGGAGGAATGCAATGTTCCCAGCCTGGTTTCCACCTGCTGTGCTGAGCTAGAATAGTGAAACCTGAGTGGACTTCCCTTTTCTCTAGGCTATCAGCTATCTGGGATGCAGGCTGTGCCAGTCCTGGGCTTTAAAATGAGCTAAGCGGTAGGCAAAATGTTACCTTCTCCTTTTCCCCAAGAGGCTTGCCTTCTTGAACTAACAGAGGACTATTAGAATGTATTTTGGACCTGTCAGAGGATTGAATCCTAGTGTTAAGACAGGTTTTCCTTCATTTTAATCACAGCTGGGAAATGTGGTTTATTTGAAAGCAGACTCTCACCAACTGATTTAGACAGTTGTGTGGATATTTGAGTTTGTTGCTTTGCATTTGTAAGTAAATTGCTTCAAATTTATAACTAAATTACTGAAACAGGTAATGATTAGTTACGCTCCTTGTAGGACATTTCTTTTTTTTTTTTTAATATTTTATTTATTTGAGAGAGAGAGAGAGCACAAGAGGGGGGTGCGGGAGAGGGAGAAGCAGACTCCCTGCTGAGCAGGGAGCCCGATGCGGGACTCGATCCCAGGACTCCAGGATCATGACCTGAGCCGAAGGCAGCACTTAACCAACTGAGCCACCCAGGCGCCCGTAGGACATTTCTAACTCATACTTGACAAACGTCACTGCCTGGAATCCTTCAGGGCATCCTGGGCGGTATCAGTAAAAAGATACTGGCTCTGGAAGGCAGTGGTAGATTGAAAGAACCGTCTTAATTAGGGTTTTTTTGTTTTTTTTTTTTAAGATTGATTGATTTGACAGAGAGAGAGAGAAAGCACAAGCAGGGGGAGCAGGAGAGGGAGCCGATGCGGGGCTTGATCCCAGGTCTCATGACCCTGAGATCATGACCTGAGCCGAAGGCAGACCTTTAACCGCCGACTGAGCCACCCAGGTGCCCCAAGAACTCTCTTAATTAGGTTTAAAAGATCTTGGACTCTCCTCTACTGTGTTCCTTTTGTTTCTTGTATGAATTCTAACAAGCTAACTGTCCAGTTCTGAGTTGAGCTGTGGAGCTACCAAGGCAGCATGAAACTTAAATGGATGAGCTGCAAAGGCCTGACTCCTTTAGCAGTTTTCCCATAGTGATCATGGGGAGCATGAGTGAGCCATCTCCATTTCTGGGGACTGCTAGATAATCTTCAGGTTTCTTTCCCTTAAACCAACTTAACTTAATAATACTAAGTTAGCTTTATAGTTGATGTTTTTAAATTCCTGGTCATTTTTGTGCTTTTTTTTTCGTCTTCTTTTTCTCAGAGATACCCTTTTTCTTTTCTTTTTTTCCTCTTTTCTTTCTGGAAGTGGCTGCTCCAGTTCTACACAACTCTGGTTTAAGCTTCTGGCACCAGTAAGTAGTAATGTCAGAATCTAGTTTGTTTATGCAAATGGTAGATGAGATACTGATTTAACTCAGTGTCATCCTTGGGCCATTCCTTGAAAATCGAAGGGGAAGTTCTCTACATTTGAAGATACACCCTTTATTTTCTTCTCTCTAGTTGTAATTGACTTCTAAATGAGGAGTGGGAATTGAAGAAGGAAGGCTGAAAAGTGTCATAGGTTCCATCATCATATATTATTTAATTTTTACAAAGCACTTTGCAAAACAAGTACTTTCCATCCATTTTATTACTTTTCATACCAGCCTTATGAGATGATACAGTCCTAACTATAAGACTGAAACTGTGATAGATAAAAAGAAAAGCTCAGCCTGCTCTTACTGTCTTTTAGTGGAAATGTGACAAATTTTTTGTCTGAACTGGAATGGGATTCATTGGTAATTCAAGTGCACATGATAACCTTCTGTTGCCTAAGGAACTATCCTAAGGAACTGAATGTCATTACTGTGATAGAATAAAGAGATGAATCAATGAATCATAGCCAGACCGTGCTCTCTGCTCTGTATGATTCTGAATGTCACATACCTTACCTGATCCTTCCTGGGTAGGTAGTTGAGAATTTGAAAGAAGATTGTTGTTGGCTTTCCATTTTACCTGTAGGTAGCCTGTGTCTTAGGCCTTATTGCTTTTCAAAGGAGGTGGAAGACTCCTTAGGTGACATGTGTCCCATAGTTGGATATTTTCCTCAAGGACAACTCAAAGTGTATCATGTACCAATGAGCATCCCCTGTTCTCATATATAGGGAAAGACATGACTCTTCAAGGTATGGTCTCGTGGTTGACTGACTCTTCATAGTCTCATGGTTGACTGACCTGTCCATAACCATCACATTGCCACAGACTTTGACTTAAGGTATTTCCTAGGTTTGCCTAATTTGAGTAAAGGAATTAATAAATGAATACACTGTGCTTAGGATGATGCTCTTAAACACCTGTAGTGATGCTAATTTTTAAAATATTTATTAAATATTGGCCACTTCAAATGAACAAGACATGGGTTCCTGCCCCCAAGCAACTTACACAGAAGTAGTTACAATAAACAGTCTGATAAAAAATATTGAGAACCTGCCCTTGGTAAGTTCTTTAGTTCTTTTTGCGAAATGACTGACAATGGCTAAATGTATAGTTGATAGATGAGGAATAGCTTTTTCCTTTTGTTGTTGGAGCACAGTGTCAACTAGTCCACTCTTCAGGTGTGTATTTTAAAACAAGTCTTTCTGTAGTAATAACAGCGCAGTTACTTTACAGAATGATCTCTTACCACTCCACTTTATGATCTCATAGTTCCCAGTAGGTATGTGTGTCTGCTTTTGCTTTGTTTTTAATAAATAAGGGACCCGAAGCATGAAGAATTAAAATGATTTGCTCAAAATCATACTTGTAGTTTTTTAGGATGCCATAAATAAATAAACCAGGACTCATAGTCTTTTTCCTTCAGCCAAAGTTCTAGATAAATTGTAGATTTTGTCAGTTTGTTTAATGTATTAGTTTCCTACTGCTGCATAAGAAACTCAACAGTTTAGAACAAAACTCACTTATTAGTTCATAGTTCCATTAGTCAGAAGTCCAGCATGAGTAGTGTGGCTGCATTCTCAGAGTTACCAGAGGGCTGAAATCAAGGTGTGTCAGCTGGGCCAGATCTGATCTGGAGTCACTCAGGGAAAATCTGCTTCCAAGCTCATTCAGTTTGGCCAAGTTCAGTTCCTTGCGGTTGTAGAGCTGAGGTCCCTGTTTCTTTGCTGGCTCTCAGCAACTAGACGCTGCCTACCGTCCTTGCTATTTGGCCCCCTTCA
The DNA here is from genome assembly GCF_054177405.1 of Leptonychotes weddellii. Lineage (NCBI taxonomy): Eukaryota > Metazoa > Chordata > Mammalia > Carnivora > Phocidae > Leptonychotes > Leptonychotes weddellii. The sequence continues at coordinate 109,785,818 of NC_138375.1, forward strand.
TGCTCAAGCCAGAAATGACCTGTTGAGTCCTTGTGTCTCTAACATCTCACCTCAGATTTAAAGGGCATGTGTGATTGGGTCAGGCCTGTGCAGATTATTTCCCTTTCTTAAAAGTCAGTCATGCCGAATAATAGAACCTAATCACAGGAGTGGTATCCTATCGTACAATCCTGGTAATTATACAGGGTTCATATGTCAGGCTAGGAATCTCAGGGGACATCTTAGAATTTTATCTACCACTCTAAACGTGTCCTTACACTAGATTAGACAGCCCTTGAGCTAGGGTGGACGTCAGAGAGGGAGAGGTATGAGTTGACTATCCTGAGGCAGTTAGTGAATTGCTTTGTGATTATAGGTGTTTTAAGAAAACCTGTAGTTCCCAGGGAGCCTGGGCCTCTTAGAATCTTCACACAGTGGGCCACAGGGCATTCAGCTGTGGTGTGCTGGTGGTAGTCATTTAGCCAAGAGCTCAAATATGTCTGGTATTAGCCTGAACAAAATTTTTTTTTAAAGGTGGTAGAGGAAGAGTAGTGGAGGAATGGGCAAAAGAAATGGGTGAAGGTGGGGCGCCTGGGTGGCTCAGTTGGTTAAGCGACTGCCTTCGGCTCAGGTCATGATCCTGGAGTCCCTGGATCCAGTCCCGCATCGGGCTCTCTCCTCAGCAGGGAGCCTGTTTCTCCCTCTGACCCTCCCCCCTCTCATGTGCTCTCTCTCTCTCTTATTCTCTCTGTCTCAAATAAATAAATAAAATCTTTAAAAAAAAAATGGGTGAAGGAGATTATAAATTTGCAGTTATAAAATAAGTCATGGGGATAAAAAGTACAGCATAGGGAATATAGTCAGTAATACCTTGGTGAGCATTTCATAATTGTTGAGTCACTGTGTTGTACACCTGAAACATACTGTATATCAACTATACTTCATTTACAGTTTTTTAAAAAATTAAATAAGTTAGCCTGAACAAAATATTTAGAAAGTACTGAGATACAGGCTTGCAGTTGGAGGTTTATATTATCCGTGTATGAACCACATGGTTCATAGGATTATCATCCATGATTAACTGTTCTTGTGAAGCACAGTGGTAGGAATTGGAAACACTTTTTGCTATGTAATGTACTCTGTTCAAAGTAAAGTTTAATCATATTCTCTTATTAGATCCCTGCCAACCTCTCTGCTGCTAAGGATACTACCTAATTACTTTTTGTTTGGCTACATGAACATCTTGTGCCAAGAGACCATCCTTAATTGTTTGAGAATTCTGTCCCGTTTTCCTGCTGAGTGGGAAAAAGTAGAGTCAGGGAGTTGGGTAGAGGTCAGTCAGTCTCTGGAATGATTTTCTTACAGCCTTGAATTTAAAAAAATGCCAGTTCTGTTGCTAGGCAAACAGAGGGAACCTCTGTTTAAAAGACTGCCATGTTTAGTCCCATCCACTCACTTTTTAAAGATCTATTTATTTCCTTAGAAAGAGAAAGAGCGTGCGTGGGCGTGGAGGGGAAGGGTAGAGTGATAGGAGGGGGAGTCCAAGCAGACTACTCGCTGAGCACGGAGCCCAACATGGGGCTCGATCCCACTACCCTGAGATCATGACCCAAGCGGAAACCAAGAGTTGGACACTCAACTGACTGTGCCACCTAGGCACCCCATTATCCACTAGTTTCTAAAAGCTGAAGTGTTAATAGATATAACCACCACCACAGCAAATCCAGTATGGAAGAGAAGTTTTATAGTTTATTTGCATTTATTATGATAATAATAATAATCAGGGTATGTTTCATACTCATTAAGTCATCTGATTAGTTTGGCCTCACAGGGCATACCTTGGGGTCTTTGGACTTTTTTGTTTTCGGTTTCTTATAGAAACCAAACTGTAAAGTGTCTAGGAAGTTTCTTATTTCCTGTAGATGGTAACCAAGAGATTTATCTTACCACATATTACATTAGGATGTGGTGAGTGAATCATAGTCTTGAATTATTCTCTGGAAGGGGGGAGTGAGGGGACAGCTTTTCATTTTTATGTTGATTGTCTTAATGCAGAGCAGTACCCAGCCAAATATATTTATTTTTAAGGTATATTTATTTTTGACAATGTTACTTTTTAAAAAGATTTATTATTTATCTGAGAGAGAGAGAGAGAGTGGGGGCAGGGTAGGGGCAGAGGGAGAGGGAGGGAGAAACTCAAGCAGACTCCTCGTTGAGTGCAGAGCCTGACTCGGGGCTCGATCTCATGAAACCAAGATCAGAACTGAGCCAAAACCGAGAGTTGGACCCTTAACCGACTAGGCCATGTAGGCACTCCATTTGATGCTGTTACTTTTGATGCGGTGCACCTTTGAGCAATCTGTGTTGATTTAAATAAGATTTGATAACACAGAGCGTCTTTTGGAAAAGATGAAGGTCATTTTGGTAAATGCAGTTTTGTTGAGCTCTTTTCTGGGACCAGCTAATGACCTTTAGAAATTGTTTTACTCATTTAATTCTATTGAATAAATTCCTCTAGAATAAATATTTTTTTACTCCTTATAAATTTATTTATTTATTTATTTAAGTAATCTCTATACCTAACTTGGGGCTCGAACTCACAACCCCGAGATCAAGAGTCACCATAGTTGAGCATCTGGCAAGGCTGCAGTGAGGATCAACTACTAGACATCCAACAAGAATATGGTCAGAGGAGTACACTGCTTTATATTTTCTTTTTCTAAGCTCACCATGGCCAATCTTAATTCTTCTGGATAAGTCAAAGTAGAAAAACTCTGTGGGGTGGAATGAGTGTCCTTGAGGTCCAAACAGTAGAGCAAGGAAGGAAGGGAAGAAATTATTAACATACGGTTCCAATAAGCCAACAGTCTGGCTGGGCCAGACCCACCAGGTATTGTCAGTTTAAAAGCCCAGAACAAAAGTGGATGATGGTGATGACAGGCTTGGAGGGTTTGGCTCAGGTCCCATAGTCCCCTTTTAATTGTGCTCTCTGGCAAAGAATCTCAAATCTTTGCCTTACGGATTTCCTTTACCTCTTCCATGTGTTAGGTCTCCTGTTGCCCATGTTTCAAGTCCTTTACTTCCTTGGTTTGCTCCCTCATTTTGGTGGAGCATATCCTACAATAGCTTCCTGAGATGCATGGGGATAAATTTTTTGAAAGCTTAAGTTTCTGAAAATGCCTATTCTGAACTCAACATTTGATTGATTATTTTGTTGGGTATAGAATCCTAGGTTTGAAATTATTTTTCTTCGTATGTATTAAAGGCCTTGTTCCGTTGTTGTCTAGCTTTTGGTGTATTGTTAAAAAACCCAAATCTGTTCTCATTACTTTGTATATGACCAATTTTTCTCCTTTCTGTCAAATCTTGTAGAATTTTCTTTGTATTCAGTGTATTGAAATTTCACCATAATACACCTTTGTGTGATCTATTTTTATCCTTTGTGCTGGGCACCTACCCTTTGGTATTGGGAAATATTCTTGAATTATTTCTTTGGCAACCTGCTCCCCTGTTTTCTCCTATTTGCGTATTGAACCTTCCAGACTGATCTTATCTTTGCTTATCTTTTCTCTCTTACTTTTCCATCTCTGTGTTTTTGCTCTGCTTTTTGGGAGATTTCCTCAATTCTTATCATCTAGTATTTCTATTGAGCTTTCTCTTGAGTTTCAGTTCTCATATTTTCAACTTCTACAGGTTCTTTTTCCTCTGCATGTTTCTTTTTAAAACAGCATTATGTTCTCTTTTATGGATATTAGTGATCTTGAAAATCTTTTTGCATAGTCTGAATGACAGGCTGTTCTTTTTTTTTTTTCTCTGTCTTACATCAGTGGCTTTTCTCAAATGTCTGATAACCTGGGTCGTCTGCTAATGTTTAAGAATGAGGGACCAGCAGAGGCGCCTGGGTGGCTCAGTCGGTTAAGCATTTGGCTCTTGTTTGCAGTGCAGGTCTTGATCTCAGGATCGTGAGTTCAAGCCCCATGTTGGATGCCACGCTGGGTGTGGAGCCTACTTAAAAAAAAAAAAAAAAAAGAATGAGTGACTAACAAACTGATGGGAAACTCTAGATGCACAGGTAAAGTTTGTTAACTGTGCACTTTACTATATAGAACAGACCTGTATAGGGGCACGTGGGTGACTCAGTCGTTAAGCATCTGCCTTCGGCTCAGGTCATGATCCCAGGGTCCTGGGATTGAGCCCCACATCGGGCTCGCTGCTCGGTGGGAGGCCTGCTTCTCCCTCTCGCACTCCCCCTGCTTGTGTTCCTGCTCTCGTTATCTCTCTCTGCCAAATAAGTAAAATCTTAAAAAAAAAAAAAGACCTGTATAATAGAGCTATAACGTGAGTCCATATGTAATTTCAGATTTTTCTGGCAGCCACAGAAAAAGGCAAAAAGAAACATGAAATTAATTTTAATATTAATTTAGGTAATCCAATATATAAAAAGATTTCAGTATGTTATAAAAGTATTAATGAGATGTTTTATATTCTGTTTTTAATATTAAGTTGTTGGACTCCAGTGTATATTTTACATTTATAGCACATCTCAATTTATATGCTAAGTTTTTATTAAAAAAATAGTTGAGATCGGGGCGCCTGGGTGGCTCAGTCGTTAAGCGTCTGCCTTCGGCTCAGGTCATGATCCCAGGGTCCTGGGATCGAGCCCCGCATCGGGCTCCCTGCTCCGCGGGAAGCCTGCTTCTCCCTCTCCCACTCCCCCTGCTTGT
>NC_138375.1:109790620-109866585 GCF_054177405.1 Leptonychotes weddellii
GGGACTCGATCCCAGGACCCTGGGATCATGACCTGAGCCGAAGGCAGACAGTTAACCATCTGAGCCACCCAGGCACCCGATTTTATTTATTTTAAAGAGAGCACCAGTGCATGGGGGTGAAGGAGTTGGGTCGGGAGTGGGGGAGGGGCAGAGGCAGAGGAGGAGGGAGCAGACTCCACACTGAGCGCAGAGCCCTACATGGTGCTCCATCTGACAACCCTGAGATCATGACCTGAGCTGGAACCAAGAGTTAGACGCTAACTGACTGAGCCACCCAGGCGCCCCAAGTTCATGTATTTTTAGACTCCATAAAATTTACAGGTGAAAGTAGATTCACATACCCAGGATATTCCAAACATAAGTTTAACAATAACAATAATATATTAGTTTTTAAATTTATATTTATTTAAAATTAAATACAGGGCACCTGGGTGGCTCAGTTGGTTAAGCGACTGCCTTCGGCTTAGGTCATGATCCTGGAGTCCCTGGATCGAGTCCCGCATCGGGCTCCCTGCTCGGCGAGGAGTCTGCTTCTCCCGCTGACCCTCCCCCCCTCTCATGCTCTCTCTATCTCATTCTCTCTCAAATAAATGAATAAAATCTTTAAAAAATAAAATAAAATTAAATTAAATTAAATACAATTTGGGGCGCTTGGGTGGCTCAGTTGGTTAAGTGTCCAGTTGTTGATTTCGGCTCAGGTCCTGATTCCTGGGATCGAGCACCGCTGCATAGGGTTCCCTGCTCAGTGGGAAGCCTGCTTCTCCCTCTGCTTCTGCCCCTCCCCTCAAATTTGTGCCCGTCCTCTCTCTCTCTGAAATAAATTAATTAAAAAAATAAATAAGATTAAATACAATTTAAAATTCTTCCTCAGGCATACTAGCAACATTAAAAGTGCTCAGTTATTACTTGTGGCTGGTAGCTACCATATTGGACTGCAGAACTCCAGGGTGATCTACTTGGACTGTGTCGAGAGTTCTAGGTCATTTTTCATTTCGCCAGAGAAGAGTCTACCAATTTTCTGCCTCAAGGGTAATGGCCACCCAGGCTGCTGGGGTTCTCAGAAACTCTATAGGGGAAGGTGCTAGGTGTCTCAGTAGGTATTATGCATAGATTTTATGACAGGATTCCTACCCACAACTGTGCCTGGCATCTCCCAGTTTAGAGATCCTTTATTACCTTCTTGTAAAAGTGAACTTGCAGATTTCTGCTGGAGTAAGGGAGGGTACTCTCTCAATTTTATGGGCCAGGAGGAGGGCTGGGGGAATGGAGAGTGGAAGAATCTACAGACTGAACTGCTTCTTTAACAGCTTCCAGCCAGTCCTCTTATTTTTAGGTTCACCCTCCTTCCAACCCCCATTTCCATAGGTACCTCAAGCTGTTACTTTTTGAGCCTTTTCAGGACCTTTAAATATAATTACAATTGATTACTGTCTTTTCCTACTTCTGGTTTAGGACTGAGTTTTCTTAGGTCTTTTGGGTTTACCACTAGTCTTTGTGTTTATTCCCCAGCTTCAAAATTTGGTTGCAGTTGTGCTTTTCTTGTTCTTCCCAACCTTATAGGCTCCTTCCTTCCATCATTGTTTTCTTTTCAAAAAATCTTTTTCTGTAGATTTAGAAGGGTTTCAAGAAGGAGAGAAATTAGGTGCTTTGTTCAGTTTACTGTCTTTTATCTAGTAGTTCCTATTAATCTGTATTCATAAGCAGATTTTGATATTTTAAAAAGATTTCATTTAGTATCTGTGCTTCTTTTCAGTATCTATATTTATAGTTAAAGGTTTTAGTGGAAGACTCAATAGGAGGGACAGGAAGATGAAGTATTTAGTGCCAGGAGGTTAGGAGAGTAAGGGTTTGGTTTGGGGGCAGAAGAGAATTGACAGCAGGCAAGGAGAATGGTGAGAATAGAAGAATTAAGAGACAGGTAGGGTGCTTAGAGAACTTAATGACAAAAGCCTGGGCATCTGTGGTATAAGGCACAAATACAGCTCCAGTAGCATTTATCTTCCTGGATCCCACTATTTTTAGTCATTTGTACTTTTTATGATCTGGGAATTCTTGTTCTTTATCTCAGAAGCCACAGCACAAGTAAGGATATAATTAAAACACTGAGTAAAGCTTACTGTTTGCAAGCACAGTATACATAGGATCTATAAGAAAAATACATTAACAGTAAGTAAATAATACACCCTCAGTACACTCTAGCAGCAGATTACATTTCAGAAATTGAATTGAGCTTGCTCTTGGGGTGTTCTGTTAGGTTCTGAAACAGAATTTTGCCTATAGGGTGATTCGCTTTGCTGGTAGTTGCTACCCTCTGTTGGACATTTTGGAAAAGTGCAACTTTGATCCTGCATGCATCATTTTTGCTGTCCTTAGCCAAACTGAGCGCTAAAGTGTGGATAATTTTTTTTTAAGTAATTAAATCTGTTTCTAATAATGCACCAAGGAAAGCAAGGGAATGTGGTATCTTCCTTCTTATGAAAAGATATATTCACTTTTGTTTCTAGAGGCAAGAGTTAGTGGGCATTAAATGGGAACAAGGCAGAAGAATTTGGGGAATGCAAAGATTTTAGGCTTTGGAATCTGGAGACTAGAGTTCATACCCAGCTTGTTCCTGATCATGTGACCTCAGTGATTTACTCTACCTGTCTAGGCTTCAGTTTTTTGGGTTTTTTTTCATTGACACATTGAATTGATTTGAGAGCTTTTTCAGGGCTTGGTATTTTAGGAAAGCAGCCCCAGATTGTGGTATCTGTTCATAGGAAATATAATAACTAAGTCTCAGGCTCTGCCCTGAATGAACTTAGTCTGGAAAGGAGTAGAGGGGGCAGACAGTCAAGAGACGACTGTAATCCACAACTAGTGTGCTGTATGACAGACAACTACCTTTTACTGTGGAAACATAAGACGTACTTGTCCAATTAGAGTCCGTATCATCCTGCAGGGCCTGTTGGAGTTAGCCTTGAAAGCACAGTCTAGACTGAGGGAAGGAGCAGCCTGGAAAGTCTGGGGTGGTGAGACAGCATGATCTGTTTGTGGACCTGCAACTGGTTCAGGATGCGGAGAATATGATAGAGTTTGAGGTAGAGGGTTTGTGGCAGTTGGGAGCCGTTGAAAGGTTTGAAATGAGGAAATACCGTGGACAGTGTGGCATTTTAGAAAGATTACCCTTGGATACAGTATGGAGAATGGATTTGGTGTAGGGCAGACAGGACTGGAGGCAGGGATATCAGTTAAGCTTTTGCAGTAAGTCTAGCAGGAGATAATAATGGCATAAGCTTACGTAGTGGTGGTAGGGATGAGCAGAAGAGAAATGAAACTCTGTAGGCAGAAGGAACTGGTTGCTGGTTTCCTTTTCTTTAACTTAGCCTGCAGCTGTGAGCAATCCAACTGGCACTGATTCATTAGTCCCAAGTTCTGTTACCCACGTTACATCCATCCCAGAATTGTTAGGGTTGTTGCTTGTTCTGAAGGAGCAGTTTGAGTTTGGAGGAAAAGCTTCTGGAAGCAGTTGCTCTAGGTGCACATAAGTTTAACCTTGGCAGTGGTTATTAAATTTGTACATACTCATCCTTTTTGTAGCTTGTTTCCCCTGAGTGCCAGGTGACTAAGGGTAGTGACAAAAGGAACTGTTAGTTTCCTTCGGTGTTGCTGTCTGCTTCATCATCCTTCTGCCTTCACTCCCCAGTAAGCGGCACACACAAAGTAACTATAATTTCTATTGATGCTGAGCAAGGTTCTTATAGCTTCAGGTTTGTGATTAGCCCTCAGTCAGTGGAAGCTTGGCTTCCTCTGAACCATGGAGGGAAAAGTTAAGATTCACAATTTAACTGGATGTAACCGAACTCTGACATGGGGATCATGAACATAATGGTAGAGATTTTTCTTGTCCATAAAAAGGTTAGTAAAATAGCTTTGTGGCAGGGTCACAGCTAGTTTTTCATTAGTTGAGGAAGATTAGTCGAGGCATTTAGTATAGGGGCGCCTGGGTGCCTCAGTCATTAAGGGGCTGCCTTCGGCTCAGGTCACGATCCCAGGGTCCTGGGATCGAGCCCCGCATCGGGCTCCCTGCTCCTCGGGAAGCCTGCTTCTCCCTCTCCCACTCCCCTTCCTTGTGTTCCCTCTCTTGCTGTGTCTCTCTCTGTCAAATAAATAAATAAATAAATAAAATCTTTAAAAATAAAAAAAAGGCATTTACTATATATACTCTTGTAAAAACATTAAGAGAAAGAAATATGGTTTAAAATTAAGTATTAGGACAAAGAATTCCTATTTTACCACCCCAGCTCGTTTTTTTTTTTAAGTACAGCGTGTGTACAGAAGAGAACATAAAACATAAAATTATTAAACCAAACATCCATGTAACCATCATCCATGTCAAGAAATAAAATATTGTGAGCCCCTCAGAAGCCCCTTTGTCCCCTTCTGCAGTCACAACTTGTCCACCCCAACTAAGCACAGTTTTGACATTTGTGATAATCATTCTGTTTATAATCTTACATCCTAAATAATATAGTTGACATGTTTTTAAACTGAAGATAAAGGAAATAACGTATTTAGTTTTAATGTTTGTGAGTAGCTGTAAGTTCATTTAATTTCTCTGTGTAATTGTTCCCCACTGTACATGGTACCAGGTTAACCATTCTACTCTTGCTGGCTCTTTGGATTGTTCTCTGTTTTAGATATTATTATAGTGTTGCTGCGAATATTCTTGTTACCCATATCCTGGTACATACATGCAAATTTCTGCAGGGTAGATTTATAGAAATTCATGTGTTGAGTTGTATATGTGCATATCTAACTTTACTAGATAATGCCATGCTGTTTTCCAAAGTGGCCATAGCAGTTTACATTACCGCTGACAGTGTGTGAGAGCTCCTGCTGCTCTCCGACCAGACAGGAAAAGGTTTGCCATTCGCCAGAGTGTGAAGCGGTATCTCATTGTATTTTTAGTTTGCATTTCCTTGTTTACTAGTGAAGTTGAGCATGTTTCATATGCATATTGGTCATCAGATTTAGAGTCTTCGCAGTTCTCTACTTGTTTTCCCCGCCAAAGAGTTGTATGTTAGTGACTTTAAAACTCCTTCATGCCCCTTACATAAGAGAATGTGCTAAGGAATAGTTTGCTGAAATCTTTAGCTTATAGAAAGTAGCTTAGATCCTTTCAACTTTTTCTTTTTTCCCCCCAACCCCATCTGGTGTTGGGGAGGTTGCCTGGAATTTTACTGATCTATCTTCTTTTTCTTTTCCCTCCTTTTTCCTGTTTCCTAGACTCTGAAGCGGCTCATGGCAGATGAGGTAAGGAAATTTTGTTCAGCATGTGCGTGTTCTAGCTCATTTCCTCCACTGTGATTCTTACCAGTTGTCATAACTTTGACTTGAAATGGTGATATTGATTCTATTATCAGAACCTCCCAAAGCTTTTTCCTAACTCTTTGCTCTGTTTGGCCCATTGCATGCGTTCCCCTGGGACATTCATTGGCTTCTAAGGGTAGGCACGTTCTTTAAACTCATAACTGACTTGCAGTCTGAATGCTACTCACATCACTTGAAGTCCCACAGTGCTTGAAGATACTTACTGTTATTTTCAAACAGGTGGAGCTAACAAGCTGCAGCTTATTGGTGGCTCTTTGGTGTGAGCATCTGTACTTGAGGTTTGGGGAATGGTTCACAAGTCTTTGGTTGGCAGAGAGGCTGCATATATACCCCTGAAGTACACTGTATTCTTTGCAAAGGGGATTTTGAAGACTGTATATATTCAACTTTTGCTGCCTCCATAACACAGAAGAAAGAAAAAGTTAATGGTTCCTGGTTTTAAGGCATTTACTTGTTTATTCTTTATGACTTACACCTACTAAATACTGTGGTCACACTCACCTCTGGAAGGGAGGGATCCTGTGACAGAAACAAATGACATTTTATTGAGCTAACTCTATACGTGAGGTGTTTTCAGTTCTGTATTGCTGGAGGGCTTAGAAGTGGCAGGAGAGCTCAAGAACAAGGTTTTCTCTTTGTACAAAGGTTTCAAATCTTAATACTTCAGTTCTCTTATCTTTGGATGAAGATGAGAGTACAGAGTCAGTATACAAAATTTAGATAAGAGATTTCTTGTTTTCATGTCAGAAGAATCTTGAAGTGCCCACAGGAACCATGCAGGTGTAAGAAGTTAGAGAGTTGGGGGCGCCTGGGTGGCTCAGTCGTTAAGCGTCTGCCTTCGGCTCAGGTCATGATCCCGGGGTCCTGGGATCGAGTCCCACATCAGGCTCCCTGCTCCGTGGGAAGCCTGCTTCTCCCTCTCCCACTTCCCCTGCTTGTGTTCCTGCTCTTGCTGTGTCTCTCTCTGTCAAATAAATAAATAAAATCTTTAAAAAAAAAAAAAAGAAGTTAGAGAGTTGGCTACTTCATGTGTGGTTTGTTGTGTAAATGAAAATGGATCACTAATACTTTTTTTCTCTTTCTTAGCTGGAGAGATTTACCAGCATGAGAATTAAGAAGGAGAAGGAAAAGCCCAATTCTGCTCATAGAAATTCTTCTGCGTCATATGGGGATGACCCCACAGCACAGTCATTGCAAAATGTTTCAGATGATCAAGTTCTAGTACTCTTTGAACAGATGCTGGTAAGTTTCCCACCCCAAAACATTGCTTTTTTTCTGAAAATGCAATTATGGGCATGGTGGGCACTTTTGGGCATGATTCCCCCTTAATTAGCCCTTAATTACAAAGAATTTCAGCTTTAACAGAGAACTTCTTAGTAGTCCTGTTAACAAAGGGACTAAATGTACAAGCACCTGTCTATAAGATAGGAATTGATGAGTTAGGCTTGGACATATCTAATCAATGCCCACCTTGTTAATGTCCTTCTGCACAGCAATATGTTAGCCACAAAGACCTAAGGCGAGTGGACCAATTCGTGTGGTAGTGTGGAGACCACCTTTGGGTTAGCCAGTGTAGATAAAGTTTTAAAGCACTCTCAATCAATTGTATATGAAAAGAGCCTGAGGCATGGAAAGGCATCATTTGCCCAAGGTCTTCTATTTAGTGGTGAATCTGGAAAGAGAATTCTGATGCTATAATTCCTAGAAGACCTTTAAAGATTGTGGCTGAAGTCAGTTGAGTAATGAAGTACACAGGGATGTGACTTAATTTTCTGTCCTCCATGAAGGACACTGAGTGAGCAGGACACTCAGCAAATGTGCAGTAGTGCTAAGTCTTGGAAAGTTTTGAGTACGTGGTTCCGAGCTTTCCTAAGACCCCTCTATTGCCTGGATAGACGATTTCAGATTCAAACAGAGGCTAGCGGCAGCCCTAACTTAATTAAAAGCATGGGCTTAAAATTCCTAACACCGAACCTGGTATACAGTAAACACTCAGCCAGGACTATTATTCTTTTTCATTATAGCTTTCAGTTTGTCTCTCAGTCCAAGTGCTGTAAGAGCCTAAGATCACCTCTTGGGCTTGGATTGCAAATGTACATGTGTTCAGGGCCAGGTAGGTGGCCGGAATAAGTTATGCCAGATAGCGGATGATGAAAAGGAGAAGGGACTGTGGTCAAATGCAGGAGGCCTTTGGGCTTTTCTGTTAGGAAGGCCAGCCACAATTCCGTGCCAGTAGCTTTTATAGCACTCCAGGTGGAAATGCCCAGCAGTGCCAGTTATTTCTGTTTTTCTAAAGAAGCCAGAAATCTTTAATTCTTGAAAAACAGTAATTGTTTAATAGTATCAACTATTACAGACAGCATTCAGATTTCACCAGTTGGGTCATTTTTTAAAAAACTCTTCATTCAAATCACAATTCCAGGTAAGGTCCCTAGTACTACTGTTCTTTGAAGTTTTATTTCATCACAGGTTTTTGTCCCTCTCTTTTATCCTTGCTATCACTATAAAAAAATTATGGAGGAAACTGTTTGACCTATGGTTACCCACAGTCTGAAATTTGATGATTGCGTCACCTGATCCTAGAAATCTGTATCTTTATATAAAGTCTTCCAGATTTAAAATATTGAGCTAGCCAAGCAAAACGTACTGTGTCTTTGGGTCTGATTCAACCTGAAGGCCCCCACTTTGCAACTTCTGTGTTCAGTTAATCTGTAAAAGGAGAAAAAAAGCACCAGGAATTGAGTCAGAAAAACATTACAGTAGTTTTACTTTGGGGGCAGTGCTTCCTTCTCTCTCTCTCTTACAGACACACACACAGAGAAGAAATGAAATGTATCCATTTCCCCTCTTCCCTTTCCGCATTTCAAATATTTCGGACTTGCTGGGTTAAACTTGTGCTCACCGAGGCAGTGGGCTCAGACACATGGCTATACATGTAATAGGCTCAAGTGGAGCCTTTTCCTCAATACCACACCCAAGTTACATCTGTGGAGGGGCTTTATCACAGGGTTTCTAGTTCTTTCTTCATGGGAAAGGAGTTTGTACAAGGACTGAGTTAACCAGTGATAATGGGTGTTTACACCCTAGAGTGGTGCAGATCTTGTGGGTTTGGATGATACCAGTCATCCAGAAGAGATTTTTAAGATCATCCCAAGTACAAAAAACATTATGTGTGCTTTTGTTTCAATAATAAAAAATAAATCTTTCATCTAGCTTGAGTCCATTTTTGTTAGGAAAAACATTGTGTATAAAAGTGTCTGTAGGGGGCGCCTGGGTGGCTCAGTCGTTAAGTGTCTGCCTTCGGCTCAGGTCATGATCCCAAGGTCCTGGAATTGAGCCCCACATTGGGCTCCCTGCTCCTCGGGAAGCCTGCTTCTCCCTCTCCCACTCCCTCTGCTGTGTTCCCTCTCTCGCTGTGTCTCTCTCTGTCAAATAGATAAATAAAATCTTAAAAAAAAAAAGTGTCTGTAGGAATTTATGCTAAAATGTTAACCATTAACATCCCTGAGGAATTTTCATAATCTGTTGTAATAGCTTAAATCTCAAGGGATCAGGAAAACTTACTGATTCAGTGAGCATTTAATGTGTTTAACTCTTGACTATACTAAATATTAAACTCTGAAAACTTGTAAGAAACTTGATGCAGTTTTGTTTTTATGCTCTTTTTTTTTCTCCCCCTACTAGCTGGATATGAACCTGAACGAAGAGAAACAGCAACCTTTGAGGGAGAAGGACATTATCATCAAGAGGGAGATGGTGTCCCAATACTTACACACCTCTAAGGCTGTGAGTCCTGGGGCAGGTATCCATGCATGGGGGACTCTGCCCTTATCTTGGACCTGTTTGTTTTACCAGTTTTATAGAACATTTTATGTCTACATCAGTCTTATTTTATTTTGTCATATAAGCCTACTCCTGTTTTACTCTCATTCCAATTGCTGTTATTAACATACTTTTTGCCTGATTCAGTCTTCATGAGGTGTGTGTGGAGAATGGGATGGGAAATTCTGAGTCCCACAGAGTTGGGTGCTATGTATGATATGTGTCTGCCTTGATATTCAGAAGGTAATGACTAATGCTAGTCCACTTTATGTCTGGGTCCAATGTTGACTAATCTTTCCATATGCTCCCATCTAGGGCATGAGCCAGAAGGAGAGCTCTAGGTCTGCCATGATGTACATTCAAGAGTTGAGGTCAGGCCTGCGGGATATGCCTCTGCTTACCTGCCTGGAGTCCCTTCGTGTCTCCCTCAACAACAACCCTGTCAGGTGAGGATTCTGAGGTGGTAACAACAGTGAGAGCCCAAGGTTAGGTTTTGCTGGTGGATATTGAAGATCAGAGGAGCCAGGATGTATGAGAGTTCTGGATTGGGAGGAAAGAGTTGCCAGGGTAGAATTTGTTTGGGTGAATAAATACTGATTTGATTTGATTTGATATTGCATTGTCTCTGTCGATTCCTTACAGCTGGGTGCAAACATTTGGTGCTGAGGGCCTGGCCTCTTTATTGGACATCCTTAAACGACTCCATGATGAGAAAGAGGAGACTCCTGGGTGAGGACTTCCAACTTGACATCTTCCCGGTGACTTGGCTGTTTGCTCTATAGGAGAAAATGGCGTTAAAATGAGAAATTGTGGACCAGGAGAATATGCTGTTACTTGAGAACAGGGTTTGTCTTCGGGCAAACTAGAGGATGGGTGATGATTACAATACAACAAAGGGAAGAGGAACACAGTGGATAACACAGGCTGTGGACCACATAAGATTGTGGGTCTCCCAGCATAGGTTCTTACCCAGTCTGGAAGTGGGGTTAGCATTCATCCAGAGCTCCCCTGGGACCTGTTCTGGGTTATATCCCATTCAGAAGTCTTATAATACCCTTGATGAATTTGGGACTAACTTCCTGACAGTCTTCAGGGTTGGAATATTTCTCGGGCTATCTTGGACTCTTAGGCTACCTTGAAGTCAGCCTGACCCATAGTGACTTCTCTACTTATTGGGATCTTTCCAAAACAAAGCATAGGGCCTATACCTCCTGAATGGACAGGCTTGAAACCTTTGACGTAGTGAGGCAAGCAGAAATAGATGGGATATTATCCTGATCAAATTTAGCACTTAGAAACCTAGAGACGGGCGCCTGGGTGGCTCAGTCATTAAGCGGCTGCCTTCGGCTCAGGTCATGATCCCAGGGTCCTGGGATCGAGCCCCGCATCAGGCTCCTTGTTCCGCGGGAAGCCTGCTTCTCCCTCTCCCACTCCCCCTGCTTGTGGTGTCTCTCTCTGTCAAAGAAATAAATAAATCTTTAAAAACAAAGAAACCTAGAGGGAGTTGAACAGAAGATTTTAATGTAGTACTAAATTCTTGGATTGCAAGAAGATTAACCAGAGGTCTGATGGTGGTGATCCCTCTCAACTACCTATTTTTGCCAGTGTTTCAGGGCAAATTGCTGTGTGCTAGAATTCACTCAGCTACTAGTTGGGGATGTTCCGAAGACCTGTGTTTACAAGATTGAAAAGTCAAATGGGAGAGGGGTATACAATGAAGGGAATTCATGGAATATGTCTTCTACCACACAGGAGCTACGATAGCCGTAACAAGCATGAAATCATCCGTTGCTTGAAAGCATTTATGAACAACAAGGTGAGATTTTTCCCATTCTCATTCCAACCCTCATCATGACCCCTGTTCTTTCTTTTCTGTTGGCAAACTCCAAAAAGGACCTAGGGATATGAAGTTCAGGGCTTGTAGCTTTCCCTTTTAATATTAGAACTTTTTGATTGCCACATATGTATGTTTCTGTGGACCTTTTTTTCCAGTTCTGATGTCTGTTTCAGAAGGTAGGCTCACTTTCCTTCCTCATTTTATACTTTGTTTTGCTAATTTTTGAATTTCCTGATCTGTATTTATTGTTCGGGGAAGATTTATTTTCTGCATGTTCCTACTGTAGAATCAATGTACCTACCTTCTCTCCTTCCCTCCTTCCTTCCATTTAAACTCGGGGATCTCACAGTTGTTTGCTCCAGAGTGCAGATCTATCTTCCTCATTGTTACAATTTACTCACACCATTGGATGCGAGGGGCATTTAAAAGAAATATAAGAATCAAAGATTTTTATTCTTGAAGACCTAGAATTGTGTTGTATCTAATATAAAATTGTGTTGTATTTATATTCAGCTCTATTTAGCTATGCTGGGAAGAGGTCTACCCCTGTATTAGTTTATTATGGCTACTATAACAAAGTCCTACAAACTGTGTATTAAACAACAGAAATTTATTGTCTCATAGTTCTTGGAGGCCCTAAATCCAAGATTAAGGTGTTGGTAGTATTGGGGCCTTCCGAGGGCTGTGAAGGAAAGTGTGTTCCATGCCTCTCTCCTGGCTTCTGGTAGCTTGCTGTCAGTCTTTGGCATTCTGTGGCTTTTAGATGCCTCACCCCAGTGTCTGCCTTTGTGTTCACAAGGTGGTGTTCTTGTGTGCATGTCTGTGTCGACATGTTTCCTTGTTATAGGGACAACAGTCATATTGGATTAAGGGTCCACCCTACTCTAGTATGACCTTGTTGTAACTTAACTAATCACATCTGCCAATGACCCTATTTCCAAATAAGGTCATATTCCAAGGTATTGGGGCTTAGGACTTCAACATAAGAATTTGGGGGGCGGGACACCATTCAACCCATAACTACCCCACCTTTGTCCTTGGTTAGATGCTGTCATCGTTAAGCCTCCCTTCTCTGTTCTTACCCTACCAGTTTGGAATCAAGACCATGCTGGACACAGAAGAAGGTATCCTGCTGCTGGTCAGAGCCATGGATCCGGCTGTTCCCAGCATGATGATTGATGCAGCTAAGCTGCTTTCTGCTCTTTGTATCTTACCACAGCCAGAGGACATGTATGTGACTGGGTTATAGCTCTTCTCCATTCTCTTTTTGACCACCTTCCCTAGTCTAGAGGAAAATTGAGTTGCTTGGGTGTCCACTTTGTCCTAAATACTAGGTAAGACCAAGGCGTGAACACTGAATCGTAATGTTTAAGAAGGACTGTGAGGTATTTGGCGCTGTCCTCAGCATACTGGCGGTTATCAGAGGAGTAATCTGCAGGGTGTCTCCTAGAGCTCCATTAATGTCTGTATCGCCTAGGACAAGGGTTGCTTTTACTTTGTTTTTTTTAATTCAGAAGTAACACAACTTTATTTTTTTAATTCAAACAATATAGAAACATATAAAGGAAAATTTAAGTAAATTAAGTAAATCCTTTTCTGCAAAGGCAACCAGTGTTAATGGCTTGGGTACAATCTTACAGATTTTTTTTTTCTAGCAGAGACAAATTGTATTTCCTGGATTCTAAGATACTTTCTGTCACTCCAAAAGGTGGAATGTTAGAACTAAGGAAAGATGGCTTATGTGCATAAAACAAATCACATGCATAGGATAGATTTTTATTGCTGTGGAGCAGTTTGATTTAATAAAAACTAAATCATTACCATTCATTTCTTTTCACCTTTTTTTTTTTTTTTTTTTTAATTTAACAGTTATCTTGAACATCTTTCTAGGTCGGTACTTATAAAGATCTACCTTATCTTTAGTGGCTATTTAACATTCCATAGTATGTATGTCCCATAACTTATTTAACAATTTCCCCATTGCTAGACTTTTTAGGTGGACATTTTTTTTTCCTTAGCAGATTCTGGCCCCTGCTCTAGGTGATAAGAAGTTTTACTATTACAAATGATGCCATAATGAACGTTTTTGTACATATATTCTTTCACGTTTATGCATTTATGTTGGATACGTTTCTAGAAGTAAGCCAAATGTTATGTGCATTTAAAACTGATACTGTTATCTACCCCTCCAAAAGTTATATCAGTTTATACTCCATAGAACAGGTGTTCTAATTTGGTATCCATAGATAGGAGTCTAGGAATGGGTTTTAGGGAATACATTTTTCTGACGAGATTGTCCTTAGCTTTCACCAGATTCTGACCCCAGCCCTAGGTGATGAGAATAAAGTTGGAAGTTTGGACAGTTGATAATGTTCTGTGTTCTAACTGATCTGTGCCCCTGTATAATCTACCTATTGTGCCTGTCTGTGCCAGGGCACCTGGACATTTCTCTCCCTTTCCTTTCTCCTGGGTAGGAATGAAAGGGTTTTGACAGCGATGACAGAAAGAGCTGAGATGGATGAGGTGGAACGCTTCCAGCCATTGTTGGATGGATTAAAAAGTGGGACCACCATTGCACTCAAGGCAAGTGTATCCTCCGAAACTGTGTCCAAGAATAGAGTTCAAGATGGAAGGAGTTAGGCTCATTTGACCATGTAATAGAACACATGGAATGGTTCCCAGCTACAGGCATACCGAGATACTGCAGGTTTGCTTCCAGAACACTACAGTATAACCAATATCTCAGTAAAGCGAGTTAAATGAATTTTTTGTTTTCCTAGTTTCATGCATGTAAAAGTTACGTTTACTCTATACCATGGTCTGTTAAGTGTGCAGTAGTATTATGTCTACAACAACAGTGTACCTACCTTAATTAAATACTTTATTGCTTAAAAATGCTATCATATGAGCTTTCAGCGAGTCTAATCTCTGATCACAGATCACCACAACAAATAAAATAATAATGAAAAAGTTGGATATACTCTGAGGATTACCAAAATACGACACAGACAAGTGAGCAAGTGCTATTGGAAAATTAGCACTGATAAACTTGCTTGACACAGGGTTGCCACAGACCTTCAGTTTGTAAAAAAAAAAAGAATGCACTATATAGAGCAGTGTGATAAAGTGAAGTCCAATGAAATGAGTTGTGTCTGTATATGTTTTATATTTCAGGATTTGTTCTGAAGGGAAAATGATTATCCTTCTCTCCAAGAAGGCAGAGAAAGAGCAGCTTTCCTTATTATGAGATGGGGAAAAGGCATGCTATCTATTTATACGCTAGGGAAGCCAAGGCTGAGAACAAAGTCTCCCATCAAATCCTTGGAATCATTTAGACCTCTGAGTTCTCCAGACCTGGGCTCAAATCAGGTCTTATTGCTCTACTAGAAAGTTGTTCTTGTAGTTTTGTACTGCATCTTCTACATTACATTTGGGTCCCTCAGCATGCATGTAAAGAGAATGGAATCTTGATCTCTAGGAGTCTACAATGACATGCTGCCGAATTTTCTTACTTTAGGTGGGCTGCCTACAGCTGATCAATGCTCTCATCACACAAGCTGAAGAACTTGACTTTCGAGTGCACATCCGAAGTGAACTGATGCGCTTGGGGCTACATCAAGTGTTGCAGGTGAGATGCAGCTCTCATTAGGACGGCCACGCCACGTGCTGCGGGCTTTGACAGCCCCATCATTAAGAACCAGGTTGAAAGGCTTGGGTTTCTAGCCAGCATAGGACACTTCTGGGTTCCCTAACTTGTACTTTTGTCATTGACAGGACCTTCGAGAGATTGAAAATGATGATATGAGAGTGCAACTAAGTGTGTTTGATGAGCAAGGAGAAGAAGATTCCTATGACCTAAAGGGACGGCTGGATGACATTCGAATGGAGATGGAATATCCTTTTATGAACTGGGTTCAAGACACGTTGAGACATTCAGTGTAGATCCCTGTACGGAATGGTGTGGGGTGATGACTCAGAACAGGGCATCAGCCTGTGTGTCTTCTCAGTAGATGAGGCAGGTATCTTTTGATTGCTGTGGGCTTTATTTACCTCAGCATGGACCAGAGATCTGAGGGTTCCTATCAAAATGAGTATGGACCTCCTAGAACATGAAATCTTAGCTTACTAAGGTATAGAGCTGGTGTTTGGAGAATAT
Source organism: Leptonychotes weddellii (assembly GCF_054177405.1). Lineage (NCBI taxonomy): Eukaryota > Metazoa > Chordata > Mammalia > Carnivora > Phocidae > Leptonychotes > Leptonychotes weddellii. The sequence goes on from NC_138375.1 coordinate 109,805,809, forward strand.
GCATAAGTCAGGGGTGGGCTTGTAATTTACTTTCTTCTCTGTGTCCCTGAGACTGACAGAGGGAGTAGTTTGGCTCCATACTGCTATTTGACACAAGTGACTTGTGTGCAGTTACCTTTTCACTTCTGTCTACTGCTTCATCTCCAAGCCAAGGACTGAGAATCCTTTATCTCTGTGTATAATACCACCCAACCCACTGGTCCCTTGGCCTAAGGCAGCTTATGGAGCTTAAAGTTTGGGGTAATGTTTACAGGAGAGGCAGCTGTTAGAATAGAAGTGGCATCTTGTGACTTTTGCCAAGAGTAGGACCATCCACCTGTCAAACATGGTTTCTAAATATATGCTTTCCTTAGCCTCTTCCCCTTTTTTACTGACTTCAGTGATGTCTTCCAGATTCTCTTAAACACAGTGAAGGATTCAAAGGCAGAGCCACACTTCCTATCCATCCTGCAGCACCTACTCTTGGTCCGAAATGACTATGAGGCCAGGTAATGGTATACCTGTGAAAGGTATTGAATTTGAGCCTAAGTAGAGAGAGCAAAATCCTTAAATTCAAAGACCGTCCGTAAAGGAAAAAAGAAGAGACAAAGACAAGGATTACAGTTCATTTTTAGTCACAGATACAAAAGGAGTTGTCAGTTGTCCTTTTAATCTGACTAAAAGGCATCCTTATGGAGGAGGTCAGAGTGTATAAGGTAAAATGTCCTTCTTTTTTTGGAGAGGGGAAGTAAGGTGGGGTTAAGATGATAGTAAAGGGAGGTACCTATTTAAGGTTCTTCCAGGTTGCCTAGAAGTAGAGATTCAGCAGTAGTGCTATCTATCACAGAAAGGATCAAGCCTGAGTTTTAGACGGGAAATGATCGGCACCAGGAGGTAGATGGCAACAAGTTTTGATTATCTGAAGAAGATGGGGTAGGTCTCGTAGAATAGCGAGTTTCCTAGCATGGCAGCGTTCTTCTGTTAGTTTTATGAAAAGGTCTTTTTAGGAACACATCTCCTCAGGTCTCTCTGTTATCAAAGCAATTAACTTTCCTGATCCTGAATGCTTCTGAAAATTATATTTTGGTTTTCCTCTGATAACCTTCTTCTCTTTCTTCCATAGACCGCAGTACTATAAGTTGATTGAAGAATGTATTTCTCAGATAGTTTTGCACAAGAATGGGGCTGATCCTGACTTCAAGTGCCGGCACCTCCAGATTGATATTGAGGGGTTGATTGGTAAGTATATTCTATCTAGCTCCTTAAAACATTGCTCTGCCTTTCATTTTTTATCTTTCTTCCAGTGAAATTTTCAGAGAAGGTATCTTTCTAGTCCGCAGGTATTTCCATTTTTGTCTTTAGGTGATAACTAGCTTCTGTGCTAGGAATATACAGACCTTTAGTTTATTGTTACATAAATCTAAAAATTTACCCCTACTCAAACATCACCCCACCTTTTGAAGGGACTTTACCTATTATCTGTGATTCCTGCTGGTCTCAGACATTCTTAAGTACCACTTGTAGGCACTCTCCAGGCCATCCAGCATGGTGGCCTTACTATAGAACAGGCACTCAGAAATTGCATGTTGAACTTAACTGAAAGATTCATTTCTTTGTCTAGAGCAGAAAATTAAGAAGGTTAATAAAAATAAGCAAATGGACAAAAGACTGCCCTTTGGTTATATTGAAGGGTGTAGGTAGTGGGAAAGACAAGAGAATTGGGAGCTTCACTTACTGACTTTCTTTTCAGATCAAATGATTGATAAAACAAAGGTGGAGAAATCTGAAGCTAAAGCTACAGAACTGGAAAAAAAGGTGTGTGTAAGAGATAAAAAAATGGAAGGCCTTTCTTTCTTTCTTTTTCTTTTTAAGGATTATGATTTTTTTTCTGACATGTGAAACTGTTACCTGTGATATTTTCCAAGCATTCAGCACCCAGTAGCAGTTCCTAGGGGAAACCTTTCTGGTATAGGTTTGTCACTGGAGAAACTAATATGGATGTGATCCTGAGGAGTTAATGGTATGCAGTTCTTGAGCCCCTGGGTAGGGACAGGAACGAAAGATGACTCTCGTGTCTAACAGTGACAGCTCTTGCGGTTTGGCTGGTATCTCAGGCCTCTTACCCCTAGAACAACAGGGACTGGAATATGTCTGAATTCTTTTTTTCTCTTCAGTTGTTAGGACTTCTGTTGTGATTGATAGGGTTTTGCTCCTAGAGGCTGCTGGGATTGTACACCATAGCTGCTCTGGTGTAAATGTCTTAACAATGTGAAATTTCTTTAAAAATTTTAGATTTGTTGTCGTTTTGCCTTTTTTTTTTTTTTTTACAGAGAGAGTGCAAGTGCGGGGTTGGGGGTGGAGGGGAGCAGCAGAGGGAGAGGAAGAGAATCTTAAGCATACTCTGTGCTGAGCACAGAGCCTGATGTAGGGCTCTATCTCACAATCCTGAGATCATGACCTGAGCTGCAATCAAGAGTCAGATGCTTGACCGACTGAGCCACCCAGGCACCCTGTTTGTTATTTGTTTTTTAATCCAAATACAGTTGACATGCAATGTTAGATTAGTTTTAGGGGCACAACATAGTGATTCAACAACTCTATACATTATGCTGTGCTTTCCACAAGTGTAGCTACCGTTTGTCACCATACAACAGTATTACAGTACTGTTCACTATATTCCCTGTGCTGTACCTTACTCCCCGTGACTTACTCCATAACTGAAAGCCTGTACCTTCCACTCCCCGCTTACCCATTTTGCCCATCTCCCACCCCCTTTCCCTCTGGCAAACACCTCTGTGTTCTCTGTATTTATCAGTTCATTTCTGCTTTTTTTGTTTTTTCATTTGTTTTGTTTTTTAAAATTCCACGTATAAGTGAAATCATACAGTATTTGTCTTAGGTTGTTTTGTTTTTAGAACTCCCCAAATTAGATAGACTGGAAATGATCCCTGGTTCCCTCTACTTTAACTTTGATTTTGAGTTCAAAATTATGGTGGTCTTTTTTCCCAGGCATTTCCTAGGAAAGTGAGCTCTGTAAAGGCTTGGGACAGAACAGTGAATTTGGGGGGATAACACTCTGCTTCTTCCTGGAGAGCTTACTAGGAGCCTAATTCCTTTTTCCTTTAGTTGGACTCAGAGTTAACAGCCCGACATGAGCTACAGGTAGAAATGAAAAAGATGGAGAGCGACTTTGAGCAGAAGCTCCAGGATCTTCAGGGAGAAAAGGATGCCTTGAATTCTGAAAAGCAGCAGATTGCCACAGAGAAACAGGACTTGGAAGCAGAGGTGTCTCAGCTCACAGGAGAGGTAATGTTTGAGCAGGGAAGGTAGAGTGACCTCTAAGCCATCAGCAGCTCATGATGGGCCTGTCTTGCAGCAGGAGCCAGTCATCTTACTCCTAGGGAAGGCTTAGCTACCAATAGGTGATCTAGTTAAATGATGCATATTTTAAAAATCATTTACTGTTTTTTGTTTCATTTTGAGGTAACACACAAGATAGAAAATTTGGAAAATACGAACAATATAGAGAGTAAAAGGAGTCACAGTACTACCCAGAAATAAAACTAAGTCATCTCATAAATTCAGGAATAAAATCCAAAAAAACTCTTCATATATTTGCTGATTTTCTCTTACTTTACTGGACAGATTAATGCCCACACTCTCTTTGCAGTTACAGTTATTTAAATGATCTGTGATATCTGATAACTTGATTACTTATGTGCTTATCTCACTAGAATATTTGATTTACTTGAACTTTGCATTTTTTAATTAAAGGGAGAATTTAACATAAAGGTTGAATTTGCTTTTTTAATGCAAAGCGTGCTGAACTAAGAACATGAAGACCTGAATTCTAGTCTTGGCTCTGCCACTAAATATCAGTGTGACTTTAGGTGAATCATTTCATCAGTCTGACTCCTTTCAGTGTCTTCATGTGTAAAAAGAAAACTCTGGATTAAGTAATTTTTTAGGTCCTTTCCAACCCCAGTGGTCCCTGAAGCGGAGTGAAGAGTACTTCCATTGATGTTGTTCCTCTAGGTTGCCAAGCTGTCCAAGGAACTGGAAGATGCCAAGAAAGAAATGACTTCTCTCTCTGCTGCAGTTACTGCTGTAGCCCCTCCTAGCAGTGCTACTGTTCCCCCTCCTCCTGACACTGTTACTCCACCCCCAGCCCCTCCTTTACCAGGAGAGCTTAGCATACCCACCCCACCTCCTCTTCTTGGAGGTGATACCATTCCTCCTCCACCACCACCCCCTCCTTTGCCTGGGAGTGTTGGCATCCCTGTACCACCCCCTTTGCCTGGGGGTGCTGGTATCCCCCCACCTCCTCCTTTGCCTGGGGGTGCTGGTATCCCCCCACCCCCTCCTTTGCCTGGGAGTACTGGCATCTCCTTACCACCCCCTTTGCCTGGGGGTGCTGGCATCCCCCCACCCCCTCCTTTGCCTGGGGGTGCTGGCATCCCCCCACCCCCTCCTTTGCCTGGGGGTACTGGTATCCCCCCACCCCCTCCTTTGCCTGGGGGTACTGGCATGCCCCCACCCCCTCCTCCCTTGCCTGGAGGAGCAGGAATGCCACCTCCCCCTCCTCTTCCTGGTGGTCCTGGAATCCCTCCACCCCCTCCATTTCCTGGCGGTCCTGGAATTCCTCCACCTCCACCCGGAATGGGTATGCCTCCACCTCCCCCTTTTGGATTTGGAGTTCCTGCAGCCCCAGTTCTGCCATTTGGATTAACCCCAAAGAAGCTTTATAAGCCAGAGGTGCAACTCCGGAGGCCAAACTGGTCCAAGGTGAGAATTTCTGTGCATTTTTTCCTCAATAGATATCTTAAGCCAGTTTAGTTTCCTACTTTGTATTTTGTGCCCTGGTGGGCTTCTGTTTTTTATGGCTAGCATCTGTCTGTCTTCAGGTTGCACTCACACTTATGTTTACTCAGCACAAATTAGGCATCTTCTGTGTACCAGACATCACTTTGGAGAATTCTTGGAGCCCTCTACTCTGCTACAAAACCTAAACATATCCTTAAGTTAATGTTTTTGGCCTTTTCTCTGAGGGTATGAGTGCCACGGTAACCCACAGTTTGATAATAGTCATTTCACCAGTCTGCAAGCTGTTGATAATAGTGCTGATCTGAAAGTTGTGGATTTATGGATACACCCTCCTACCTCTTCCCCATAAATGAGCTACGAGGACATGTGTGCATAGCACAGTATTGTTTCCACTCTGTTCAATGCCCCTGTGATTCTGCTTTGGCCTTCTGCTTCCAGAAACCAAGTTAAAGGAGCTTAAGGATTTACTTATAAAATGAACAAGTATGTCAGTTAGCCAAATTGATGGGGAGAATATAATGTAGAACAAGGGAAGATGTGAAATACAACCTCAGCACTTCTAAAATTAGAGGATGTGAGGTTAGGAGGAGGATAAGTAGCATAAGTGAACCTAGTTCTTGAATGAACTGGGAGCACTATGTCCGGATCCTTCCATGCAGAGCATAGCTCTTGTGTGTCTCCGGTTAGTCTTACTCTAGTAAGTCATTGCTCAGAATCACCACCCACCTCTTCTGCATCTTAGTCAGTTTTCTAGGATGGAAAGTACAGGGCTCCGGTTAGTAACTCTTAACACCCTGCCCGTATCCACAGTTTGTTGCTGAGGACCTGTCCAAGGACTGCTTCTGGACAAAGGTGAAGGAGGACCGCTTTGAGAACAACGAACTTTTCGCCAAACTTACTCTGACCTTTTCTGCCCAGACCAAGAGTGAGTACCTTCCTCTTTCATGCACAGGTCCAGTATAGGACTTAAGAGTATCCTTTAAGTGAGTCTCCCATTCCTTTCCCTTCCCTGAGTGAGGGTTGAAGAGAGGTGGTTTTTCCCATTCGGAAGAAATTAAGATATTTTTGTATTCTGGGGACGCTGGGGTTGGGAAAGAAAACTGTTGCATTTTGGTATTTTTTTCCCCAATTTTTTGGCATGTAGGTATTTTTTATCAGTATAACATGTTGGGGATATGAGATTAAGGTGACATGAAGCTCATTATGGGCCCATTTTGATAATACTCTTGAACGGATTCTGGCACTGTCTTTAAGGTGCCATCCCAGACCTACAAACTTAATAAGGGTTGGGCCAGTCTTTCACAGGTTAGGTGGTTGAATGACTGTCTACAATAACAACCATGTGTGATTCTTTTTCTTTTCTTCCATTTCTTTTCAATATCTGATGCTTTTCTCTTCCTGGCCCTTTGCTCCTCCAGCTTCAAAAGGTAAGAATACAGAAGAGCCTTTTAATTGGGTATCTTGAACATTGGAGAAAAGATGTAACAGATGTAAAGGAATTTCTCTTTAGAAAACTGAGATGAGATTGGGGATTGATTTATCTTCTCTCTCTTTTTTTTTAAGAGTCTAGAAGGACCAGTAGCTGTGATGTTTAATTGACAGCATAGATAGTTGTTTTAAGTTTAAGTCGAAGCTGCCATATAGTTCTTTCTTTGGAAGGCGAGGGACACCTTAAGTATTTTAATACCATGACCTTATTTATTTATTTTTTTTTTATTATACCATGACCTTACATTACTGTTGTGTTTTATAGTCTTCCAAGTGCTTTAACACATACTATTTCTTGGACCTGCCAAGAAGCCTTAAGAGATAAGCAGGTTGTATATTATCTCCATTCTGTAGCATGCTTAAACTGAATATGCGTAACTTGCCCAAGGTTAAATGACCAGATCCAGGGATCTTGTCTTTTTTTTTTTTTTTTTTTAATAAATTCTTGCTTTTCTTCTTCACCTTCATATCTTCCCCTTTGTTCTGGAAGAGCTGATCTGTTTTGCCGTCTCTTTCTTCACTTCTTAATTCTTGTGGTTTTGTGCTGCCTTGGGACGGGGCACTTGTAGTTTTTTCCCCTGAGGGATACAGTATTTGAATTTAATGACAGTTATAGCCTAATAATTTTGTATTTCCATCTTAGAGCTTTTTTTTGTTTCCTTAGAGGTGTATTTTGACCCTAGTGATGAAAATTAAGTGCAACTTTTGAGCATTTCCCCCTCTTCTGTCTGCCCTTCCCCTCCCCCAGTAAATAAGCACTTATTTTTTTCCTTAAGTGAACTGATGGAAGCAGGCTGCACTTTGTTCTGTTAAGGAGCCTAACACTGCTAGGAGCCCTTGGTGGCCCCTAGTTAGGTGTGTCTATCTGAGAGCCTAAGATGGCTGGGCTCAGGCGTGACCTCTTGCCTTTCACTCAGGGCAGAGTGGCCTTGTACTCTAGAATAACTGTCATCTGCTGAACAAAAGTGCAGCCAAGGGGTTGACTTCCACCTGCTTAGTGAAAAATCCTGTGATAATGACCACTTAGGCTATTCTGGTATATCAGCAACGATTAGTTGACAGAGAAACTCAAAATCGAATGATTTCCTAATTTGTAGGTTCACAGAATCTACCCCTGTGTTGGCCTGTGGCGTAAGTCCCGTTCTCTCAGCTGTGGCCTGAGCACCACTGCACCTGCACACCGGCCAGGCGTCTTTCCTCCCGCCTCAGCCACCCCCTTCCTCTGTACATTTGTATTACTAGTGATTATAGTGAGGTTTTCTGCACTTTCGTGGTTTTCCTTGGCATTTTATTCCCACTGTGAATTGATAGTGTTTTAAAAATACCCAAGCAAGACCATATCTCATCTTTTGTCATTTTCAGAAGTGTAACCACACTTTTTAATGCTCCTTTAGCTCTCAGATTCTGCCCTGGAAACTACTTTCTTTTCATTTGAAGGTTTTAACTTTCTACCAGCCTTGGCTCTCCCCGCCCCCCCACCCCGAATTATTCTTAGAAAACTCTGTATCTTAATCTGAAAAAAAAAAAAATGAGTATGACTTAGTTGATTTAGTTTAGTGGAGTATTGATTTTTCAGGTAGTAATAGTCTGCACTACTAGATTGCTGCTCTTGTGATGAAGGAAATTCCTAGCTAGTCTTTAAATATCTTCAGCTTCAGTTAGCACTTCCAGGTATTAAATTGGCACTCTGTCTTAATTTCCTCATTTTTCCATTAGGGAACACTAGGGGATGTGTCCTCGAAAATTACGAAATCATGAGCAATTTTCCAGACATTCTAAATCTTCAATGATTTAATTTTCTGTCAAGCATAATCCTGAGTATTTACTCTTTACCCAACTCTGAGTGACCCACAGCACTCAGATGCCACAGAACTTCCCTGCTGCTTGTAGCCCTTGCTGTGTCTTGCTATCATTCATTTCCCTCCCAAATAAGAACTCCCTCCCCCTTTTAAAAATTCTTTCTTCTTTGGATTTTTAATGTTTTCCTGACTTTAATGTCTGATTTATTTTTTCCTTCTCTCTTTACCTGCTTTCTTTTTTTTTTTTTTTAAGATTTTATTTATTTATTCATGAGAGAGAGAGAGAGATGCAGAGGGAGAAGCAGGCTCCCAAGGAGCAGGGAGCCCAATGCGGGAGTCGATCCCAGGACTCTGGGATCATGACCTGAGCCGAAGGCAGACGCTTAACCATCTGAGCCACCCAGGCGCCCTTTTTTTTTTTTTTTTTTTAAGATTTATTTATGTATTTGACAGAGAGAGACACAGCGAGAGAGGGAACACAAGCAGGGGGAGTGGGAGAGGGAGAAGCAGGCTTCCCGCCAGGCAGGGAGCCTGATGCGGGACTCGATCCCAGCACCCTGGGATCATGACCTGAGCCAAAGGCAGACGCCTAACGACTGAGCCACCCAGGTGCCGCTCTTTACCTGCTTTCTTTTCCTTTGTTATAGTCTATAAATCTGTGGTGATGCAAGAGGTATTAGAATGTTGGGGTTTGTTGAATGTGTCTCTTGGGAACAAAATAGTTGCCTTAATACCATCTGCACAGGCCTCCGGTGGCAGCCAGAAGTGCTCTGTGGGGACCCCATGCCATGTGTAACTCCCACTGTGAGCATGCTGACTAATTTGCTTTTGTCTTTCCTGATGTGGTTTTGAACTTCTTCTCTTGGTGCTCAGGCTGGCAAACTCAGTGCAGACTTCCCGATAGCCCCCTTGCTCACAACAACCCAGAAACACTTCAGTAAAAAAGGCTTTGGGGTTCTTAAAGTTTATCAGGTAAGGAAATTCAAGCTCTAGCAACTTCAGAGGTGAGCGCTCAGAGGACCCACATCTTCTCAGTATGAAAGCAAGGTTGCTTTTGCTTCTGCTACTTTAAACATGTCCAGTATAAAATTTCAGATCTTTATCCTTAATCCTGTTTTTCAAGTAGGTAAGCAGTTTCAGTTTCCAAGTCTCTTATTCATAGTCTTAATATTGATGATATAGTTAAATGATAGATGAATACTCATTACCACTCCATAAATATTCTGTCCTTCAGATAAAGAATTAGAGACACAGCTTGAATAACTTTTCCTAGGCTATATAGTGCCAGAGCCAGGATTCAGACTGTGGAGTGTGTGACTCCAAAGTCCTTGCTCTAGCCCTCTGCTTCCCAGAAGCATATGTGTCTGTCCTAAGAACTTCTGGGGACTTAGATCCAGACAAAAGATGAAAGAAGGGGATATGCTGGCTTTTGCAACCACTTCATTCATTCAGGCACTTCTCTTTCAGTCCTTGAACTGGCAGTGACTCTTAGTACAAAAAAGGAACAGCAGATTAGGGAAAGTAGGTGAAATGCTGGATATTTAGGGTTGAGGAAGAGGAAATATGTTCTGATTCTAGTACATTCAACTGTAGCAAAACGAACCCAGCTGGAGAAATAAGGCCTGCTTATCTAGTGTAGTGGAAGTTCTACTTAGATGATTTCAGGCCAATAGTTGCCAGACTTGATGAGGAAGTTATTTGGACAGGAGGTTTTTATAATGTTGCATTATTTCCTCTCTCACTTGCTAAACACAAGTCTCTGTTATTTGTTAGACATGGCTATCCCCCTTATATTTTACTGATACCCAAAACTTCCTGTATATCTACTCCAGGAACGGACATCAGAGAGAACACCCACCTTACTCTTTACATCTGCCTCCTCTAGTCATGGTTCTCCAGCCACTGCATCATTATGGTTCAGGAAGATGTGAGCCTTTTTAATAAGAGAAGGGCCCAGAGAGAGGAACCAGTCTTCCTATGTATACTACAGGTTCTCTTACACATTTTTCTCTCTTAAGGATTAGTTTCTTGTTTTTGAACTCTTGACTTCCTATAAATCACAGATTTACTCCGTCAGTTTATTCCTTGTCAGGGAATATTATGAATTCAGACCTGATAGGTAGTACTATAAAATTTGGGAGTTCTTTTCACTTTCTCACCATCCTTATGGTGATCAGCAAGGAGTCTTTTATCATAGTCTCTGTTGACTCTCTCTCTTGAATTCCTTGGGAACATGCTCAGTAGTTAAACTAATTTTTTTTTCAAACTTTTCTGGGGAGCATTTTCATCACTGTGGTGATTGAGGTCATTATTTGTATGAATAAAATAACTGTTTTTTCATTCAGCTTTTCTTTTAACTCTGACTCTTTTGTTGATGACATGATCTCATGAAAAATAGTATCTCTTGAAACTGTGTGAGAAATGATAACTCTTGTCCTAAGTACAGTGGCATTTTCCTTTTTAGGTTTATTCCTTCCAAAAACCTTTTGCGCTCGTAAGATCCACAAGTTAGTTACCCTCAGTAGGTGTGCATTGGCCAATATGTAGTGTTAGACCCTCTCCCTGTGTAAGTATGAGGTGCATTGTGGGAACTGTGAGAATCAGAACAGTTCTCCAAGTGATTTTCAGCAGTAACTTAGAAAGAACTCTGGCTAAAAAGTAAGATCTTGACCGGGAGCTAAGAATTTCATAAATGATAACCGTATTCTAGTTAGGATTTGACTGTGCGTCAAGATCCCAAGGTTTGTGCTCTTGTCCCATAAGTCAGAACTATTGGCAACAACCATCTGTTGCTCTCCCAGAGCTTTGTTGGTTCAGGCTTCAAGAGGAGCCTGTGGTGGGGAAGCAATCCTTTCTTTCCCCCCAGATTGAAGGGTCTTTTTTCTTTTCCCTGTGATCCTCTTTTGTCCACTAGGTGGCACTCTTTCGGTTGGATCTTTATCAGGAAGCTTACAAGTGAATCTTTAGTTTCTGCAACTTTAACCCCTTGAAACAAGATTTTGTTAGAGCTCAACATGCTCCACCTTACTCAGTGAGTCTCTTGACAGAAATATGTCCGTTCCATCAGTTCCTTACTCCTCTCAAGTGTATAGGATAAGGATGTGTGCTATTCAAGTGAATATTTGTTGGGATTGTTGTCTTTTAATTACTAATTTTCTTGGGTTCTGAGTAGGATCAGACTATTAGTGCAAAGTGTTTGGGAAGTTCCATTATATCAGATGGTACTTCCTTGTGATGTAAAAACTTAAATCCATGGCACCTGAATTTGCTCAGTCAGTTAAGTGTCCGATTCTTGATTTCAGCTCAGGTCATGATCTCAGGGTCGTGAGATCGTGCCCAGCGTGGGGCCTGCTTAAGATTCTCTCTTGGGGCACCTGGGTGGCTCGGTCATTAAGTGTCTGCCTTCGGCTCAGGTCATGATCCCAGGGTCCCAGGATCGAGCCCCGCATCAGGCTCCCTGCTCAGCGGGAGGCCTGCTTCTCCCTCTCCCACTCCCCCTGCTTGTGTTCCCTCTCTCACTGTGTCTCTCTCTCTCTGTCAAATAAAATCTTTTTTAAAAAAAAATTCTCTCTTTCCCTCTCCCTCTGCCCACCCCCCCAATCTCCTGCTTGCACGAGTGCACATGCACACTCTCTCTGTCTAAAAAAAAATAAAAGACCTAAATCTACTCCTATCACCTGGGGTTATGAGGAGCCCTGCGTATTTGGATTGTCCTCTCCCCATCATCAGGGGTATAAAAAATAACCTAACCTCCCCGCCCCCCCACATACCCATCAGTACTCCCAACCTTTCCATCACTATTTGCCTTGAATTCATTGGATCTAATATTAGCTTATTTATCTTGGTTTATATTACTTCCTATAGGGAGCCCCAGATTTCCAGGTCACCCTCATATCCCATACTTGAATCCCCATAAAGCTCTTTTTTTTTTGCTTTTTTTTGCTTTTTTTCATAAAGCTCTTTTTATCTCCTATTCAGTCTCCCTCTCTGATCCTCCCTGAGTTGGTTCAGGCTTCAAGAGGAGCCTGTGGTAGGGAAGCAATCCCTTCTTTCCCCCCAGATTGGAGGGTCTTTTTTCTTTTCCCTGTGATCCTCTTCTTTGTGCCCTCTGGAATTCATGTTCCATTACTAGAAAAATCTCCTCTGACATCAACTTCACCTTGTTGATCTAAAAGAGACCTGGCTTTCCCTCAACACTGCTTTCCTTCTTGCCCTCGAGTGTGGTGGGTTTTTTTCTCCCATAAACCTCATCCCAATGGACTTGGACCCACAGATGGTGTAGATGTCCTCTTTGTTGTTTATTGCCACTTTCAGATCATTCCACCTTTCTCTTTGCTAAAACCCCATAATTTTGTATCAAATGACATCACCTAGTTCCTCTCTTAGTGCCAGTCATCTACTGACATCCCGAGCTATTCCTTATTCCTTAGCCAGGTTAGCTGTGGCTGCTCTTGGCGGTACTCCACGACCACTTCCACCTTAGTTCTTAGCAATTTCTACACAAAAGGGTCATAATCCTACCAATATGCTGGCTTCACAGTTCCTTGAATTGTTCTTTTCCAGTGATTTTGTCCTCTCCCTTACCTCACCCATTCAACTGCAGTCTTTCTCCAATCTTAACTTCATGCCACCCATGTTCTAGCTTTTTACGTCTCTCTCTTTAGGACCGACTGCCGCAGTCCTCCAGCCCCACTGAGACATCCAGTCCATTTGTCCTACCACCTTTCACTGTGTTTCTGCTCCTTGATGACTTCACTCTCCTCCTCAGCTAAAATTCCGTGGTTAGTCATGATAATAATCACTCTCTTTGGTGTTTTCCCCTTCCATTACTTCTCTCTGATTTCATCATAGTTGATGGGCAAAACGACAGTCTCTCTGCACCCTGCGCAGGTAGCTGTGCAAGTGAATGTGGCTGAGAAAAAACAACAAACACCTGGTCCTCCTGGATAGACTTTCTCCACTTGGCTTTCAGGGCAGCAGGTGCTGTTACTTATTCTCCTACCTCACTGGCCGTTCTTGCTTCTGGCTCCCATCTGCTCAGTTTGCATTGTGACATGCCCCTCGATCCTGCCAGGCAATCGGATATTAAACATTACGAGTCTGTTCAGCTTCCCATTCTCCTAAATTATTATTTCACGTTTTCTGTCTTCAAAGACCCAACTCCTCCTTCATCTTCATTCTCAGTTGAGCATGTCTTCCTCCTACTTCACTGAGAAAACTGAAGCCATTGGAAAAGGCACTTCTGTGAACTTCCACCATTACTGTACCCACTCTCTATCTTCCTCTCTCTTACCATGGTCCTGTTTAAGCCAGTTCCTGTACTTCATTTCAACAAATGCATAGAGTACATTAAAAATATAAAATTAAAAAATCTCCCTCTCCTTGCCTGGAGTGACCGTGGTTAACATACCTTTCACCTGCATGTGTTATTCTAGTAAAGGAATGAACGAAATCCTTTTCTTTTGTGGGGAAATGTGGAAAATTTTCATAGAACCATACTGGAAATTTAAGGGGCAGGGGAATAAAGATAAAATGACAAATATGAGAGTATACACATATTTTTAATGTAATCTTTGTGATCCCATGTGGTAGATATACATTTTGCATTTTGCTGAACATGATTTAGCACCTCTTGCTATCATAACATAGAGATGTACCCCATTATTTCTAATGGATAGTTATGTACTTTTTTTTTTAAGATTTATTTATTGTAGAGAGAGAAAGAGTGAGCACAGTGTGGGGAGGGCAGAGGGAGATGGAGAGAGAGAATCTCAAGCAGACTCCCTGCTGAGTGCAGAGCCCCATGCGGGGCTTGATCCCAGGACCCTGAGATCATGACCTGAGCTGAAATCAAGAATCAGACGGTTAACCGACTGAGCCACCTAGGCACCCCTCTGATGGATAGTTGTATTTTTTCAAATGCAATGTAAATGTGTACAGTTGATCCCTTACTGAGAAGTTACCATTTTTATATTATAAGCAGTGCTGTAGGAAAAATCATATTTATCTCTGTATTCTTGCATTTCTGCATAGTGAATTCTTAAAAATAAAATTTTGGGACCCATATTGCTGGGTATAGGATTGTACCAATTTACCCTTACATCAAAAATAAGAAATTAACTGGGTGCCTGGGTGGCTCAGGCGGTTAAGCGTCTGCCTTTGGCTCAGGTTGTGATCTCCAGGTCCTGGGATCGGGACGGGCTCCCTGCTCAGCAGGGAGTCTGCTTCTCCTTCTCCCCCTGCCACTCTCTTGCTTTTTCTCTCTCTCTGTCAAATAAATAAAATCTTTTTTTTTTTTTTAAAGATTTTTATTTATTTATTTGACAGAAAGAGACACAGCGAGAGAGGGAACACAAGCAGGGGGAGTGGGAGAGGGAGAAGCAGGCTTCCCTGCTGAGCAGAGAGCCCAATGCGGGGCTCGATCCCAGGACCCTGGGATCGTGACATGAGCCGAAGGCAGACACTTAACGACTGAACCACCCAGGCGCCCCAAATAAATAAAATCTTAAAAAAAAAAAAAAATTACTTATTGTAACATCTGATAGGGGAAACTGATACCTTGTTTTAATCTGACCATTAATAAGATTGCACCAGAATTTTCCTTCATGCCTTGAACTCTTTCCTCATCTATAAAATGAGACAGATTAACCTAAAGATTTAGCTCTTAGTTTGAAACTTCTGGTCTTGTTATGTTTTTTTTTTTTTTCTTTGTTTTGCTTGCATAAGCTGTCTTTGGTGTTACCTGTTCATCAGCTGAAACTTTTGATTTTTTGCTAAAAAATTCTTGTAATGTTTTCTTTCTTTTGGTCTGAGTTTCATTCTTTTTCCCTGCACTGAGGTCAGGCATTAGATATTGCTGCTTGTTTACAACTAGTGTTTGGGGGTAAAGAGCTACACTGATGTAAAGCTGTAAAACTTTTGCATGAAGGTTGCTCGTTTAGTTTCCACAGAAGACTTACTGGTGGAGATTTAGGAAGGGTGTCATCAGATAAAGATAATTAAACTTTAATTCTTTCTAAACTGGAGGAATTTGATGTATCTGTAGTGTGCACTTTCTCCTTTTCACCACCAGATGGCACATGGATCTCTTCTGTTTTAGATGTGTCATTGTTACGTCTGGGAGTGATGCAGTCACGTTAGAGAGAGACAACCTCCTTTGGTTTCAAATACCAACTGCATGGTATGCTGCCCTCTATCTGTCAGGAAATTCATTTGGAGGACTGATCAGTAAAATTACAACAGGAAGCTGTAGCTTGCTGTTTTCCAAAAGGGTCCTTCCCCCCACCTTGCAGCTAGTATCTTTAATAGGAGCAACGTTTGTATTTTTTGGAGGGCACAGAGGCTGGAGAATGTTTTCCTTTTTGTTTTAGTCTGATAACTTCATGAAAGCATAGCCTTCCTTTTAAAGTGCTTAAAGAGAAAATTGTTTTTTACCAGCTTGGTAGTTCGTTATATACATATTTGTAACCCCATGATATACATATTCCTAATCCCATCTCTGTCTCTACTGAATAGCTACTTGAAGCACATAATAGAACTCCCTGCTGATGATAAACACATAACTTCCCAGAGACCATATACTGAATTCGTTTCCTTGAGGGATTTGCCTGACCTACCTTGGGTAGAGCTTGCTGATGCAGAAAGGTTTTTACTGTCAACCCTTTTGTATCATTTGTTAACTCCTAACTATCCCAAGATAATGCCAGTTTTAGAGCCTCTTTCTAACTATGCAAACTTCAATGTGTGCCTGTAGTACTCTTCTTGACATGCATAGACTGAAACTGTATCTTTTAAGCCCATGGTACCATCCAGCATTATCTGCAGATTTCAGATTTGATATCTGATAAAGTGACTTTTAAATGGCCTTGTCTGAGGCTTCAACCAAACAGAAGGGTATCAGTATTGTATAAATTTCTGTCATCTTGAAGTCAGTCCCTACACTTACATGTCTGTTTCTGTCAGTAATTCCCAACTTTAGTGTGTATAAGGATTATATAAGGAGCTTGTTAAAGGTATAAATTCTTGGGCTGTTTCTCCAGAGTCGAAGTTGCGGGGACTGTAGGAAGAGAGGTTTCTAATAAGTACCTCATGTAAGTTTGTGGTAGGTACAGTAACCTGGCTTGATCCACGGCTTCTGTTTTTAGTTCTTTTTCCATTTTCTGCTCATTGTCTTCCTCCTCTCTGCCATGGTCTGGAAGCTGCTCTGCTTTATCTCGTGATAACGTTTTGATGTCTTTCTGAGAGTAGGCATTGGATAAGTATTATCCTTGTTTTTATGGAGATCCTACAAGATCATTTAGCGGGCAATCTGACATTTTCTATTGACTGCTAACATTTTGGAGGCTGTACTTCAGGGGCACTTGTTTTTTACAAAATTCTTCTTTTGCCATCTTCTTGGCCAGGTCTCGTTAGGCATCTTCGAAGGATGTTCTGAAGAAGTTCTCTGGAGTCTGTGAAGTAGCTGGGAACCACTTAGAGACTGATGAGGCTGGAGAGGATGGGTGGAGGGCAGATGATGGGAGATCTCTCGAGTTGCACAACAAAGATGGAGTTGTGTGAGATCAGGATGTCCAAATCATGATAAAGGGGCTTCAGCTGTGCAGATGTAACTCTTGTTCTTGTTTAGTTAGTCCCTCACCATGCAGAGTAGGGATCGGAGATGTATGGAGGAGGAGAAATGGGATCTCTAGGCAATGTCAAGAGCAGAGCTGGGCTTTGGCATAAGCAGGAGAGTGAGTAATCCAGTGCTCTCAGGCTGCTACTTACTGGAGCCCAAAGCAGCTGCCTCAAGGGAACAGCACTATTCTCAGCATCCCTTATATGCTTCAGGAATTGTTGGATTTGAACTTAACTTTTCTGTAAATATGGGAGCATGTCTCCACCACAAGGTGATTCCTCTGGGGTTTTTTGCTTCTCTGTTACCTGTTTTTCTGCATAGGTAATGTGGTAGTTGAAAAGTCAAGATGGTATAAAGAATGCTATTGCCACCATAGTGTTAACCCATCCCGGCTCACCCCCCCACCCTTAGAGGTCATTGTTTTTGTTTCTTGATTATGCTTTTAATGTTTTGTTTTAAGATTTTATTTATTTGAGAGAAAGAGAGAGAGCACAAGCGGGTGGAGGGGCAGAGGAAGAGGGAGAAGCAGGCTCCCCGTGGAGCAGGGAGCCTGATGCAGGACTCGATCCCAGGACCCCAGGATCATGACCCGAGCCGAAGGCAGGTGCTTTAACCGACTGAGCCACCCAGGCGCCCCACTTTTAATGTTTTTTAAAAAACTCAATTGTAAGCAAATACTGATAGAGATTCGTATCCTCTCTCCCCTTACCAAAAGGTAACGTACTATCTGTATTGTTCTGTACCTTCTATGTCATGGGGATTTTTCATATCAGTACATAGAGATCTTCCTCATTAAAAAAAAAAAAAAATCCTAAATTTTTCAATAAGCGTGCATCACTTTTCTAAGGAAGACTAGGATGAAACCAAAAATATGGTAATGAAATAATGTCCCTTTTTTGAAACGCTAGCTGCAGCAACTTAGCATGCCTGTGTATCCTCTTCTTCTCCTTGTTTTCCCTGCAAACTCTCTTATGTAATAAATGATTGAATATACCAACTCTAAATGTATGGCAGTTCCTACTGGAGCCTTCCAACTATGGTGGTGTTGAGAAGAGAGACTTGAAATGTTCTGCTCTGGGCCCTTCTGGACACCTGGCCTGCATCTGGGGCATTATATTCCCAAGCAGGAGCAGAGGTTTGTATCACTAGCATAGGGATGCTACTTCATAGAGGGATATGGTCTTCGAAGGAAAGGGGTGACCTACCTCATTTTTTTCTTCTCAGTTTTTGTTCTGGAGATAATTGCTGTAGAACTTAGTACACTGTAACTGTTCTGTTTTAGAATTCTGGCACATCGACTTCAGAGCATTTTTGAAGAATGCTGAGGATAAGAGTGTTAGGCAGGAAAAGCAGGATACTATTATGTACAACCCTCATGGCAATTGTGTTTTACAGAAAAAGTGCAGAAGTAAAAGATTGGAAGGGAATATACCAGAATACTCTAACAGAATTTGTTAGGGTGCTAAATTTCTTTTCCTTCAGTTTCTCTGTAATGTGGTCGTCTTACTGTTTTGTTTTTTTAAGATTTTTATTTATTTATTTGACAGAGAGAGCCAGAGAGCACAAGCAAGGAGAATGGCAGAGGGAGAGGGAGAAGCATACTCCCCACTGAGCAGGGAGCCCGACGCGGGGCTCGATCCCAGGACCCTGGGATCATGACCTGAACTGAAGGCAGACACTTAACTGACTAAGCCATCCAGGTGCCCCTGTCATCTTATTTTTTTAATGGGAAGAACAAACGGTTAAGAAGAAAGTTTGCCATTGGCCAGGATGCTTCAAAAAGGGGCTTTTAGAGAAGTGCTTGGACCTAAGAAATGAATGTTTACAAAGCAGAATGCTAATATTCCAGTTCTAGAGAGCAGGTGACAGCATCTATACTTCACTCCTCATAATGATCCTAGCCTGCTTGTCTTTGAAAAATCAGATTCCAATTTAAAAAGCTATTTGTTCTTCTCTCAGCATCCTTGGGTGAGGGAACCCCAGTTATACAAGAGAAGGACTTTGGTAACCGTATGTATGCAATATGGGATGGAATCTTTCCTTCCTGATCCTATGGTAATCCCAACTCTGTTCTTAGAGTCAGTGATTGTTCCTTTCGTTATCTGTTCGATTAGAATATAAGATATGTGTGTGTTTAAATTTCCTCTTGGAAAGAAAAACTGCTGAAATCCTTCAAAGAAGAATGACTCCCTTTCCTCACCCTCTTTTCCTCTTCTGGTTGCATTCCTACTCTGCTTGCATTCTTAACTCTGCATTCTTCTTTTCAGCCACGGGGTGCGCGCAGTTGAGCTATTTTGGCTCAGGTTCCAGATTGTGAGGTCAGAAACTAGGGATTGGAGGAGAGTATCAGGTGACTTTCAGTAACAGGATGATGATCCTGCCCTCATCCCCACCCCTTCTCCCCCCTCTTTCCCCACCCTTTCCTGGCTTCCACGTTAGGAACAAAGAAGGGGAAAAAAACAGCAGTATGACGAAGAAAACCAGCTGCTGCCATTGCAGACTCAGGCTGGGGGCTGGGTATTTATTCCATCTGTTCTCTTTGTTAGGCTCTTACCCTGTTACTTTCCCTCCCAGGACCCTGACTGAAATGGAGGGTGTTTCTAGGATCCTTTGTTACTGAAAATAGCTTAGAAATGTGCAGTTTACTCGCGATTTAGGTGAGACACAGCAAAGATTAAAACTGTTCCAAGCACCTAGAAAAAGATGAAGGTATTTCTCCTTCTCAGTCTGATTCAAGAATACCTGTTTGATGTCAGATGCTGTGAGTGGTAGGAGGTCATTATTTGTTCTTTCCAATCATAGGAACAGTGCTGCCTAATAGGTGGTATCTTCATTTATAACTGAGAAATTGAAAGTACAGAATTAATATGTCCTTTGTTTATTTAGATCTCATAGCAAGAAAATACCAAGCCAGAATTTGATCCCAGATCTGTTAGGTTCAGAATCTAGCATTTAGGGGAAGGGAGTGGCACGAAGGCAGGCGTGTTCAGAGGTGCCTACTTCTAGGGACTCTTGCAGTACTGGGCCAGCACTCTGCATTTCCACAGTGACCAGTCCTAATTTTTTCAACAAATAAATCTCCAGGGGAAAAATGAGATGAACATACAGGTTAAAAGAGAATTTTAAAATGTCAGCCAGTTGCAATATGTGGATCTTATTTATATCTTTAAAGAAAGGCAAAGGTTTTATACCTAGTGCCTTCTTTTGATGCCTTTTCTCCTGTCCTCTAGCCTTACTGTCCCCTGTCTGTCCTTCCAGTCCACCCTCACCCACATTCCTGAAGCTGATCTCTTCCTGAGCACTCCTGTACTGAGTCACCTTCCTGGGTGTGCTGGGAAAGGATAAGAAACTCAGTGACTTGTCTGAGTGATCAAATGTTTTGAGAAGTGCCCAGATTTCTAATACTGCTTTTGTGCCACCCTTTCAGACTCTATTTGCTCCCTTCTTCCTAACTCGTAGCACTTGGTTTTTGTACTTTCGAAATCAGTCCAGCTTTGTTCTTGTCCTTCAGGTTTATCCATCTCTCCTTAAAGCTTGCACATCCGTGGTTGCCTAGTTCTGTGGGACTTAGTAGATGGGCATTTGTTTGGCCAGGAGGTCAATGATAGGAATCTGGTTTTCCCTGCTATGGTGTATACCTACAAATGGCTTTGAGGTGCTGAATTTTTCCCTCATGTATATTATAGCTGTGGGGAATATAAGGTAGAAATCCTCCACATGGGCACTTTCTTAAATTAGGACATGGTAGGGACCTCTTGTTTTGTCCTTTCCTCAGAATCAGAGAGCTCATATAGAGCTTAATGGACATGGCTTATTGTATGCTGGGAGGACTTGGTGATGTCGTAGCTATGTTACTCTCACAGAAACTTTGTTATTTCCTGGGGATCTTACTAATAAGTGTTCAGATCTTTTAGATAAGCTAGGCAGATCTAGGCCTCTTCCCCAAAGGCCATATTATATCAGAACTACACTGGTACCAGAGTACCACTTTTTTTTTTTTTTTTTTTAACTTCCTATTGTGGTTCTGTGCTCACATGTATTGTATGTACTCTTGATCTCTCTTCATGGATGTTGGATAAGCTCACACATTTGTGCTGCCTCATGTAAGTGAGTGGAAGGTGCTGCTGACTTGGATCCACAGATTTCTCGGCATGTTTCCACTTTCTCCACTTTTCTCATGTGTTCTCTTTTAGTCATAAAGTACTTGGGTTACTCAAGGGACGTGTAGCATGAGATTATGGAGGGTGTTCCCTGTAGAATAGGGACAAATGCCTCAGGTTTCATCTCAGGCCGAGCAAGTAGCGTGTGGTCCTGAGTCAGTGAACAAGAAGGAAGGTTAGGTGGAGTGGCTGTATACTCAGCCTGAACCTTTCAGTCCTGCAGAATCTTAAAGCCCTGCAGGCTTTAGAGTCAGGCTGTGTTCTCAGCAGTATTTTCCCAAAGTCCTCTTTCCTAGCTCACTTACTCACTCCCACCTGCAGTTCTTAAGAACTTCATTTCCAGGGTGTCAGGCAATGCCCTTCTCCTCCATTTCCTGTTTGTGATCTTCATTGAGAGAAGTCTGCAACAGGAAGTCCTGGGGGAAGTGATGGCTTCAGCTGTGGGCCTGGGGGGTGGGGGGGCATTAGCTCATTACTGCAGTTGGGGAATACTGTGCTACGTAGTAGGCCCTCCCTTCTGTTCTGGGGGCCCTTATGATCTGGAACTCAGTGGTCACTGGGACTCAGGCCACTGACTTGGTGCCTTGACTCTTTATCTTCAGAGACTAGAAATTATCTTCCCTTCTTATGCCTCAATCTGCTTAAATTGTAGAATTCAACGTAAGAATCAAGATTCATGACAAAATTAGCTTGGACTCTGTAGGGTGGATTCTTTTAACATATGCAAAAATAGTGAAGAAAGAAAAATAGGGTCCTTCTGTTGGACAGCAGGGGGTGCCCTTTCCCTTCACTTTATTGCCTGGCACTCCCTACTGCATTCAGCCATTTTAGACAGATTGTTTTTGCTCTTAGCTAACTCCATTTTGTGTTTGTGACGCAGGAAAAAAAAAAGAATTGGGCCAGGGAGGAGCCCGACTGAGGGAGGAGTGAGGCAGGCCAAGACACAGCCAACAGACTCCTTTACTCAGCACTTGTTCATCAGGGACTTAACCTTGCTGCAGGCTGCCTGCATTCTGAGCCCCAGATGTAGCAAGTTCCCGCCCTCTGAGCCAAGAATGGAGTGCTGTCTGGCTATGGGACGCCCAACTGTGACGGGGTGCTGGCTTTTGAGACAGCAGGCGTTGCATCCCTTCTCCCTCTTCAAGAATCTAAACCTGAGTTTAGGTTGGTTTTTTCTTACAGAGATGTTGAGAGTGGTTTTCTCATTTATAGGATCAGCTAAGAGAAATAGGTACCCTTTTCACTCGGTTATCTCAAAAGAATCTGACGTCCTAATCATCCCAGGGAAGCAGTCTGACTTAAAAAAAGAAACACATACAAAACATTTATTTTTGAAAAGGTAAAAAAAAAAAAGCATATGTAATACATAAATACATACACACATGTATATGTGAAGAGAAGAATATGAAAATGATCTCCATCTCCCAATTTGTTTTATTTTTAAGATTTTTTTTTTTTTTAAGATTTTATTTATTTATTTGACAGAGACATAGAGAGAGAGGGAACACAAGCAGGGGGAGTGGGAGAGGGAGAAGCTGGCTTCCCGCTGAGCAGGGAGCCCAGTGCGGGGCTCGATCCCAGGACCCTGGGATCATGACCTGAGCCGAAGGCAGACACTTAACGACTGAGCCACCCAGGCGCCCCCTTTTTTTAAAGATTTTATTTGAGAGAGAGAGTGTGCATAAGCAGGGGGAGCAGCAGAGGGAGAGGGAGAAGCTCATTCCCCGCTCGATGGGGAGCCCGACTTGGGGTTTGATCCCAGGACTGCGAGATTATGACCTGAGCTGAAGTCAGATGCTTAACTAACTGAACCACCCCAGCACCCCATCATCCAATTTAAAAACTCATGGCTCATCTTGTTTTATCTATCCATATCAGCCTTCTCTTTGCTATACCAGTTATTTAAACTGTATCCTAATTAGTTATATCATTTAATCCTTAAGTAAGTAGTTCAGAATGTATATCGAAAAATGAGTACTTTTAAAAAAAAGAATTCTATTACCTTTGTCACATCTAAAAAGTTCTTAAACATCATCAGATACCCACTCACTGTTTCTGTCTTACAGGTTTGTTTGTTTGTTGTTGTTTTTATAGTTTATTAATCTGAATCAGAACCAGATAAAGTCCATGCATTACAATTGGTTGATGTCTCTGTAGTTTCCCTCTCCAGCTTGTGCTGTCTTTTAATTTTTTTATCTCGCAATTTGTTTATAGGCCTGATTTCTTAGGAAAGAGGGAGGATCCCTCAGGTTGGGACTAGGAAAGTACAAAGCCAGACTTCTTTCCACATTGCACAGCTTCCCATCTTCAGGAGGTCCTCCAGAAGTGATGGGAGAGGCGCTAAAGGGGGAATGCCCTGCAACCTTCAGAGAAAGGGCTGGAATATCTTACTTAGGGGAGTGGCTTATTTCTTGTGACAGGATAGCTTGTGACCCAAAGTCTTAAGAAAATTCACGGCAGACTGCTCTCAACAGAGTGGACCATGCTCTTTCCTAGGAATTAAAGGAGCACTTTTAAGCTTTGGGATACCGGATTTCTCAGCTGTGTGATAGCTTATGTCCCTAGGGTGATTTCAGCTCCTCAGCTTTATCTCCCAATCACTTTCCTTTTTCTTCAGTGGCCGCCTTTCTCCCTGACCAGACCTAAAGGGTTAGCAGTACTTCATAGACTGTCTTACAGAAAGAAAAATCCTGTGCCATGTTGGGGACAGGCACATGTGAAAATTCTTCCATGGCTCCAGCACTGTCACCTCCCCACTCTGCCCCATGACTTTTTGAGGATTGTCTTTGAGTCTGATTTATATGAGGAGGTGAAAGCTTTTGCTTGATGCTCTTTCTCTCCCTTCTGAATTAGGTCAGTGCCTCACTTACCACAGCTGCAGCAGGCAGTCTGCTCCCTTGCTCTGGGGGAGAGCAGAGGTTACAGAAGGGAAGTTGCAGGGTCTAACTTCTTGGCAAGGCTGGCAGGGCACTCGGCAAGTTTGGTCCTTAGAGACTAGGTTGGCTATGCGCCTAGTTCGGAAGCTGCTGTGCCCATTAGCACAAGTGCTTAGAATCTGCTAAAGAGGTCAGGGTTGCCGCTGCTAGAGTCGTGGACGCTGGCACTGACATGCTCTTTGAAGAGTCGGCTGAGTGATAAGGGTTTCTTTTCTGCTCTTGTCAGCGGAGAGGCACAGTCATTTGCCGATAAGATTCTCCTTCCCTCTCTGCTAAGGTGTGCTGTGTGTACTCACGTTTTTATCGTGTATGAGTTTCATACAGTTCTACAAAGTGAAATTACTCAGCTCTTGATGTCCCTTTTTTTTTTTTTTTTAAAGATTTTATTTATTTATTTGACAGAGAGACACAGCGAGAGAGGGAACACAAGCGAGGGGAGTGGGAGAGGGAGAAGCAGGCTCCCCGCAGAGCAGGGAGCCCGATGTGGGACTCGATCCCAGGACCCTGGGATCATGACCTGAGCCGAAGGCAGTCGCTTAACCAACTGAGCCACCCAGGCGCCCTCTTGATGTCCCTTTTAGCGTGAGACATGGTATGAGGCCTTTGTTCTGGGCTTCCCATCCTTGCTCTGGCAAAAATGAGAGCTGGAACCCAAGCATTGGTAAGTTTATATGTTGAGTGCTATAATATTTGTATACTGAATCAATGCACCATTCCAGCAACAGGGATGGGAAGGCTGCTAATGGGAGTATCCTATCAACTCTACATTTTAATTTTTTTAATCTTAATTTTTAAAATTTTTTAAGTAATCTCTGTGCCCAACATAAGCCTCAAGCTCATGACCCCAAGATCAGGAGTTGTGTACTCTACTGACCGAGCCATCCGGGCACCCTTTGACTTTTTATCTTTACTGCTGGTTGTCAGTGGGTCTCCCTCAACCTACCCACCCAGTGTGAAAGCTGAACCAGGGTCATTTGTCTAAGGATATTAAAATATTACAGGTGGTATCCAGACTCATTCCTGTCCTACCTGTCTCACAGTTCGCTGGTGGGTGACATTTTTAAAAATTTACATGTTAGATAATGTAACTACGCTAACACATCATACAATTTTAGTTTTGTCCATGCTTGCTTGTAGTCTTTGCCTATACTATATATATAGCATTTATTTGGTTGTCATCAGAGGGGTGTATATATATCACTTTTCTTATTTATTTGAAGTATGCAAATCATATGTGTAGGGTTAGTGAATTTTTACAAAATTCAAAGTGAAGTTTATATCCATGTAGTGAACACCCAGATCAAGAAACAGAACATTAATGGGGCGCCTGGGTGGCTCAGTTGGTTAAGCGACTGCCTTCGGCTCAGGTCATGATCCTGGAGTCCCGGGATCGAGTGCCGCGTCGGGCTCCCCGCTCGGCAGGGAGTCTGCTTCTCCCTCTTACCCTCCTCCCTCTCATGCTCTCTGTCTCTCATTCTCTCTCTCTCAAATAAATAAATAAAATCTTTAAAAAAAAAAAAAAGAAAAGAAACAGAACATTACTTGAGACCTAGAAATTCCTTGTACCCCCTTCAGGTTTTAGCTGATTCCTTACTCCTTCCACCCTGGCCCAGAGTAACCACTGTTCTGACTTCTCGCACCACAGATTTCTCTTATCTGGCTCCTTCATCCACAGCATATTTACTGGTTTGCTCACTCCTACAATACACATTAAGTACCTTCAGAACTGCTAACTCATACCACTGTGCAACTCACATCTACTAACTAGAGTTCATATTTGTTTACGCCAACCATGTTTGTTTCTGTTTATGAGGTAATTCTCAAATCCATCGATTGCTTTCTACCTCCAGCCCCACCATAACTGGGCCATGCCTTCATTTCTTATCTAAAATAACTAAACCCTCCTCTTTTTAAAAGTTTTTCAGTCTCACTGACAGTCATTCTGTGTTGTATAGTAATACTTGAAATAATATGCTTTTGCCTCTTTTTCTTGATTTATAAGTTGAAGATTTTATCTTTTGCCTCTGTTAGGAAAGTGAGGATGTTGATACTAAACTACTACCCTTCCCTTTCCTCTCCTCCAAATTGTCATTATCTACTGTTTAGGTATTTTAATGTTTACACTTTTTATTGTTAAATATAAGACAAATACAGAAAGCTACATAAAACAGATGTACAACTTAGGGAATTATTATAAGGTGAATGTCCTTGTAAATGCCACATGTCTGGAGATACACACTTTCCAGGGGGGATCCTAGGAACCTCTATGTGCCCCTTCCCTACTAAGAGAAACAGTTATCTTGACTAGGAATCACTTTTTTTTTAATCACCTAAGTTTATATTTCTGAACACTATAGTTTAGTTTTGCCTGTGTTTTTAAATGTCTTTGTCTCTCTTTATCTCTACCTTTCTCCCTTTTTTCTTTATTTTTCTTGAAATTCATTTGTTGTAAGAACTGTATTATTTGTCCTGTGAAGTTTCTCATAATACGGATTTTTGTGATTTTATTCCCATAGTGTAGTTCATATGTTTCTGTCCCCTATATTTGCTGTAAATGGGTAAGATGGATCTAGAAGCTTAATCAGAATCAGGCTCCATTTGTCTTTTGCCAAGACTTCTTCATCATAGATGTTAGGTTCCTCTTCAGACGACATATAATGTCTCGTCATCCCTTCTGTGATGTTAGCAGCCATCACAGTTCTCAGTGCATAGACCTGTTAGTTCATGAGGGTTGCAAAATGGACATATTTCTTTTTTTTTTTTTTTAAGATTTTATTTATTTATTAGAGAGAGAATGAGAGACAGAGAGCAGGAGAGGGAGGAGGGTCAGAGGGAGAAGCAGACTCCCTGCTGAGCAGGGAGGCCGACGCGGGACTCCATCCCGGGACTCCAGGACCATGACCTGAGCCGAAGGCAGTCGCCCAACCAACTGAGCCACCCAAGCGCCCCAAAATGGACATATTTCAAATAAAAGGAATGCCTTATATATTCTAGACATTAATTCTTTGTCTCTTAGGTGTATCACAAACATATCTGACTCTGCGGCCTCTTTGCACTTTTTTTTAGTGTCTCGTTGACTAGTTCCTTATGTAAAGTGCTTAGATTTATCATGCTTTTTCTTTATGGCTAATGCATATTGTGTCTGTGTAAGAAATCCTTCGGTCATTATAGTTTTGCCTTTCACATTGAGCTTTTTAATTGATTTGTAATTGATCTATTTGCCTATGGATGCAGCTTAGTTTTTTCATGGGACACTTAATTCCAGTCCTATCTGTTGTGAAGTCTGTCCTTTTCCCAATCATCTGACATGCCCAGTCTGTTCTCTCAAGTGCTCTTCTGGACTGTACTCTTTGCTCTTGATCATTTTGTCTATCCTGGTGCCAATAGCACATGATCTTGGTTTTTACAGTTTTATAAAATGTATTGATATCACCTGTCTTTTGCTGCTTTTTTACGAATGTCCTACCTTTGGCCCCTTGTATTTCCATATAAATTTTAGCAACTTAAAAAGAGAAACCTGTTAGGATTTTTATTCTACTGACTCTATAAATCAATCTGAGAATAATTCACATCTTAACATTATCGAGTCTTTTAATCTATGAATCTATAAATCTGTGTTCACTCACTTATTTTTAATGTTTTTCATTAATGTTATATAGTTTGTCCATAGAGGTCTTGTACAGCTTTTCTTAAATTTATTCCTAGATACTTCATATTTTTATAAAATTTTAATTTTATTTTTTGCTTGCTCATAATTTATAGGTCCTTTTGGATTTTTTTATATTGACAATTACCTTCTTCAAATGAGTGTGTTATGCTCAGTGTCTTGAATAAATTGCTCTACTTTGATACTTAAGAAAAACAAATGAGAGTGTTAATTCTTTCTTTCTAATCCTTAGAATTCTTGTTTCCTTTTCTTTCCTTATTACTACACTGGTTCAAAAGTCCAGCCAGTGTTGTTGAATGAAGCGATGATAATGAATGTTCTTGTGCCCCGCTCCCCTGCTTCTGTCATCCCATCTCTTCTCTAACTGTGACCTTCCTCCCTCCCTCTTATAAGGATCCTTATAATTTTACATTGGGTCCATCCAAATAATCTTGAATAATCCTCTACTCTCAGTATACTTACCTTGATGATACCTGCCTTGTACCTTTTATATGCAAGGTTGTTATTCATAGGTTCTAGGAATTAGGTTGTGGATTTCTTTGGGAAGCCGTTATTCTCTACCACAGTGAGTTTTCAGGATTTTTTAAATTTCTTATTAATTTCTAGCTAACGACATTTTGGTCAGTGCTCTTGTAATTTCAGTCTTTAAAAATTTGTAGAGGGGCACCAGGGTGGCTCAGTTGGTTAGATGTCTGCCTTCAGCTCAGGTCATGATCCCGGGGTCCAGGGATGCAGCTGACATTGGGCTCCCTGCTCAGCGGGGAGCCAGCTTCTCCCTCTCCCTCTGCCGCTTCCCCTGCTTGTGCTTTCTTGCTCGCTCTTTCTCCCTCTCAAATAAATAATAAATAAAATCTTAAAAAAAAAAATTTGTTGAGTTTTCCTTTATGGCTCTGAATATTAAATATTATAAATATTCTGTATGCACTTAAAAAGCATGTATGTGTTCTTCAGTTTCATGAAGTGTTCTCTATATTTTCATTAGTTCCTTTTTGTTAATTGTATTATTTAAATTTTCTGTATTCTTGGGACACCTGGCTGTCTCAGTCAGGGGAGCATGTGACTCTTGATCTCGGGGTTGTGGTTTTGAGCCCCACATTTCAGTGGAGAAATTACTTTAAAAATCTTTAAAAATAAATACATTTTCTGTATCCTTTTTGTTGGCTTGTTTCATTCAGTTACTGACAGAAATGGTTTAAAACATGCCACTTTGTGGATTTAGCATTGCAGTTCTGTCAGTTTTACTTCCTTTTTGTCTTTTTTATTCTTTTGTTTGTTTGAAGTAGGCTTCATGCCCAGTGTGGGGCTTGAACTGACCACCCTGAGATTAAGAGTTGCATGCTCTACTGACTGAGCCAGTCAGGTGCCCCATCTTTTTGAAAAGCTTTTTGTATCGACAATTTCAGAGTTATGGAAAAGTTGCTAGAATAATACAAAAAATTTCCTGTACATACTTCATCACATTCCTGAGATGTTAACATATTACCACATTTGCCTATATAATGTGTGTATGTATATGTGTATCATTTTTTGGAGTAAGTGCATGTATGTGTGTATGTGTATCATTTTTTTCTGAAGATTTGAGGGTAAGTTACAGGCATTAGGTCTCTAACCTTTGGTGTAGGTTTCCTAGTAACAGGTCCATAGCTACAGTAAATATATCAAAATTAGGAAATCCATATTAATATAATCCTATTATCTAATTTGACCTTCAGATTATACCAGTTGTTACAATTATGTCTTTTACAGAAAAAATCCTGGATCATGCATTATATTCAGTTGTTCTGTAGTCTTCTTTAATTGGAAGTAATTCCTGTTATAGTCACCTGCAAAGGCAGATGGACCCCTGCTCAAAATTGGGTTTGAATGTCAAAATTAATGATACCCTACACACACCAAGAGGGTATGAAAAGATTAACTTAACTAATGGACTAATGGAGGTCTCTGGGAAGAGCAGGGCAGTCCTCTCAAGCAGGTTTGAAATGGTTGACGGGGCAAGAAAAGGAGATTGGCCTGGGTTTTTACTGAGGTTAGGATGTGGAGCCAGGGTGAGAGTTGCGGCACAGGTGCAGTACTTTGCGTCCTTGTTAATCTGCTGCCAGCACCGAGATGCGGGGCACAAGGGGAGAGGCGAGGCTTAGTAGCTGTCCACGAAACAACAAAAAATGGAGTCAGCCTTCTCATTACTGTTCCTCAGTCCTTATCTTTCATGACCTAGACAGTTTTTTGGTCACCATACTTTTAATTCTTTACACGTGCTTTCATTTCTTTTTTTTTTTTATTGAAGTCTAATTGACACACAGTGTTACATTAGTGTTAGTTGTACAACATAGTGAATCCCTGACTCAACAGTTAGGCTCACCAGAAGTGTAGCTATCCTCTGTCACTGTACAAGGCTGTTAAAGCATCATTGACGATACTCCCTGTACCGTACCTTTCGTCCTTGTGGCTTACTCCCAAACTGGAGGCCTGTACCTCCCATTGTCTTTCACCCATTTTGCCCATCCTTCCACCCTCCTCCCCTTTGCAGCCATCAGTTTTCTGCATTTATGAGTCTCTTTGTGCTTTTTGTTTATTCGTTTTTTAGATTCTACATATAAGTGTAATGAAAAGGTATTTATCGTTCTCTGACTTATTTCACTTAGCATAATACCCTCTAGATCCATACATGTTGTCACAGATGACAAAATCTCATTCTTTTTTTTTTTTTAAAGATTTTATTTATTTGAGAGTTGGGGGGGAGGGAGAGCACGAGCCAGGGGGAGGGGCTGAGGGACAAGCAGACACCCTGAGCTGAAGTCAAGACACTTAACCGACTGAGCCACCCAGGCGCCCCCCACATTTAGGTCTTTAATCCAGTTTATTTTTGTGTCTGGTGTTCAGAAATTGGTCCAGTTTCATTCTTTTGCATGTGGCTGTCCAGCTTTCCCAGCATCATTTATTGATGAGACTGTCTTTTCACCATTGTATATTCTTGCCTCCTTTGTTGTAGATTAATTTACCCTATAAACATGTGTTTAATTCTGGGCTCTCTGTTGTGTTCCACTGATCAATGCATCTAATTTTGTTTCAATACTATACTGTTTTAATTATTATAGCTTTGTACTATATCTTGAAATCTGGGATTGTGATACCTCCAGCTTCGTTCTTCTTTCTGAAAATTGCTTTGGCTGTTTGGGGTCTTTTGTGGCTTCATACAGATTTTAGGATTATTGATTCTACTTGTGAAAAATACTATTAGTATTTTGATAGAAATTGCATTGAATCTGTAGATTGCTTTGGGTAGTATGTGCATTTTAACCATATTAATTCTTCTAATTTATTTGAGTCAGCCTTGACATTTTTGAAGAGTACATACCTGTGATTGTAGAATGTCCCTCAGTTTGGGTTTGTCTAATGTGTCCTCATGATTAGTTTCAGATTATTCATTTTTTTGCTTTATATATTTTAATATATAAATGTATAATGTTACTGGGTACATAGAAATTCAAAATTCTTATATTTATTTATCTGAAAAACTAAAACTTTCATTGTAATGTGTCCTTATTTATGTTCTGTATTATTTTTGTTGCCTGAAAGACTATTTTGCTAAAATTGATGGAACTTCATCAACTTTTTTTTTTTTAAGATTTTATTTATTTATTTGAGAGAGAGAGCATGAGCGGGGTGGGGGTGGGGGGCAGAGGGAGAGGGAGAAGCAGACTCCCCACTGAGCAGGGAGCCCAACATGGAGCTCGACCCCAGGACCTGAAGATCACAACCTGAGCCAAAGGCAGACGCCTGAGTCACCCAGGCGCCCCCAAACTTTAGAACTTGCCTAGTGTAACTTTATACTTTCATCATTTCTCTATTATTTTTTTTTTCTTAAAGATTTTATTTATTTGAGGGGTGCCTGGGTGGCTCAGTTGGTTAAGCGACTGCCTTCGGCTCAGGTCATGATCCTGGAGTCCCGGGATCGAGTCCCACATCGGGCTCCCTGCTTAGTGGGGGGTCTGCTTCTCCCTCTGACCCTCTTCCCTCTCGTGCTCTCTGTCTCTCATTCTCTCTCTCTCTCAAATAAATAAATCTTTAAAAAAAATTTTTTTTAAATACTTATTTGAGAGAGGGAGTGAGAGAGAGCACAAGCAGGGGGAGTGGCGGGCAGAGGGAGAAGCAGGCTCTCCACTGGGCAAGGAGACCGACGCGGGGCTCTATCCCAGGACCCTGGGATCATGATCTGAGCCAAAGGCAGGCACTTAACCGACTGAGCCACCCAGGCACCCCCATCTTTTCTCTATTCTTAATTCTAGATGTTTCCTTCATAAAACAGCATATACTTGGACTATTTTTTTTCTTTTTTCACTCCAGTTGACAGTATTGGTTTTAACTAGAGCATATAATCCATTTACATTTAACATAATTACTGAAATACTTAGGTTTCAATCTGCCATTTTATTTTGCACTTTCTATTCCATCTATTCTGTTATAAGCTGATTTCATTCTGTTCAAAAGGTTTTCTAATTTCTATAGTGATTTCTTACCTAACTTCTGAGTTATTTGGATATTTATTCGATATGAAATAGTTGGGGATTTTCTAGTTATCTTTTTTACTGATTTCCAAGTTGTGGTCAAAGAACATACTTTGAATGATTTCTATCCTTTGAAATTTGTTGAGCAGCATGTGGTGAATTTGGTACATGTGCTGTGTGTACATATGAAAAAAAAGGTGTAGTTTTTCTTTGTCGGATGCATTGTTTTAATATAGCCATTAGGTCGTTTGTTAGATGTGTTCACATTTTCTATATACTTTGCAAGTTTTTGTCTGCTTGTTTTATTAGTTTCTATACAAAAGGTGTTAATTCTTCCACAGTGGTTATAGAATTACCCTTTTTTCTTTTGGTTTAGTCAGTTTTTGCTTTATATATTTTGAAACTAAATTATTGCATGTATTTAGATTTAGAATTGTCTTCCTTGTGGATTGACCCTTTATCATTATTAAATGTGTGTTCAAGCCAGTAGCATTATTAGAGAAGAAATTTTTATTTGGTATTAATATAACTGCAACAGCTTTCTTTTGTTTAGTATATCTTTTTCCACTCTTCACCCTTAACATTCATGTCTTTATTTGAAGTGTGTCCCTTCTAAGCAGCACTTATTTAGTGTGTATGTTTTGTAAATCCAGTCTGATGAGCTTAGTCTTTCATTGCAAAGTATTTAATTCATTTGAATTAATATATACCATATTGCTATTTGTTTTGATTTTTTTCCACTTTGTCTTTTTCTGTTATCTTCTTACAGATTGATTTAGAACTTTATTAAATTTCACATATACCCTATTTTTAGTTATAATTTTTTTACTGTCTTTTTACAGGTACCTTAGAAATTACACCTACATCCTTGATTTATTACAATCTAATACAAATTAAAACTTTTTCCACCTTCCAGATAATGCTAAGAACTTCACATCATTTTAACTCTATTTACAACGTATCTTCTTTTTGAGTCATTGATGTCACGTATTTTAATTCTACATGTTTTAGACCCTATAAGCATTTTTACTATTATTTTGTAATATCAGTAGTCACTTAGAAACACTTTTCTAGTGTTCCTCATCCCAACGTATATTTCTATATTTACTTTTGTAATAATTTTTCATCTTCTGCCTGAATAATTACTCCCCTTAATATTTATTAGTTCAGGTCTCCTGGTAATAAACACTGTTTTTATTTCGCCAATGTTTTTGAAGGATATTTTTTGTTTTCCCTTTTTTGTTAAGACAACTGCACTGTCAGTGTTACTGTAGTTCATTTAAAGGTAATTCTGTTCTACCTCCTGCTACTCAGAATTTTTTTTACTCTGATTTTTAGCAGTTTTACTGTGATGGTGTGCCATGATGTGGTTCTTGTATTATTCTTGGGGATTCTCTGAGCTTCTTCATTCTTTGTGTTGAAATCCTTCATCACTTTTGGAAAATTCACAGCTATTTTTCCTTCAAGTATTCCATCTTTTTTTTTTTTTTTGTCTTTTTTTGGGCACTTTTTTTTTTAAGATTTTATTTATTTATTTGAGAGAGAGAGAACACATGCGCACAGCAGGGGTAGGGGCAGAGGGAGAGTGGAAAGCAGGCTCCCTGGATGATGGACTTGATCCCAGGACCCTGAGATCATGATTTGAGCCAAACATAGCTGCTTAACTGACTGTGGCCCCAGGCGCTCCTTTTTTGGCACTCTTTTGCTTTCAAGTTCAGTGCCAGTGAATATCACATTTAGCCCTCCATTTTATGTGTTGTATGTATGTGATACTTGTTTTCATTATTTTTAATATTTTTCTCTCTGCATTTATTCACCCTGTTCCTAGAGTGTAGGCTTTCTAAAGGGCTTTCAACTGTGAACCTGTTGTTCACCTTTACTCAGGATGTAGCCTTTTGGGTTCCCAGCTACTGAGGAGAGAGTTATAAATGAGACTCCCCACATTAGGTAGAAAATGAACCTTGATCCCAGTCCACCCTTGCTACACAAAACTGTCAAATACGTATTGGAACAGTGTGCCAGTGTTGTGGTTCTTTCTGGAGCAGTTCGTCACCATCTTATCACTTCTTCCATGTTTTCAAGGTGGTTTTTTAAACACTATACCAGCATTTTTAGATGTTTTTCATAGGAGACTTGGCATCATTATTGGAAATGGAAGTTCTCATTTCTTTTCATATTTTACATGGTTATTTTCACCACATTGAAAAATGAAAATCTTATGTAATGAAACCAGTCTTTATATCATCTTGATTTTATGTTATTCTTAGAAGAGTTTTTGTTCAAAATTATACTGTTTTTCTATTTTTAACATTCAGTGTTTAATACGTCTGGAATTTATTTTTGTGAGCAGCATAAAGTTAGTGGGGAGCCAGTTGCTCCAGCACTGTTGGTTAGACCAGAAGTCAGCAGACTATACTCAACCCATTTTTGTTAATAAAGTTTTATTTGAACACAGCTATGCCCATTTGATGACATTATCTGTGTCTTCTTTCATATTACACTAGCAGAGTTGAGTAATTGAAAGAAACTATGGTGCACAGAGCCTCAAGTATTTACTTTCCAGTCACTTAAGAAAAAAGTATATCAACTTCTGGATCAGACCATCCTTTTTTCATTGAGTTTCTACTTTGGCATATGCTAGATGTTTCATGTCTATTTCTAGTTCTTTCTTCACCTCAAATGTTCTTTGTCACTCTGTTACAATTATTGTAGCTTTATACTACTGTACTTTATTGGCCTTAATGATATAATTTGTTCAGATAGACAGGTTTATTGAGGTACAAGATGCATATAGTAAAATTTACCCTTTGTACATGTACAGTTCTGTGGATTTTGACAAATGTATACAGCCATGTAACGACCACACTCAAGATAGAGAATATTTTCATCACTCCAAAAAGTTCACTCCTTCCCATTTGTCTATCCCCTTTCCTCACTGCGAGGCCCTGGCAGCCACTGCTCTGATGTCTGTCTACAGTTTTATCTTTTCCAGAATAGTCCTAATAAATGGAATCAAACATTAAGTATCCTTTTAAGCCTAGATTCTTTCACCTAGCATAATGTATGTGAGATTTTTCCATGTTGTTGCATATAGAGATATTCCTCTTTATTGCTGAGTAGTATTCCATTATATCCATTTACTGGTTGATGGACATTTGGGTTGAATCCAGTTTGGGACGGTTAAGAGTAAAGCCAGTAGAAACATTTACATGCAAGATTTTGTCTGGATATATGTTTTCATTTTTCTTCAGCAAATACCTAGGAATGGGATCGATGGGTCCTATGTTACTAATGTATGTTTAACTGTATAAGAAACTGTCAAACTGTTCTCCAAAGGGAGAGCCATTTTTTTTTTTTCATTTCCAACAGCAGATGCTTTGCATACTTACCAGCGCTTAGTTACGTCAGTTTTGTTTTTTTTTTTAGTGACTCTAGTGGGTTAGGCATTGCAGGGGTTTTTGTTGTTGTTGTTGTTTTAAATTTTATTTTTTTAAGTAATCTCTACATCCAGCATGGGGCTCAGACTGAGCCACCCCAAGATCAGGAGTCGCATGCTTTACCGACTTGAGCCTGCCAGGCACCCCCTTAGGCATTGTAGTTTTAATTTCTAATTAAATTAATTCCTAGTTCATATTCCTAATAACGATGGTGAGCATCTTTTCCTGTGCTTACTTAAACCTGTATAACTTTTTTGGTGAAGTATCTGTCCAAATCTTTTACCCATTAAAAAAAAATTGGGTTGTTTTCTTAGGATTGAATAATGAGAATTTTTTTATATGTTGTGGATACTAGTCCTTTATCAAGATCTGTGTTTTGTAAGTATTTTTTCCCAAGACTTATTTTGTTCCTTAATGGTACCTTTGAAAGAACAGAAGTTTTTAATTTTGATGAAGTCTGCTTTATCAATTTTTTCTTTTATGTTTTGTATTATTTTCTGTTGCTTTGTAACAAATTCCCACAAACTTAAACTTAAATTTATTATCCCGCAGTTTCCATGGGTCTGGAATCCACGTTAGCTGGATCCTCTGCTGAGGGTCACACCAAACTGAAATCAATGTTCTGGCTGGACTTCCTTGCTTTCTGGAGCTCAGTGTCCTCTTCCAGGCTTATGTGCTATTTGGCTGAATCCAGTTCCTTGTAACTGTAGGACATAGATAACTGTTTTCTTGCTGGTCATCAGCTAAGGGCTGTTATCAGCTTCTAGAGGCTGCTCATTATTTCCTGCCACATGGCCTTCTCCACAACCTGGTAGTTTGCTTCTTCAAGGACAGCAAGGAGAAGGGTTATACAGGGTGTGTGCACTAAGAGGGGGGCCAATTTAAGATTCTGCCTACCGCATGGTTTGTTTTTAAGAATCTTTGCCTACCCCCCTAGGGGCTCCTGGGTGGCTCAGTTGTTAAGTGTCTGCCTTCGGCTCAGGTCATGATCCCAGGGTCCTGGGATCGAGTCCCACATCGGGCTCCCTGCTCAGCAGGGAAGCCTGCTTCTCCCTCTCCCACTCCTGCTGCTTGTGTTCCCTCTCTCGCTGTGTCTCTCTCTGTCAAATAAATAAATAAAATCTTTAAAAAAAAAAAAGAATCTTTGCCTACCCCAAAGTTGGGAAGATTATTCTGATTTCCTCTAGAAGTTAATAGTTTTAGGTTTTCCATCTCTGGTCTATTGTATGTATTTATATGTATGTATGTTTTGAGATGTAATTCACATAACGTAAGATTAACCCTTAAAGCAAGAAATAAATTTTAATTTGTATTACAAAAATAATTCCTGGCTTAGAATCAGTATACATCACTCTGCTCTTACATCATATGGTCACCTCCCAGATGCAAGATGGGCTAGGAAATGTGGTCCCTACTTGCACCATCATTTCCCAGGACAAAAACTCCACATTGTAGAAAGGGAGCAGATACTATGGTTGACAGTTCTCTGGGCCACAGCCCAGACTTACCCAGGGATTTTTGTCCAGTTTTTCCAACACCATTTGTTGCAGAGACTGTCTTTTTTCCATTGGATATTCTTTCCTGCTTTGTCAAAGATGAGTTGACCATATAGTTTTAGGTCCATTTCTGGGCTTTCTATTCTGTACCAGTTATCTGCGTGTCTCTTTATGTCTCATGTGTCTCTTTTTGTCTCAATGATTACAGCTTTGCAGTATAGCTTGAAATCTGGACTTGTGATGCCACTGGTTTTGTTTTTCTTTTTCAGGATTGCTTTGGCTATTTGGGGTCTTGTGCGGTTCCATACAAATTTTAGGATTGTTTTCCTAGCTCTGTGAAAAATGCTGCTGGTATTTTGGGGCTCCTGGGTGGCTCAGTCATTAAGCGTCTGCCTTCGGGTCAGGTCATGATCCCAGGGTCCTGGGATCGAGTCCCACATCGGGCTCCCTGCTCAGCGGGAAGCCTGCTTCTCCCTCTCCCACTCCCTCTGTTTGTGTTCCCTCTCTCGCTGTGTCTGTCAAATAAATAAATAAATAAAATCTTAAAAAAAAAAAAAACTAGTGGTGTTTTGATAAGGATTGCATTAAACGTGTAGATTGCTTTGGGTAGTATAGACATTTTAACAATGTTTGTTTTTCAGATCCATGATCATGGGATGTTTTTCCATTTCTTTGTGTCCTCTTCAATTTCTTTCATAAGGTAGTTTTCAGAGTATAGATCTTTTACCTCTTTAGTTAGGTTTATTGCTAGGTATCCTAACTGTTTTTGTAGCAATTGCAAAAGGGATTGATTCCTTGATTTCTTTTTCTGCTGCTTCGTTATTGGTGTATAGAAATGCAACAGATTTTTGTGTGTTGATTTTATATCCTGTGACTGAATTCATGAATTAGTTCTAGCAATTTTTTGGTGGAGTCTATTTTATCGATTTTCTTTAAAGCAGCTTTTTGAGTCATTGGATTTTCTCTATTGTTTTCATTTTTATTGATTTCTGCTCTTAAATTCTTTATTTCCTTCCTTCTGCTTGCTTTGGATTTGTTTTGCTCTTCTTTTTCTAGTTCCTTGAGATAGGAAATTGGACTACTGACTTGATCTTTCTAATTTTCTAATGTAAACTTGGTGCTGTCAGTTTCACTGTCAGCACTGCTGTAGCTGCATCCCATATATTTTGATGTATTTTACTTCCGTTTTCATTCAGTTCTGTGTATCTTAAAATTTTCTGAGACTTCCTCTTTGACTCACAAATTACTTAGAAGTGGTTCTTTGGCTTCCATATTTTTGGATATTTTCCTGTTCTCTTTTGGTTATTGATTTGTTGTTTGATTCCATTATGGTTAGAGAACATGCTCTGATTTCAATCCTTTAAATCTATTGGTGTTTTTTTTTTAAGATTTTATTTATTTATTTATTTATTAGAGAGAGAGTGCGTGCGCACAAACCAGGGAGAAGGAAAAGCAGGCTCCCTGCTAAGCAGGGAAGCCTGACACAGGGCTCGATCCCAGGACTCTGGGATCATGATCTGAGCCAAAAGCAGACGACCCAGGTGCCCTGATGATACTGATGTTTTACCAGTTCAAGTAAGCATAGAAATTTTATTTTCATTTAGGTCCCTTTACCCTCCCCGGTTTTTAAATAACAATTGTATTTCCTCTACAGGGGGCTACTCCATTTTGGTAGAGCTGAGAAATCCATATTGTGGTGTCTGTCTCGATTGGAGGGGGGTTCTCAAATAGGGCAAGGATCAGGTAGAAGCTGGGTATGGCGGTGAAAGGACTCACTGGAGGCAGAACAGAGGTGAGAGAAGTTTATCAAACGTACTGCGAGGGAGCACCTGGCAGGGGCACAGAGGAGAGGCTGTCTGCTATGGGGCAGTGGGTGCGCACCGTTCTTAAAGAGGGAAGGTGAGGAGGTATGGCGGCATACGGAATTTTCCCTTTTTTGGTAACTGTGTCTGGTTCTTAGTAGCCCATTGGTCCGTGGCTATTTTGAGGTGGGTCGCGTGATGGACCTGTCTGTATTCAGTCAGGGGGTCGCTGTAGGCCCTTGTCTCCACTCCGTCGCTCCAGCCTGTGGTCTAAAAGCAGCCTCTCCACAGATGATTGTCTTTTCTCCGTAGCCCTCCTGAGTTACTAGTTCTGGTAGTTCATTAGTCTGGTGGTGGTTGTGAATTGCTATATGGAGTTACATCTTCCACAAAAAGGGACCTACCTTTTCATCCCTGTCTTTCTTGTATCTGTACCTTATATTTATTTTTATCTTATTGCGAAGCAAAAAAGTTGAGTCTATTTTTTCTGTTTCTCAACTTCAGTAATGAATACGTATCATTGTATTTTGCCTGTATAAAATGAGAGCTTTACTTTTAACTTTTCTCCTTCCCCTTTTCTAAGTTTTTGTAATACAGTCTGGATGTTTTAATTCTCCATTTTTATCTGACCACCCATAATTTCCATTTTGTTATATGATCTGTCTTTGGTACCTCTCTGACTTTTCCTGACCTCCCCCTCACTCCGTGCAGCCATAATGACCTTTTTGCTTTTTCTTTGAGCTCACTGGGCATGCTCCTTTCTCAGGCCTTTGTATTTGTCATTCCCTCTGCCCGAAATGCATCCCCCTCTCCCTGTAGATACTCATTTGGCTTGTGCTCTCACTTTCTAAAATGTCTTTTCTCAAAAGTCACATTCTAAGACTTTCCCTCATCCCCCTAAAGGTATAATCCATCGCCCATTAGGTCCCCGTTTCTTCCCTACTTCATTTTCTTTTCACAGAACTATGACTAGTTAATATAGTATTTTATGTATTAACTGATTGTCATTTCTCTTGATTAGAATATGAGTTCCATGGAGGCAGGAATCTTTCTCTGTTTTGTTTTGTTTTTTTAAAGATATTATTTATTTATTTGAAAGAGAACACAAGAGCGGGAGGGCAGGGAGGGGGACAGGCGGACTCTGCCTTGAGCTTGGAGCCTAACTCGGGGCTTGATCCCAGGGTCCTGAGATCATGACCTGAGCCAAAACCAAGAGTCGGACACTCAAGTGACTGAGCCACCCAGGTGCCCCTCTGTTTCGTTCACTGTTGTATTCACAGTGCCCAGAATAACCTGGCACATAAAGATACTCAATAATAGGTACTCAGTAAGTGCTTATATAAGTAACTAATCTTCATGTATTTAGCATTTTCCTGCGAGTTGGGACTGACCCGCCAAAGGATGAGTGTTTTTAATAGTTCTTGGCACTTTTTGCCATGTAACTTTCTTTTTTGTTTGCTTTATTTTTTACTTATTTGTACCAGATAATACTTTTTATGTGGTTTAAAATTTAAACAGTATGGGCACCTGGGTGGCTCAGTCCCATGTCAGGCTCAGGGGGGCGTCTGCTTGAAGATTCTCTCCCTCTGCCCCTCACCCCGCTTGCACATGCACACACACGCACACTCTCTTGCTCTCTCTCTAAAATAAATATTTAAAAAAAATTTTTATAGAGAACTGTTCAAGATGGAGCTTGAAAGAAAATAGGATTTTTAATAGGCACAAAAGGATAAGATGGTGGAAGGCTCTAGTAACAGGTTGGCAAACTACATCCCTCAGGCTGACCACCCATTCACTTATGTATTGTCTTTGCTGCTCTTACGCTACAGTGGCAGAGTTGAGCAGTTGAGACCGATCATACAGTCTGTAAAACCTGAAATATTTACTCTCCGGTCCTTCAGAGAAGGATCTGCAAGCAAATGATAGGATGTGGTTGGGAAAGCATTATTGATAACAGTTAAAGAAATGAGAATGAGATGTTGACTATAGTTGAGGGTGGGGGTCAGTAATAGAAGGGTGGCCGGTTAAAGAGAAGGAATACAAGAGGGAAACCATTGTTAATAGGAAGTGAGGAGGCATTCCAGGCTGGTATAGTAGTTCAGTAAGGCCTGAATGTGGCTTGTCCATAATCATGCTTTTCTCATCTTTCCCTTACTAGCTAAGAAGGATCAGGAAGGTGGAGAAGAAAAGAAATCTGTGCAAAAGAAAAAAGTAAAAGAGTTAAAGGTGTTGGATTCAAAGACGGCCCAGAATCTCTGTGAGTAACTCTGTGATCCCAACTATTTGTCTTTTAAAAGCTTAATTTTGGTAGATCCAGGGTCTCTTGATTTGTTGAGTTCCTAATGTATGCCAGGCATTGGATAGTGAACTTCCAGTATCTTGTTTAATTCCTCAGTAGCACTGCAAGATTATTTCCTTACCATAAAACTAGATACTAACAGCGGTTAAGAGTTTTAGGAATTTGCCCAGTGCCGTAGGTGGTGAGAGACAGGTATGGGATTGGAACCTTGGATTTTTTTTTTTTATTTCAAAACCCTTACTGTTTACATTGCATCTGCAGAATATTCTAGTCACTGTGCATTTCCTTCTTTCTAACTTTCTCTTAAGTACTTCTTTTAAATGCAGGCACTGGCTTGACTTCACTTAAATCTAAAACACTTTTGTGGCTTAGAATAAATAATATAAATCCTGCACTTCTCAAACTAGGATCAGAAACTCCTCTGCAAAGTTGGTATAGGTGGTACTTAT
Organism: Leptonychotes weddellii; assembly: GCF_054177405.1. Classification (NCBI taxonomy): domain Eukaryota; kingdom Metazoa; phylum Chordata; class Mammalia; order Carnivora; family Phocidae; genus Leptonychotes; species Leptonychotes weddellii. The sequence goes on from NC_138375.1 coordinate 109,847,267, forward strand.
TTGATGATCAGGATGAATGTTCATTTTTTGTTTGTTTGTTTGGCTGTTGATCTCCTTTATGCTGAGTAATAGAGATTTAAATATTTGCTCAACAAATATTTGAGGTTCTGCCATGTTGCAGTCTCTCTTGGGCTCGTATGAGACATGTGTTCCAGAGATGAAAGAGTACATATTCCATAAAACCCACTCACAGTCTTGCAATGTGACTCTTGTCCCCATTTCTCCAAATGAGAAGATTAAAGTTTACATGTTGTGACTCAGCCGAGGTCACACAAGGAAACAATTACACATACCCATAAGTAAAATCAGGGATATCATGAGAACAGTAAGCCCTTACATTATTCTTTTTTTTTTTTTAAGATTTTATTTATTTATTTGAGAGAGAGAGAATGAGAGAGAGCAAGCACATGAGAGGGGGGAGGGTCAGAAGGAGAAGCAGACTCCCTGCCGAGCAGGGAGCCCGATGCGGGACTCGATCCAGGGACTTCAGGATCATGACCTGAGCCGAAGGCAGTCGCTTAACCAACTGAGCCACCCAGGCGCCCAAGCCCTTACATTATTCTTTGCTGTATAGTCCTAGATCACTGACAACAAATACTACTAAATGTTGTCTGTGGGTAAGTCTTTTTATGGAGACCAAAAGTAATGTGCGATGGTTCCTTTTCTCAAGATTATCTCTGGGAACAGAAAACATGAGTAACTCCTATTTTAGAAAGTGATAGAAGACTGTGGGTAGTACATGATTCTTTCCAGTTGGGTGATAACAATACAGAAAACAGAACTCACAAAGAGAATGAGATTTGTTTAGGGGAGGATGGCCTAGGAGATGTAATTTAGTGATTCAGAAATTATTAAGTGCCTCTTATGTGCTAGGGACACTAAGCTGAGTAAGACACAGTCCCTGTCCTCATGAAGCATGTGTCTGGTGCAAACAGACAAGTAAATAATGGGAACCACACAGACGAAGTGCTATGATAGAGATGAGCTAGGATGCGGATGAGAGCCCCGGGAAAGGGGCATCTAAATCAAGTGCGGGCAGTACTGGAGGGAGCATGTCACTCAAAAGGAGGTACTGCTTACATGGATTTGAAAGAATGATGAGTCAGGAGTGAAGTGAAGGCTGAGGGCTGGCTTGTTTCAGGCAGCGGGATCAGCACGTATGAAGGCGCAGACGCACAGAGTATGACACAGTGTGGTCGGAAAACTGTAAAGGCCGTATGTGGGAGAGGAGTGGCGGGAGAAGCTTTCAAGAAATAGATAGAAGCTACATTATCAAGAATTCTGACAGGCTTAGGCTAAGAAATATCTGTGATATCCTGAAGGCCTTGGAATTTATTAAAAGGACTTTAATCAGGAGAATGAGTGATAGTCCCTGTGTAAATCAGGGGAAGACTACTTGGGCAGTGACTGAGGCTGGATTGCTAGTGTCCGGGAAGACTCCAGGCAGAGAGATGAGTTATGTTCTCACTTTAAACTAGGTGAGAGATGATCAGGGCCTGAAACTAAAGTAGTGAGAATGAGTAGGAAGGCAGGCAGAAGATACTAAGGAGATAGAAATAATGGAACTTGGTGACTGACTGAGGGAATGAAGGAGATGTTTTCTTTGGTTTACATCACTCTGTAGAGAGTGGTACCATTTACTGAAATAGGAAAATCCAGCCAGGAGCAAAATGTCTTTCTGGGGAGGAGTGGTGGGTACTGGACATGAATGAGAGGTGGCAGGGCGGTGGGTAGAAATGATGACTTGTAGGATAGAATTAAGGTGCCTGTGGGACTCCAGAAGGATGGGTGTGTTAGGCCTTTGGGTGTAGGAATCAGGAAGAAGGTTTGGCTGGAGGTAGGAATTTAGGAGACAGAATATGAGTCATAGCTGAAGCCGTGAGTTTGCTTTGAAGGCCACTAATATTTAAGGGGCAAGTAGAAGGGGAAGAGGGGCGGGGAACTCAAAGGCTAGAAACAAGCAACAAGAAAAATGGTATGACATAGTCCTAAGAAGTGGGGGTAGTCAGCAGTGTCAGATGAAGATGGGAATCCGGTAAAATAAGGACAGGACAGGTGTCCTTTGGATCTGGCGTGAGGAAAGTCATTGGCCTTAAGCAAGAAGAACTTCAGTATAGCGTAGAGGTTAAGAACAGAGCCTCTGAAATCCTGTAGTATTTAATTCCTGCTTCCAGCCCTGACTGGCAGTATGACCTTGGGTTTGAGTAGCTTAATTTGAAGTATTAGTTTCCTTTTCTGTCAAATGGGGTTAGTAATACAGACATACAAGGATATTATGAATAGGGTTAAATGAGATTAGGTATGTAGATTATGTTTACGTACTATGTGTGATACTCAGTAAATAATTGTGGTCTTTTCATTGACTCTGGGGACAGGAGAATAGGTGAGAGCTGTGGAAGTGAAAGAGAAGAGACTGTTGTATTTTTTGAGGGAAAGAAGTTGGCAATTAGGAATATCAGGTCAGGGTTTTTAGTTTTTTGTTTTTAAGACAGTAGAAACTTGGTTATGTGTATATGCTGAAGGAAAAGGTCCTCAGGGCCACCTGTTCTACTGAAATCTAAGAAAAGGATGAGCACATGGGTATAGTTGCTGATAAGCTTACACAAGTGTTGGCACGCGTTTTCTTCTGGATAATTCCAAATAGTCCTTACCCAAGCCTTTTCTGGCTTGGCTCCAGCTGAGAGCCCCCAGTGCATAAGAGAATGCTGGGGTTTTTTTCCCAGTGAAGAGGAAGAAGATTCTCTTTTTATAAGTCGGAAGTGGTGGGACAGTTGGGAGACTGGGGATACTTTTTTTTTTTTTTTAAGATTTTATTTATTTATTTGACACAGAGAGAGACCGTGAGAGAGGGAACACAAGCAGGGGGAGTGGGAGAGGGAGAAGCAGGCTTCCCGCGGAGCAGGGAGCCCGATGCGGGGCTCGATCCCAGGACCCTGGGATCATGACCCGAGCTGAAGGCAGACGCTTAACGACTGAGCCACCCAGGCGCCCCGAGAATGGGGATACTTTGGAGGAGCTTCTGAGAGAGCCTAGCGTAGAGTAGGGACGCACAAAGGACCGCTCAGCAGCGCTGGGTGTATCAGTGTTGTTGGTGCCGTTCCAGATGAACTGTGATCTGCAGAGTCTGCTAGCAGTGTTCATCAGCCCAGGTGCAAGGAGAGAGATGACACAGCTGAATTGACCAGGAATTGGAAGGAGAGGGAAACAAGAATAGGAACAGTAGTAATAGAGATGGCAGTAATAGTAGATATCGGGCAAAGCTATAGACTGTGGGGTCTAGGTGAAGGAGAGAAGGCAAAGTAGAACTCGTACATTCGAAGAAAATGGAGTGGTCAGCGCTCACTGATGAGGTTGAAGGGTCACTGCAGAGGCTAGTTAGAGAGCTGGAAGACAGGAAGTGTTTGTTGGTGAACAGGATATGGCAATTTAAGAATCAGAGCATTTGAAGGCAGTGGCAGCTTTGAGGATGGAGTCATGGGAGTGGGAAACTAAAAATAGAGTGGGGTGAGTATCTTGGATGTATATAGAGAGAGAAGATCAAAATCTTCCTGTGTGAGCAAAGGCCAGGAGCCACAGTGTTTGTAGAATGTGGTGCTTGGAACACGGTAGCTGGCATGTGACATAAATGGGGGGGGTTCATGAGAGAGAAAGCTGGGAGGTGGGAACCTTAGACGTTGGACTCAGGAACTTAGATTTTAACTACCCAGGCAGTGGAGAGCTGGTGGAGGTTTCTGATAGTGACTTTAAAAGAAAACTCTTAGGCAAATAGTCCAGCAGAGGTTTATAGATAGGCTGGAAGGGAGAGGAGACTGAGAAGAATGTGTCTTGATATCTTATTTTCTGGCAGCCATCTTTCTGGGTTCCTTCCGCATGGCCTATCAAGAGATTAAGAATGTCATCCTGGAGGTGAATGAGAGTGTTCTGACTGAGTCTATGATCCAGGTAAGGAGCAAGATTGTCTGTGGCAGCTGGCTCTTTGCGCCACGGTGCACTGGCCTCATCTATTTGGAGGGTGAGGTCCTCTAGATTGGTGCTTTACAGAATGCTGGCTTTGGGTCAGCATCCATCTCTCCGGTGGTTAGATTATTTCTGGTATATTTTTCAAAAGTCCTGCCATCTCGCTAGCTGCCCCAACCCGCAGCCCCTGTTTCCTTCTTTGTGGTCCTTGGGCAGAGTGGGGGACTGACAGGAGGCTCAAGCTATCAGCTCATGAGACCGTCCCTTCTCTCTTTCAGAACCTCATTAAGCAGATGCCAGAGCCAGAGCAGTTAAAAATGCTCTCCGAACTGAAGGATGAATATGATGATCTGGCCGAGTCGGAACAGTTTGGTGTGGTGGTGAGTGAGGCCTGTGGCAAGAAGCTCTTCTTGGACCCCCTTGCTGCCCTCCTCCCCTGAAGCAGCTGGGGCGCTTGCTCCTCGCCTCTCGTCTAGTCTGAACCTCTCTTCCTTTCTCTTCCATACTCTGGAACTCACGGCCTCCCATGCGAGGCTCAAGCCTGTATGTTTTTTCTGACCTGCTCTACCTGTTGGCCATCCTGGAACTGCTTGTCTTCCCCACCAGATGGGCACTGTGCCCCGCCTGCGGCCTCGCCTCAACGCCATCCTCTTCAAGCTACAGTTCAGTGAGCAAGTGGAGAATATTAAGCCAGAGATCGTTTCTGTGACTGCCGCGTGTGAGGAGTTACGGAAGAGTGAGAGCTTCTCTAGCCTCCTGGAGATTACCTTGCTTGTCGGAAACTATATGAATGCTGGCTCCAGGAATGCTGGTGCTTTCGGCTTCAACATCAGCTTCCTCTGTAAGGTGAGCCAGCTGGTTAGAGCAGAACAACAGAAGGGAAGGCCGCTGGCCTCTGTGGGCACCGTATGGGGCAAACTGCTGTTGGCCTCAGGGCATCTTGAGCGTGTCAGGACTAACACGGTTCTCCTCTTACCCCAAGCTTCGAGATACCAAGTCCACAGATCAGAAGATGACGTTGTTGCACTTCTTGGCTGAGTTGTGTGAGAATGACTATCCTGATGTCCTGAAGTTTCCAGATGAGCTTGCCCATGTGGAGAAAGCCAGCCGAGGTGGGGCAGGTTGAGGTGAAACTAGAAGGCTGTTCCAGGCCCCCAAAATCTCTGCATTGGGACGGAAATAAGACAGGGTCTAGGTCTTAGTTTTCAGTTCTGCCTATTTTAGGTGGGAACGGGGAAGGGTGTAGGCATGATGTCTAGGCCACAGGGGAGGGGATTATCAGGCAGAAGGGAGGACTTCGTGTACAGAAGTGAGAAGCATTCTTTCCTTCCTAGGGAGACACCAAACACTAAAAAACAACTGGAAGAGAAGCAGGTGTTTTTAGTCTAGGTTAGCGGTTCTTTTTATTCAGAAAGCATGGACTAGATTGACAAAAATCAGGCCTTACCATCCTGGAACGAGGCACAGAAGAAGCTGCATTCAGTAGAAACGGGAACAGATTTCTGCCCTTCCTCTGTATTTCTATGTATAGCTCCTTCCTCCCAAACTCTGTTCTCTAAAATAAATGAGACCAAGATCCCAGGGGATTTCACAGGTTCTTGTTAAATTAAATGAAGCCTCTCTTCTTCTTGTGGAGACTGGAGCTTCAGGCATCACGTAACTTACAGTCTAAGTGGAAAGATGAAAAGTGCAATGTGTGGAACATCTGGAGGAGAGGACGTGAGAGTACAGCTTGCCGTGCGCCCCGACGCTAGGCCCTGACGAGCGGAAGCTGAGGGTCTGGGGACTGGGAATAAACTCTTGCTTTCTCTTTTTGTGTCTCCTTTAGTTTCTGCTGAAAACTTGCAAAAGAACCTAGATCAGATGAAGAAACAGATTTCTGATGTGGAACGTGATGTTCAGAATTTCCCAGCTGCCACAGATGAGAGAGACAAGTTTGTTGAAAAAATGACTATATCCTTTCTTACGAGGAGGGAGTTCCTAGGATGCTTCCTAGGAAGGGAAGGAAAACGTCCCAGGGGGAGGACAGCAGGAGAGATCTGGTGATAGATAATTTTTCCTTCTTTAAAAAAACTCTTAAAAAAAATTCTTTTCATTAAATACATAGTTCTTGAAAGCATTCTCATTGTTGTGGTAAGCACACCACTGAAATTCCTCCCTGATCCCTTGCCCTCTGCCCCGTTTCCACTACACACATGTGCACACACACCACACACACACGCATTCTCTTCTCTCTCCACTTCCCAAAGGTAACCACTGCCACTGGACTTCTCATTTTCACCTCATGAGTTTATTTTAAACAAAAACTGTGTTGTGTTGCTTTTTGCACATCCTAGTTCTTAGCCCTGGCTCCACAGCAGGATATGCAGAACCACCCCTTTAATTGCCACCTCCTATTCTGTAGGTGAACCGTGGTTTATGGTTTACCATTCCCCTGTTTGGGATATTTCGATTGCTTCTCGCCTTTGCTCTTACAGACAGTGTCGTGTTGAACATCGTCGTGCCTGCTGGCATGCGTCTCTGTGGGTTCCTCGGGGCTAGCGTGGTGGGTCTGCTTCCTGGCCTTGGTCCTTGACTCCCGGGCCGCACAGCTTCGTGAGGGCCGCACAGGAACAGTATAACAGGCTGCAGATGATGCACTGTAACATGGAGACCCTCTATAAGGAGCTGGGAGAGTACTTCCTCTTTGACCCCAAGAAGGTGTCCGTGGAAGAATTCTTTATGGATCTGCACAACTTTAAGAATATGTTTGTGGTGAGCCAGGGGTACCTGCCGACTGAATCTTTTGTGGACATTTCTCACTTTCCACATTGCTTGGTGTGGGGTGGGCTTATGTGTAAGTGCATGCATGCCCATGTGTTTTGTTTTGTTTTCCTCCACAGCAAGCAGTCAAGGAGAACCAGAAGCGGCGGGAGACCGAGGAAAAGATGCGGCGAGCAAAACTAGCCAAGGAGAAGGCAGAGAAGGAGCGGCTCGAGAAGCAGCAGAAGAGAGAGCAGCTCATAGACATGAATGCAGGTAAGAAGCGGAGAAGGGCTGATGGGTTGAAACAGGCATATTTGCAGGGCTTCTCTGCCTAGAATCTCAAGGCCAGCGAAAACAGCTCATGTCTGAGCTCAGCTCCGGGCAAAAGATTGTTGGCAGCCTTTTACCTCCAAGAGCCTCACGCTGGACTTGAACCTCAGCTCCCCTGCATGCGCATTCCAGCGCTCCATGCTCGCCCCCCTCTCTCTCCTTTGCTAGTTCCTGCGTTATGTCTCATCTCCCAGTGGGTTTGGTATTGCTGTAACACGGACTCTTCTGCCTGGCCAAATGGTCTTCTGGCCCGTTTTTGTTCCGTCTACTACATCTTTCATTCTTTTCCCCAAAATGTTTTCCTGGCCTTGCTCCTGTCTTACGCTGGTGGCTTGTCCTCCCTGTCTGTGTTCACTAAGTAACGTGTGCTCAGTACCTCCGCACAGTTGTACACACTGTGTACACGCATAACTGCGCATACCTACAAGGTTATAAAGGGACTGAACTTCTGGAGCAGGGGGCATGGGAGCTGGCCACTCTCTCTTCTCTTTAGCAGAATTTGTTTCACTACCAGAAGTATGTCTTTGTTGAAACATATGGGCTCAATTACTGGCCTTCTGTTTCCTGTCTTTGCTGCCTTCCTGCTCCCCCCACCCCCCGTCTGCTCCTTCTGTGGGTAGCAGGAATATAGCATACACTGTGCATGGCACTGAGTTGATGCCACCCTTCTTGACCCGGAGGCAGTACGAGCCATCTAAGTAAAGGGCGGGGGCGCATGGGGTAACTGGGTGTTGGGCATTAAGGAGGGCACATGATGTGATGAGCATTGGGTGTTATATGCAACTGATGAATTATTGAACACTACATCTGAAACTAATGATGTACTCTATGTAGGCTAATTGAATTTAAATTAAAAAAAAATAAAGGGGTTCTTAGGGCTGCCAAGTCTGGCAAGCATCCAAGTGCTTTGCTGAGCACAAGAGGCCAGAGCTGCTCTAGCACCTCTTGCTCCCAAGGACTTTCCTTTGGCAGCTCCTATTGTGGTAAGGCCGGCCACCTGAAGGAGCTGAACACATTTTTTTCTTTTTTGATACTTTTCTGGGAAGCAGTTCCACAGTTGTTTACTGTAGTTCTATAGAAGCCACAAATTTTGTTCTGCTGCTAATGCTGTTGAAGCCCACACCCAGTATCCTTTACCTTCCCCCATTCTCCCCTGGTGGCCAGGGTTTGTCCCCAGGTACTATCCAGGATGCATCAGGGGAAGGTGGAGTCCAGCGGACATGCAGGATGAGGGCTGCACCCTGTTTATCTGGTGGGGCAGCAAGCCCTGGTCCTGGTCCCCAAGGCAAGCAAATGAGGTCGAAATGTAGGTCAGCTGCACTGGTGATGTTCAGCCAGCAGGTGGCGCAGGGAACGGTGAGCCCAGTCCTGAAGCTAGCAGCCTGCGGGCTCCTTGGGATTTCAGTTTCAGATTTCACCACCCAGAGCTGTTGCCATGGAAACAGAGCCAGGCTGGAACAGGGACCCTACATTAACTCTTTATATTCCAGCCAGGATGCTCCCCGTACATGCTGAGCTGGCTTCTGGAAGATGCAGCCACAAGGGGCAGTACTTGAGTAAAATTCAATCTTGATTGGGGCAGGTCTCTCCTTTTTCCTCAGCCCTGCTCTGAAACTGGAACCAGGCTCTCCCTGATGTGTTTGTAGGAATTAGAGTGAAACACTTAAGGATAAAGAGCAAGTGATATTGTTGCATATTAATTTCATAATCTCAATCTCTGTGCTTAAACTGGAATTGGAGTTGGGCAGTTCTGCAATTCTCTGCGCTAGTCCCGGGTGGGATGGGAAGGAAGGTACCGCAAGGAAATATCCCAAGGTTTGCATTGGTTAGCAGGCAGTGAAACCTTTTCTTTGAACCACTGTCAAACAGATGCAAGTAAACATGGGCTGAGAGGCTCGAGGTTGAGCCCTGTATCTGCTCTGAGTCCTCAGCCACTGTGGGCGAGGGGTAAGCCAGGCAACAGTCATACAGTTGGTGTGTGACTCAACACTGTATGCTGCTCAGGCTGAAGAGCTTACATCTCCATCTTTGTTCGTGACAGAGGGCGATGAGACCGGTGTGATGGACAGTCTTCTGGAAGCTCTGCAGACAGGCGCAGCATTCCGACGGAAGAGAGGACCCCGTCAGGGTAAGTAAACAGCTGGAGCCCAGCCTGGGCGTGTGGGGGGGGTGAGGTCTCTCTGCTCCTGGTCCTACTTGTCTTGAGCTGAAGAACAGGTAAAGATGCTCTGAAGGTTTAGGAACTTGCTCACAATAGTCCCTGCGTCAAGAGTGGGTTGTCCAGTCCTCTACCTCCCAAGTTAGAAAGCAGGGACTTGGAGAACTAGGTTTTAGATGTGAAAACAGATCTATTATATCTGATGATGACTGCATTTCTCCCCATTCTTGAAGCAGAAACCTGTAACAAGTGAACCATGGTGCAGGACACAGAGATTTGGGTGGGTGTTTGCGGGTATGAACAAAAACTGAGCTAAACATAAAAGTGTACATTAGCCCTTACTCTCAACTTCACAAGCAGAAAAGATATAGAGAGGAGATTAGGCATCATCATCCTCAGATGTAATAATATAGAGGAGCAATCCAATGGAAGAACCGTCTCTGTCCAAGAATTACCCTGCCCTTGGGGGCCGTTAGCCTGCACTGCTTTTGTCTTCCCCATTGACTCCCCCACAACCTCCTCTCCCAACCCTCTGAAGATTTCAGTGGATTAAGTTGAGTCCGAACCTCCAAGAAGAATTATGGGATAGGAGGACAAATGCTCCAGGCATTAGTGTGGGGAAGGATCAATGGATGAGCCTCCTTAGCAGGCAGCGCACAGTGGCCAAGAGACTAATCCGGGAGAAGGTACTACAGCCAGCACGGTCTCTCGTGGGGGACTGACCCGCACGGTTGTGTGTGCGGAGGGCCCTTTTGAAGTAGGAGCGATGGCTTCTTTCCTGGGTCGAAGGGTGGGAATAACAGAAAAGGCAGTCATGGAGGGTTTCTACTTTTGAGAGGGTGAAAGCTGTGTTCCCTGTTCCCTGGCTGGGCTATTCTGTAGGTCTGTCTGATAAGAGCTTTAAGGTTACTGGCAGGAGGAGTTGTGTAGCTTGCCTTGGCCTCTCTAGGGCTTACAGTACCTGTCATAGCCTGGACAGGGGTTCTCCGGAGCAGGGGTGTAGAGCATGCTAGCCCACATAAACTTAGTGTCCCAAAGGTTGCTGTTTCTGCCCGTACTCTGAATTCCCAAAGGAAAATTCCCTTCTGAGGGCTCTTCCATATGTCTTCAGAACGTTCCCTAAATAGGAGAATCCCTAGTTACAAGTCTTCCCCATTTTCTGGCATCCTCTTGGCAGGCTTTGTAGTGGGAGGAGAGGTGGTTATGATGGGCTTTCCTGGCATAGTGTGTTAAACCATATAGATTGGTGTTTGGGTAGAGAGTGCAGCTAGTAGTATTTCTTTTGTTTAGTTTTTAGAGGGTCTTAGGAGAATGTTTTTTAGCCCCGCCCCCCCCACCATGTGGCCTTACATTAGGCATTTCTAGCCAAATGAAAGTATATTGCTTCTCACTGTTCACTCTCTCAGCTAAATGCCAACCTGCATCCGACTGTTGGTGGGGAATTCCCTTTTTAAGCCTCTTCCTATGAAACTACTAGAATCCCAGATGCTTCCTGTACACAGGCAGCCAGACATCAATGGCTTCCCTCTGCGGGGGAGGCCCCATTCTCTACTTCTTCCCAAGGAGGAAACCAGGACTCAACAGGCAGAGGAAGCAGGGATTTTGTTGGAACATAACCTTTCAGCAGAGGATCTAAATTAGTCAAAGTGCTGTTCCCCGGTGCAAGAAGGAATAGGAGACTGATACTAGGAGATACTGAAGCAGAGAAGCACATACTTTTTAAATTGGTTGCATCCTGTAACCTAATCTTTCTGGGCTGTAGGTTCACAGAACAGGGCTGAAAGTATCTGGGAGAATCTCTCCTGGGAGACCTTTCTGGTTACTCTGGTATGCTGCTTAGGTGGTGCATCCACATGCTGTGAAGTGATGTGGCCTCACGCTTTCAAACATAAAGACTCTATCACAGTCCGAAGAGCATCGGATTAGGTAGAGATCAAAAGACCCAAAGTCAAGTCTAACTCTGATGCTGTCTAGGGTACCTTAGACAAGTTTTGGGGACTCAGTTTTTTCATGAGTTAGACTAAAATGGTCTCTTGGGTCTTTTCCAGCTTTAATAACTCTGTTTTGTCCAGCAGCAATAGAATTAAGAGAAGGCAAGAAAGGGGCTGGACTCAGAAGGCCCTATTCTCAAACTATAAAGGCTGCGGGTTTCCCTCAGTGGCTGCAGGACTTAGCTGGTTCACCCCTTGCTTGACCGCCTCTGACTGTTCCTCGTGGCCAATTGCCTTGAGCCAACAAACTGAAGCACGAGCGAGCAGATCTGCCTCACGGGCCGCCTCAGTCCCAGGGAGGCAGCTGTCGCTGCCTCAAAGACACTGGTCTTGTCCATAGGATTTAAAGGCATGTTTAAAAAAAAAAAAGTCTTCCGGTCTCTGGAGACCTGAGGGAGTGTAGACCGAGTACAGAGTATACAAAGCACCATTGAGAAGCTGGAAGAGGAGAGTTACTATCAGGGCTGGTCATTAAAAGTGACCTGTAAGCTGCTGTGATCTGCAGGGTGTGGGAGGACAATGGTTTGAGTGTCGAGGAGAAGAATCCATGTGATTGTATCACAGCTACTATTTCAAGCTGATGATTGAGTCACCGTGTGGTTTTAATGACTCAACTTTATCTCCATGTCTGAATTGCGGCCTCTTATATACAGGCCATCTGCTCACTGGGATAAAAGTCAAGGGAAGAAATTGGTCTTTCTCTTCCTTTCCTTCCCTCTAAGCTCCACCTCCAGCAACAGAACCGTAGAGTCTGGAGAGCCTCTAAAGGCCTCCAGTGATTAGCATCTGACCTCCGCATAGAGGAAAGCGATTAAGGCCCAGAGAAGCTCCGGCTGGCCCAGCCCTAAGGGCTGGCTGACGCTAGAGCGAGAACTCTGGCCCCCTTTTGTGATTCCAAGTCCAGGGCTGTTGCCACTAAGCCTCCTTGATGGACAGGAGAGGACAGTGACCCCTCTGTGGAGGCCAGAGGTGTTCTTCCATACCTTCGAGCAAAGAGAGCACTGGACGTGGTACAGGTGCTTCGGGGAGTTTCGAGGACTCCCTGTCTGTAGAAGGGGAAGAGTGTTTCCTCCACCGCCACCTCTTCTCCCTCTGCTTTTGTGAAAATAGGACAGGAATTATAATAGGTGACTTTTAGACGGTAATGAGTTCTTTAGGACAGTAATGACTGCCCCATCTGTCCTAGTTTCCTCTCCCCTAAGGAAGCTTATTAACAAGAACACTTCCTCTTCAGGAGCAGTTTCTAGCCTCTGTTTTATAAATGTCTTTTTCCAAATCATTGACCTTTTTCGAATTCATCTGTACTGGTGTTACATATGGTTGGTGGATTTTGCTGGTGTTTTGTTCCTAGCCCACCCGAACATCTAGGAATCTGGCTTCAGAGAGCTTGACCAGTGTCTCAAGATGGTTCCCTTTTCCCCACAGACTATGAGACCATTCTCTTGTGAGTTAATAACCCTCCCTGATCTAATACAGTCAAATTATTTATCTGCTTCTATGGCTGCTTGTCAATAGTCTCTAGAGAAAGGAGGGGAAAAGTTACTTACTCTGGATTGTTCAAACTGTTGAGTATAATTGTGGCCCTGAAGACAAAGTGGAAACTGGGATTCTTCCATTCTGTTGATTCTCTTTCCAATTCCAACAGGAGCTTTCTCATGTCTGGTTCTGACCTTAGGCCACATCATGGACATCCCCAGTATACCTACTTTCTAGGCTTAAAAGGGAAGTTTTGGTTTTCTCCCCACCTACCATCCACTCTTAGTTTTCATGAAATCGGTAATGTATCAGAATCTTTTGGAATCTAGAAAATGTAGAAACAGTGCTTGATGAGGTACAGCTGGTATCCTCTTAGTTTAAAGGAAGAAGCCAAAGAGAAACAACACAAGACATGCCACACTTGAACTCTGACTTTCCCATGTTGCCCAGGACAGGGGTCTCTGAAGACCCGGTGTTCTTTTTCTTCTGGGGTCTGGAGTCAGAAATTCTTTCAACATAAACACACCCCTTTAGTCACACACAAGTAGTTAGCAATATTTTCTCAACTGCTAGAGACTGTACCGGAACACCAAAGTGACATCAAGCCACTGCCTTCCTGGGCATGAGAAGTCGGGTCCTAGAGAAGGGAGTCCTTCAGAAAAGAGCTGAAACTAAATGGGGCTGAGGAAGACTTTGCTGGAGAGACCAAGAAGATAGAATCACCTACCTGTAGACCTTCCTAGTTACACTCTAGTGGGCTCCTTTTCCTCTCCTATCAGTCCCTGAGGCCAGAGCATGTTTCATAATCCAAGGAGTGGTTTGTGTGAACGGCCTGGAGTCTGGCTCACATTCCTTCCACCTGGAGCCAGATGATGAGCCCTTGTGCTGGTCAGTTAGGGCCTTCACTCTGCCTTCTCCTCTTGTTAGACAGTCCCTTGTGCCCCTGGGAGGAGGAGTTGGAGGAGGAGACCCATACATTGGTAACCTGTGGGCATGCTGTGTGCTCCCTGACCCGCGGGTGGCCTCTGATGTGTGAACACAGTGCTGCTGCGTCACATTTCTGGGGAGCCCGACAGCCCTGCTGGAAAGCTGCGCCTTCCGACCCCGTTTGGCTTCTGCCCTGCCTAAAGCTTCCTGCTGGCTTAAAGGCACAGATGTTCTGGGCGCTTCGTTCACCGCCGCCTCTGGACCTTGCCCTTCCTGCGCGTGTCCCAAAGCTGCCCCCGTCCTGTGGTCTTCCTGTGGGAGCTCGAGGCTCCTTTCACCTGTCCCTGCTTCTTTAAGGCTTAGGCACTGCTTTCTCCATTCATCATTCCCATGACCCAGCAAGTGGGGTTTTTTGAGGTATAAATCAAAAATTCACTCTTTTTAAAGTATATACTTCAGTGGTCTTTAGTATATTTACAAGTTTGTGCAAATATCACCACTATCTAATTCCAGAATATTGTCATCACCCCAGAAAGAAACCCCATCCCCATGAGCAGTCATTTCAGATCCCAGCCCCTGGCAGTCATGAATCTACTTTCTATCTCCCTGGGTGTGCCCAATCTAGACATTTCATAGAAATGGAATCCTAGCACATGTGGCCTTTGTGTCTGGCTTCTTCCAGCCCAGGCAGGCGGCTCTCTGTGCTGTTTGTAGGGCATAGTAAGAGGCAGAGAGCATGAGCTGGGCATAGTCCCAAGAAACTGCCTTTGTGTTGAAGATACGGGGACCATAAATCTGCATTCCGTAAATTAATGTGAGAATCTTAGGGATGGCTCCCAGAAGCTAGACCAGAAACTCATGGATTGATTGGTTCTTCTCTTCCTGTTTAAGATGACAACTGGAGCTTCACAATCCCTTAGCCCACTGGGCTGAGATTTCTTTGTAGGGGCCCGTCCTTGACCCCAGCTCTGCCTTCCCTGACATACCTTTCCTGACCCACCCACCCCCACAGCCACGTACATACCTTGTAGGGCCCTTGGCATGCATATCACACTGCTACCCTTGAAGAGGTGGGAAAGGGCTAGGCATGTGAGTGTGGGGAGAGGGCAGGAGGGCTGGTGGAACAGCCGGGAGAGGGACACGCATGCGATGTCACTGCATGGCTGCTTTGGCCCTCGTTGCAGGAGTCGCCCCAGGCAGCCTGCGGAAGGCCTTCCTCTGCTTGGGACAGCCCTCCCCAGGGCTGACTCAAAATAGTTTGGGCCTGGGAGATTCCTGGAAACTGCCAAGAAAAGAAAAACACTACTCTTTACGAAGCCAGGGTGTATTTAATTTCAACAACCCGGTGATGAGAAAATGCATTTTGAGTACTTGATTTCTCAAGTTTTACACAACAAACTTGAACCCCATTGTGTCTGTCTCGCTATATTCAAACCTGTGCAGTTTCCACACAGGAAAGCAAACACGTGGCTTGCACCCTGCCCTTAGATTCTCTGCACCTAGAAAGTCTGTTCCATGTGTTCTTGGATCTCTGCCCCCCCCCCCCCCTTTAAAATACGGGCCTCTCTGGACCAGACGGTGCAGCCCCCTTTGCATGGCTTCAGGCTGAATGTCTGCTACAGAGTCGGAAAGGGATTAGAAATCAGGCCTTCTGTGGACAAGCTCTCTCATGTCCTCTCTTTGCAGCCAACAGGAAGGCTGGCTGTGCAGTCACATCCCTGCTAGCCTCGGAACTGACCAAGGACGACGCCATGACTGCTGCTCCTTCTAAGGTTGCCAAGAACAGTGAGGGAATCCCCACAATCCTGGAGGAAACCAAGGAGTTGGTTGGCCGTGCAAACTAAGCTGGGTCCTGTGGCCACAGCAGCTCCCCGGGGCACCCCGGACTGTCTTGCCCTGCAGCCTGTGCCTAAAGGGTCACGGAAATAGTCCTCTGGGGTGGTTGCTCCCACTACGCTGACCCTTTTACTCTGGCCTGCCGCGCTCTGTGCGTCACACACGCTTCAGCCTGGAGGCCCCCAGGAACGGGCAGGGGGGGAGCGGGGGAGGCCTGAGCCCGAGCCAGCCAGCCCTGGCCGTGTGTGTTACCAAAGCAGGCTCCGTGGTTGCTGCCTTAACCCCAAGTGTCTCCTCTCTGTCACCGAGGCCTTGTCTCAGACCAGGCCCCACCTGCTCTCCCAGCCCCCGCCTTTCCAGTGGGCTTTCATTTCACCTGGGTCAATCTTGCTGGGTTTGTGCTTTTCTTTTGTGGTTTCTCCAGCTCTGAGAACAGCATGGGGCTTGTGAACCTTCGGGCTCTATCCCTCCTTTCATTGCTGTCACCTCTGCTCTGCTCTTCCCTCTCCTGGTTATTGTTATTTATTACTAGTGGTGTGACAGTGGGAGCCATGCCTAGAGAAGTGGGGAGCAAACCCCACCCTTACTGCACCTTCCTGGGAAAGGCCTCCCAGAACAAAAAGGACCTACCTGGACCACTTGATCTATTCCACTGCAGCCAAGAGCCTGTGGGGAGGCAGGGTACAGAGACATTGTGGGACCTGTCCCCAGCCTGCTGCCATGTTTGAGGACCCTGCCTCTGGGAACTCTCTACCCCTGCCCCAGGCTACCCAGCCACGGTCACTCCTCACACCTTCCCCAGAGCTTTGGTGCATCTCATCTGGAGTATGGGCTGTACTGTGACCATCCCAACACCTCACCCTCTGTCTCCAAGGAAATGGGAGGTGGAGCCTCCTGGCTGAGAAATTGTTTTGCAAATGGATCTATTTTTATATGAGATTTTTTTTTTTTTTTTTTTAAAGAAAATATTCCTTCCCCCTTCCCCTTCCATAATGTAAGAGGCTCTGATGGCAGGTTCCAGTGACCCTGGGATTTCTCCCCACAGGCCTCAATCCTGAGCAAGACCCTGGACCTCCACGTCAGCCCTAAAGCCTTCTGGGCCCTTGAGGCCCTCTCTCCCATTATCCAGTTTTGGGGCAGGAGGAAGCTCTTCTCTGGTAGAGCTGGACCAGGCCTGAGAATAGTGGGAGCTCTGAGACCACAGAGTTTTTATAAATTTAATATATTTATCAAGCCAAATGTGCAAATGCTAACTGGGCAAGGAAGCACACGAGTGTGGCCACACGGCATGCCCCGCTCCCTTCTGAACAGTGGGCAGGCCAAAACTGTTCAGTAGCCCCCGCTCCAGGAAGCTCAGACTCTTTGTCCTCCTTGTGCTTTTAGCTTCCCACCACAGGTAGGGGGAGAGAATGACACGGTTAGGGCTTGACCCAGAATGGGAGTTGGTGGAGCACAGGGGGACCTTAGGTGACCTAAGGGTTCCTGCAGGGGGCGCTTCAGGCCAGGAACTGGGGTGCTGGTTGCTACAGCTGCCTGTGTGTGAAGGGGCGACAGCAGCTCCTTTGAGCTCTTCCCTGGAAGGTGGGGGGAGGGGGGAGGCTGCCTCCCTGGGTCCCTTCCTCCTCCCTGCTGACATCTGGGGCTTTGACCCTTTCTTTTTTAATCTACTTTTGCTAGGATGCATTTAATAAAAAATTAAAAAAAAAATGCAAACCTGTTTCCCTTGCCTCTTGGGCTTCTGGGATGTCATCACCTCCAGTGTATTGGGTTTGTTTCCAACTGTTAATAAAGCATTGAAACAGTACCACCTTACCGCCTCCTCTGTGAGTTGAAGCTGTTTTCCAAAGCCCTGTTTGACCTGACAAATCAGTGTCAAAAAGTTGAAGGTGCCTATCGTAGGTGTGCCAAACACCCTGCTTCGGCTTCTGCCCTTGCATTTGTGGGCCCTAAAGAAATGGGGCCACAGTTGTGCCCCACCCCTGCCTCTGCGTTGCTGCCTGGGGGCTTGGCCCCCCACCTCCTCACGCTGAGCAGACTCAGAACAGAGAGCAGAGGCCCGAAGAGGACCACAAAACCATTTGGACAGGCTCTAGACCTGGAAATAAAAGCCTTTTAAATAGCCCTGGAGCCTGGGCAGCTGGCTCCCCATCTCGGTGGGGGCTGTGGGGGTGGGCTGCCTGCCTCCTTCCCACCGGAGGCCACGCGTTTCTGGCTCAGAGCTTTACAGGCGCACATACCAATTAGGGGACCAACCACAGCTGCTCACGCGCTCTGCCAGTCTGTGCCGGCCCGGAATAGAACCCAGGCAGCCAGCGCCCCGCCCTCTGCAGCCTGGCTCGCAGAAACAAAACCCTGCTTCCATCGCGAACCGCGCACACCGCCCTTCCTCCCACGCAAGAGAGTCGCCTCCAGATGCCTAGTTGGAAGGCTTGGTTTCCATGACGACAGGCTTCGGGGAGCTGGCAGAACATGTGACCCGGCTCTTGAGACGATGCGCAGAGGAAGCCCAGAGACAGCCTCCTGCCACCGTGCGGTTAGGCATCCCCTCACTGACCGCCCCCCCTCCCAGATAACCCCAGTGGGTCTGTGTTTCTGCCCTTCCGCTCCGCCTTCTCCCCTCCTCTGTACTTCCTGCAGCTCCTCTGGCTGCAGCAACCTCGAATCCCACTGTGCTTCAAGGAAGCAGGCAGAGGAGGAGGGGAGGGGAGGACGACTAACTGAAGAGTGAATGGAAAAGCAGGGGGAGGGGGGAAGGGAAGGAGGGAGGACGACCTGGGTCTGCGGGCAATCTCATTTCCTGCACACTTTTCAATCCCCTCGATACCACGGCCCCCTCCCCAGTGTCAGGGATGAACCTTCCGATTTCCTTGGCTTTGCTGCAGGGAGTGGGAAGGTGAATTCCAGATGGGTAAACTGAGGCGCAGGCTATTATTGACTGGGCCTTTGGAGAACCGCCTCCGGCATGCCCTCCCACCCCCATAGTGTTCCCAAACTCACTAGGCAGCGGGGCTGGCGGGGAATGGGCAGAGGAGAATCCACCCTCCTCCGGAGAAGCCCACAAGGGCGCTCGGGCTGTTCATTTTAGCAGGGAAGAGGCGGGAACTGAGGAAATGTCCCCCTCCCGGCTTCCAGCCTTTCCAGCCGGCGCCAACACGCTCCCGCCCGCGCCCCGGAGCGTCCTCTTCCGCCGGCAGACCGGCGCCGGGGCCCGGGGACCGTACGGGAGACGGCGCGAGCACGCAAACGCCACACACCCACACTGCGCTCCGAAACGCCCGCCTCCACAACAGACCCAGAAGCCGATGACACACGACGGGCGACCGATCACCGTCACTTGGACTCTGTTACGTTTGCCCAACAGTACCGCAAGCATCCACAGCCACACCTGACGGACACAGACTCACGAGCAACGACACAAAACCAGGGCGCGCACACAGTCATTGCCTGGCGCTCGCGCCCTTCCTCCAGCACACTCCGCTTAGCTCGCCGCTTCATCCACACATGCCAGCAGCCTCCATCCCTTACACAGAACCGTTCAACCTTTCAGAAGAAACCTTTTAATTGTTTTTTTCAAAGAAAAAAAGCCATATAAATATTAGAGTATAAAACTTGCGTGAGACACAGGAAGGGGACTGAGTGGGAAAGCTACGTGACTATGCGAAGAGAAGCACTTCTAGGAGTCAGTACCGGGGAGGGGGTCGCCGCAGCGCGAGGACACAGCACAAAACACAGCACGGGCCGCCGCGGGCGGATTCAAGGACGGACGGCTGCGCGGAGCCCCCCGCCCACCCGCCCCCACGGAAAAGCACACCGCACTACACTATTGGCTATTCTACACCAGCCGGAAGAGGGAGGGAGCTCTACACTACCGTTGGGCTGGGGTGGGGCTCTGGCGGGAC
>NC_138375.1:109866685-109900706 GCF_054177405.1 Leptonychotes weddellii
CTGCTGGGGCCATACTGCTTCTTCTACCAGTGGCACCTCTGGAGTACCCAGCACCCACAGAGGGCCCTCTGACCTCTCCAGGGGACCTGGTGCTAAACATCCGCAAACCTTCCTTTGACTGTAATGCCAGCTGAAATCCACTGATGCTAAAAGCTCAGCCCAAAGTTTACCGCCTTTGTGTGGTAAACGAGGGTCCAGCCTGGTCCTTGGTTTATGGCTGGAACTGGGGATCTGGCCAGTACCCTGGGGACATACAGAGCCTTCTACAAGACCCTGATAACCGGTAAGTCAAGCTTTGTCCATCCCCCACATCCACACCCTTCCCTTCTTTATCTTGCCACCCCATACTGTCTTAGAACATGCAACGGAGTCTCTCTTTTGGGGGCAGGGGAAGTCACAGCATGCAGTGGGAACATCAAACAATGAAAAACAGAACAAAAGACTGGTCCCGAGGGCTTTGGGAAGAGGCATGGTAGCAAAGTGCCCTCCCTAAATCCAGCAAGCATCAGTACCATGGGAATCGTCACCATGTCTCCCGAAACTTGAACTTGGTCTTGGGCTCTGGAAGGAGATGAAAGGACTGGCACCAAACCATGCTTTGGGGGAAGTTGGAGAATTGGAGAGGCCTACAGGTTATTATGCCCTTCCAACTCTTCAGAACTATGAGCCTTTTTAGGTCACCAGGTACCTCAACACCCCAACCACCTTCCTTGAGAAAGAGGGGCCGCTGAGGGGGGTGGGGTGGGTTGGGCAGGAGGGAGGCAGGGGATGGTAGATGGGCCTGATTAAATTTGGAAGATGGCAGAGTTCAGCTGTAACTAAAGGGGGTGTGATAAATGGTGTCTACACGAACCCCACTACCCCCATGGGCACAGCAATTGATTGGACGGGGGTTCCCAGCAGAACTCCCTTTGCATATTCAATCCCTTGGGGGCAGACAGGGGGGTGTTGACTGGGCACTTGTTTCTGTTTCCCAAGGGGAGCATGGCCTGGATCCCTACCAGTATCTTGGGGGTGAGCCCTGAAAATCCGAGGCCTGGGTACAGGTAAGGAGAGACTGGGCTGGTCGGGGAGGGCAGCTGCCCTGTGGCTCTGGGCCCGGCCTCCACGTTACTTCTTCTCCTTTTTGCCTGACTTCTTCTTATTGCCATTGCCACCGGCAGGGGCCTTGCCGTCTCGCTTGCCGGCCGCGCTGGTCAGCGTGGCATTGCTGCCCGGGATGTAGACGTTCTGGCGGTAGTCGGGCACGTGCTGCAGGGTAAACTGAGGCCCGTAGCGGGCACTTAAGCCCATGGTGCCGGTGCCCCCTCCCAGGGTGGAGCTCCCATCAGCAGCTTCTGCAAGAGACAGAGGAAGGTCAGGAGCTAAACTCTGGGTCCCCAACAGTCACTCTGTTAGAGCACAGCCAGTTAATGAAGGCCTGCCAAGCACCGGCCCTGACCCCACCGAGCCCTGGGAATGTCCTCTCTCTTCACAAGGGGCAGATGTAAGTGAGACTGCCCTGATTTGATTCCCAGCTCTCTTACCTACTAACTGATTTGGGGCAAGTCTACCTAAACTCCCCTATGTCTCCTCAGGTTTCTGATCTGTGAAGCAGGTTAAAAGTAGCATCTACCTCTTCAGGTTTTGGTTAAGGCTGACCAAGATTATGATGTATATAAAGCACCCAGAAGAGTGCCTATTACACGGTAAGGGCTTAAAACATGCTGGCTGTTACTTTTCTCAGGGCTGAGGTAAAAGCTCTCAAATCCTTGCCCTAACCCTTCTCCAGGGAGCCCCTCTGGCAGCCACACCGATCAAGGGCTCCTGGGGGGCTGTAACCAGGACCTGCTGGTCCTCCTATCCTCGGGCCAGCGCCCACAGCGCGGGTATTGGGCAGTTCTGTAGTTAGTGTGGGCTTAGGGAGTGCACGGGCACGACGGCTTTCACCTCCCTAAGACAACCCAGCGAGATAGGGGTATTTATCCCCACTTCACAGATGAGGAAAGCAAGGCCCAGAGAAGGTGAAAGACCAACTCAAAGCCCTAGCAGGCGGCACGGGTTAAAGCCGGGGCGGCCGCGTGTATTTAAGCATCCACTGTCCACTGTCGGGCGGAGTCACCACCGCCCCCAGCAGCGTGGACCCCGTCCCTCTGCGGAGAGCGGAGCGGGAGGGAAGGCAGGGCTGAGCAGTGTTCTAGGAGGCGAAGAAGATGCTCCCGGGAGCAGCCGGCGGAGGAACGATGCAGACACAGGCTCACAGTTTCAGGGCTGGGTGACACCAGAGGACACCTTGAGCCCAGCTTCCCACTGGGCCCAAGAAGAAATGGGCTCTAGGGAAGTAAAATGCGGGCTCCAGCTCCACATCACCCTGGGCGCTTGCTGGAAAAGGAGACTCAGAATCTGCATTTTAACAAGATTTCCAAGTGATTTTGATGCACACTGAAGGTAGAGAAGCACAGACTCGCTCACCTCACTGGGTTTTTGCGAGGCTTAAATGAGACAATGCTTGGTGCGCGCCCAGGCACGTGCTGAGTGCTCCGTGGGAGGCGCGGCCGCGTCAGCCTCACGGCCACACGCGGTGTGCGCGACCTCCACTCCACACGCTCCCCGACTGGGCCGGCAGGCAAACCAGGACTTCCCACGCCGCAGCCTGAGCTCACCAGGGCTTCTGCGGGACTCGTCTGGCAGCGGGAAGGTTAAAGCCCCGGGAATTCCCGGGCCCGGCTGGCAGATGAGCTCTGCTCCCGGCCTCCCTTTACTCCCCCCTAGACCCTGGGAGTGGGCAGAGAGGGTGACTAAAGCCGGGGAGGCTGACTAATCCTGGGACACTAACCAGGGATTGAGAAACAGACTGGAACTATTTTCTAGACCAGCACCGGGGGGGAGGGGAGAGGAGACAGGAACCGAGACAGGAAAGAGGAGCCCCCGTCTTTCTGCTCCCCCCCCACCCCCCACCGCTCCAGCGCTCAGGTTTCTACAACCTCCATTCCAAGTCCCAAATCCCAGGATGTGAGGGCTTTGGGGGCATGTGTGAAAGAGAGGCTGGGTGGGAGGGAGCAGCTGCCCACTTCCTTCTCTTTCTCTAGGCTGGTCCCCTCCCCCAGCCCCTTCATTTCACGGACTTTTCCATGTTTTCCCTAATTAACTCCAGGAGGGAGCCAAGCTCACCCTCCCCTCCAGCATCCCTCATCCAGCCTGGGAAGGGAGGGGAAGGGGGCCCAGATTCGGCTTCAAAGAGCTAGGATTCCAGAGTGATTTAGGGGCTAAAGGGGAGACTTCAGAAGCTCCAGAGAGAGAGAGAGAGAGAGAGAGAGAGAGGGAGACACACACACACAAGAAAGGGAAATAAATGGGGAGAAACAGGAAGAAGGGAGGCAGGAACAGAAGGGCATGAAGGGCTTGACTGGGTAACTAGAGGCCAGGCCCACCCACATCCTGCACGCCCCTAGACCTCTAAGGAGCACCCCAAGGGGGTGGAAATGACAAAGCCAGTTGTTGCCACCTCTCACCAGAAGCACAGGCCTGACGTTGGCCCACGTCCTGTGGGAGGGGGGCACTGAGGTTGGGCTGGACCGAGAAGGGAGATGATGTGCAAACCCAGTGCCTAAGACAAAAAAGGCTGACACGTGAGTTCCTTCTGGTCAGCTCGGCCACTAAAAATACTGCATGACCTTGGCAGAGGCCCTGCATGATTCAGGCCTCTGTTTCCCCGTCTATAAATCTGAGAGGGAGAAGGTAGACTGTAGACTAATTCTATAGAAGGCTCTGGCCTTCTGTAGAATCAATTCTTCAGTGGCCCCTCCTTCTACTCCTCCAACACACACAGTGAGCAGGGACCGAGATCTTTTCTATTCCTAAGAGAAACATTCTTTTTTTGGAAGCAAGAAAGGGGTGCCTGGCTGGCTCAGTCAGTGAGCATGCGACTCCCGATCTCAGGGTTGGGAGTTTGTGCCCCGTGTTGGGTGTAGAGATTACTTAAAAATAAAATCTTCAGGGCGCCTGCGTGGCTCAGTTGGTTAAGCGACTGCCTTCGGCTCAGGTCATGATCCTGGAGTCCCGGGATCGAGTCCCGCATCGGGCTCCCTGCTCGGCAGGGAGTCTGCTTCTCCCTCTGACCCTCCTCCCTCTCATGCTCTCTCTCTCTGTCTCATTCTCTCTCTCAAATAAATAAATAAAATCTTAAAAAAAAAAAAATAAAATAAAATCTTCAAACCGAACCAAAGCAAACAGCTCTGGCATGAAGGTGGGAGCAGCTCTGGCCTCCTCTCCAGCTCCTGGCACCCGAACCCCCTCCCCCCTTTGCCCTTCCCACCCCAACCCAGGGCTGAGACAGCACCTCCGGACAGGGAGGCCTGGTCAAGCTAGACGAGGGCCAGTTGAACCACAAACCAGAGCCTCCTTGAAAACACACTTCCCCCCCAAATGTTTATTTAAAAAGCCTCCCAAGTGTACTTACTTTCCTTCTTACTTACTCCCCCTCAGCAGGCCCTAGCGCCAGGCTGGGCTGGACTCCAGAACCCTTTCCAGGCTTCGGGGCAGGAAAGCGGGTGTGAAAGTTGAGAGTAGGGCCTGACCCTGCCACTTCAACCCTCTGGGTCCATTCCCCAAGGCCCAAGCTTATGCTCAGGTCAGCTGCTGTGTGGGCCAGGGGGCTGGAGCCCTGACAGGGGAGCCAGCCGGCAGTGACCCAGGAAGTTTGTGGGCCATAAATACTGATTCCATTTCTGTTTTTTAAATCTGGATTCAGGCCAAAAAGCCTGCTTCCTGGCCTTAACACTAAAAACCACAACAGCTAAATATACCTGACTGTCTGTTTACTTTCCTCAAGAACCTGACTTGGCATCTCCCAGACCCACCCGCCTGCCTCTTTCATACTCAGTATCTGGCCTCTCCAGGAGTACAGCCCCCCCAGACCTGGGCCAGCTCTGTGCCAGAAGGGTGGCCTCCCCTGTGACTTCCCTCTTCCTCTCCCCCTTCACCTACACGGGCCTGGCTTCACT
Organism: Leptonychotes weddellii; assembly: GCF_054177405.1. Classification (NCBI taxonomy): domain Eukaryota; kingdom Metazoa; phylum Chordata; class Mammalia; order Carnivora; family Phocidae; genus Leptonychotes; species Leptonychotes weddellii. The sequence goes on from NC_138375.1 coordinate 109,871,668, forward strand.
CAGCCTCACAGACATCTGGGAAAGGCTTGCCAGATTTAACAAAAATAAATGCAGTGTGCCCGAATAAGTTTGAACTTCAGATTAAAAATGAGCCATTTTTTATATAGTATGTCCCAGTACTAATGTTTGGGGCCTACTTATGCTAAAATACTATTTGTTGTTTACATGAAGTTAAAATTAACTGGGCATCCTGTATTTTATCTGGCACCTCTAGTCTGAGAGTAAAGCACGACAGTAAGAGGAGTTCAGTCTCTGCTCCTACTCAGCTAAAGGGAAATGTAGGCTGCATCTAAAGGCAGACGTGGTCACTGCAGAAGAAAAGGCATGAACCGGGAGTCGGACTGCATTAGAATCACCCATCTGCAACTCTAAACAGGGACCTTGGAGCAAGGGATTTCTCAGTTCTCTCATCTGTCAAATATAAGTAAGTAATCACAGACAGCCCTTGCAGAGCTGGTAAGAGGATTAATTGGTGCGATACCCATCAAGTTGGCCAAGCATGTGCCCGGGACGGTACACAGGTGCGATTTTAGTGATCACTGTTCTGATTCTACCTGGTTCTCTACCAGCCCTCTGCGCCTGCTAGAGGCCAGGCCTTTCACTCCACTATGTAAGCCCAGTGCCTTCATCCTCTGACAGCCTCCAAGGAAGCCTAGGATTTGCTGCTCCTGCAACTAGTCCTTATTAATAGGCATCATTCTAATTCAGCCTTCTACGGGTCAATAAGGATAAGAATTAATCAATTTCAGCCACTGCGTACCGTGCCCTTACTCTGTCATTACTGTGCTAAGGCCCTATGTTTGGCCCTCCCAACACTGTAGTAAGATCTGTCAAAGTACCCGATTTATAGTCAGTGAAACTGAGGCCCCCAGGGGCTGAGTGCCTTCCTTGAGGACACACAGCTAAGCATGGGTGCCAGGATCTGAATCCGGGTTGCCCTGCCTCCAAAGCCTGTGCTCCTAAGTACTAATATCATCCTGGTGTTCTGTTTCCCCTGCTCAGGCTGCTTTTGACTCTTCGGGGACAACAGTCATCGGCTGAATCTCTCTTGCACGTGAAGTTCTTTGTTAGCCCTCTAGGAAAATCAAAATCCTGCTCTGCAGGTGGGGGCAACAAAAAAGAGAAGGGGTCTCACAGGTCCAAGTGCATTCTCTCACACCCACTTGCATGGATGGAAGGCTTGCGTGTGCCAGGCCCACAGCTTTGTTGTCTACGGAAGCATCTCATGTAGTCCTCACGACAACCCCCTGGAGGCCACTGCCTCCATTTTCTTGGCTGAAGAAGGGTTAGTGAGATTAAGCAAACGGATCAAATTCCCAGAGACAGTAAGTGGCAGAACGAGGGTCCCACCTATGCTGTCCCCTGCTGAAGCTGGACTCTTAACACTACCGCCTACACCCCCTCAATACATCTTTCCTTTCCCACTCCCCTCGAGGCATCCCGGGACCCTCAGCTGTTTCTCCACCTGGCTTTCTATCCAGGAATGAGGAGTCCCCTCGGAGCAGCTGAAAGATCCAGAGACGCCAGGCAGGTGGATGGCCAGTCTTGAGGCCTGGCGGCTGTGGGACCACCCCAAACCCCACACCCAGAGGAGCACAACTCACCACTGGCAGAGGCCAGGATCATGGCCTGCAGCATCTCTGTGTCAAACTGGTTGTTGGGCCACGTGCCGGTCTCATCGCCATTCTGGGAGCTGCCGAAAGAGTGGGGTGGTGGTGAGTACAGCCTCTGGGGCCAGCCCAGGCCACGCCCCTCCTGTCCTCTCCCAGGGAACCCAGATCTAGCACCCTGGGTCTCCGTCCCATGCAAAAAGATGGCCCGTAGGATCGGAACATGTCATGTTTGCAAACCCTTTGGAAAAATTCCTCTGCTGAGCACACTTGCTTGCCTTGCACCATCTATAAAAATCAAACCTTTTCTGAGGCACTTCCCTAATTCCTCAAGCTCCCTCTCACAGCAAATCCGGTATGGACACTGTTCCCTAGAGTGCCAGTTCCCAACCTCTGCTTTGGTAACATGAATAAAATTGGTCAGAGGGGATGCCTGAGCCCACCCGGACCAGCCCCGGGGGCGTCCGCGTGGCAGCCCCAGCGGCCCTTCTCCTGGTGTTGTAGCTGTGTGCGGTGGGGCAGGGTCTGCCTGCCTCCCACTGAGGCACCTAGTTACCACCTTTAGACACTCCAAGCACTGAGGAAAACATGAGGTGCTCGATAACTGTTAAAAATGCTAACCTCTAGAGGACCTGAAGGAATTCCAACCCAACTTGGATTTTTCCCACAGTGACTATTTCCCTGCTTTGTTGGAATTTGGAAGTAGGACATTTTTTCTGGGTTTTTTTTTGGGGGGGGCACCCTGACACACACACACAGTCTATTAGGTGATCCTTGGCACCCTTTGGCACCCAGAGTTCCTCAATAAATATTTCTTGCCTGAATGAATGGGAAAAAATCCATGGAGAGAGTTAGGTCACTATGAGGGAAGGATTTGGCACCAGGGGAGTGGCTGCAGGGCAGGCCTTGAACACATGGTGGGGGAGGGGGGAGCACAGGAGAGTGAACACGAGTGAGCGCGAGCAAGAGCACGTCTGTGCATTCTGTCATGGTGGGTGAGCACAGCCAAGAAATGCTTTACAGTTTTTCCAAGTTCTGTCCCTGCCTATGGTTTCCCCTGCTCTGGGACCCCCCAGCCCCAGGAAGGTGGACTTGGGCTCAGATCAGGGCACAGCTGCAGTCACATCAAAGGGAGAGTTAGGGAGAGTTAGGGTTGAAGGGAAAAGTAGGAGGCTCGTTTCTCTCTCAGAGTGAGAAGAGGTGGAATGCTGTGTCCACTTATTCAACCGACATTTACTGAGCAATGACTGTGCACCAGACCCTGGGCTAGATACTGGGGTTATAGTTGGGAACATGACGGAAATAGTTTGTCTCTATGATGCTCATGGTCCATATTGAGAGGCTGACATTAAATAATTACACAATTATTTAATCGTGACTGTGACAAGTGCCATGAGGCCAAGAGCACGGTGTAGGGGGAAGTCTTGATTTAGCAGGGGCTAGGCAGCTCACTCAGTCCAGGCTTCCCTGAGGAAAAGGGACATTAGAAGACAGGCAATTTAAATTGGGAGAAATTTCCAGGTGATTTGCAGGACAATTCCAGCGAAACGAAAGTAGGAAGGATGACAGAAAATCACCACCTTGTAACCAGCAATCATCAGTGAATACTAAAATATTAAAAGTGGCAGGTTGTTGCACAGTCTCAAATACCACTCACAGAGTACTTATTAATCAATTATTTAAAAATATCTTTGTAATGGAGAGATCTGGAGATACCACTTAACTAAGTGAACACCGTGAGTATCACTGACAGCTGGACAGACGGACATGAAATCATTCCCCATGTAATGCAGTGGGAGGGTACACGGTGTCGCATGGGCAGTATTCCTACCAAAACTGTCAACCTGCTTTCACTGTGAGAAAATGCAAATCCAGATTGTGGGACATTTTAAAAGACAACTGGCTTGGACTCTAAAAAATGTCTGTCATGAAAAACAAAAAAGGTAAGGAGGCTGTTCTACATTAAAGGAGATGAGAGAGAGATGGCAAGCAAATGCAGTTCATGCTCTTTGATTGAATCCTAGGTTTGAAAAAAAATACCAGAGGTGTGGCTGGCTCGGCCTGTAAAGCCTGCAGCCTTAGAGTCATGAACTCAAGCCCCATGTTGGGTGCAGTGCTTACTTTAAAAAACAAAAAACAAAAACCACAAAAAACCACCAAACAGGTTAAAAAGACATTTCAAGAACATTTACGAAAATCTGCTAGTGGACTAAATATTTTATTGCATTAGTGTTAAATTTCTCAAACGTGATCATTCTTTTATGGTTTGTAGGAGAATGCTACTATTATTAGGAGTTATATACTGAAGTTTTTCAAATATTATGTCGTCTGCCACTCTCAAATGGTTCAGGAAAAGAAAGTTTAGTGTGTGTGTGGAGAGAGAGAGAAAAACAAATGTGCAAAATATTAACAATTGATTAATCTAGGTAAAAACAGTATTTCCATGTTCATCACACTATTTTTGACAAGTCAACTTTTTGACAAGCTTGAAACATTTCAAAGTGAAAAACTGGGAAGTAAAGTGAAGTATCTAGGAGAAGGTGTAGTGCTGGGGGAGAGCGCTTTCCAGTTAGAGAGAGTAACATGGCCCAAGCCTCTGAGGCTGCGAAAAGCTTGGCCAGTTCAACAGACTAAGGGAAGCCAGTGTGGCTGCCCCAGGGGGAGGTGGTGTCAGGGGCTGAGGATGTAGAAATGGACACTAAAGATGTTGGTCTCATCCTAAGAGCTCTGGCAAGTCACTCAGGTGTTTAAAGTGGGGGAATGGGGGGGTGTCACGATGGGATTTAAGTCTTTAAAGATTACTCTTGCTCCTGGGAGAGGACCAAGGGTTAAAGGTACCTTTGGGAGGACAGGAGCCCAGGGATGGGGCCTCAGTCAACTCTGTCTCTGTGGAAATCCAGGGGTCTTTACTTGCAGCCCTACTGAGCTGTCACTGGGCCTGCTAGAGGGCACAAGGCTGAGGCAGATGAGCTCATGCCTCGATGAAGAGCCTGACTGGGATGGAGTTGGGAGAACAAGGTCAAGGAGGGGAAACAGAGAGAAGGGCTCCGGGGTGAACAACAGCATCAGATACTAGGTTAGGAAGATGCCCTGCGGGGACTGGGTAATGGTGTTGAGGGAATAAAGGTGAGTGAAGGGGTGGGCCTGGAACCATGACGGGCTGGGCTCTGGGGAGGATTCTTGGGCAATGGTTAAAGGCTGGAGGCTAAGCAGATGAGCAGGCTGCCAGCTCTGTGAAGCTGGGCACGAGGTAAGTGGAGGGGGAGAGACTTCTTTTTGAACAATTTGCTGAGAGCTTCCTATTCTCTGGGTTCTGGGCTGACTAAATTACATATAATTTAGTTGTATATATAACTTGGTTGTATATATTTAGTTTATATACAGTTTATACTTAGTTTATATACAGTTCAGTTATAGCTTAGGTAGCTCGCCTATTTGAGCCTCAGAACCACCTGCAGATAAGTGTTACTATGATTCTCTCTCTTTTCCAGCAGATAAATGCAGGGCTCAGAGGGGCTGAGAGACTCCCGAAGCTGCATAGCTGCTCACTGGCAGAACTGGAACCTGAAGGGGCCTCCTGTGATCCTGAAGCCCATATGCTTATACCCGGCACTGCCCTGGGCTTCCCCATGGAGGCCTTGGAGCCCCTGCAGCGGGGAGAGGGGGCTCCTCCAGGATTTAGGAGACGGTGAAAAATAAAAGTGCAGGCGATGGACTACCTCTAATTGACCATTTTCCAAGCATCTCCTATGTGTCAGCGCCTGTGGCAGGCCCTAAGACTTAAGAGTTGAGAGACGGCATTCTTGCCCTAAGGAGTCTGTATTCGGGTGTGCTGGATGGGGGCGGGGGGGACGTCCCAGAGGCTGGGCTGTGGAAAAACAGCTCCCTGTAGCAGGATGCAAAAAGGGAGAAATCCGGGGACATCCCCTCTGACAAAAGCCTGGATTTAACTGTGTTAAAATATAAATACATATGTATTTTTTGACATAGTAAAAGCCTGTCAGCCTTTTAAAATACACATCCTATGTCCATATGAGGGGCTGTTAGGCAACAATTACATTCTGAACATTTTTTTCCTGCCACGGGGAAATTCTCGTGGTATCCTGCAAAGAGAACACAAAGAGGTGATAATGCTGATGGAGCTCAATTACTGGGGGGAGAAATATACCACCTCACCGGGAATAAGAGTTCTTAATATTTTGTGAACAAGTTTGTGAACAATTTATTTAGGTGAATCAGATTAAAAAAAAGACAAGACACCAGTGCATGTTGTTTGAGTGCACAAAGAAAAAAGTTTAGAAATAGACATATGAAAATATTAAAGAGCTTAAGAGATTTGAGACACTCAACCAAATACAAAATGTGGGCCTTAATTTGGGTAAGTGCACAAATGAGTTAACAGAGAGACATATAATCGGGGAAATGTCAATATAGACTGGATTTCTGATAATACCAGTTTATTAATATATTATTTAGTATTAATGTATTATTAGTTTATCAATATTACTGTGAGTGCTTACATGTTGGAAAAAAAAAAAAAAGAACTGTCTGTTAAAGACCATGAAGACTCAGATGAAATTATATGAAGGCTGAGATCTGTTTCAAAATAGTTCAAGGGGGTAACAGGGTGGAGACCCAAGTGAAACAAAGTAGGGCATTAGTTGGAGCTGGACATTGGGATCACAGAGGTTCATTAGACCATTCTACTTTTGTACAGATTTGACAATTTCCACATTCAAAAAAATGTTATTGGGGGGGCTCTTTGGGTTGTGAAATTAGAGTGCTTTCTCTTCTAATTTTTTCCTCTATTTCTCATGCTTCTATATCGAGCGTGTATTTTTTTATAAGCAGCAAAAAATAAGTTGCTACTTGCCTGCTGAGTGACGGCCTAAGCTGGGGGGGAGCAGGGCGGGTGTCTCTCTGAGGAGGGGAAGTGGAAGGGGATGGTGGAGCCATCAAGGGAGAACAGAGTGGAGACCAGGAGAAGCTAAATGGAGACTCTCCCCTCTGTGCAGAGACTGGGAACAGCTGCAGGGTGGAGCCTGGGTTACAGCCTGAGAAGGGACAAGTGGTTTGCTGGGTTCAGCACTTGAGGTAACAGCTGCCAGGACAGGAAGCCAGAAGGGTGACTTGAGAAGGGACACTGGCTGGAAGGAAGAGCACCTGGCAAGCAGGGAACTTCACAACTTGTCTTTCTCCCTTTGGTCTAGGCAATGTGACCCAGCACTGACTTGAACTTGGACTGGGTTTACTGGAGAACTCAACAGCAGCCCTGCTCTGAAGCTGGTGTGCCAGTAGCCAAGATGGTAAGGAGGAAGTGGAGCAGAGAAGTGGTGGAGGGCCGGAACCAGAGTTAGGCTGAACAAGAGAAATCTCCCCTCTTCGTCCTCTCACTCCAATTGACTCACCAGAATGGCAGCAAAGAAAGAATTCCCCGTCAGTCTGCTGATCCTGAGAGGCCTCACCACAGGGCCTTTGCATATGCTCTTCCCTCCTTCCTTCAGCTGGTTATTTTATACTTAGCCTTCAGATCTCAGCAACACCTCATTTCCTCTTAGATTTCCCTCTGCTCCCAGACCTGGTCAAACCCCTATTTTATGCTCTCACCACCAGGTACTGCTCTTCATAGCACTTGGGATAACTGCAATCTTACACTTATTTTGTATTTTGGGTTAATATTTGCCTCACTCAACATATGGTAAACTCCTCAAGGACCGGGAACAGGCCTATTTTATTACCTCCTACACCTAGAATACGACCTGGCCTCCAGGAGGTGCTTACTAACTATGGAATGAATGAAGGAGAAAAGCTGCAGTTGCTGGACTGAGCCCTTAATGTTCATTTCATCTGGGCCATTTCGGAATTCCGACAGTAATGTGTGTCCCATCCCCCTCAAGTTAACTAAGGAAGGGAACCTTCTCTTACATCTCCCCAGGAGCTCCTATGTGTATTTCAGGCCACCAAGTCTCTCATTTGATGAAAAGGGACTTGAGGCAGGGGTAAGGTGCTCAACCCAGAGGGCACATCACAAGCAGTCTATGGGCCTTCCAGGGGCAGCAGTGAATTCTGCTCCAGGACCAGTACACGGTCTGGGGTGGAGGTGGGGGGTACAGGGTCCACAAGCTGCCCAGTGCTTCTCACCACCTCAGCTCACTTCCTCCTGGAGGCTTTCTCTACACTCACATGAACTTGCTAAGATTTGCAACTAGACATTTTTAGTGCGATTTGTTGTCAATTTTCTGTCTCACCTGCTGGCCTGGAAGTCTTTGAGTTCAAAGATGATGTCTGCTTGTTCATTCTTGTAGGACAGTGTTTAGAACAGGGCCTGGCTCATAGTAGAGGCCCAATAAATAAGTGATGAATGAATGAACACGTGAGTGAACACATGAATGACCTAACAAATAAGCGACAGAAAGGCTGGCAAGGCCACTAGGGCAAAACAAGACAGATGGGGTCAAGGGAGGGGCAAGGGCAGTCCAAGCCATCTGGCTTGCTGCCTCCTAGGGCCCTTCTAGGAAATGTCCCGGGTTCTGGATACATGTGCAGGACTGCAGGAGGTGGAGGCTCCACCGCATACCAAGGTCTCCTGGGTCCTTGTGGCAGTGCGTCCTCACCATCCAGGCATGTGGGGACATGTGGGCAGTAAGGGCCCGCCCAGCAAGGAGGCAGGGGAAGGGGGCCTAAGCTCTGCCCCCTCTCTCTCTCCTGGGTTCCTTGGACTCCTCCAGGCTCCTGACTTCTAACAGGGAGGCCTGGCCCCGAGCCCACCCCACTCCCCTCAGACCAACTGAAGGTCTTTCTACAGCTTCCCTCCCCACCACCCGCAGGGGGTTCCTGTCTCAGCAGGAATTCACACTGGATTGAAATGAGCAGCTGGGGCAGCCGGGATGAGAGAGTGTGGTGGTAAGCACTGATCAAAGACTCTGTGTGTAGGGGGGGAGGGGGGAGGGGGAGGGGGGGCATGTGTGTGCTGGCTTGCCCACAAGTACAAAGAAATAAGAGACAGGATAAAAGGGAGACGAAGAGAGATAAAGAAAGAGTAACAGAAAGAGGCCCAGGGATGCAGACAGAGACTATACACTTAGAGAGACATACAGAGAGAGACAGAGACAAGGAAAGAGAACAGAGAGGAAAGCAGAAATAGCAAGAGATTAAGAAACCAAGAGACTGGAGACAGAGGAGCACAAAGACGCTAGGCAAGAGGGAGAGACAGAAAAGAGGTCAAGGAAAAAGGGAGGCAGAAACAGAGAGGAGAAGAAACAGAGACTGAGACTAAGGAGGAGTCACATTTATTCATTAATTCCACATTTCCTGAGCACCCAGCATGGCAGGTGCAGTGTGAGGCACAGATCCGTGTAAGCAGACACAAATGGTAGGGACGAAGATGCAGCAATAAAGACAGAAACCGAGGCAGAGACAGAAAGAGAGGGAGAGAGATAGAAAGGGCAGAGGGATAAGAAAGAGTGGCAGAGACAAGAGGCCTGTAGGTAGAGAGGCAGAACCAGCTGCGGGACCTAGGGCAGCCTGGAGCCAGGGCAGGACCAGGAAGCCCCGCCCCTTGAGCTACCCCCTCAGTCCCACCTCCAGCTGTGCAGTCTCCACCTTCCCCCACAGTTGCCTGGCCTCCCTGACCTGTTGGCTCTGGAGGAGGCTCCGACTGCTGACATGGCCTCCCCTCCTCCTCCTGCCCCCCCCCAGTCTTTGCCTGAACCCCAGCCCAACCTGGAGCAGGGGGACATAGGAATTAGATGGGTATAGAATACTTCCTTTCCACCCAGAGACCACTTAAAGACCAGGAGATAGGAGAAGGTTACCTGGGGAGAAGGGAGGGGCTGAGTGTGTGGAATGAGTTTTCAGAAGAGCCAGAGTAGAAGCCTCTTCTTTCTGGGGTCTGTGTACCAGCCCCCAGTACACTAAAACCTCCCTGAAATCCGGAACTTAGGGAAGGAGCCCCTTGTAGCACATGCTGAGCCCTCCCCCACCTCCTCCCCCGTCATCACTGAGAACATGCCGCAGAGAAGAGGGTGGGCTGGAGAGGAAGTCACCTACCCGCTGGTGCCGGGTCTCTGGGTCTGAGAGAATCGCCAGTCCGTGTTGGGCGGGGCTTGCTGTGGAGAAAACAGAGGGAAAGGGGCTGAGGACCCATAAGCAGTCAGAATGTCACCCGAGCCCCGGGGCTGGGCAGGGAGGGAAAGAGGGAGATGGACACAGAGAAGAAAAGAGGATAAGAGGAGGGAGGGGCAGACTCATCTCCAAAGACAAAACGTACCCCAGGTCTCAGAGGTCTGAGGTACCAGAGGCAAAGAGATAAAATAACATTGATCTGACCACAGTGAGCAAACCCTGACTCCTTTGCTAAAGAAAGAGCCCATTCCTCCCTGCCTGACTCAGAACTGCTGAGCTGAGATTCAAGGGCAGAAAGTATCTTCTGTGGAACCCAAGGGTGCAAAGAAGCCCCCCCCACCCCCCCAGGAGATTTTCATGAGAATTCCACCAGCCCTAGAAGGAATTTATTCAGCTCCTCAGCTGGGAACAAAGCATCCTTGCAGCAAGATGGCCGCTGTTCTGGGTAACCCTTTTTGCGCCAGGTTGTGCTGTAACATATTCAGAAGGAGCCCTCCTCCAGGCCCTTGGCTCTTGACGACCCCTTCCCACAGCTAAACACATTATTAATTTAGGAGTCATGCCAGACTGATTCTTTGCAGGGCATCCAAGCCCCAGGACACCTCTCACCCCCAGAACTCTGCCAGACAATGGCTGTGACTGAGGAAGAGAGAACAAGGCCGCTCTGTCTGGGATAGAGAAAACTGCCGGGATGGAGCCCAGCAGAGATCAAGCTCCCACAGCCTCCAAGCAGAGCCAGCTAAGTCTCCAGGGCTCCTAAGGGGCTGATCTGTAGTCATGTCCCACCTGGATGACGGTGTGGGACTTTAGCCAGACGCTTCCCTCCCGAGACCAGAGGGTGTATTATCCCATCACACACACACACACACACACACACACACACACACACACAGCACTCCAAGAGCCATCTCCTTAACCTTTCTGAGGTGTGCTGGTAATTAACTCTCACACTTACTCCCAGAAGCAGAGGAGAAATGTATCTCTGATTACACTGGGGAGAAGAAAGACCAGAGGCTGCCAAATGACTCACTCTGAGGCTCACAGGTGGCAGTGATATGAGCAGAACCCAGAAATTTAGCATCCCAGGTACACCATGAGTCACCAGCACCAGTCCAGGACTGCCGTGGGGAACGGCACTGGGATGCCTACTCCTCAGCCTTAGACACAGGAGAATCTACATAGAGATGCAAGAACCATGACAGACTGGAAGAGAGTTGCTGGGCAAAACTCACAACCTATGTAAGGACGGCGGGTCCAAAGCGTGTTCAGTAAGGGCTGCTCAGGGATAAGGAGCCCCAGAAGACTTTTCTCTAACATAAAGCCCTAAAAGGGAAAGAATCCCATCTATGCCCCATCCCAGCAGATGAAGACTGCCCTCCTTCCTCCAGCTTTACAAGTGCAAGCGACTCAAAGTACAAATTCTGGAGTTAGACCTGAGTTAGAGCTTTCTCTACCACTTACCCTCTGAACTTGAGCAAGTCATGTGACCTTGGTGAAATTCAGTGAGGAAGCTGGTATCTATCCAACAAAAATCTTGGGAAGAACGAGTGAGGTGCGGTACTCGGAGGAGGTATCGCAGAAAGGCTCTCTTAATCAGCTATCACATAGGGTTGTTGTTTCAAACTCTAATTCTGATTCGGTAGGGGCAGGGAGGAACGTAACTATAGTTTAAATAAAAGCTCCTGAGATTGTGGAAACTTGTGCCTTTTACTACTATAGTTGCCCCACATATGAGGGCCCCCTGGCATCTGGCAGAGGCTGTGGCTTTCCATCAGGCTGAGAAGGAAGGACTTGACGGAATCTCAGATACTTTGGCAACCCCCAAAGCCCTGACCCTAGATCACAGGAACACATCAAGGTTACGACGGAGCCAAAAGCCTATCTCTGAGTGTCCAGGGTCCAGGTGCTCCACGTTCCCACTTCCTGTGATAGGACAGGCAGTGATTGTCACTGAAGTCCCAGGCTGCCTATCCTACCCTTGGGCCCCAGGGTAGCTCAGCCAGCCCCCAAGGCTTCTGGGCCGGAGGCAACGCTGACCTCTGCTCGGAGTCCCAGCAGGATGGAGCAGCCCACCCTGGCCCTAGAGTTCCCAGACTCATATTCTTGCACAGAGGTGACCTGGTCTAGCCCCAGGTAGAAGCAGGAAAAGGCTCCTGAGTCCTTGCAGGCCCTGGGAAACCACGCCATGGGATCCTCACCAGGGTGTGATCAGTCAGCTGTGAGTACCTCCGAGGCCAGCAGCCAGGTGGTTGGGAAGCTGTGAGGGGCCTGGGGACAGCCAGTGCATGTAAACTTGACAGCAAGCACTGGCAGTTAAAGGCGGCGTGCAAGTACGACCACGTGCTGGGTGTGTGTGTGTGTGTGTGTGTGTGTGTGGTGAGGCAAGCCCATTGGTGCATGTGACCAGTGGGTGTGTTCTGCAGGGAGGACATGCTTGAAGCCTGGGTGTGACCTATACTGCCTACAGATGCATTGTTTGACGGGGAGGGTGGGGGGCAATAGGGATGGTGGACATTAACAGTGAAGTCACCCATCAAGGGAGTAGAAAGAGGAAACGTAAAGGCTGGCAGAGCAAGCTGGCTCGGGGGTCAAGCAGGCTGGGTGCAGGAGTAGATTTGCGACTGACTCCACCCAGGACCACGCCCCCACTCAACCCCGGCCATAAAAGATTACTGGATGCCAGCTGGCAGGGATTGGTTCTACTTCCACTCACCTACAATCACCACCACCTCCCGGTACTCAGAGTCCTATCCCCACTTTGGTGTTCCACGCAATCAGTCCAAATGGTCCCCCAAATCAGGTGGAGTGCAGGCAACACTGAGCTCCACGCCCCCCTCCGCCCCCACGACCCTCAGCCCCACCCCGAGAGAAGCGGATGCAAAAAGTCCCTTTTGGGGATGGGCTGCTTCTCCATCGCAGCCCACAGGTGTCACCCTGTGGACACCTCACCTGGCTCCGCTCCCGCAGCGTATTGGAGCGGGACCGGTAGGCATCAGGCTCCAGCGCCAGAGCTGAGGGCTGCTGGACACTGAGGGGCCTGAGAAAAGTGAAGTCACTGCCATCCGAGGCTGGTGAGAAGCACGTCCTGTAGCAGTGGCTCTGCGGGTCCGAGGGCCGCAGCGTCACCTCCATGTACTTGAGCGTGCCGTCTGAGCTCAGCTGCAGGTTGGGACTAGACTGCTTATAGAAGTCCCGAGAGGGGGAGTCCTGGGGCCTGCAGCATTGGCTCCCACCCGCATCCGCAGCTGTGTGCCCCCGAAGGCACTTAGCTGACAGAAAGGTGAAGGTGACTAAGGATAAGAGACTGATGGCTGCAAGAGCCACAATCAGGTAAAGGGTAAGGTCTGAACGCTCAGGGGGGTGTGAGAGGAAATCGCTGGACTTGGGCATTTCCTCGGGATCCTCGTCCTCCAGAACCAGCAGCACCGTGGCTGTAGAGGAGAGGGAAGGGTCACCGTTGTCCCTCACCAGGACCACAACCTGCTGGGTGTCAGAGTCATCCTCCCGTAAGGCCCGGGCCGTGCGCACCTCGCCAGTATGTGCAGACACCAGGAACAGTCCTGGAGCCGTAGACTGTGGCAACAGTGAATAGGAGAGCCACGCATTGTGGCCTGCATCGGCATCCACAGCTGTCACTTTGGTGACCAAGGAGCCGGGAGGAGCAGAGCGAGGGAGACGCTGGGGGACTGAGAGTTCCCAGCCAGGTCTTGGGTGCAACACAGTGGGCGCATTATCATTCTGGTCCAGGACAAACACATGCAGAGAGGTGTTAGAATGCAGTGGGGGAGAGCCAGAGTCTCGAACCCCCACCATGATCTGCAGCATTTGCAGCAATTCGTAGTCAAAGGTGCGTTGGGCAAAGACTCGCCCGTCCTCAGGGTTGACGTATACAAAGGAGGAAGCTGGGGCTCCCTGAATCTGATTCCCCACAATGGAGTAGGTGAGGTGAGCATTATCCCCGGCATCTGGATCCGAGGCAGCCACAATGCAGAGAAGGGAACCTGGAGGCCGGTTTTCTGGGATGTAAGCAGTATAGAGCTGCTGACTAAAGTAGGGTGCGTTGTCATTAACATCCGAAATGTTGAGCCTGATGGTGAGATGTGTGTGCAGGGGAGGTGAGCCCGCATCACTGGCCAACAGTTCAATGATATAGTGGGAGGTGGTCTCCCGGTCCAAAGGCTGGCTGGTTAGCAGAGAGTAGTGGTTCTCAGAAGGCTTAATCTGAAATGGCAGGTCCGGGGAGATCTCAAGGCTCACTTCACCATTTCTCCCCGAGTCTCGGTCCCGCACATTAAACAAGCCCACTACTGTGCCCACCGGTGTGCTCTCCAGGATAGGGTTGACCAAAGAGGCCAGTAGTACCTCTGGGGCATTGTCATTGGCATCTCCCACATCCACCTGAATCATACAGTGGCCTTCCATGGCTGGCTGTCCCTGGTCACGGGCTCTCGCATGAATTTCATAGAAACTTGACTCCTCAAAGTCTATGGGACCCAACACGTGGATTGCTCCACTGCTAGGGTCTAGGCCAAAGAGGTTACGCACTACCTCAGATGTATGGTCTCCGAAAGAATAGTCTAGCTGGCCATTGGTGCCCTCGTCTGGATCAGTGGCATTGAGGCGGAGTAGCAGTGTACCCACGGGTGTGTTCTCTGGGAGCCCCACACGAAGAACTGAGGACTGGAAGGTGGGGGCGTTATCATTGACATCCAGCACTATGATGGAGATGAGGGTAGTCCCTGAGCGGGCTGGGATGCCCCCGTCCACGGCAGTGAGCACCAGCTGATGTCTTGCCTGGGCTTCACGGTCCAGCTGCCGATCTAGCACCAGCTCTGGGAACAGCTTCCCATCTTTTAGGGTCTTCACATTCAGAGAGAAGCGGCTGCTGGGGCTTAGAGTGTAGAAGCTCACGGTATTGGTGCCCACATCCGGATCCTGGGCACTATCCAGAGGGAATCGTGCCCCAAGTGCAGCCGATTCTGAGATGCGTATCTCTCGCTCCGAGGTGGCAAAGCTAGGAGAGTTGTCATTGAGATCCAGGATCTCTACCTCTACGCGCATCAGTTCCAAGGGGTGTTCAGTCACCACCTGCACAGGCAGCAGGCAGCTCATAGCGGCTCCACACAGGCTCTCTCGGTCAATCTTTTGATTCACTGCCAGAGCACCACTCACCAAGCTCAGCGAAAAATAGTGTCCATTCTCCTCAGACCCCAACCGCAGTCGGCGGCTCGACAGATCTGTCACCTTGAAGCCTAGATCCTGAGCAACATTTCCCACCAGCGTCCCCGGCTCAGACTCCTCCACCACTGAGTAACGAAGCTGCCCGGACACCCAGCCCCAGCAGCACAAGGACAACATGCACAGCACTTGCCATTTCCCAGCGAGCTGTGGGGGTGTCTCAGGCCCCATGACCCAGAAGGCCCTTCCTGGACACTGACTCTGTGCTGTCCTGTCTCCAAGGTAGACCCAGGTCTTGGAATGTAGCAGCTGAAATCCCTTATGTCTCCTTCCAGCCTCTTAAAAATTGCTCCGAGGTCTGTCTGCCTGCAGCAGTTCTTCTTAGTCACCAAATGGCGGGGGTGGGTGGGTGGGGGGGATGGGAACTGAATCTGAGTGGAGCTGGGGAACAGGGGGAGGAGAGGTGGGCAGGAAGAGCAGATCCCCCACCTCTGCTCTGAGTCTGATTGGCCAAAAAGTCTGTCTGCTCTCAACCAATTATGAAGTCTCCTTGGTCCTGGAAACCTTAGGAACAGGCAAATCTGTGTCAATGAAACCTCCTACCTCCCCACTCATTTCATGCTGCAGGTTGATTCAGCCCCCTTGGCAGCAAAGTTTGACAGCTCAGATGGTGCTCAACAGGGAAGACAAAGTGGTACAAAACTTCTCAGTGTTCTGTCCCAGCAACTTCCCTCAGGACTTCAGAAGCTCCCACTACTTCGCTTAAACCAACAAAACTGTGTCCTTCCAGGGGAGGCAAAGCCCATGTGAACGCCCCTCCCCCATCCTGCCAAACGCTGCTAGGTTGAGAGAAAAGATTTGTTAGGATCCTGTCAAGCCTTGTTCTGACTCTCCATCAATGCTTTGAGGAATCTCAATGGCAGCTGATGGTTCCAGGACTCAGCTTTTCTGAGCTCCCTTACTTGAGCTGTGGAATGAGCGTAATAGCTCGTGGTAGGGGGAATGTTCCCGGGACTGATCCAGGTCCCCCAGGAGAGTGACTAGAAGCTAGGCACGGTTTCCAGGATTTATGGTTTCACAACTCGACTTAAAGACTCCCAGAGTGGCTGTCTCTGAGTTCCTCAGCTGTAGACCAGTTCTCTGACATTAAGTGATCTCACTTACATCGCTTTTCCCACCAAAGAAGTGATGCTCCCTTGCCCCCATTCTCTCGTATCTAGCTCAAATCTCGGTGGGGACCTGACTGGGATTCCTGAAGATCTGGACTCTGCTTGTACCTTGATGCCTCCCTACCCGCTCGGCTCTCTCCTCTTTGTGCTTCCTGCTGTTCCAATGCAGAGAGTTCTCTCTACATTGGGTTAGGGAGTACTTGATACTGTGGGGCAAATATATTAGTCCCCCTCAATTCACTGGGAAATGGTAACCTGGAGTCAAGGTAGTCCAGAAATGTGGCCTCCTCATTCAGGAAGAGAAAAACTCCTCTTGGGTTTAGGCGACTGCCTGGGACATCCTACCCTGGTGCAGCAGAGCCTTCTACGCTCCCACACTCCGGCAGCAGGCTTCCACAATACCCTGACTCTTGCTCATTACCTTCATTTCTTACCCTCAGGTAAGGGCATGACCCACCCCAAGTACTAATCTGTGACAGCTTCCCGATTATTCACAAAACACTTCTAAAGCACACCATCTACCACACAGTTACACTCACTATGGACTCTCACAGACAGGCCAACGGTCGCTGGGACGTGACCCAGCCATAAGCCTGCATCAGAATAACCCTCAAGCGTTGGCTGAGCCTGCAAAGGTCTCACCTCTAGCCCATACAGAAGATCAGAGGGTGGGCAGCTCGGGCGAACAGGTTCCCCTGCCATAGGTGCGCTGGGTGACTTCACCATCATGAAGCTATCACTCCGAGTGGGTGCAGAAGCCAAAGGTGTACAGCCATGAGAGTGGCCGCCCACATCAACAAACTTGATAGGGTCATCTGACCCTAGCTGGATTCGGAGGATCCCATTGGAAGGAGGAAGCCCCTCCCTCCTTCGAGAGCGGGTAAGACAGGCACAGGTTCCAGCAGGAAAGCAGGGCACTCCACAGGCAGCCCCGCGCAGACACTTCGAGAGTAGTGCCACGAACGAGCCAAAGGAGACAAAGCAAATTGCCACTAGTGATACGGCCAAGTAGAGGGTCAGGCGGGATTCTCCTTCCCTTGGAGCCGAAGATTCTCGAAGATCGGGGACAACTGGATGAGTGTCTTCCTCCAAGGACACTAGTAGAGTAACAGAGGTAGAGAGTGGTGGGCTACCACTATCCTTTACCACAATGACCAGCTTCTGTGGTGGGAGATCAGCTGGGATGGGAACTGCCGTCCGTACCTCCCCAGCATAGCGAGACACCGCAAACAGGCTGGGGTCTGGGGCCTCCAGCAACTGATAGGAAACCCAAGCATTGTAACCTGAATCCAAGTCCACAGCAGTCACCTTTGTGACTAGGTGGCCAGCACCAACTGATGGAGGCAGTGCTTGAGGACATAAGGAACCAGGCCGGGCCCTGGGGCGGAGCACAGCTGGGGCATTGTCGTTGAGGTCCAGCACAAACAGACGAACTGTCACGGTGCTACTAAGAGGTGGGTTGCCCCGATCCCGGGCCTGCACCTCAAACTGCAATGTCTGCGTTTGCTCATAATCAAAGGATCGAGTAGCATGAACAGCTCCTGTCTGGGGGTTCAGAGAGATAAAGGAAGAAGCTGAAACATCTCTATTTCTGGGCTCCAGAAGAGAGTAGGAGATAAGTGCATTCAAGCCAGAGTCTGGGTCAGAGGCTGCAAGGGAACAAAGCAGGTCCCCTGGGCGATTGTTCTCAGGAACAAACACCTCATGTGACCTCTGGAAGAAGGAGGGTGGGTTATCGTTCACATCTGAAATATTGAGGAAAATAGTCCTCTGGGTACTCAGAGGAGGATTCCCAGCATCAGAAGCAGTGACCATGATGTCATAGCTGGATTTGGCCTCTCGGTCCAAGGGCCCAGCAGTCACCAGGGAGAACTGGTTCCTGAAGGCAGACTTGAGGGCAAATGGCAGGTGGTCAGGAATACGGAGGCTCACATCTCCATTTGACCCTGAGTCAGGGTCCTGCACACTGATGAGTGCCACTACAGTGCCAGGTTCTGCACTCTCGGGAAGAGTCCCAAGCTCTGAGGTCACTGTGATGTGTGGGGCATTGTCATTTACATCTAGGAGATCCACCCGAAGGCTGCAATGTTGCTCCATGGCTGGAGAACCCCCATCGCGAGCCCGAATATCAAATTCATAGTAATTCTCACTCTCAAAGTCTAGGGGCCCCTGAAGGGTAAGCTTTCCAGTAGTTGGGTGAAGGCTAAAGAGGTTTCTCACACGATCAGGGGTGTGACCACTGAAAGAAAAGGTGACGTTACCACTGGGACCCAGGTCTGGGTCAGAGGCATTGAGCTGGATGAGCAGCATGCCGGCTGGGGCACTCTCCAACACACTAATCCTGTAGCTGGATTGCTGGAAGGCTGGGGCGTTGTCATTCACGTCCAGCACAGATACCCGGAGCTCTGCGGTGCCAGATCTCGGGGGGTTCCCTCCATCCACAGCAGTCAGCACCAGGCGGTAGTCTGACTGCTTCTCCCGATCCAAAGGCTTCTCCAGGAGCAGCTCTGGGACCAGGCTGCCGTCGCTGCGCTTCTTGACATCCAGTGCAAAGTGTTCGTTGGAGCTTAGTCTATAGCTGCTGATAGAATTGCTCCCCACATCTGCATCCTGAGCCTTTTCCAAGGGGAAACGCTGTCCTGGAGGAGCGGCCTCCCCAATTTCCAAGTCCAGCTGCTGCCGAGGAAATCGGGGGGCGTGATCATTCACATCCACGATTTCTACCTCCGCTCGGTACATTTCCAAAGGCCCTTCGGTTACAAACTCCAGGGGCACGATGCAGCTGGTACTGAGTCCACACAGTGCCTCTCGATCAATTGGATTCTTGATGAGCAGGGCTCCGCTGTCCAAATCCACACGGAAGTGTCTTTGGTTCACCTCTCCAGCAACCTGCAGCCTACGAGCTGACAGACTCTCTGTATCCAGCAGGAAATCTTGGGCGACATTCCCTACAAAAGTCCCTTCCTGTGACTCCTCTGGGACTGGGTAGCGGATCTGCCCACAAACGTAACCCAGGTGGCAAATGAAGAACAAAAGGGTAGCCCCCCAGCAGATTTCTACCCAGCTTCCCACCTTGCGGAGCATTGCTGCTTCCCGCTAGCCCTCTACCTGGTCCTGGGAAGCAGAAGAAGCCGACCCGCCCCAAATGGCAACAGCAGCTGGAGACACCTCTCTCTCTTTCGTGGCGCCGCTCTGGCGCGCGGCTGGGCCGGCGCCGCAAGGGTTACGCGCCGTGTTTGCTGGTGGCGGGGTAGATTTGTCTGCCTTCCACCACCCGATTGGCAGACAGTAGCTCCTGGGCTCAGCCAATAGGCTGAGCAGAGAACATCCCAATAGCAGCAGGGTTAATGCGTCGCAGCACTGGAGGAAAAAAAAAAAAAACCAAAAACAAAAAACCACCTATCTTTTCGCCTTCCTCCCAATCAACAGCATTTCTTTCTATAGGTTTATTATCTCCATGAGAAGCAGACAACATGTATGTATGTTTTTTTCCCCCCTAACACACCAACTTCCCCCGCCCCTTTTCGGTGGGGTTGAGGGGGGGTGGCGCGGGAAACAGACAGCCAGAGCCCTAGCAACCTGCAGCCCAGAGAGGAGTAGCCATTTGAGACTGGTCACTTTGTCCAAGCCAGTGTTGCCATCCACCAATATTCTAAATGGGTAGTTTCTGCCTCAGTCTGATGTATTAGAGCAACAACTAATCAGAAGCAGTGCCATATACTCAAAACTCTGCCCCTCTGCAGATTATTCAGAAACATATCCATCTCTTTGCAGAAAGACTTACACATTAGTGTAGCCAATTAAATTTATGCAGCACACGTTTTTGTTGTAACAGGAGGTGCAGCAGAAACCAAATCTCTCTTATTCAGACACTAGCTAGTGATACGCTGAATTACCATTCATTGATTTCAAGGACAGTATAGAAGGAGATGAAGCAAGGTGGAGGGAGCCAGGAGAGGGAGATGTTCCAAATCAGTAAAGAATCAGTGTGTCTGGGAGGCACTAAGGACTAGATCTCATTACCTGGCAGAATGCTAATGTTCACAGATTTAATAGCTTCCTTGAATGATTGCGTTCAGCCACTAACAGCTTTGTGCCCACAAATCCCCTTTATCTGACACCATGGTATGCTTGATTTGTTGTTAATTACCACAAGAGACAGTTTCAAATGAGCAAGCTTTTCACTTGGCCCCAGGGGGCCTCTTGGAGCTAGAGACTGGATTCACACTAGACCCTCCCAGGAGCCTGGCTACCACCCTGCACACACACAGAAACACAGATCATCTCACACTGTAGTTACCTGCAAACTATAATCCTAGTGACAAACACATCAGGAGCACAGAGAGAAAAATCCAGCCTGATCTGGACATAAGATTTCTTAACTCATCTGAATCCTCACCTAGGTCACCACAGGCTGCAAAAACCACCAGCAAAACCCAGGTTTCTTATCCTCCCCAGATTTTTAACCAAACCCGTAATCCTCAGGAATATCCTTTTGACTCTGGTGAAGCTAGCAACCTACATTCTGGTCTCAAAGAGAGGGATCTGGCTTTCTGTATCTTTTTTTTTTTTTTTAACCAAAAAACAACTAAACCTCCTCCCAGAGGAATGATGGAGGTATCAATCAGTCTGACCTACCAGGTGTTTGGGGCAAAATTCACTATCACAGTGAATGGCACCAGCATCAACCCAGCTGCCTCAGTCAGCAAAGGGGAGGGAGAGGCAGAGCCATCCTTGACTCATTCCTCTCCCTGACTCCCTATATCATGTCAATCAACAAGTCCTGACGATTATATTACAGTCAACACCTTCCATTTATACTATCACTGTGGTGGTTCAAGCATTTATCAATCTTCTCCTCAAGTATTTTAACAGCCTTTTACCTGTTCTCTTTGTCTTCAGTAGCAATATCCCCAGTCTATTTTACTTATGGGTGCCAGGATAATCGCTCTAAAACAAAAAACCTAGATGCATCATATATATGTGAGTTCAAAATTCTGCAGTGACTATCATCGATACAGAATAAAATCAAAACTGCTGGGTCTGGCCTAAAAATAACTTAAGATCTAACTCCTGCCTACTTGCTGCACATTATCTCTTGCCAAGACTGTTTTACAAACATATTTTAAGGTCCAGCAATCATGAAATATCATTATCCATCTGCATGAAATTCCCTGCAAGGATCTTTTTCCTTCTTCCCTTTTAGTTCTCAACTTAAGTTCTTAGCTTTCAGCTCAACTTTATGTTCTCAGCTCAAGCATCACCACCTCTATGAAGTCTTCCTGATTTCCCCAGGCTGGCTTAGGTGTTTCTTTCCCTTTGCTCTGACAGCTTCTGGTGTTATGCAGATCTTCACTGTCATTTTTTTTTGCCTCTGTTTCCTATGGTACTCTAGACACCATAATAACACGAAGTGTGTCTTTTCATCTTTTATAGTTGTCTGCACAGGGGGTTGCTCAATAAATGGTGAATTATTGTTATCATTAGTTCAATAGTAGTTATTGAATACTTAAGACTTTACATGAATACTTTATATTCACTATGCTTTATATGACTTACTTCTAACTTACACAACCATTTTGAAGGATATTATCTTTATTTTATAGATGAGGAAACTGGAGTTCAGAGAGGTTAAGAGACGTGCCTAAAGCTAAACATCTACTATGTGTGGCACTAGGATTCCCCCCACTCCCACCCCTGGTTTGTCTGGAAAGAAATAGTCTCTTTCTATAACATCTTAAATGATTTTTCTACTAGTTTGTCATCTGTATGACCATAAACTGGCCTTTTACTGATGCCTTTCATATTCAAGAACTAGACCTCTTGCAGGTCTCAATATTTGCAAGTTCACACCAAAACAAACAGGCATACAGTTGATTACTAGCATTGGAACATCATAAAGCCTTAAACCTACAAATCCCTGACTTGATCTTTTTCTACCAGGTGTGTGATTCTCCCATCTTTACATGGTAAAAACAGCTTTATTGAGATACAGTTCACATACCATACAATTCATTCATTTAAAATTTACAATTTTGGGGCACCTGGGTGGCTCAGTCGTTAAGTGTCTGCCTTCAGCTCAGGTCATGATCCCAGGGTTCTGGGATCGAGCCCCGCATCGGGCTCCCTGCTCCGCGGGAAGCCTGCTTCTCCCTCTCCCACTCCCCCTGCTTGTGTTCCTTCTCTCGCTGTGTTTCTCTCTGTCAGATAAATAAAATCTTTAAAAAAAATAATAAAATGCACAATTTGATGGTTTTTAGTATATTCACATATACTAAAAGGATACAACCATCACCACAATCTAATTATAGAACATTTCTGTCATCCCTCAAAGAGGTTCCATACCCACTGACCAGCTCTAGATTTTTTAAGAACAGCTGCCCAGATGCTAGTGGTTTAGGAAGATTTTCTCTTTAGATCACTGAAGCATCCTCTTATGTCTTCTCTACATTGCTCCTCTAGAGCTATTCTATACACATATGTATTTTTATACCACATTTATTTATGTATTTGAGTATAGTTGACAGTGTTACATTAGTTTCAGGTGTACAACACAGCACTTCAGCAAGTTTATAGAGCTATTCTATAGAATATTTTAAGGTTGGGAAATAACAGAATTTTCTAAGTTCTGCCTGGCCCAGTAAGCCCGGTTCTGTGAACACCAGGATAACACTTCGCTTCATAAATGTGTTGATAGCCTGGTAGATTCTAGAGCAGTAGTTTCAAACTAGTCTGCACTTTAGAATCACTTGGGGACCTTCAAACAATACTGATCCCTGTGTCCCACCCCCAGGGATTGTGCTTTAATTGGTCTTGGGTGTGGCCCAGGCTTCAGAATTTTTAAGGGGTCCCCAGCTAATGCTAGTGTGCAACCAAGTCTGACAGCTTCTTCTTTCTGGCTGTCGTCTTTCCTTAGCCTTTCCATTTACGCCTCTACTTTGTCATTTCTGGCTGTCTCCAGATTTCCTCATTTCCAAGGTGTGTTTAAGATTGGGGGTGGGCAAATAATAAAAATAATAATAGTAATAACTAATAATTTTTTAACACTTAGGATACACCAGGTTCTGAGATTAACTTGGCCAAGGACTCATAGCTGATAAGTAGTGGAGCCTCATTTGTCTAACTGCCAAATCCAAGGGTTAATAACAATAATATATTTATTAGTATACTAATATACTTTATTGGTCATAAAATAACAGTGGTTATCCCACAACTGGAAGTGTGTATCAGTTTCACTCCAAGACAAAAGCCTTGCAGTTACCTGCACATCAGCCTGAATAAATGAAAGCTTTACCTTTCTCAAGTTACAAATTTACCTACCTTTTACACTGTGTGTATACTTAAGAAAAATAATGCTGGAAGGATAGGGATTATTCACCGGGGGTACAAAAGAACTTTCAATTTGTACCATATGTTCTTTTGGATTGTCTGGATTTATTTTTAAAATAAATGGTTACTTTTACTTTTATAATTAATGGTGGTTATATCTTTAGATTTGGGGATTCACGTTAGTTATAATTATGTCTTTATACTTTTCTCTATTTTCCAAATTTTTTTTTTTTAAGATTTTATTTATTTATTTGACAGAGAGAGACACAGCGAGAGAGGGAACACAAGCAGGGGAAGTGGGGGAGGGAGAAGCAGGCTTCCCGTGGAGCAGGGAGCCCGATGCAGGGCTCAATCCCAGGACCCTGGGATCATGACCTAAGCCGAAGGCAGACACTTAACGACTGAGCCACCCAGGCGCCCCAATTTTCCAAATTTTCTATAATACTACTATACCATAAAAATATTTTGTAAGTAATATACACATTATTTCCAGCAGGGTACTTGACTTAAAACTTGAAGGACATCTAGAATTTTATTTCTTTCATAGAAAATCATCTGAGAACAAGGTACAGGATCTGCGTAGGCAAAGGAACATTATCAGTAAACCACTAGTTTTAATGAAGATGTAGCAATCAAATGAAAGATGGACAAACCACTAGTTTTAATGAAGATGTAGCAATCAAATGAAAGATGGACAAATGAGCTACTATATTCCAAGCATCTGTCACCGGTTAGAGATTTCTAGCAGCTTGTTCTCAATGCAAATGACACCAAGCTAAGTTCTGAGTGCTGAGATCTTGGCTTATCATTTAATGCCCCCTTAGCAAGATCGGTTAGTTGTGACGGCAAGTGAGTGCTGAGGGTGGGAATTGGGGCCACACATGAGTCAATCAACTCTACATTGTGTGGGTCCACAAACCACACTCTAGCCAGGCCATCCTTTTCACAAAGGCATGATGTTTGATCTAGGCAGGGCAAGGTGAAAATGTGGACGCATCATTAGGAAATCATCTTCATCACTAAAAAATAGCTCCATTCCTTCCTGAACCTGGTGCAGGCATCAAAAAGCATTAATATCGTTCTGGGATGCTAACCCTTACCTGTCCAGGAGGGGAGCTCTCTGCACCCAACACTTGCCTATAGAACACCGGATCACAGCTCCGCAGCGTGTTCTGGCGGCTGGCCAGTGGGCTGGCAGCACCAGGTTTCTTCAGCAGTGGGTCGCTGCAGCGTGAGTTGGTGGTGAGGTACACCTGATGGTAAAGGTGTGGTGGCATCAGGCCACCCCGCACAGCGTCTGCATGCAGAGAGGACCCTGGTGTTCGGTACAGGGAGCTCACTGGAGCTCGGTACAGGTCCCTGGACTGCTTCCACTTGTAAACTTTGAATATAATCACTCCCAGTACTGTGACTGCAAACCCCACAGAAACCAGGATTAGAGAGAGGAGTAGATAAAAGGTGAGATTTTTATTCTGCTCCCGAGGGGCAGAGCCGGAGGGGAACTCAGCCCGGGCTTCAGGAGAATCCTCGGTTACTGACACAGTCAGGGTTGCGGTGGTGGACAGTGATGGCTCCCCGTTGTCTTTGATCAAGACCATAAGAGTCTGCCTGGGCACATCTGTGTCCTGGACTGCACGGGAAGTGCTGACTTGACCTGTGTGAAGCCCCACGGCAAAAAGGCTCTGGTTGGAGTCTCCCAAGAGGCTGTAGGAGAGCCAGGCATTGTGCCCTGCATCGGGATCCCAGCCTACCACCCGTGAGACCACATGGCCAGGAGCGGTGGCTCTGGGCAGCATCTCCACCGAGCTCCGGCCAGGCCGGGGGTATAAGACCTGGGGGGCATTGTCATTGCGGTCAGTGACAAATATATTCACGCTGATGTTGGTGGTCAGGACCGGAGTGCCCCCATCACTGACATGAGCTGTTATTTCGAACTCTCGCCGATCTTCATAATCCAGGGGCACTAAGGATGACACGACGCCACTGTCACGATTTATTGTGAAATAGCGGCCCACTAGCCCAGTTTCAGCTCCTTGCTCCAAGAGAAAGAAGGAAAGGCGAGCATTCTGCGGGGCATCTGGGTCCCAGACACTTAGATTTAGTATTGGAACCCCAGGGATGTTATTTTCCTCAACATAAACATCATAGGAGGACTGGGAAGACTGTGGAGGGTTGTCGTTGATGTCAGAGACTTGTACCTGCACAACTGTAAGAGCTGAGAGAGAAGGGACTCCCGAGTCTTGAGCGGTAATGCTAAGGTTGTATTCTGGGACAGTCTCACGATCCAGGGCTGCACTGGTTTTCAAAGTAAAGTAATTCTTGAGCGAAGAAGTAAGACTGAAGGGGAGACCTGGAGGAACCTCGCAAGTCACCAATCCATTCTCCCCAGCATCCAGATCGATCACGCTGAGCAAAGCAATGACAGTTCCAAGCGGGGCATCCTCAGGGACTGGGCTGTACACGGAGGTGACTGTGATCTCTGGGGCATTGTCATTCACATCCACAACCTCTACCAAAACTTTGCAATGTGCTCCTTCTGGAGTGGCGCCTTTGTCTTTGGCCTGTATGTAAATCTCGTGGAGTTTCGTGTCTTCAAAGTCCAGGCGACCCTTGATTGTCAGCACCCCAGTTACAGGATCTAAGGAGAATAGGTCTCGCACACTGGCGCGGTTGTGGCTGCCAAAAGAGTAAATGATTTCACCATTGGGGCCTTCATCCAGATCGGTTGCATGAACTTGCACCACGAGAGTGCCAGGGGCTGCATCCTCCAGGACACGCGCACGGTACAAAGACTGATTGAAGGTAGGTGCATTGTCATTCGCGTCCAGCACGGTGATGCGAATGGGAAGGGTGGCGGAACGCGCCGGAGTTCCTCCATCCAAAGCCGTCAGCACCAACTGGAGACTTGGTTCTCGCTCCCAATCAAGGGCGCGCTCCAGCACCAGCTCTGCGTACTTGGTGCTGTCCTCCCGCGTCTGAACGCGAAGCGCAAAGTACTCATTTAGGCTCAGCTCATAGGTTTGTAAGGAGTTGCTTCCTACATCGGGATCGTGCGCGCTCTCCAGCGGGAAGCGCGTGCCTGGCGCCACGGCCTCACTAATCTCCAATTTCATTTCCCGGGTAGGGAAAGAAGGATTGTTGTCGTTGATATCCTGGATCACCACTTCGGCGCTTAACAGCTCTAGTGGGGTCTCCACTACCAGCTCCAGAGTTACAGTGCAGGAGGGCAGTGTCCCACAAAGCTCCTCTCTATCCAGGCGGTCATTCACGAACATCTCTCCAGTCTCCCGGTTCACCTCAAAGAACCTTCGGCTAGTTCCGGACAACACCCGGAGCCTGCGGGCTGACAGGCTGCCGAGATCCAAACCAAGGTCCGTGACCACATTGCCCACCGCAAAACCTTTCTCTCTTTCCTCCAGGATCTCATAGCGAACGACGGCAGAAGCCCTGTGCAAAGCACCAAGCAGAAAGAAAACTCCCACCACTCTTCCGATGCTTACCAGTCCGCTCCTCCAGGCCTCTGGGACCATCTCACTCAAAGGCAGTTCCTCTTAGCAAGGTCCAGATCTTTCCAGCTTTTTCGCTGAGAAACTTTCAGCGGGTTAGCGCTTGAGCGCTGGGCGCGGAGTCGGACATGGCTTTCCGGATGCCGTTGATTTGCTCGCCGGCTGTTCAGTCTCTGCCTCATCCTGGGGCGCCGAGAGGGGACGGGCTGAGGCCCGATCTCCAGCGTCTTCATTGGCCGACAGCGGCACGCAGAGTCCCAGCCAATAACTGCACGAAGAATGCGCTAGCGCCGGGCTCTCTGAGCGGGACAAACGCTACCGACAGGAGCTTCACTTTCCTTTGGCTTCTTTCCAGAGTTTAGGGCCAAAGCGTCTTGGTAGTTATCGGTACATCGGAAACCTGCCTTAGCCTGGAAAGCCAACTGCAGAGCGATGAAGCTGGCTGTTCTGCAAGTTTTCAAACCAAAGCCTATTGTACATTTTAATCGCTCTCTGTAATTGCAAGAAGGGAGGGTCAAACCAAACCGAGAACGATACAACACTGTCTGGAAAAACACAAATTTGGTTTGTTGCAGGGCTGGGTAAATCCTATCCAGCTGGACTCTACATGTAAGGGGGCATTTAGCATTTCTGTGGAAATGTGAATAATTTCAGCTTTATCTCTTACCAAATAAGACTGTATAATTTTATTACTTCCTCAGTAGAGAAAATCAACAGGAGCCACTCTCTGTTCAGTTTAACTGTGTTTTATGAAATTTAAAATTCAGGTTTCTTTTAAAACTGGATGTTGTTCTTTAGCTCTCATTTCTTTTTTCTTTTTTTTTAAAGATTTTATTTATTTGACAGAGAGAGAGTGTGAGAGCAGGAACACAGGCAGGAGGAGTGGGAGAGGGAGAAGCAGGCTTCCCACGGAGCATGGAGCCGGATGTGGGGCTCAATGTGGGGCTTGATCCCAGGACCCTGGGATCATGACCTGAGCTGAAGGCAGACACTTAACGACTGAGCCACCCAGGCGCCCCTTAGCTCTCCTTTCTTAAGAACCAGGGAGCAATGTGACATTTCCCTACCCCGTTTCCCAACAAACATAACCTCAACCATAATGCATAATCTCAAATACTTCCCTTTACATGGTCAATTCATTTCCCAATATCTTGTGTTCATATGCCATAAAGAGAAGATGCATTGCTAAAAAAGGATAATATCCCCCTACCCCCAAAACAGAAAAAATCCAGGCCAATTATCACCTTTATAAAATGACTGAGATATAGCAGCAAAGCTCCATGGTCTTTAGAGAATACAAAGCTTTTAACCCAAAGAATAAAAAGCCTTGAGTTTTCTGCATTAAGGTTATAACTCATGAAACAAACAAAATACCAACGATTAGGATAATGAATAAGAGAATCAAGTATGAAATAAGTCGGCTAAGT
Source organism: Leptonychotes weddellii (assembly GCF_054177405.1). Lineage (NCBI taxonomy): Eukaryota > Metazoa > Chordata > Mammalia > Carnivora > Phocidae > Leptonychotes > Leptonychotes weddellii. The sequence goes on from NC_138375.1 coordinate 109,900,011, forward strand.
TGTACATCCTTGGGCAAGAAACTACCCTCACAGGGTTTCTGGGTCCTTATCTTATAAAATGAATAAGGCAGGTAAAATGCCTGCATAGAGTAAGCCTCAATTACTGATGCAAATCACCCTATTAAATATGAGATGTAAAGTTTTAGAGCCTCATACTATTTTTGTATACTTGTCTTGGACATCACTTTGATTTCATACAGTCCTTTCTGAAATGTAAATGTACCCTGAGACAGGGAGATAGTCAAACAGGTCAAATAAGTAGGTAAGTATGTAAGTATAAAGAGGATATTTACTGAAGGGATGAAAATCCCTATTGGACCTGTTTCTCCATGTCCTCAATACTTTATCTTTTAAATCCCCTAGGTTTTTTTTTTTTTTTTTTTTATGAGTGACACAAGTGGGGAAGTTTATTAAAGCTCAGGTATATTCTCCAGATGTTAGATCAGGTAACCTGAAGAGAGAGCTGCGCACCCTGGACATGAACAGACACTTCTCCAAAGAAGACATCCAAATAGCCAACAGACACATGAAAAAATGCTCCACATGACTTGCCATCAGGGAAATATAAATCAAAAACCACAATGAGATACTACCTTACACCAGTCAGAATGGCTTAAATTAACAAGACAGGGAACAACAAATGTTGGCGAGGATGTAAACCCCCTAGTTTTAAATACTGTTTGACAATTGATCAGA
>NC_138375.1:109901206-109909628 GCF_054177405.1 Leptonychotes weddellii
GGCCAGGATGTCCGGGATGTTGTCGGCCACGGCCACGGTGAGCGTGACGGTGGCCGAGAGAGGGGGCTGGCCGTGGTCCTGCACCGCCACCACCAGGCTCTGCTTGAGCGCGTCTCTGTCCAGCAGGGCCCGCGCCGTGCGCACCTCGCCCGTGTGCAGCCCCACCGCGAAGAGCCCTGGCTCGCTCGCCTTGAGCAGGTGGTAGGACAGCCAGGCGTTCTGGCCCGAGTCTCTGTCCACCGCCACTACCTTAGTGACCAGGTAGCCGGGCTCTGCGGAGCGGGGCGCCAGCTCCACGCCTGTGGAACCGTCGGTGGGGAGGGCAGGGTACAGGATTTCCGGCGCATTGTCGTTCTGGTCCAGCACGAATATGCTCAATGACACGTTGCTGCTGAGGGGCGGGTTCCCATTGTCCCACGCAGTCAACCACAGCTGCAAATCCTGGAACTGCTCATAGTCAAAGGAGCGCAACGCATACACGATACCGGTGTCAGAGTTGATGGAGATATAAGAGGACAGGGGTGCACCCTGAAAAGTGTCTTCAGTCAAAGAATAAGTTACATGGGCATTATCGTCACTGTCAGGGTCATGGGCCACCACAGAAATGATGGAGGCACCTCTGGGGTTGTTTTCAGGAATGTAGGCAGAGTAGGACATGTGGGGGAAGGTGGGTGGGTTGTCATTGATGTCTGCCACCTGCAACAAAATGTAAGCATCCTTGGACAGAGATGGTTTCCCTCCATCTTTAGCAGTCACAGTGACGTTATAAAAGGAAAACTGTTCCCTATCAAGGGCTCTGGTTGTAACCAGTCGGTGGTAATTGTCCACTGATCTTTCTAACTTGAAAGGAAGGTTCTCGGGGAGTGAACATGTGATAAATGCATTCTGCCCAGAGTCTCTGTCATGTACATTGAAAAGTGCAATTATGGTTCCTGGGGGAGAGTCTTCAGGAATTGAGCTAGTAGCAGATGTCATGTAAAATTCTGGGGCATTGTCATTCACATCCAGAACTGTCACAATAACCTTTGTCCTGGTCAGAAGGCCCGGACCATCCTGAGCTTCAATATCAATTTCATGGACTTTGGCATCCTCAAAATCTAGACTCTTTGTGATTGTTATATCTCCAGATGTCGACTCAAGCTCAAATACCTCTGGGGTTTCTCCCAGGGTTTTCTCTTGAAAATATGCCACTTGGGCATTGTATCCCTCATCTGTGTCAGTGGCGGTCACTGTGAGTATCCGGGTGCCTACGGGCATATTCTCAGGAACACTTACACGGTACTCGGGCTGTGTAAATATAGGGGCGTTGTCGTTCACATCCAGGACGGTCACACAGATGCGGGAGGTGCCAGATCGGACCGGACTGCCCCCATCCAAAGCCACAAGGAGGAGGTAGTGAATGGCTTTTTCCTCGCGGTCCAGGGCGAGCTCCAGCACCAGCTCAGGGTGCTTGTTCCCATCCACTCCGCTTCGCACATCCAGGGAGAAGTGGTCATTTGGGTTCAGTTCGTACTTCTGAAGGGTGTTTTCTCCTACGTCCGCATCATGTGCACTCTTTAGGGGAATTCGGAATCCTGGCGTAGTCATTTCACTTATTTTTAGCTCTAGTTCCTCTACTCCAAAGCGAGGGGCATTATCGTTAATATCTGTTATTTCCACCTCTACTGAATAAATGTTCAATTTGTCTTCCAGGAGTATGTTAAAATTCACCAGACACCGCGTGCTCTGAGCGCAGAGCTCCTCCCGGTCTATCCTGCCTGCGGTGACCAAGCTGCCACTTCTCGGATTCAGAGCAAAAAGCTGCGACCTACCTCTGGAGATGATGCGGACTCCACGCTCTGCCAGTGCAGGGGGCTCCAGCCCCAGGTCCTTGGCGATGTCACCCACGAAGGAGCCTTTGTCAATCTCTTCTGGCACAGAATAGTGCATCTGCCTGGCTCCGACCTCCCACAAGACGACCAAAAGAAAGCAGAGCCGGATAAGCCTTCTGCGTTGTGGCAACTTTTGCAGAGCCGCCATTTCTTCTGCTGCAATCTTCTCTCCCAGGCAACTTCCAGCGTCCAGTGCGAGATTCCAGTCTTTATTCCTCAGGGTCTGAGGGGACCAGCATTCACAGGACCCAGGTCACTGTAGACAGAACTTTAAGCTGCTGAACTGATTTTTTTTTTTTTTTTCCGTCCGGAAGCTTGGGGGCCAAATGCCCAGCCCTTTTTGTTGTGGGAGCCGGAATGTTGGACTGATTGTCTTGCAGGCTTTTACTTCTAAGGTGGTCAGCAGCGACGCTCAGAGGCCTAAGTAATTTCTGCACCCTCTAAGGCAAACCCAAGTTATTTCTTGCTTGTTAGCTTTGTGACTTTCAAGTTGCTTTGAAGAATCTTAGTTTTAAGATACCTTAGAAGTAGCTCTTTCAAGTCAGGAGTCTTTTTCTCAGAATTAATAAGAATGTGTATACAAATGTGACCTTGATAGTAGTTGCTAGGAAAGTATTACTACTGAACACTCAAGGCATTCATCAAGGCTACTGATGCCCTTGCTCCAAACATCTCCAACTTCTTATTTTATATTCAAAGGCAGTAAGATCAACTTTAGAACATTAGCTACATTATCTTCTAAGGTCATATATTTTGCATTTCTGTGCTTGGTGCCTTAGAATTTAACTTCAACATCTGTATTTTAAAAAATTGAATTATCAGACACTTAATTAGATGACTATTATATACCTGGCACTTTGCCTGATTGATGCTGGAGAAAGAAATGGTGAACCTGATGAACACAGTCCTTGTTCTCAGGCAGCTTACAGGATAGGCGAGGACACAGAAAACTAAATAGAGTATTTTAATAGAATATGTTAACTGCTACAAAGGTGGGAAACACTGGGCAATGGAAAGAGGTACATAAGAAGGGTATCCAACCTGGATCCAGGGGTCAGAACTTTTCCAAGACATTATTGAAGATGACTCCGAAAGGGTAGGAATGGGTGAAGAAGAGTCTGGAGTAGTGTTCTAGAACTTCAGTACAAATGCTTGGAGGTGAAAGGCCACATGGAACATTAAGGAAAGTGAAGGGGATTGTTCTTTGTTCTTTTTCTTTTTAAAGATTTTGTTTATTTATTTGAGAGACAGAGCACAAGCAAAGAGGAAGGTCAGAGGGAGAGGGCGAAGTAGACCCCCCACTGAGAAGGGAGCCTGACCTGGGGCTTGATCCCAGGACCCTGAGATCATGACCTGAGCCGAAGGCAGATGCTTAACTGACTGAGCCACTCAGGCACCCCTGTTCTTCTTTTTCTTGCTACTTCATATGAATTTTAGAATGGATTTTTTTTCTATTTCTGCCAAAAAAATCATTGGGATTTTGATAGGGATTGCACTGAATCTGTAGATTCCTTTGGTAGTCATATACGTTTTTGATAGGTACTCTATCAGGTTAAGGATGTTTCCTTCAATTCCTATTTAGCTAAATGATTTTAATCATGTGTTGAATATTCTCAAGAGCTTTATTATGCCTCTATTTAAATGAATATGTAGCTTTTTATCTTTAATCTCTTAATATGGAGTTTTGCATTATTAGATTTTCTTATATTGGAATATCCTTGCATCCCGAAAATAAACCCTACTTAGTCATAAGTTATAAATATTATTTCTAAATATATGGTAGATAAGGTTTGATAATATCTTAATTAAGATTTTAAATCAACATTCTTAAATGAAATTGCCCACTTCTGGTCTCACTTCAGTCTGTTTATCTTTTGGTTTCTTCCTTGTTGTATTTTTTTCATTTTAGCTTTTATCCATTCCTCTGAGAATGGAAAAAATTGGAAACAAGTGGTATCAACTCACCTTGTTTTCTAGTAGGGCCTCTACTTTTTTAGATTTTAAAAATCTTTTCATCAACATCGTTTTGATGCTTTCAAGTCTCATTAAATAACTGTTCAACATCCCTTACTGCAGCTATCTAAAGACTTACCTGTTCTTTGTTTTTGACAATAGCTGGTTTTACTCTGTATATTATTTCCTACTCATGCTTCTTGCTTTGAATTAAGTTGTTTTCTTTCTTCTTGTCCAAGTCTTTGTTTTTAATCAGAATTTGGGGTTTTCTTGTAGAATCTTTAAAAAGAATTTTAGTCATGCCATCTGCCTATTCTATATTAGTCCTAGCATTGGACTTGACGGAATTTTAATTTCTCCCCACTGGTCTCAGTATGACTTTTATTATCTGCTTTTAATTGCTTCATCATCAGAATTCTTCCTTGTTTGTATATTAATAATTTATACTCTTAGCTTTGTTATTTTTCCTATTATTTTTTAAAGTTTATGCTGATACAATAGTTTTTGCTTGCCTTGTTTCTTGAGTGTCTTGCTAAATTCACTTATTTTAAATAATTAGTTTTGCTCTCAGTTATTTTATTTGTCTATAAATTTACCCCTAGGTACTCTTTTAGCTGTATTCCACAATTTTATTTTATTTTTTTATTATTTTATTTTTTTATATTTTATTTTATTTATTTTATCTTATTTTATTTATTTTATTTTAGTAGGCTCCACATCCAACATGGGGCTCGAACTCATGACCCTGAGATCAAGAGTTGCATGTTCAACTGATTGAGCCAGCCAGGTGTCCCTGTATTCCAGAGTTTTAAATAATATTTTAATTTTTGTTCCTTTCTATATAGTTCTTATTTCCATTGTGATTTTTTTAAATCCAAGAGTAATTTAGGGGTATAGATTTAAGTGTCCAAACTTCTTTTTTGTTTCCTTTTACTATTTTTAAATGTTTGCTTTGTAATTTTTCAGCTTTATTGAGGTATAATTAATAAATAAAATTGTAAGATATTTAAAGTGTACAATGTAATGATATCATATATGCATACATTGTGAAAGGATTCCCCCTACTGATTTAATTAACACATCCATCACCTCAAATATTTACTTCTTTGTATGTGTGAGAACATTGAAGTTCTCTCTGAAGAAATTTCTATTATACAATACAATACAATATTATCAACTGTAGTCTCCATGTTATACAGTAGATACTCAGGCTTTCTTCTTCTTTTTTTCTAAAGATCTTCTTTATTTATTTGACAGAGAGAGAGATCACAAGCAGGCAGACAGGCAGGCAGAGGGAGAGGGAGAAGGAGGCTCACCGAGCAGGGAGCCCAATGTGGGACTCCAACCTAGGACCCTGGGATCATGACCTGAGCCAAAGGCAGATGCTTAATGACTGAGCTACCCAGGCACCCCAGGCCTTATTCATCTTACTGCTGAAAGTTTGTACCCTTTTACCTACCTCTCCCTATTTTCCCCACCCCAGCTTTGTGAATTAAGTACATGTTATAAGGCATGTAGATTATTGGTACTTTGAAATTTGCTCCTGTTTTTGTGATGACTATGTAGTAATTGCTGTAGATTCCATATATTCATGTAAAGAATGGCTATTCTGTATTTGTTGTGCATAGGATTCTGTACAGATTTATTAGATCAAGCTTATAGATTCTGTTGTTCAAATTTTCTGTATGCTTAGTAATTCTGGGCTGTGGGGTATAGTATTTCTTATGGAATTAAGTTTAAATCTCCTGGTATTATTTTCAAAGCTATATTGTTCAGTGATGGGAGCTTATATTTTTTTATATCTTTTTGTTTGTCTGTTTTTTTGTAACTATGATCAGTTCATTAAAAAAAATCACCATTAATGTTTGTTGTCTTAAACACTACTTTGCTGTTATATTAAAATTGACATGACTGCTTTCTTTTGTGTGTGGACATATATATTTTTATTTTCACTATTTCAGTGTAATTTTGTTTTAAGCATGTATCTTGTTGGCAGAATATAGATAGATTTAAAAAATCATCCAACTTGGTAATCTCTGTATTTTAATAGGTAAACTTAGCTCATTTATATATGCATAAAAACAAAATTTTAAATTAACAGGAGCTGAGAAAATCCAGAATTGAAATAGCTGATGATTTATTTATTTGTGTGAGAGAGAGAAAGCACATGCACACGGGGAGGGGCAGAAGGAGAGGGAGAGAGAGAATCCTCAAGCAGACTCCCCGCTGAGCGTGGAGCTCACCAGAGGGATCCATCCCAGGACCCTGAGGTCATGACCTGAGCTGAAACCAAGAGTGGATGCTTAACCAACTGAGCTACCCAGGTGCCCCATGAAATAACTTATGTAATTGAGAATGTACTCCAAACAGAAAATAAAAATAAAAAATCAACACTTAGACATATAGCAAGGATGAGAGAAATTTTTTAAAAGCCATCAGACAGAAAACAGAGATACCTTAAAGATAATGACAATTTGTTGAAAGTATCTCATTAGCAACAATAACTCCAGAAGACAATGTTTCAACATTTTGGTTTGTAGATTTATTTTAAGTGGAAGAGTTTCTTAATTGCTCTCTCTCTTCTACTTTCTCTCCCTCTCCCTCCCTCCTGGGTTGAGGGCTTTGTCTCTTATGGTTTTGAAATTGTTTTTATTGCAGGTCCTAGGCCATAAGTAGGTCTTAATGGTGTGCAGCAGTAGTACTGTGAATATTACAGCTCATGTCTAAGAGACTTATTGTTCATTTTCTCAAGCCAGCATCTGTATCCACTTCTCTACTTTGGTCTGCAGGTTGCAAAAAGTCAGGACCACAGGAATTTGTAGGCAGCATTTTAATGCAATTTCTCCCTGTTTTAGCTAGCTGAGGGGCCAAACTGCTTATTTTAGATTTAAGTAGTAAGTCTGTAGTAAGTCTGGCTCGGGTTCCTTGTTTAGCCTGAAGCACTTTGTCCCTGTTACAATGCTGGAACAACCTCCTGACCGTCAATGCCTGCATCTAAGCCAAGACTGGAATTCCCACAGCTTTATCCTGGCCCATCACTTTCTGTTCCATCTTTGGCCCATGTATATATTTTATCTTTTATTTGTGCCTTACCATGCTTTCTATTTCTTCTTTTTATTGTTTGTATATCTCTTTAATTTATTGGAGTAGAGTAAGTTTGTTAAAGCATGGACTTACTCCCTTATGATACATGTCTTGAGAAGAGTTAACACACACATTAAAATGGACTATATACTTGGTTTTTGTTAGTCGCTTCCATTATAGGCATAATATACAACTCAGGAGGCTTTGAAACTACTTCTCAAGTTGCATAGTAAATTTTCTGTCATTCATTTTATTACCTCATTTCATAAGTTACTTAAACATCTAATGTATTCTTCAGAATACATAAAATATCTCAAAATAAAAGATGAAACAAAGGGCTAAGATATTCAACAAAAAAATCACAACCTATATATATTCCTATAATTTAATCCTAACACAACTAGAAAGAATACTTTAGACAACCTTTACCTCTTCAAATGTCCCCAGTTAAAACAGGCCTTGCCAGATGACATTTATATTAAATTTAGGGATAAATTAGTATTTATAACTGAGAGAAATTGGAAAACATTATTAGTCACATAAATATTGGTGGATCTGATAGTTAAGCGTCTGAGCTCTGGGTGGCTCAGATAGTTAAGCGTCTGCCTTCAGCTCAGGTCATGATCCCAGGGTCCTGTGATTGAGCCCCACATGGGGCTCCTTGCTCAGCGGGAAGCCTGCTCCTCCCTCTCCCTCTGCCTGCTGCTTCCCCTGCTTGTACACACACTCTCTCTGTCAAAAATAAATAAAACCTTAAAAAAAATATTGGTGGATCTTTTCTAGTTAAACCTTATCCTTGCCAGATAAGAGAATGGTAAAACAAGAAGAATTAAATTATTTGGCCAGAGGAAAGCAAGAAAATATTGTAAGTCATATCTTCTTGTTTCTGATGCGATGCTCTTTCCACAACCAAGATAGCACCTCACACATACTCTTCATCCCAACCACCTACATTATAGTTATTTACAGTCTCCTTTTCTATGAAAAAGCAATTATAATTATACTGGGATATAAACATTTAATAATTTCCCAGAATCTGTAAATAGAAATCTACAAAAATATGTGGGAAATAGAACTGTTAGTAGTAAAGAGTGACAGTAAGTAAACTCAGTAATTCTTTTTACCTAGATAAATTTACAAAAAGTTTACCTGAGAAAATGTTTCCTTTCTGTCTTCAAGTAAATCCTGAGTTACCAAAAGAGGCTCGCTTTTCCCACAGCTCTCCTGGCTGATGAGCGTGTCCGCGTAGTTGGGCTGGGGGAAGATCACGTGACTCTCCCGCGAGTCCGCGGTCAGGGAGACCTCGTGGGAATAAGTCTGCAGGAAAGCCCGCACCCCGTCCACGCCCACAAAGTGCGAGGCCGGCACGCCCACCAGCCCGCCTCCGGAAGCCTGGAGCAGACGCGACGCGTGCCAGCGCCTCAGCCTGAGCGCCAGCAGCACGATGACAAAGGCCAGGAAGACGCACGAGACTGCCGCCACCGCCACCACCAGATACAGCGTGAGGTCCGAAT
>NC_138375.1:109909728-109933505 GCF_054177405.1 Leptonychotes weddellii
GCAAGGCATATAAAACGCCAGTGTCTGAGTTGATGGAAACATACGAAGACAGAGGCGCCCCCTGGATGGTGTCCTCCACCAAGGAGTAAGTGACTAGTGCATTCTCATTGCTGTCGGCATCATGGGCTGTTGCAGAGAAGAGGGAGGCACCTCGGGGATTGTTTTCCAGAATGAAGGTAGAGTAGGAGTCCTGGGGAAAAACAGGGGGATTGTCATTGATATCTGTCACTTGCAGTGAAATGTGGGTTTCAGTAGATAGAGCTGGAGTTCCCTGATCTGTTGCTGTTACTGTGATGTTGTACCTGGAGGTAATTTCTCTGTCCAGAGTTCTTTCTGTCACTAAATGGTAATAATTATCATCCAACTTTTCTAATTTAAAGGGTAGATTTCCAGGAATGGAACATGTAGTGTCACCATTGTCTCCAGAGTCCTGGTCATGCACACTGATAAGAGCAATTATAGCTCCAGGAGGAAAGTCTTCTGGGACTGAAGTGGTGACAGAGGTCATGGTCACCTCTGGGGCATTATCATTTATGTCCAGAACTTTGACCAGCACCTTAGCTCTGGCCATGAGGCCTGCACCATCCTGAGCCTGAATTTCCATTGAATAAATTTTGTATTCTTCAAAATCCAGGGCTTCTTTATTTGATATTTCTCCTGTGTAAGAATTCAACTGAAATATCTGGGCTATTTTGTGGTCTATATTGTGAAATGAGTATGTTACTTCCCCATTGGCTCCTTCATCTGGGTCAGTAGCTTTGACCATAAGCAGCTGAGTGCCCAGCGGCACATTCTCTGGGACACTCATGTGGTACTGTGCTTGAGTAAATGCTGGAGGGTTGTCATTTGCATCTACCACCTGAACATGAATGTGGAGGGTTCCTGAACGGACTGGGTTGCCCCCATCAGAGGCTGTGAGGAGGAGGTGGTGCACAACTTCTTCTTCCCTATCCAGGGGACTCTGCAGCACCATCTCTGGTTGTTGGGATCCATCAGCTCCCTTTTGCACATCCAGGGAGAAATGAGGATTGGAGCTGAGCTGGTAGCTCTGTAGTGAATTCACACCCACATCAGGGTCTTGCCCAAAAGGCAGAGGGATCCTGGTACCTGGAGTAGTTATTTCGTTCATTTTAAATTCCACTTCATCTAACTGAAATTGGGGAGCATTGTCATTAATATCAATTATTTCCACTTCAACAGGGAAAAGCTTCATTTTATCCTCTACCAAGATGTTAAAACTCACTAGACACTGCACACTCTGAGCACAGAGCTCCTCCCGGTCTATCCTGCCCGCTGTGACCAAGCTGCCACTTCGAGGGTTCAGAGCAAAAAGCTGCGTCCTACCTCTAGAGATGATGCGAACTCTGCGCTCTGTGAGCTCCTGAGGTTGTAGCCCCAGGTCTTCAGCGATGTTGCCCACGAAGAAAGCTTTGTCTGTCTCTTCTGGCACCATGTATCGGATCTTCCCGGCCCAAGCTTCCAACGACAGCCCCAGAAAAAGGCAGAGCAGGAACAGCTCGCTGCAGCTGGGCTGCTTCCCCCGAATCACCATTGCTCTCTCGCTTCGTAGTTTACTCCCAGTCTGGTACCAGCAGTATTGTTTCTCTGTTCTTCTAAGCCTAAATTAACCGAATTTTCGGGAGATTTCAGAGCGGAAAGTGGTGCAGAAGTAGGGTCTGGGAAGCTTCAGGGAAACTGTTTTCAATCTGGCGGTGATGGAGGTTCTAAGAAGCTATTTTTTTTTTTCTTTTGGGGTGTGTGTGCGCACGCGCTGCCTGTATCTCCCAGACTGGTGAACAGCGGCGCCCAGAGTCCTCACCAGTTACTACACTCCTAGATAATACTGAAACAGCCTTCTTGTTAACCTCATCTGTCTTCCCTTAAGTCTTAGTTTATTGCCAAGGAAGTAGTTATTCATTCTACAATATATGCATGAAAACGAGAAACTACTATGTTTATTTAATTAATCATACCTAACTGTTACTAAATTGCAATATACAGTAGAATCTCAGTATACCTAAGCTATCTGCTTTCTCTTCAGGTAATATAATCACAGGGGACAAAAATCATACCTCTGCTTCTCTAGTATATCTTGACCACTTGACAGTTTCTCAGGCCACATAGAAGAGCAACTGCCCTTTGACTGGAGAATGAAAAAACTAGGGTATAAATAAACTTTTAGAATGTAAGCTAGACTTTTAAAAATTGGATTGTCCATTTTCTTTCCATTGTGCTTTGAATACTTATCAGAAACCTTTGAATTTTGAAGGACGTGTTTTACCCATATCCTTATTTTTTCTCTTTTCTGAAGTGTGTATGTACTATGTGGATTTCAAAAGACCTTTAATTCACTCAAAGGTAATATATTTTGAATAGAGTAACATTGCGCTCTTGGAATTTCATTGGAAAATGTCATATGAGTATCTGATTTAGACTTCAAATTTAAGAGACACAAGAGGTAGTGATATTCTCCTTCAAAACTTAAAAGGAAATGGCCACATCTTTATTTTTAGACAGGCCATTAAAATAATATGCATTCTCCTAAAATCACACTTAATATTTTCCCCAAGAGAAATTGGTTTTCTTAATAGCAAGATTTTTAAACTAGATTGCCTTCCTTCTTTTACTCATTGAAAAATTAGTAAAAGTTTACTAACTAAAATGTCTTGAGGCTTTGAGTGATTTATCTTTACCCAAAAGTTAGGGAAGAATGTTCTCTGCATTCCAGAGGTTAACATTTCTGGAACAAATTGGGCCAGATACCGGCAGTCAGCCTATGGACATGACTGAGAAAGGTCCAGAAAATAAGGTAACAAAGGTCACAATAATAGTTCTTGGAAAGAGAATATCCATTCCTGTGTAACCAAATCTATAGGTTTCTCAGCTTCTCAAAACAAGTATATGGAGTCCAAAGGCAGAAACTTAAAGATTCAGTGAACCTCTTTAAATATTGCAAGGAACGGACTTTTTAGCAGAAAATATAAGTTTTTAGAATGTACACCATAGGCACAAACTTTTCACCAATGGGACTGTCTGGGCAAACGAAAGAAATTTAAAAAACACACAGAAACTAGAAAGTGAATTTGTAGAGCTTCTCCTCCTCCAACAACAGCAAAAACCAAGCAGAGTTGATTTATAACAGGATATTTACAAAATAAAAGTGTTAAAACTCACAGGTAAATATTTGAATCCAATGTAATATTGAAGGTTGCAGTGCAGGCACCACAGAGAATATCCAGTTAAAAGATGTTTCTTGAGTTAAAGAAATTAAGATTTTGCAATATCTGAAGCCACAAAAAGATTGTAGAAATAGGGCCAATCTCACTTGCTGAAGTAGAAGCAACTCCAAATCTAGGCCTGGACCAAAGACCGGACTGAAAGTAGGGCTGGAGGAGCCTCACAGGACCAGGGTAATGGCCAGAAGCACTGTGAGAAGAGCACAGATACAAAGGACAAGGCCACAACCAGGTAAAACTGTAGCTCTGTCTGCCTGGCAGCAGGTACCAGGCCATTGCTGAGTTCTGGCAGCAACTCCTCTAAACTGTAGGCAAAGACCAGCGATAGCATGATGACTGTTGGTATTGTGTGCAGTGACCAGCAAGCCCTGTAGAGCAGCGTCTCTGCTGCCCACAGGACCACAGCGCTAATCTTACTCTTGTGCCTCCCTAGGCTGAAGAATCAAATTAGCTGCTCTGAAGCGTGTAATAGGATAGCCCGGCAAAGCTCTTCAGTTGACATCCACCTTGGTGACCAGGTAGCCAGTTGCACTGGGCATGGTGCCACATCAAAGAGGGCATGACTTCTGGCTGCAGCTCCTGGTACAGTGCTGCCTGTGCATTTCCGCTGTGGTGGTCCACCATCACAAGGAGCCTGCAGTGAACATCATCATGCTCTGCACTTCCTGACGCTGGCTGACGACGCACGCAGTACTGGGTTGCTGGTCAGGAAGGAATAGGCACAGAGGGCCCCACGTCTGGGTAAGAAGCACTAAAGTGTGCGATGGAGGCTTTGAGCAGGTGTTCTCATTCTCTTGGGCCATATAAGAGGCCTGCTGGAGAACAAGAGCATTTTTGTTGATGGGGGTGATATGCAGGGTGATGCTTGTGCTGGAGGAGAGGGAGAGCCTGTCCTTGGTGGCTCTGGTGGTGACACTGTACTTCACGTACTGCTCCCAGTTTAGAATTCCTTCTGCCTGTAGCTTAGAAAGAATTACATAGTAATTCTTTTTTTTTTTTTTAAGGATTTTTATTTATTTATCTGACAGAGAGACACAGCGAGAGGGAACACAAGCAGGGGGAGTGGGAGAGAGAGAAGCAGGCTTCCCGCAGAGCAGGGAGCCTGACGGGGGGCTCGATCCCAGGACCCTGGGATCATGACCTGAGCCAAAGGCTTAACGACTGAGCCACCCAGGTGCCCCCATAGTAATTCTTATAGGTGAATTGTTTGTATGTTTATTACTTCCTATAATATCTTTTATCTCTCCATTGTTTTGGCTTGGGCAACCAGAGTTCTTGCCTTGACTGGAGAGCCAGCTGAAAGTTGTCTGCCCAGCACTGTAGTTCTCAACCTCCATTTCAATCAGGATTCTAAATGCACCCTTAAACTGCCTCCAATCTTCTCTTCTACTGAATGATGCAACTGTCATGCTCCAAAATCAAAGATGGTACTATTGTTACTGGATGGTAGATATTTGCTGTATGCCCTGTGAAACTATGTAGTAAGTGTAGGGGAACTCTACCTTAAGGGTGTCATCTAAGTCAGTGGGGAACCACCTGAAGAATGCAGAGGATGTGGTAGAGGGCAGGTAGGCTCCGCTGTACTCCTTGTGGCTCAGTATGGGAGGACTGGCATTAGCATCCATCTCCTGTATCTTGCCATGAGCTGTTCCTACTGCTCCCCACCACTAAGTGGCGGCAGCTCTATTCCTTTGGTCCATTCCTGCCCTAGTCATCTCTTTTACTTGTGGGGACTAGGGAGATGGCTATTAAAATTAATGTGATAAATTCATAGAGAATTACTTGCAGGATCCAAACATACTGAGGTTTAAAGAGTGAACTATGCTACTCTTAAGATGTTTCCCACAATTTTCAAAACAAAATGTCTGTATTAAAAGCCATAAATTATTTATATCCAGGGAGAATACATTTATATGAAAAGCATTTATGGGATTTCCAGGGAGGCTTTCAGATTCAAGAGCCTAAAGACTTCCTTTAGCATATCTGCTAGATCTAGCCTGTCATTCTTGAGTTCTTCCCTGCTGTCCTCGCTGGCGGTAAAGAGAGGCTTCCCAGCACTCACCCAAAGTTCCAATCACCGAGACGCACATCTTTGCCCAGATTCTCCACTTTTAAACCACCGGCTTTTCTTCTGGAATCTCGCAGCGCATCTGATGTGTAGTTTACTAGGCTGAACAAAGACATCAGTAAGGGAAACCGCTTCCTGCCCACGGTGCGCCTTCCCTGCAGAGGTCTTCTTACCTCTTCTTGATGCTGCTTCTCAGATCTTAATACACCTTGCCATGGTGGCTCTCAGAATACAAAGGTGCGCTGGAGAGAAAAGGCAGCACTTCACTCTGGGTCATTAAACATCCTGGCGTTCCTGATCCAGGATATTTGGAAAAGATGGTGGGAGAGAAGGTGTTTGGAATCCACTCCAGATGCATTTCACAAGTCGGCGGGGAGCACTGGGTCAGAATGCCAATGGATTGCTTTGTTTCACTTTAGCCTCGGATTGGGAGACAGCGGCACCCAGAGGCCTGGTACTATATCTACCGCATGTTATTTCTCAGTCAGGAGACTCTATTTGCTTTATTTCCAGGAGTTATTTTAGACAAAGACTGCAAGTCATTATTTATTTTTGACAAAATATTAAAAAATGGACTTTTCACAACATTTAAACCAAGCACTTTTATTAAAATTCATCAACTTAAAATAATTCATACAGAATTTTCCCTCTCGGTATTTCCTTTTGAGGACGATACACTACTGAAGCTTCTTTTTCTTAAAAAGATTTTTCCTCAAGAAATTATCTATTGTAAAAAGAATTTTTCATTCCAAAAATTTCTTACTGTAAATTCTATAATAAAAAATTTTTACTATACAAAAGTAGAAAATACTGATAAAAATTTTAAATCACCAGTCATAAATTGGAGGGGAGATGAACCATGAGAGACGATGGACTCTGAAAAACAAACTGAGGGTTCTAGAGGGGAGGGGGGTGGGAGGATGGGTTAGCCTGGTGATGGGTATTAAAGAGGGCACATTCTGCATGGACCACTGGGTGTTATACGCAAATAATGAATCATGGAACACTACACCAAAAACTAATGATGTAATGTATGGTGATTAACATGACATAATAAAAAAAAAAGCAGGTAAAAAACATAAAATCACCAGTAATTATATAATCATTATATCATATTTGATGACTACTCATACTTTGTTAAGTACATAATACTTTTTTCTTTTTTATTGTGGTAATATACACATAACATAAAATTTAACATTTTAACCACTTTTTAAACAATTTTAAGGGCACAGTTCAGTGGTATTAAAATACATTCATAATGTTGTGCAACCATTACTACCATCCATCTCCAGAACCCTTGTGGAGGTCCCATCTTGTAAGACTGAAACCCATACCTAATAACCTAATAACTCTTCATTCTCCACTCTCTCCAGCCCCTGGCAAACACCATCTATTTTCTATGATTTTGGCTACTCTAAATACCTCATACAAGTGGAATCAAGCAGTATTTATCATTTTATGACTGGTGTATTTCCATAGCATAATATCCTTAAAGTTCATCTGTGTTGTAGCATATGTTAAAATTTCCTTCCTTTTTAAGGCTGAACAATATTCCATTGTATGTAGACCACATTTTGCTTATCCATTCATCTATTGATGGATACTTGGGTTACTTCTAAATTTTAGCTACTATGAATAATATTGCTATGAGGATGGGTGTACAAATGTCTCTTTGAGACTCCGCTTTCAATTCTTTTGGGTATATACCGAGAAGTGGAATTGCTGAATCATATGGTAATTCTATTTTTAATTTTTTGAGGAAATTGCACACTGTTTTCCACAGTGGCTATACCATTTTACATTCCCACCAACAATGCACAAGGGTTTCAAATATTTCACATCCCCATCAACATATATTTTGGGTTTTTTATAGTAGCCATCCTAATGGGTGTAAGGTGGTATCTCATTGTTTTGATTTGCATTTCCCTAACAATTAATGATGTGAGCATCTTTTCATGTGCTTATTGTCCACTTGTAACTTTTTTGGAATTACACATATGCCATTATAACCCCCCAAATAATCAGCTCTTTCATGGATACTACTGGTCGCTTATATAGACTGGTATTTGTGTCCCCTCAAAATTCTTGCGTTAAAACCTAATCCCTATAGTGTGATGGTATCTGGAGGTAGGGCTTTGGTGAGGTGATTAGGTCATGAGGGTGCAGTCTTCATGAATGGCTTTAGTGCTTTGTAAAAGAAGCTGCAGAGAACTCCCTCACCCCTTCCACCATGTGAGTTACAGTAAAAAGACTGCGGTTTATGAACCCAGAAGCTTGCCCTCACCCAGACACCAAATCAGCTGGCACCTTTATCTCCAACTTCTCAGGCTCCAGAACTAAGAAATAAATTTCTGTTGTTTACAAGCCACTCAGTTCATGGTATTTTGTTACAGTATCCCAAATGGACTAAGACAGTTATCCATGCCCTTTGCTCTCTTCTGACATTTTCTTTTTTAGTTTAGAGGCCCATCCTCTGAAACGGGAAGCTAAACCTTATTCATAGTTATAATAGGTTCTAATAGATCTAAACCAATAATGATAGTCTCATTCCTCTTGCCAGTTTACTTAGGAATACAGACTTAATAAGATGACTCAACCATGGTACTATTTTGAGCCAGATAACTCTTTGTTGTGGGGAAGAAAGCTGTTCTGTGTATTGTAGGATATTTAGCAGCATTCCTGACCTCTACCCACTAGATACCAGTAGACCGACTCCCATAGTTGTGACAATCAAAAATGTCTTCAGACATTACCAAATGTCACCTCCTCCCCACCATACTGAAAATGGTATGGCTCAGGGTAGTCTCCTGGTGACTATTATTGTGCCAGGGATAGGTATATGATCTTAATTGGTCCAATCAGATTGGAAGATGAACTTTGGTTGGCGGAGCCACTCTCTGAACTTACCATGGACAAGGAAGGAAGTTCCCTGGTTACTGCTGGCAGATTTCTTGTGACCACAGACTTTAGAAGTTTACAAGATGAGGGCAAAGCTGGAAGAATAACAGAAAAAGTATAAATAAATGATCGTTCTCCAAAATTAGGAAGAGGAAAACAATTTGTCCCAGGTCATGATTCTATCATGCCTAGAAGGCACCATACTTGAATCGCACTGTCCAATACAGTAACCACCAGCTACATGTGGCCCCTGGGCATTTGAAATATGGTTAGTCCAAATTGAGATGTGCTATAAGTGTAAAATACACACCAGGTTTTGAAGATTTAGTACAAAATAAGAATGTAAAATGTATCATTAATAATTACTACATTGATTATATGTGGAAATGATAGTTTACATTAAGGTAAATAAAATTATTTAAATGAATTTCACGTTTCTTTTTACCACTTTAATGTGGTTACTAGATAATTTAAGATCACATCAGTGGCTTTAATCTGTGGCTCACAATATATTTCTATTGGACGGAGCTGCTCTAGACCATCTGGTTTTTAAGGTAACAGATATTCTCCCCATGAGAGGCTATGGCCTCCAGCAATCAAACTGAGGGTTTTGGCAGGGGGGAAATGGGTGAGCCCGGTGATGGGTATTAAGGAGGGCACGTATTGCATGGAGCACTAGGTGTTATACGCAAACAATGAATCATGGAACACTACATCAAAAACTAATGATGTACTGTATGGTGACTAACATAATAAAAAAATTATAAAAAAAAGATAACAGATTTCTAATTGTTTAAATCAGCGTAAATTAGGTTGGTCTTTTTTTCTATAGAAAACATCCTACTTGGGGTGCCTCGGTGGCTCAGTTGGTTAAGCGTCTGCCTTTGGCTGAAGTCATGATCCTAGGACCCTAGGATGGAGCCCCACATCGGGCTACCTGCCCCTCCCCCAGCTCATGCTTGCTCTCTCTCTCTCTCTCAAATAAATAAAATCTTAGAAAAACATTCTATTTGATACAGGAGACTGCTACATTTTAGCTAACTCCTTGCTCTCTCTTTCTCTCTCAAATACATAAAATCTTAAAAAAACATTCTATTTGATACAGAAGACTGCTACATTTTAGCTAACCTGTTTTTTCCTTAAGATTTCATTTTTTTTGTTTTGTTTTACTTACTTAAGTAATCTCTCTCTATACCCAATATGGGGCTCAAGCTCATGACCCCGAGATCAAGAGTTGGATGCTCCTCCAACTGACCCAGCCAGGAGCCCCTTTAAGATTTTATTTTTAAGTAATCTCCCCACACAACGTGGGACTCAAACTTACAACCCCAAGGTCAAGAGTCACATGCTCTACCTACTGAGCCAGGGAGGCACCCCTGATAAGCTTATATATGTTTATATAATGATATACCAGTATATAAGTATACTTTTTTGGGGTGTTTGCAATTTCCTCACCCCTATAATTTTTGATCTCTAAAATATAAGCAGGGCTGCTTCCATCACTCATAATTTTTTAATTTCCACAATATAAGGAACTTGAAAGTTTATTAAAGGGAATTTTCAAACATACAGCATTAGCCTGATTGTGATACTTCTTTATTATAGGAAGGAAGTCTTTGGAGGACTTGTTACCTCACTGGAGAATTTTTTGCTCTCCCCAAATCTTTGGTTTGCTAGTATCACAGATATTTCATCGAACAACCACAGAAGTGTAATTCCTTTATCAATTTATAGTGTTTCTGTATGCATAATGGACTTGATTTTTTAAAAAACCTGGATTTATCAATAGACATTAGGGTAATGGGTGATGTGGTAGAGCCCTTAGTTTTAGGATCAATGTAATTTTCCCTCAAAAAAACAGCATTTACAAAATATGTTAAACTCAAAAGCAGAAAATATGTTTCAGGATTGAAGGAGGTAGTTACTTTAGGGGAAACTTCAGTTAATCCTTTTAATTATCTCTGACAATATTCCATTTAAAGGTTAGTAACCAAAATATATCATAATTTTGGCAGATCAGAATTACATAGAATTTATCTTAAGTTATTGTCTATGACAAGGATATTTGAGCATCATAAAACCAGCAATTGAAATGCAAAGCGGGGCGCCTGGGTGGTTCAGTTGTTAAGCGTCTGCCTTCGGCTCAGGTCATGATCCCAGGGTCCTGGAATTGAGCCCTGCATCAGGCTCCCTTCTCAGTGGAAAGCCTGCTTCTCCCTCTCCCACTCCCCCTGCTTGTGTTCCCTCTCTCGCTGTGTCTCTGTCAAATAAATAAATAAAATCTTTAAAAAAATAAAATGCAAAGCAATATTTGGATTGTTTTCATATATGTCATTACATTATATCATATATGTCCTTACATTTTATATGGTTAAATAAAGTTCTATGCAGAGGCCAGCAGATATCCTCTTATATGTGTAAAATAAGTAAAACCAGGTATAATTAAGGGACAGCACAGTGAAAAAAAGTTCACCTTCAAAAAGAGAAAATAGATGATCCTGGAAATTATAGTTAAATCAGCTAACATTCTTCAACAAAGAAAACTAATGCAGTTATTTGGAAGAATGTAATTTCTCCTTCAAACTTAACAAAAAAACCAAACTGGTGTCAGGCCATTTTAATTTCCTCCCATGATACACAGTATCACAGTCTACCTAAACCAAAGAAGACACATTCACACACATTTTTAGCAAACCTCTCCACTCACAATTGGCACTGTCCTTGGCTAGAGAGAAAATGTATATAAAGTAGACCTATCTCATTTTAAGGTGACTCAGAATGTATTTTCTTTCACAAATTATTATTGGAATTAGACTATATGTCATTATATATTATGTCATGGATCAACTGTTTCATTCAATTAGCAAAGTATTTTTTGTGTGTCTCCCATGTTTTGGTACTAGGCACTGGGGACACAATGAACACAGGAAACCAAAAACTGATTATCGCAGAGCTTCCAATCTGGGGCAACAGAGATAGTAAGTGCCTTAAGAAATAAAGCAAATTTTGAAAGTATTAACCACATTTTAGGTGAGTTCTCTTAAATTTATATGCAGTTCATATTTTAGAAGATAGAAATAAAATTTTAAAGACCTTGATGCTTTACCAAACTGATCCTATTAAAAAATGAATGGAAATGAATAGGTGCAAGTGGAAACTGTTACATATTTAGGCCTAAATACTACAAAACATGCAAATGAATACCTCACTACCCATAGAAGAGACAAGCATTAAACAGTTTCAAAATAGTAGACGTGGAATGAGAAAAAATTCCTAACTTAAAAATTACAGACAAAAGCGTGATAGGGAGTAACACTTCAACTTTATTCTACTTCAATCAGATCATTCGTCAGACAACTCTGTCCTAAACGAGTATGTGCCTCCAGCAGAACACTTACTTCTCTGTTTACACTTATATCCACGTCAAACGTATTAAAAAGAAATATCACCCATGTTGCCTTGGGGTCCTTCAAAACAAAAACAGTCCCTAAGGCATGGGTCCCCTCAGGGCATTTTCATAATCAACAAAACATATACTTAGAATTATATAGCGGTCAGCATGTCCTTCTCACTCCACTTATTTGGGTACTTTACAATCCACTATATGGTTAACTATAATTTCTTGTATCTGCTCCAGTTTTGGATATACCGTGGGGAGCATCCGAGACGTTTCCAAAGGCAAAGACGCTTTCCGCACGGATGCCCTATCTCCGGCAATCACTCAGAAGCCTAGGAGCTATCCGGACCCACGGCGACCGGTAAAAGTTCTGGCTTAGCGGAGGGTCTATATCTTTTCTGCAAGCATTGCCTTTAAATATTTTCCAAACCTGTATCTCTTTAAAAAAAAACATTATCTTTTTCTCGCGTTAAGTCAAATTCTCGCGAGAGGCCAAGTCCCCGGATAGCGTAATTGCGCCTGCGCGCGCTGGAGCAACACGCACTTCCGCTTTAGTCGTGCTGTCACTCACAGCCGCCTTTCCCGCCCGGCGGTGTGACGTAGTGCTTTCTTCTCCGCTGGTTCTGCAGCTCCGGAGTGAGAGACGCTGAGTTGCCGGGCTGCGGAGCTTCCGAGTCTGGCGCTGCGAGCTGCGGATCTCGGCGAGATTTCGCACTGCCTGTCCTCGGCATTTCGTTATAATCGGTAGCGGATCACTTTCCTAAGACCCGGGAAGAACAAAGGAATAAAGAAGGAGACGCTCGGCTCCCGGCCGTCTTGCTCTGAGTGGCTTTCTTTGCCGCTCGCTCCTGTTCGGAGAAGCTGGGTTTATAATCGTCACCGGATTGTAAGTACCCAAGGCGAAGAAAGCTTACTGCGTCCTGCTTTTTGAATACCTTTGTTCTGGGAGAGACTGTGGATTGGGAGTGTCTGCTGGGCCTTACTTTTTGTGTCAAAAAGCATTCCGCAGAAGCCGCCATTTGCTTTCCTGCTAGCTAGCTCCGTCTGCATTGTCCGGCAGCGGCATCTAGAGGTCGGAACTTGCATTGCAGCTAATAGATTTAAGTGGACCTAACTGATTAGTGTTCCTAACGACTGGAATTTAGTCACAACGTATTTCTAAAGACTTGGGCCTTAATTCAAAATTAAGACAGAATAGACGCTTAGCCCCTGTTCTGCTTAAAACTTTTTTGTGATTAAGGATTTCAGTTCGTAACAAACTAGTCTTTCTAATTGTTGGCAGTAGCTGGAACTTTTAGTGCAACAAGTGGTTGTTAGAGAAGTGAGTCTCAAAGACGGTAAAGATGAGTAAGAGCAAAGATGATGCTCCTCACGAACTAGAGAGCCAGTTTATCTTACGGCTACCTCCTGAATACGCCTCTACTGTGAGGCGGGCAGTACAGTCTGGTCATGTCAACCTGAAGGACAGACTGACAATTGAGTTACACCCCGATGGACGTCATGGAATCGTCAGAGTGGACCGGGTCCCACTGGCCTCAAAATTGGTAGATCTGCCGTGTGTTATGGAAAGTTTGAAAACCATTGATAAAAAAACCTTTTACAAGACAGCTGATATATGTCAGATGCTTGTCTCCACGGTTGATGGTGATCTCTATCCTCCTGTGGAGGAACCAGTTGCTACTACTGATCCCAAAGCAAGCAAGAAAAAGGATAAGGACAAAGAGAAAAAGTTTATATGGAACCATGGAATTACTCTGCCTCTAAAAAATGTCAGAAAGAGAAGGTTCCGGAAGACAGCAAAGAAGAAGTATATTGAATCTCCAGATGTGGAGAAGGAAGTGAAGCGGTTGCTAAGTACAGATGCTGAAGCTGTGAGTACTCGTTGGGAGATAATTGCTGAAGATGAAACAAAAGAAACAGAAAATCAAGGCCTTGATATATCTTCTCCAGGAATGTCTGGTCACAGGCAGGGCCATGACTCATTAGAACATGATGAGCTTCGGGAGATATTCAATGACCTCAGCAGCAGCAGTGAAGATGAAGATGAGACGCAGCATCAAGATGAAGAAGATATAAACATCATCGACACTGAGGAAGATCTGGAAAGACAGCTACGTGACAAGCTGAATGAATCAGATGAACAGCACCAAGAAAATGAGGGAACCAATCAGCTGGTTATGGGAATTCAGAAGCAGATTGATAACATGAAAGGCAAACTCCAAGAAACCCAGGATAGGGCAAAACGACAGGAGGATCTCATTATGAAAGTGGAAAACCTGGCTCTCAAGAACAGATTTCAGGCTGTGCTGGATGAACTCAAACAAAAGGAAGGCCGAGAAAAGGAGCAGCTCACCTCTTTGCAAGAAGAGCTGGAATCACTCCTCGAGAAGTGAGAAGAGCTCTCATACTTAATTTCATTCCTTAGGCTGCTCAGCATTGAAAGAAGAATCTTGGCTTCATCACTTGGACTAGATTTAACTGTGCAGTAGTTCTCATTTTCTCCGCTGTCTTCTACTGAATTTGTCTTAACAGACAAATACACATGTGAATTGCTATCTCATTTTCTGTCAGAACCACTTTGCTGTTTATCTTTTAGGAAGTAGGAATGTATAGACAGATAAATGATTGTAGGAAAATTGTAGGATTAGTGGAATAAACAGTTCAACCTTAGTAATCACAGCTTCACCGCAGGACTTTGCTGTTTTTCCATTTGCCATAAATGGCTGTTAAGCGCTTGTCTGTGATGCCATCCAAGATCAGTAAGCAGAGTCGAGTCTGCAGATAGTGAAGCTAGTTTGCATGTTTTCCTATGAAGTGGTAGCTATTTTCCCAGCTATTCAAAGCATTCTTATGTACATAGGGTTGCACATCATTTCATAACGCTGTTTTAGCACAGTAAATAAAAGCAACTAATTTTCACCTCATTGTGTGTCTTGCTTTTTTAGGGGTAGTGGATATCAGATCCTCTTGTGAGGTGGTTTCTTGGTGGGGTTTAATGGCTGAGTGATTTGATCCTATTTTGTAGGAAAGAAGCAGTTAATGTTGGGTTTTAGGAAAACACAGTAGGGTCAAAGAAATTGGGAAATGTCATCTTTGTGCCTTATGTTAAGTTTCCAACCCACCTGTTCCATTTGCAGGTTAAGAAACACTAGGTACATGCACAAACAATGAATCATGGAACACTACATCTAAAACTAATGATGTAATGTATGGGGATTAACATAACAATAAAATTTAAAAAAAAAATAAAAAGTTGGCACTTTAAAAAAAAAAAGAAACTAGGTACAGAACCTACCTAAACTATCCTAAGTTTTGTACATGAAGGTCTATTTTTATCTTTTTTTTTTTAAATGTTTTATTTATTCATGAGAGTCAGAGAGAGAGGCAGCAGCAGAGGGAGAAGCAGGCTCCCCGCCTAGCAGGGAGCCTGATGCGGGACTTGATCCCAGGTCGCTGGGATCATGACCTGAGCCAAAGGCAGGCGCTTAACCATCTGAGTCACCCAGGCGCCCCTATCTTTTTTTTTTTTAAGCACTACACTCATCTGGCTAATATAGTATAAACAAAACAAAGGCTATCATATCAAGTACTGTTCACTGAATCAACCCATTGGTTTAGATTGATTGCATTTCTAAATATTTTCAACTTCAATGCCTGCAATTATTTAATAGTATTCTCAGAACTGAGGTTGATATGTCCATGTCAGTTAATCAAAATTGTTGAAAAGGAAGTCACTACAGTGGGATATTTCAAATTTTCTTAAACAGTTTTCATATGTCCTTAAGATTCTAATCTAATGCCTTTACACTTGAGCTATTTTTGAAAACTAAAAAAATTTACAAAATGCAGAGTTGAATGCAATTCACTTCTGATGGGCTGGGATTAAAGGCTGGTTTGAAAATTGGCCTCATGAAGCAAATATTTAAGCCCACTTTAATTTTGTATTTGACTGGAAACAGCAATGGTGAAATGTTAAAATTGTTCAGACCTCTCAAGTCTAAAATCATACATGCTAATGTTTGGAGATCTCACTAATTTTTCTCTCACATTATCTGATCATTTCTCTTTTACCAAAATGTTGTCAGACTATTAAGATTTCAGTACAGGATATGGAGGCTTAAGGTTTCTCTCTGTCAAAACTTTGGGTTATTTCTTGATGTTTGCAAATAATAAAGAAGCAAGTTTTCTTAGTACATTAGTATGGTAGGTAATAAATTTCGTTTTAGTACATTGGTATTTTGCTACACCTAACAGCCTTGATACCTGAAAAGCTCCCACCATATTTGCCTTTTACAGTGAGCATTTATCAAAATATTCCTACGAAGGTGTCAACACCAGTGATGGCTGAGTTCCATCTATAATAGGAAGGAGAGATGCTGCATACGGTAACAAAACGGTCTAGTGATTGTGTGACTGTCATTTCAGTTACTAGCACTATGCTGATTCTCAAATCCTTATTTCTAAGCCTGATCCTTTCAGAGTTCAGATTTAGTATATTCACCTGTGTACTAGAAACCCTTATAAGTATCCCTCAGGCAACTCAACTCCAAATGTTCAGAATAGAACTCGTCTCATTTCCTCCTTTTCCTTGAAAACCTGCTCTTCCTTGTTTTAGGACTAAGTGAAAATAAATGGCCCTACCACCCATCCCAGTTAAAGAAGCTAGAAGCTTAAGCCATAACCTTTGACTACTCACCCTTAGACTACTGAGTCTACTTCCTAAAAAGCTCTTCAATCACTACTCCATCCCCCTGCCACTGTCCTAGTTCAAGAAGTCATTATTATCTCTTGCCTTGCAAATGGCAGTAACTTTCTAACTGGTTGTGTGTGTGTGTATAAACATTTTTTTCACTTACCATCTAATTTAGTTTTTTGACTTGGCCATCAAAGTGATCTTCCTAAGATATATTTCATCATGTCATTCTCATGCTTAAAACCCTTCAATGGTACACCATTGCTTTCAGGACTAAATTTGTATTTTTAAAAAGACACAAGATTATGAGTGCTCCAATTACCTTTTCAGCTTCATCTCACCACATCTCACTTATTTTCAGTCCACGTCTAGAAGACTTCCCTTTTCATTTAGCCAAATTCTACTTAACCCTCAGTTCTCAAACTAAATATCACTAACTCCAGCAAGGCTTTCTTGATCTCCCTCTAGAGCAACTCAATTATGGATTTCCCTCTACTCTGTGTTTCCCTTTTATTCCACAAGTACTTATTGTGCCATAAAGTACCAAACACTGGATATGAAGTACTGAACTAAACATCTAGTGTCTATTATAATATCAATGCACCCTAGGGGATGCTAGGGATAGTTTTGTTTTTTTTTTTAAAGATTTTATTTATTTGACACACACAGCACAAGCAGGGGAGAGGGAGAAGCAGGCTCCCCGGTGAACAGGGAGGCCGACGTGGGGCTGGATCCTGGGATCATGACCTGAGCTAAAGGCAGATGCTTACCCGACTGAGCCACCAAGCACCCCTGCTGGGATAAATAGTCTTATGCATTTATCATACTGAAGTGTAAACTACCTATGGCTCATCCCCAAGTAGGCTGTAAATTCACCGAAAGTAGGCAATGTGGCTTGTTAGTCACTGTAAACTTACTAAAGAATAGTAAAGAGATGAAGATCTCAAGCTCAAGAGATGCAGTGCCTGGGTTTGTATGCTAGCTCAGTGACCTATTAGTTGTGTGCTCTTGGGCAAGTAATCTGTTTTCCTTAGTGTTCTCATCATTAAAATGAAGGTGATAACACTACGTACCTCATAGGACTGTTGAGTTGGCTCTTGGGTATTGAGTTGATACAAATAAAGGACTTAGAACAATGCCTGAAACTTAGTAAATTAACAATAAAAGCAGGGCACCTGCATTATTAACAATAAAAGCAAACTACTAGTGTCTGAACATAATAGGGATTAAATAATTGAATTCAAAAATGATCAAAAAGAAAAGTATAAAGAAAGCCATTTTAAGTGGCTGATTTCAAATGAAAGAATCTACAGCAGAAACAGTTTACTTCAAATATATCTGCAGCATAAAACTGACTCAGCTAACTACTACAACTTTGTTTTTTACTTGATATATTTATAGTTTGGCTTTGTATTAATATTAAGAACTCCATAAGAGTAATCAATCTCTTATGTAAACTTCAAAAGAGAAAAACTTAAGAAGATTAGGACCCATTTTCCTTAAAGTAAGTCCTGTGTTACCAAAAGGACTCACTTTTCTCACAGTTCCCTTGGCTAATGAGTACGGCATGTAGTTGGGCTACAGTTTTCAATATTAAACAGTGCAGAGATTTTACAAAAGACAAAAAGTAAAGTCCCTTTCACACCAACTTTCTAAAGTAGCCTGTTAACATTTTGAGATGTATCATTCCAGGACTTTATTTGGTGTACAATTAATTATATATGTTTATGTAGTTTTGTAAAGCAAAAAATATATATGATTTTGTTGTAGACACTACTAAAAATTTTTATGACTCAAAAATATAAGGATCGTTCCCTATCAGGATATATAGATTTACTGCTTCTGTTCATGATACAGATTTTTATTTTATATTTTTATTTATTTTTATTCTTTTTAGATTTTACTTATTTGTCAGAGCACAAGCAGGGGGAACAGCAGGCAGAGGAAGAAGCAGGCTCTCCACTGAGCAAGGAGCCGGATGCAGGACTTGATCCCAGCACCCTGGGATCATGATCTGAGCCAAAGGCAGACGTTTAACCAACTGAGCCACACAGGCGTCCCATGATACAGATTTTTAAAGAAATAAACTCCCCTATTGCTGGTCACTTAGGTTGTTCCATTTTAAATTTTTTATTATACCAAATGCTGCAATAAACATTCATATCAATATCCAATTTTCATTATTATCTACAGACTAGGTAAACAGGATCTTTATATTCAGTTCTAAGTGTCATAAAGCCTGACATTTTTAATTTGGAGATCAAATTTTTATTTGAGATGAAAATTTGGACAAATTGTGACAATTCATGTCTTTGAAGGACTGTGTCTTAAACTCTGGTTATCTTTTACTACCCAGTAAGAATTCTATGTGAAAATATAGACCAGGAAGACTGCTCACTACACAGCAGTCATACTGGACTTTTTTCTGTACTTCAAATGCCAATCTCTTTCTCACCACAGAGCTTTATTTAGCATGTACAGTTCCCTTTTCTTGGAACAGTCTCCAGATATTCTCATGTTCGGCTTTTTGTCATTCAGGCTTTAGCTCACACCCTACTTTCTCTGGTAATCCTATCTGGCCATTCAGTCTAACTGCTAGGAAGCATGTGATTTGGGTATTCATCTTGTCAAGGGTAGTGGTCTTCAGTGAAAAGCTGGAAATTCTTTGCCATTATTTTCTGGTATGTATGCTTGGGAAGAAGTCCTTCAATTTAAAACAAGAAGCATCAACATTTTGGTTAGTTAGAATAAAAAAAAATGGTTTCAGTTGCTTACCTATTATCTTGGGCAGTGATCTAATATATGCTGGAATTTGTTCTCTCCAAGTCCAGCAGTTTAGTTAAATTCATGGAATTTGATCTCTGTCTCTACTACTTATGCAACTATTCTGGCAATTCAATGAAGGTATAGACCATTTCTCTATTAATGCCCTTGTGATCCCTGGCCTGGATCACTAATTTGGCTTCTCCAAAACATATGTATGAACTTAATTCAAAAGCAGTTTATGATTTATTGCAGTTTCCTATATGGCTTGTGTTTGTAAAAACTCAGTATGTGTTTTTTTAAATAAATAGTAAACCAGATGTAATTAATTGACAATCAGTGGTCCTTGAACTATTGAAAACACTTCTAGATAACTTGATAGGGCCTCCACAATAAATATTAAAATATACTTTTTTTTCTCCTTGACTTTCCTGAGGGTAATATCAAAACATAACAAAAAAATCCCTCAGGGAACCTGGCTGGCTCAGTCAGTAGAGCATGCAACCCTTGATCTTGGGCTGGTGAGGTCTAGCCCCAGTTGGAGGTAAAGTTTACTTTAAAAAAAAAAAAAAGTATAATAAATTTTTTTAAATCCCTCAAATATGACATGAAGAATTTTAAAGTCTTTTTCTAGTGCAAAATGGCAGTGTTCTCAGATAGCTCTTTTCTATGTCAAAAAGTTTACCAAGATAACAAAAAACCCCAAGGTCAAAAAGAATAAGAGATGAGACAGTGACTGAAAAATGTCAACCTATTTTCAGACAGCCAAAGCAGAGGAAGGACTGATAAATTAATTCAGAGATCAGAGTAAGTTACATGCTAAATGTCTGAAAGGCAGTATACCAAAGAGAGACAAACCCACTTGATATAGAACCTGTGAGAGGCTCATTGTTTGCAGCAGAAGTTTCCAAGGAAGGGAGAAAGGTACGCAGCTGGATATATGAGATTCATTGACGTATATTCAGAGCTGTTGGATGTCCAGGATCCCTAGCCCTCCCTAGGATGACTCTTCCTTCCCCATCCCACAGATGTTTATTTTCTAGGTAAATTGAACCAAAGAAGGCTCAAACTCAGAGAAAGCAGACACAAATAAAGGAATATATAGCATCAAACAAGAAAATTATGTGAAAATCTATATACTGCAGTAATATCACCCCTCTTCCCCCATTCTTGATCTCATTAAATCAGTATCCAAGCCGCACATCTCCCTCACAGATACCCACACAGCGTTAAGATTCCAAGATTATCCTCTGAAGAAACCATGTGGTGCAGAGAAAAGAAATCAAATACTGACATTTGGGCATTCTCCAAAGAAAAGGCCAGGTCACTATCTACTACAATGAAGTCCACCTGTTGACAAACTATTCACGCACCATCTGCTTTGCAGTGCCTCACTTTTATAGATTAATCGACAGCCAAAGATAATCAGACAAGGAAAGCTTTCCGAAGGGAGAATCATTTCAGCCTATTTCCTGCCCCCTCCATTTTATTTTTACCCCCAAAGTAAAATACCGACGAGGCCTTAGAATGTAAACCTTAAGAGAATTCGTTCTAACGCTGGGATTATGAGCATCTATCTGGGAGGGAAAAGCGTGTCCTGACAGCGGTATCCTCAAGCTAATGTCCAAAACCGCATCTTGTCTTGGAAGCTAGGCCTGTTGTCATTTATATCCCGATCTCCCGCTGCTGCATCAGGCTCTCTGACTCCTCAAGAACCTCGGAGCAAGCCAGCAAAGAGCACTGCAGCCCCACAGCTCTTTTCTGTCAACTTTCTTAGCGAATATATAAATAACTGTGTTCCACGCCAATTGTAAAACGCCGTGTCCTACCTCTAGAAATGATGAGGACTCGGAGCCACCAGCTGCCAGGGCTCCAGCCCCAGACCCCTGGCGATGTTGCCACGAAAGTAGCCATTCTCCAGCTCCAGCGTCCCCGGGCCGGGGAAGATCAGGGTCAAGAGAGGCGCGGCGGGGCCCACACGGCTGCGGAGCTGCCTTTCCCGTTCTAGAGACCTTAAGGGTGCCACCAATTGTCATGTAAACCACCCCCCACCAAGTAGTTTGTCTTTCCTATCTTAAACCTCTGTTTCTGTAGATTTGACCTTTTGACTCCAGGCCCAGGGAACTAGAAGCATATCCCCTTTTGTTTTGCCTGGTAAGATGTGGGGAGAGGGGGAGGGGAGTCCTAGCGGAAAACGAAAGCATTTCTTTCGCGGCCGGTTAACAGCGGCGTCTAGAGTCTCTGGCCGGAAGCGCAAGAATTTATCGACTAGCTTTCAATCGCTGTATTATAATTCATTAAAAGTGTGCCGTTACCGGGCGCTTGGGGGGCTCAGTCGGTTAAGCGGCGGACTCTTTGAGCTCAGCTCAGGTCTCCATCTCGCTGCCGTGAGTTCAAGCCCGGCGTTGGGCCCCAGCGTGGGGCCCACTTAAGAAAAACAAGGTGTGTACTTAGCGGGTGTCCCGGGCCGGCGGGCGCCGGGCGGGCGGGGCGGCGGCGGGGGCGGCGGCGGCGGGCGGGGGCCGGGCCTGGGAGCGGCGGGCGTGAGCAGGCCGGCGGGGGGTTATTTCCGAGCGCGCGGAGAGCGGCCCGAGAGCCAGCCTGGGGTTAAGCGGCTTCTCCCGCCGAGGACGGAGAGTCGAGAACGGGCGGCTGGGCATGAGACACCTGCCCTGAGCTCCAGAGCGTCGGCTCCCACAGAGACCAGCAGAAGAGCGTGAGAACATGAAGTCCAATGCTGCCATCCAAGCCGCCATCGACCTGACAGCGGGCGCGGTCGGGGGCACGGCTTGTGTCCTGACCGGGCAGCCTTTCGACACAGTGAAAGTGAAGATGCAGACGTTCCCCGGCCTGTACAAGGGCCTCACCGACTGCTGCCTGAAAACGTACTCCCAAGTGGGCCTGCGGGGCTTCTACAAAGGAACCGGCCCTGCGCTGATGGCCTACGTCGCCGAGAACTCTGTCCTCTTCATGTGCTACGGCTTCTGCCAAGAGCTTGTGAGGAAAGTCGTTGGAGTGGACACGCAGGCGAGGCTGAGTGATCTGCAGACGGCAGCTGCGGGTTCCTTCGCCTCCGCCTTTGCTGCGCTGGCCCTGTGCCCCACTGAGCTTGTCAAGTGCCGCCTGCAGACCATGTACGAAATGGAGATGTCCGGGAAAATAGCAAAAAGCCAAAATACAATCTGGTCCGTCGTGAAGAGTATCCTTAGAAAGGAAGGCCCCTTGGGCTTCTACCAAGGACTCTCGAGCACTCTTCTTCAAGAAGTACCGGGCTATTTCTTCTTCTTCGGTGGCTATGAACTGAGTAGATCATTTTTTGCCTCAGGGAGATCAAAAGATGAACTAGGCCCTATCCCTTTGATGTTAAGTGGTGGAATTGCTGGAATTTGTCTTTGGCTTGTCATCTACCCAGTGGATTGTATCAAATCCAGAATTCAGGTTCTTTCCATGTCTGGAAAACAGGCTGGATTTCTGGGAACTCTTATAAGTATTGTGAAAAATGAAGGAACAGCAGCCTTATATTCTGGACTGACCGCTACTATGATTCGAGCATTCCCTGCCAATGGGTCACTATTTTTGGCTTATGAATATAGCAGGAGAATGATGATGAGCCAGGTTGAAGCATACTGAAGTGTCTTGGTGAACTGGATCCAAGTAAAGGCCTTAGAGGACTACAGTTTATCTCAGGTTTCATGGAGTCCTGGACCAATGTGGAGTTATTTTTTACTTCATGGGAATTTTTTGTCTTCCCTTCTTCTACTCTAAACTTCACAGAAGAACTTCTATTTTACATCATATGATTTCTACCCATAATTGTATTAAAACAAAGATGGCTGCTCTTGTGTTTGGTGGGATATACATAGTGAGTGGGTGGCCTATGACCCTGATCTGAAATGGCAAATATAGTTATATCACGGCTTTGGTATAAAGCTGTACATGTACATGCCGTTTAGTCGGTTACCGTCGTGAGTAAAACAATTCGGTTTCATGTTTAATCTCGTATCACCAGAAAGAGTTAACCATGTTTCGTGAAGATGGTCATAAATTATGGCTTAACCCATTTGAGATGTAGGGTGTCTTTAAAACTCTACTTAACATGTTCACTATACTAGGCAATTAAAGTTTTTAAAAAGTTTTTGTGTGGTGCTTGAAACCCCAAATACCCATCTAGATTTTTAAGAGGACAATATACCATACTGGTGTGACTTCCACATTCTTGAGTTACAATTTCGGAATAAGTGTCCTGCATTTGCCCAAGATGCTCTCTCTCTCTCTCTCTCTTTATATATATATATATATATATATATATATATATATATATATATATATTTAGATATATATGTGTTTGTTTTTTATTTTTTATTTTTTTTACTACGTTCAGTTAGCCAACATATAGTACATCATTAGTTTTTGGTGTAGTGTTCAACGATTCATTGGTTGTGAATAACACCCAGTGCTCATCACAACACGTGCCCTCCTTAATACCCATCACCCAGTTACCCCGTCCTCCCACCCCCCTCCCTTCTGTAACCCTGTTTGTTTCCCAGAGTCCAGAGTCTCTCATTGTTTGTCTCCCTCTCTGATTTCTTCCCATTCAGTTTTCTCTCCCTTCACCTGTGGTCCTCTGCACTATTCCTTAGGTTCCACATATGAGTGAAACCGTATGATAATTGACTTTCTCTGCTTGACTTATTTCACTTAGCATAATCCCCTTCAGTT
>NC_138375.1:109933605-109955045 GCF_054177405.1 Leptonychotes weddellii
GCAAATGGTAGGTATTCATCCTTTCTGATGGCTACGTATATGTTCATATATATATTTAGATATAGGTATATATTTAGATATATATATATTTAGAAAGCATCTTTTGAGGGTTTTATTTAAATTCAAGTTAGGTAACGTATTGTGTATTATTAATTTCAGGATAGATTCATAGTTCAAGATGCTCTGTTCTTATTGGCATTCATTTTCAAGGTGGGATCAAATTCTGCGCTCTTAGTTAGGTGTGGCCTACAGCATCAGGCCTTTGGGAAGTAGCACAGCCTTCATCTGTACCAACTTTCCCTCTTCTCCCCTCCCCAAAAGCTTCCCCTCTGCTGGGCTTTTTTTTTTTTTTTAAGATTTTTTATTTATTCATTTAAGAGAGAGAGAGCATGAGTGAGGGAAGGAGCAGGCATGAGGGTCATTGGCGGAGGGAGAAGCAGACTCCCCACCAAGCAGGGAGCCTGACATGGGCTCGAGCTCAGGATCCTAGGATCATGACCTGAGCCGAAGGTAGACGCTCAACCAACTGAGCCCCCCAGGTACCCCATCTACTGGGCTTTAGATTGAGGAATGGACGAATGGAATGAGGCTGTTGATGCATTTTGGATTATTCATTGTCCTCTCTGCCACTCACCAGTCAGAAACCCTTCCAGGGCAACATAAAGTGCCAAAGCCAAGGGAACTTTTGTTCATTGTTTGGTGGTCAATGACAGTACTCAGAGATGACGTGCTCTCCTCTCAGGCAGAACTAGACAGAACTTAGTACTTGCACTCCACAGTGAATAGGGCTGACCTATCCTGAAATTTACCTCAGGGTCTATAACTCCTTGTCATTCTTTTACAATGTTCGAACCTTCTAAATTCGGTATTGGCCATCAGGGAGTTTTACTGATGACTGCATATGAGGTGTGAATTTATAAAGCGATGAAACATAAGCAAAGCAATTTTATTAAACCATATCATATGTGTTAATCACTGAAGACAAAAACCCAGAAAACAAAAACAAAAAAACCCTAGTTCATCTGATCCCCACAGACTTGGAGAGGAATACCTGTTCTTTGGCCATATGATATAGACAGTCATTCTTGTTACAACTAAAGTAAGCCTCATTATTCCTTGCTGCTCCAAGACCGGCAGAATTTCTCTCAATAAAAAGTGTTCTTAAGAAGCCTGTAAAGCTGAAAGCAAGCAGGCTACCAGTCTTAATAATAGTCTCCACCATGTGTGTCTATCACCTTTGGAAATCTTGTGTGGAATCTCCAGTTTCCTTTAGCTTTTTGCTATCCATGAAGCTTCTGTGGTAACTCTAGCCATAGAGCCAGAAACAAGAGGGTCAGAGAAATGAGATGTTGACAAATGGGGATTGTGGCAGGCATCTGGGGAAAGGAGGCTCGTGTTGTGCTTTGTGTGCTCAAGAGCAATGGCTGCTCTTCCATCTGCTTTTTCTTTAAAAGAAAACCATTTTTCTACTTTACTTTTAAGTTACTTATACATTTGTTCTTTTTTTAAAGATTTATTTATTTTAGAGAGCACATGCATGAGCACAAGCGGGGGCGGGGGGGAAAGGGGCAGAGGGAGAGGGAGAGAGAATAGAAAATCCTCAAGCAGACTCCTCATTGAGCAAGGAGCCTGACGCAGGGCTTGATCCCAGGACACTGAGATCATAACCTGAGCCAAAATCAAGAGTTGGCCACCCAGCCGACTGAGCCACCCAGATGCCCCTGTTCTATAAAGTTCTTTTTTTTTTTTTAAAGATTTTATTTATTTATTTGAGAGAATGAGAGAGAGAGAGAGAGAGAGCACATGAGAGGGGGAGGGTCAGAGGGAGAAGCAGACTCCCTGCTGAGCAGGGAGCCTGATGTGGGACTCAATCCCAGGACTCCAGGATCATGACCTGAGCTGAAGGCAGTCGCTCAACCAACTGAGCCACCCAGGCGCCCTATAAATTTCATACTTAAATGGTCAGTAGCTACTTAGTGGGGCTTCATCCAAGCAGACTTGGATTAAAGCAGAATAGAGAACAGAACTGGCTTCCAGCAGGAAGTGGACCTCTTCAGGGGCACCTGGGTGGCTCAGTCGTTAAGCGTTGGCCTTTGGCTCAGGTCATAATCTCAGGGTCCTGGGATCGAACCCCAGGTCAGGCTCCCTGCTCAGCGGGGAGCCTGCTTCTCCCTCTCCCACTCCCCCTGCATGTGTTCCCTCTCTCACTGTGTCTCTCTCTGTCATATAAATAAATAAAATCTTAAAAAAAAAAAAAAGGAAATGGACCTCTTCAGAGTCCACGGCCCCCCTGCCCAGCACCTATAAGCTTGTCTCAGCCCAGTCGTAGGCAGACCTTTCTACATGTTGTCCATCAAAGGTTTAACTAAATATCTTCAATAGAAATAGTTTGAGGCAGATAAGAGAGATGGAAATCTAAGTCAGGAGAATTTTTTTCTTTTTTCTTTTTTCTTTTTTAAAGATTTTATTTATTTATTTGAGAGAGAGAATGAGAGAGAGAGAGAGCATGAGATGGGGGAGGGTCAGAGGGAGAAGCAGACTCCCTGCTGATCAGGGAGCCCGATGTGGGACTCGATCCCCGGACTCCAGGATCATGACCTGAGCTGAAGGCAGTTGCGTAACCAACTGAGCCACCTAGGTGCCCAGGAGAATTTTTTTCTACTCAATTTGCTTAACTTATGGTTTGATATTTGGGTGCAGTTTGTATCATTTCAGACCTGTACTCCAGACAAAAATATAGTAACTTGAAATAATGTGTTTAAAGAAATTTGAGTTTTTAGATTAAAGACATTTGAGTTTTATATCATTATTTACCTAAATAAAAATATTTAATCTACACCATTTACAATGTAAATGGGTATTCAGACATTAATGATATCTGGTTTCTGTCCTCAAGGATCTCATGGTTTAGATGTTTGTTTTACAGTTAGAAGAGTGATATTCTAGAATAAACTTTTAAATGAAAAAGCAGAATCTAAATTGTATGTGTGTGTAAAATCAGTGATGGGACCTTTGAATTTAAGGAAATGTCTCTTTTCCTTAATTGTGTTTTGTTTTTGTATTGTGGGGTTTTTTTGTATTCTTTAAATTGGTCCATGGTATTTCTTTCTTTTTTCCCCTAGTTTTATTGAGATATAATTGACAAATAACTATGTGTAAGTTAAGATATACAATGTGATGATTTGACATTTGTATATCTTGTGAAATGATTACCACAATTTAGTTAACACATCCATCACCTCACAGAGTTACCATTTATTTGTGTGTGTGTGATGAGATGGTTATTTATCTCTAAGATTTAAATTGGTCAAACCCATTTTTCTGATGCCTAGCCTTATTTTATTTTATTTTTAAATATTATATTTATTTATTTGACAGAGAGATCACAAGTAGGTAGACAGGCAGGCAGAGGGAGAGGGAGAAGCAGGCTCCCTGCTGAGCACGGAACACGATGTGGGGCTCGATGTGGGGCTCCATGCGGGGCTCGATCCCAAGACGCTGGGATCATGACCTGAGCCGAAGGCAGACGTTTAACCGACTGAGCCACCCAGGCGCCCCTGCCTAGCCTTATTTTAAACTTCACTTTCACATAACATAATTTAATCCTTAACTTTGAAAAATGTTCTCTGATATTTATTATACCATTTGGTCTACTTTCAGGGCCAGATGGTCTGCATCTTGCAATGCTACAGTGATATTGTAGTTAGAAATTCATTCTTTGTCTACCTTTCATGGGATACCGAGCTGTAGTAGTTGTTAAGTGTATGTGATACCTCAGAAGGAACATATCTGGCAATGGAGTTTCAAACCTGCTTATTTTCTTCCTTGAACAAGAAAATACCCCCAAGTTGCTGATTTAGAAAGGAAAATAGGTTCTCTCTCTTCTGGCCCAGAGCTCTAAAAAAGGGTGATAATATTTCCAGGAAGTAATTGTGTACATAAAATCATCACAGGAGGGGCACCTGGGTGGCTCCGTTGAACATTGGACTCTTGATTTTGGCTCAGGTCATGATCTCAGGGTTGTGGGATCTAGCCCCATGTTGGGCTCTGCACTCCTCAGGGATCTGCTTGAGATTCTTTCCCGCTCCTTCTGCCTCCCCTCTGCTCATCCCCCAACTCTTACTCGTGTTCTCTCTCCCTCCCTCTTTCTTTCTCTCTGAAATAAATAAATTAATATTTTTTAAAAAGTAGTCACAGGAGACTTTTTGCTCAAGTTCAGAAAGTACCCCTTTATCCAGAGCCTGCATTTCCAACTTGAGCATCATTCAAAGTGTGTAGCTGCCTGGTCTCTCTGATCGCTCCAGATTCATGTGGAATGGCCCAGAAGTCTGCTGAGAATTTTTTTAAAAAAGTTAATTATTTCAGTGTTGGAACTGTCAACCAAGTCTGTGGCCTGCCTTGTGAACTGCACCATCCATAGTGCTCTCAGCTCCCTCCTAATGCCAGCACTTAAATACAGGCTCTTTGTCAATGATGTTTAAAAGGCAGACTAGTATCTTCCTGTGTCCTGACCTTTTCAAGGTTGATGGTGGTGAACCGATGCTTGGTTCATTGCACCAGGCTTAATGGCTTTTTCAAAACCAATTCAGAGTATTCAGTATTACTTTTAGTCCACACCTTGAGATGAAAAACTTCACAGGTCAATAAATAATTTTGTAGAAAATTGACACCTATAACAATCCTGCACATTCAGGGGGTGGGAGGATGTCCCCAGAAAGGGTATTATTTCTGCCAAAAGGAAGCCAGATGGTTGTCTTTATAATGAGCATTTCTTTTTTTTTTAAGATTTTATTTATTTGACAGAGAAAGATCACAAGTAGGCAGAGCAAGTGGGAGAAGCAGGCTCCCCGCCAAGCAGAGAACCCAACGTGGAGCTCCATCCCAGGACCCTGGGATCATGACCTGAGCCGAAGGCAGACACTCAACCAACCAACTGAGCCACCCAAGCGCCCCTATAATGAGTATTTCTACTCCAGCCTAAAGTAGTTCCACTAGGTTCTCCTCAGCCACCTGGACTCTTGGCAGATGTTAACTACGGCAACCTTCCATGTAACTTCTTTGCTGTTAAAAATCAAATGGGCCTTCAGTGATTCAGAGGAAAGGCTCCTTTCTACCTTTGGAGAAATGGACAACACTTCTCTAACCAGCACTCTGGGTTCCCAATCTGGGTTCTTGGAGATGTTGCCCACAAAAAACCTTCCCTCTCTCCTTGGCACCAGACATAGGAATATTTTCAGATTCTGGTGCCCATTGGGTCATGAAGAAGCTGCACGGCAGTGTTAGTCTTCAGTTCTGAGTGTGGAGCCATGGTTCCATTCCTGTCTTCTGTAATACAGAAAGACCCCTGGGTTTCTGGGCTTTGATTCCTTGAGAGAAGGCTAGGTTGAGGTTAAACATTTTTAGCAAGAATACATCATTGGTAATTCCATGTGCTTTATGTTCTATCACATACGCTGCTTTCTTTTAAGCCTTGTTGGAACTCAGGTTCACAGAATTGGATTATAATAAACTGTCATCATTAGTCCATACATGACCTGCATTATTTATTTATTTATCTATCCAATATCATCTATCTATATATATATTTATCTCTCTAGTTATTAACCTAAATAATAATAAGAATTTGTGAACATAGCACCTCCCCCAAATGCTAGGGACTTGGTAATAAACTACATCTAACCATATTCATGGTCCCTCATACCTGTCCTCCCCTCCACCAAATGAAGGTAATCATCAGGTAATCATCATCCTCAATTCCATGTACATCATTCTTTGCTCTTTTGAATAAGCTTTTATTGTATTATATATTACTCCCCTCATACATATTTTTCATATAGTTGTTTTAAAATTTATAGTAAGGGTAAAATACTGTATGTAATACTTTGGTATATTTATATTTTTCACTAAGTATTTATTGTTAAAATCCAATAATGTTGTATTACTATAATTTATTTATTCTGACTACTGTAAAACATTCCATTTTGTGAGTATACCACTGTTTATTCATTCAGTTGGTGGGCATATGGATTGTTTCCTGATATTTGCTCTTGTGCGCACTGTCAATATAAATATTCTCATATATACCCCTTGATGTAAATGTGCAAGAGTTTCTTTTGGGTGTATAACTAGGAATAGAAATTCTGGAACTCTCAAATATTTATCTAGGAGTAATTATGAATGCCTATTTTCCAAAGCAGTTGCACTGATTTTCATACCCACTTGCAATATATAAACCCCAATGGATCTCTTGTGTCCACATCCTTTCCAACATTTGGTACTGCCAGGCTTTTAAAATTTTAAACAATTGCGTACAAAAAAATCTATCTTATCCTGGTTTTAATCTACATTTCTCTGATTATAGCAAAAGAATATCTCTTCATATGTCTTCTGGTTATGTGTGATTCTTCTATGCAATGTCTCTTCATGTCTTTTACCATTTTTCTATTATCATTTTTGTTTATATTCATTTGTAGAAGTTCTTTACATATTCCCGATTAATTCTTTGTCAGTATGTGTATTGTGAGTATCTTCTCCTGGTTTGTATCTTTTCATATATTTTATTTTTATTGAGATTTAATTGACATATAACATATTAGTTTCAGGTATACAACATAATGATTCAATATTTGTATATATTATGAAACGATCACCACAGTAAGTCTAGTTATCATCCACCACCACACATAGTTATAATTTTTTTCTTGTGGTAAGAAATTTTAAGATCTACTCTGTTAGTAACTTTTAAATATACAATAAAGTATTATTAACTATAGTCACCATCCTGTACATTACATTCTCAGGATTTATCCTTTTTACATTTTTAAGATGTCTTGATTTCAAATACAGTTAAATTTATTAATCTTTTATTCTATGGTCAGTATCTTTTTAAAGAAATTATTTCTACCCCTGAGGGTTACAATATATCTACTTATATTTTTCATTAAAAGCTTTGAAGTTGTTTGTTTGTTATGTTTATTTTGGACAGTTAAATCATAGATCAGTTTGGAGTTCTTAAATTAAGACCCAATTTAATATTTTCTGTATGGATAACCATTTTAATTTGAACATTTCGTCTTTTCTCCATTGATTTGTGTTATGGACTGAATGTTTGTGCCATCCCCACCTCCAAATTTATACACTGAAGCCCTAATTCCCAGTGTGATGGTGTTAGGAGGTGGAGCCTTTGCAAGGTAATTAGGTTTAGGTGAGGTCATAAGGTGGGGCTCCCATGATAGGATTACTGCTTTTATAAGAAGAGGTGAGTTGAGGATATCTTCTCTCTGCCATGTGAGGATACACTGAGAACCTTGCCGTCTGCAAGCCAGGAAGAAGGCCCTTACCAAGAACCTAGTCTGCTGGTACCTTGATCTTGGACTTCTCAGGCTCAAGAATTGTGAGAAATAAATGTCTTGTTGTTTAAGCCACCAGTCTATGGTATTTTGTTAGAGTAGCAGACCAAGACAATTGGACTTGCCATCTCTTTAATAGTCCAAAGTTCCACATACATTTATGTCTATTTTTGAACTATTATATTTGTCAAATTTTCTGTTTGTGCATTAGTACCAGACTACCTTGTTTAATATAACTT
The DNA here is from genome assembly GCF_054177405.1 of Leptonychotes weddellii. Taxonomy (NCBI): domain Eukaryota; kingdom Metazoa; phylum Chordata; class Mammalia; order Carnivora; family Phocidae; genus Leptonychotes; species Leptonychotes weddellii. Next base: position 109,941,194 of record NC_138375.1, read on the forward strand.
TATAACAAGTCTTAATAATTATTAGTAGGGCAAGTTTTTTCTTTTTCTTTTTTAAAAATATTTTATTTATTTATTAGAGAGAGAGAGGCAGAGCCTGAGCAGGGGGTGGGGCAGAGGGAGAGGGAGAATCAGACTCCCTATTGAGCAGGGAGCCTGATGCAGGGCTCCATCCCAGGACCCCGAGATCATGACCTGAGCCCAAGGCAGACATTTAACCGACTGGGCCACCCAGGCACCCCTCTCTTTTTCTTTTTTTAAGATTTACTTATTTATTTGAGAGAGAGAGCTCCTGCACTAGCAGAGGGGCAGAGAGAGTCTTTTTTTTTTTTTTAAAGACTTTTTGTTTATTTTTTTAACAGAGAGAGAGAACACAAGCAGGGGGAGTGGGAGAGGGAGAAGCAGGCTTCCCGCTGAGCAGGGAGCCCGATGCGGGGCTCGATCCCAGGACTCTGGGATCATGACCGGAGCCGAAGGCAGACGCCTAACGACTGAGCCACCCAGGCGCCCAGGGGAGGATAGAGTCTTAAGCAGACTCCACTCTGAGCTTGGAGCCCAATATAGGGCTTGATCTCACAACCCTGAGATCAAAACCTGAGCCTAAACCAAGAATTCAACTCTTAATTAACTGCACCACCCAGGCACCCCAGGGCAGGTTTTTCCTTCCTGCTCTTTTTTTTAAGAAGTTTCCTAGCTATTGTTGACTTATTCTTTCATACAAATTTCAACATAATGTTAAAGTAATGTTATAATGTTTAAAGTAATAATGGCTTGGGGGAGAAGAGAATTGATAACTTTAAGATATTCAATCTTCTGATTCACCAACATTATATATTTCTCTATTTATGTAAGTCATCTTAACATCTCTTTATAAAATCATATAATTTCCCCAACAGAGGTGTTATACTTTATTAGTTATACTTATTCCTAGCTACTTGATTTTTTATGATTGTAAATTATATCTGTATTTAAAATGTCAGCTTCTTTTTGTTGCATTTGTAAAATAAACTAATTTGATATTAATTTTTCAAATTCTGCAACCCTACTAAACTATTTTTAATTATAACATTTTATCTGTAGGTACTTTGGATTTTCTGTGTACTCCTTAATATCATCTGCAAATAATAACAACTTTGCTTCTTCCTCTGCTATCCACATGACTTGTATTTCTTTGACTTATAATGCTAGCCAAAACCTACAGTACAATATTAAATAGATATAATGGGCATTTGTCTTGTTTCTAATCTCAGAGGAAAGCTTCTAACATCTTACAATTAAGTTTTTTTGCTATAAATGTTTTCATATCATTTAAACATTTTTATATTTATTTATTTATTTACTGAGAGAGCACGCACGTGGGCATGTGCACGTGCACTTGCAAGTGTGAGCAGGGCTGGGGAGGTGGGGGGAGGGGTAGAGGGAGAGAGAATCTTAAGCAGGCTCCATGCCCAGCTCAGAGCCTGATATGAGGCTTGATCTCACCAGCCTATGATCATGACTTGAGCCAAAATCAAGAGTCAGAGGCTTAACCAACTGAGCCACCCCTGCCCCATATCTTTTTATTATTATTATTATTATTATTTATTTGAAGACAGAGACACAGCGAGAGAAGGAACACAAGCAGAGGGAGCGGGAGAGGGAGAAGCAGGCTTCCCACGGAGCAGGGAGCCCGACGCGGGGCTCGATCCCAGGACACTGGGATCATGACCCGAGCCGAAGGCAGACGCTTAACGACTGAGCCTCCCAGGCGCCCCTGCCCCATATCATTTAAAGATTAAGAAAATTTCCTTTTATTCCAGTTTAAGGAGATTTTTACTCCATAATAAACAGAATTTTAACAAATGCTTTTTCTGTATCTATAAAGACAATGGTGAGATTTTTCTCCCTTTAATTTATATCAATGACTGATATTGCCTTTTAATTTTCCTTTCTTGATATCAGAGTTATGCTAAACAAATGACATTTTTATGGAGTGTTCTTTCTTTTCTATTCTTTGGAAATGTTTGTATAAGATTGTAATTATTTTTTCCTTGAATTTTTGGTAGTACTCATGGCCAGCTGATTCTGAAATATTCAACTTATTTAATAGTTATCATACTCTCCAGTTTTTTCTAATCTTGATGAATCAGATGAATTAACTTATATTTCTTCCCATGTTGAAACTGGGTATTCGGAACCTTAAAAGAATTGGTGTCAGTGAAGTGGGATTTGCTAGATTGGCCCTGGCTCGCAGAAACATGTGGCTTTAGAAGAGAAAGGATGAAAGAGTGAGGGATGAAGAAGCTTTGCTTTCTGTGTGGCCACACAGTCACCCATGGTCTAGAGCAGCAGCTGTGATATCATCAGTTACTAAAGGTACAAGTTGCCAATGAATTTAGTAATGGATCCAACGAGGAGCTGGTTCACTGAATGCATGAGGAAAGGCAAATAAGGAAAAAGGCAAAATATTCGGGCGCCTGGGTGGCTCAGTTGGTTAAGCGACTGCCTTCGGCTCAGGTCATGATCCTGGAGTCCCGGGATCGAGTCCCGCATCAGGCTCCCTGCTCAGTGGGGGGTCTGCTTCTCCCTCTGACCCTCTTCCCTCTTGTGCTGTCTCTCATTCTCTCTCTCAAATAAATAAATAAAATCTTTAAAAAAAAGGCAAAATATTCAATCCCTTGTGTTAAAAGGAAAACCAGAGACCCAAAATGGAGTCACTTATGCTAAATAAAGTCACCAAACTGGGGTTTAATACCTAACCTAATTGCAGTTTCAACCTCTCCCAGAAATGTAGCCTTAATGGTCAGTCAGAATTTTTTGGTCAGCACCAATGAGGTAATAATCTGTCACATGGGCCCTCTCCATCCTCCAAAGGAAGATGAGGTAATCTACCTACTAAGATCCCCTACTCTGGGGCTCCCGGTATCTCAGTTGGTTCAGTGTCTGCCTTCGGCTTGGGTCATGATCCCAGGGCCCTGGGATCAAGTCCTGCATCAGAGTCCCTGCTCTGTGGGGAGTCTGCTCCTCCCTCTGCCTCTGCTTGTTCTCTCTCTCTCTCAAATAAATAAATAAAATCTTAAAAAAATAAACAACCAAAGAAAATGTCAAGAATAGCAAATAAGAGTGAGACGTAGTCAAAGGGGCAAGAGAACAGTATCAGCAAGTTTTGGGGAAAAAAAAAAAGATCCCTTGCTCTTTCCCCTAAGAGAAGGTGACTTTGCCTGAAACAATTCTTTCTTTTTTTTTGCTGATTGTCCCTCCCCATTTCTGCCTATAAAATCCTTCCATTTTATACAGCTTTTCAGAGCTCCTTTCTATTTGCTAGATAGGATGCTGCAGATGTTGCTAGATTAATGAACCATTGAATAAAGCCAATTAGATCCTAAAATTTACTCAGTTGAATTTTGTTTTTTAACACTTGGTTATTGTTATTTGTAATAACTAAACTGAAAAGAAAAGAGAATTCTGGGTCAGACCTTGATGCTAGACCAAAGTCATTTCATTGATCTGAGTTTGGACCACTAGCTTCAGAGCTGCCCACCTACCCGTATCCCAGGGGGGAAAAAAAATTGTTCAGGGACAAAAGAAAGTCCCTTTAGGACTTCTAATCATCAACAAGATAGTCAATGTTGGCGTGGGAAAAATCAGGAAACTACTGGAACCAGGGGGCATAGTGTGAAGGAATTGTTTTATCTTTTTTTTTTATAAAGATTTTTTTTATTTATTTGTTTGAGAGAGAATGAGAGAGAGCAAGCACATGAGAGGGGGGAGGGTCAGAGGGAGAAGCAGACTCCCCGCCAAGCAGGGAGCCCGATGCGGGACTCGACCCCGGGACTCCAGGATCACGACCTGAGCCGAAGGCAGTCGCTCAACCAACTGAGCCACCCAGGCGCCCCGGAATTGTTTTATCTTGTAGACTGGTATCATCAGCTTCCTGAAAAACCTTTACTGAAATGGATTGTGAAAATAACTCCTCTGGGGTCTATGTTTTTGGTTTTGAATGCTGCAGAATGGAAGAGCATATTTGGCTTAATACAGGACCCATGGCTCACTATGGAATAATTATACATGGCCAATGATCGAGATGCAGTAGAGGTTATTCTTGAGGGAACAGTTAGCCTGGTGGACTGGGTAAAAGCCACTGTAAGGTCTGTTTACCCTGAAAAGAGGGATTATCCATCTCCCTCTAGAAATGCCAAGTGGAACACTCCAGGTGAAGCCACTGATACGCTTTATATGCAAGTTATGTGGGATTGGCTTTATGATGACTGCAATATTCACCCACTGAATATGCCCATTGCCTAGATCACAGTAAATGCTGTGTTTAGGACATGCTCTTTCACATGGACATCCCATATAAACTTATTGTTGCAAAAGCGAAAAACAGTTTGGGAAGCCTCATCAAATTTTGTGTCTCAACTTCTCCCCATGAGTCTTACAGATGTTAATAAAAACAAAGTTAGGGGCACCTGGGTGGCTCAGTCATTGGGCATCTGCCTTTGGCTCAGGTCATGATCCCAGGGTCCTGGGATGGAGCCCCACATCGAGATCCCTGCTCGGCGGGAAGCCTGCTTCCCCCTCTCCCACTCCCTTGCTTGTGTTCCCTTCCCTCTCTCGCTGTTTCTCTCTGTCAAATACATAAATAAAATCTTTTAAAGAAAGATATAAAGTTAATTAACAAGAGATTGGGGAAGGTGAAAGGGAGAGACAAAGTACTCTTTGCAAAGAGGTAGAAATTTTTAAATGGTTATTAAGGAATAAAGTGAATAGAATGGATATTGATAGGAATGAAATAAAGAGGGGTGAAAAAGGGAGAGCCACAGGACTTGTCTCAACAGGGTGGAAATCTTTAGATGATTACTTAAAAATGGGATAAATAAAACAGACATTGATGGGGTTAAACAAAGTTTTAATACAGCACTACCTAAGGTTGGGCAGTCCAAAAGGACCCCCTCATTGGCCCCCAAACATTAAAGGATCCCCAAACAAGTCCCACTCTATTTAACCCTGTTTGGAGAAAGGTAAAAAGTCAGAAGATAAAGATTACATGAGAAACCTAACCAGCAATAGCTTGGGGACTGTGGTTAGGCAGATTAACCAAGACAAAAATTGACAAAAGGGCCAGCGTCCCATGGCTTGACCTCTTGCTGGGGACTCAAAGCCTTTTGCACAAGAGTGGTTAAAATGGCCAAGGGGTGGGGAAGAGAAGTTTCCAGGATTCCTCAATATGGGAGTCCCACATAATGTGATACCAAAGCCCACTGATTTGTGCTATAATTAGGTTGAGATTACCTAAAACTGTAACGGTTGATAGGATTATGAAAGACAGAATGTTTAAGCAGGTATTATGTAAAGAAGTCTGTCAACTTTCCTGAATGTTTTATATGAGAATGGATATTCTGTATGGTTGGGGAACTCTTCCCTACCTAGTATTGTAAAATCAAAACCTGTGGATAATATCCTAATAGAGACTATAGTTAGGAACATATGAGTTGATAGAATTATGGTAAAATTTTGTAGGGGAACTGGTAAGCTTGAATAAGCTTTATGTGAAGTGGTTGTGTCTTTTTTAACTGATTATATTTGGGGAACAGACATTGTACCTGACTGGGGAACATCTCCCTTAGTATTGTGAAACAGAAGACATGGAAATCAGTCCTTCAGGTAAGGTTAATTGGACATACTAAATGAGAACCAGTAAGATTGCCTGAGTGAGCCACGGAGTGTGGAATGGAAGCTAGAGGGCCGGTAGGGACAAATTCTCTATGTTGAGAGCCCTGCGTGGAGCCTAGACTGGGACTTAGGACAAAAGCCTGTGAGTGCTTCCCTGAAATGACTACTGGGACTTTGGGCAAGAGAATTTCCATTTGAAGGGTATTTACTATTTTGTTATCAGATGTTAATTGAAGCTATCCTGGTGATTGAAGGACATAAAATGATCTTGAAAGCTGAAATGCCCATAACGAGCAGAGTGATATTGGTGAAATGCTCTAATGAGGATGGCAATGCCCAAAAAAGTTGCATAATAAAATGGAAATGGTTTACTTAGGATTGTGTTGCCTGGGGAGTGCAAGGAAATATTCACAAGTAGGAGCCTCTTTTCCCCTAGGACTGGCTTTGGAATTGAATAAGGACTTGCTGGATTCTCTTGTCACATGGGCAGCCCTCGATTGACTTAACAAAGGACTGCTTGGTTTATGGATGACAGTTCCAAGGTGAATGGACAATATCCTGTTTGGAAGGCTACCACCCTGATGAAAGGTGGTCACCTAAGTCCATGAAATAAATAAACATTGGGACAGTTTAGAGATGGGCTGAATTTGGACATATTCCTCTTGCACCCAATGAGGCACAAAATGCCAATAAAAAATGGTCTAACTGGGGTGCCTGGGTGGCTCAGTCAGTTGAGTGTCAGACTCTTAATTTTGGTTCAGGTCATGATCTCAGGATCCTGAGATTGAGCCCCACATTGGGCTCTGCGCTCTGCAAGGAGTCTGCTTCAGGATTCTCTCTCTCCCTCTGCCTCCCTACACCAGCACTCAGTCTCTCTCTCAAATAAATAAATAACTCTTTTTAAAAAAAACTGTTCTACCAGCCAACAAAAGACACAGAGACTACAGGCGGCTATATGGCAGATTCTCTGGTGGGAAAGCCTTGAACATAACTGGCAAGTCAAGCTGATACTGGTAGCTCCAGGGGGCTACAAATGGGTGCTGACAGGAGTAGGCATGGACTCTGAACTAGGCTTGACTTACCTGGTGGTAGATGCAAATGATCAAAGTGTTATGAAAGAACTGGAACAGAAGATGCTACACCAGTTGAGACAGCTGACCGTCATTTCTTCAGATCAATGAAATCACTTTATAGCCCATAATGTGCACCAGTGGGGAGAGAGATATTGTCCTAAGAGCAGTATTTTGATAGAAAATTGGAATAGGTAATTAAAACACTGGTTGTCTAAGAGAAGGGGTGATAAAAGCAGGAAGGCCTGGCTTACACGCCTTCACAAGTATGTGCTCACAAAAAGAGGAAGGCTAAAGGAGTGTCCCCACTGGATAGATTTCTCTTGTTTCTCTGGTGGGTCTGGGCAAGAGGGAGTGGGGGAAATTGCTGGTGTACTTTCTTCCCCGTATCACCTTCTCTTCCCCTACTTGATGCAGTGATTATAGGACCAGGGCTGCAACTACAAGGTCTGGAATCAGGGATGATTCCTAAGCAAGAAACTGTAACTATGTTTTTAACCTTTATGTCAGAATTTCTAAGGGCCTGATGGGCCAGGATGTGCCGTCATCCCATCTGGCAAAATTGGGGTTAACAGTGAATGCAGCCATATTGCCTGGTGGTAAACATTAGCCCCCTCATCCTGCGCTTCTATAACCTTATTCTACGTGAACAGGAGTAGACTGAGTGGGGAGCACTTGCCAGACTAGCATTGTTGCCTGCGAGCTAGACCAGCACAGTGGCCAAACTTAATGTGCCTTCCAAGTATGGAAAAGTTTGAAATTAAATGGAGAGAACAAATAATTGTAGGCTATGGCTAAAGGAAAGAATAAGAGGGTTATGTAATGAGGGAAATACAGTATTACATTAACACCTTGAAAGAATCTCAGAGCAAGAGGTGATACCCAGACTTTCTTGTTATCAACCTTCTACTCTTATTCCTTTCTATTCCATAACATATAGGTCAAATCATTAGCTACTGCTCATGAATAAATGCTGTTATGAGTTGAGTTGTGTCTTCCCTAAAAAAGATGTGCTGACATCCTAACCCCGCTCTGTATCTCAGAATACAAAGGTAATCAAGTTAAACTGAGGTCATTAGGATGGGCCCTAATCCAATATGGTTGATGTCCTCATAAAAAGGGGAAATTTGGACACAGGCACACAGGGTGTGAAGACTATGTGAAGAGACACAGGGAGACGAATGCCACCTACAAGCCCAGGAAAGAGACCTGGAACAGATTCTTCCCCCCAGCCTTCACAAGGAACCAACTCTGCTAATATCTTGATTTCAGACCTCTAGCTTCCAGAACTGTGAGATGATAAATTTCCATTATTTAAGCCACCCAGTTTGTGGTACTTTGGGCATGGCAGCCCTAGAAAACTAATATAAATGCAAATCTATACCTCTGGCCATCCTCTTTCCAGGAAAAGTGAACAATCAGGTGTACCATTCGAAATTCTCTCCCATCAGGAGGAGTTCCCTTCCTTTCTAGGCCAGTCCTGCAGGATGCAATTCTCTAGGCGTCTTCTTACGACTTGTGCCAGATTTCTGTGTGGAAATATTTCTAGGTTAGGCTCAAATTTCCCATCTTCAGTAATTTGATCACAGGGCACTCCCACTGAGGCCATAGATGTAGGTTGAAAGAGAGGTGGTAAATGCAGGAACAGTAGGAGCACTGCCAGTCTAAACCATCCACTCATGAAACGTATTTATATTCTCTAGACCTTATCATGTATGATCTTGTATTATTACTTCCACTTGAAGATGGAGAACTGCTACACATGAAACCAATTTTATGGTTTGATGAATCAGCTAATATCTAGTAAGTTTTAGGCATCTCAGATCACATGTTCACGTAGTATTCCATAGTTAGGGGTTCAGTCTCTGTGATGGTCCAATAGCAAGACAGGAGCTGTGTTACTAAGTTGGGATCTCTAGGAAGCAGACACTGAGATAGACTTAAAGTGTAGGGTGTTTGCTAAGGAGTTATTTAGGATTGACACCTGTGGAAATGAAGTGATGGAGGCAGGATTCAGTAGACAGAGAAGTGGGGAGCTCTGGAGTTAAAATGGCCCTTTAGAGTTGTGCTGTGTTAGATTGGAATAGCCAGGTCTTTATATTTCCACCTTGATCAGTCGTTGGACATGGCTTACACTGGGATGGGTGTGACAGCTGAAGGATTGCCACTGATAGCTCTCCTGGCACTCCCAGAAACAAGTCCTTTATTGGAGGGGAATCTGGGTGGTGCATTTCCATGTCCTTACAGTCAATTCGATCTTTAGTTTATTGATCCTTTTGCCAATACTTCACCATCTTGATTACTGCAACTATATAAGATGTCTTGCAAATATGTATGTTTACTTGTCACTCGCCAATTTCTACAAAAAAAATCTGGTTGGATTTTGATTGGGATTGCATCTCTATAGAGATCAATTTGGTAGTCATGGACATCTTAATAATTTTGAGTCTTCCTATCCATGAACGTGGCATATTTCTTCATTTATTTAAATCTTCTCAACTTCTCTTTGCAATGTTTTATAATTTTCAGTATAGAAGTCTTGCACATCTTTGGTTAAATCTATTCCTATTTATTTTTTGATGCTATTGCAAATGGTAGTTTTTAAACTTTTTCCCCCCATTTGTTGGAGTTACATGGAAATATAATTGATTTTTACAAATCAACCTTATATCCTCAACCCTGCTAAATCTACTCATTAGTACCGGGTAGGTCTTCAGGATTTTCAACATATGCAATTATGTCATCTGTAAATAAAGAAAAATATTTTAAGTATCTGTGTCTTTTATTTATTTGTCCTGCATTTTTACATTGACTAGACCCTTCTTTATAATGTTGAACAGAACAGTAATAACTTTCTGGCATTGTCTCTAGTATTATGGGGAAGCATTCAATATTTCACCATTAAGTATAATGTTAGTAGTAGGGTTTTTATAGATATTCTTTACCACAGTGAGGATGTTCCCATCCTCTAGAGTGTTGAAAATTTTTACAAAGTGCATTCTGAATTTTTCAAAGACTTCCTATGCACTGAGGTGATCACATAAATGTTCTCCTTTATGTTGTTAATATGATGAATTACGTTGATTGATTGTTTTTAACTGAACACATACATGTTTATCATTTAGGATTTTATTCAGTTTTGAGTGACATAAAATTCTCACATGACCCACAAATTAGCAAGGTGTTTATTTCTCAAGAGTTTAGAAACAGGCAGTACAGGGATCGAGTAGCCACTTAACAATGCAAAAGGGGAACAAAGTTACTCATTTGTTTATATTGTTTTTGAACTATGTGCTCACTACAGAAATTACACTTTTCACAGAAGAAGGAATCAGAGGATTGGAAAAAGTCTCTAATCATGATAACCTGAAACAGCAGTGAGAATTGGCAGGTTTTACTGTGTAGGAAATTCAAACAGCTGTGCACATCTAGCCACCAAAGTAGGACTATGAAGGGTGAGCTCATGGAGATGTTTGTGGAAGCTGCCACCTCTGAGGGAATTGAAGTTATGTGCTTAGTGATTGGCTCAGGGCTGATGTTCAACAAAGCCAATAGTTAGGAAGTCAAGCTTGAAGTTTGGAACTCCTGAATAGTTTTAGATCTGTCAATCTGCTACTTCCACATCCTTTTGAGGTTAATGGCTTCTTCTTCATTTTGCATTCCAAATCTCATGCAAGTTCCTCTTGTCCAACCGTATAGCAGAGAAGAGTCTGGAAAATGTGGTTCTAAGTCTCATGTAACACAATCCAGCACAATCATCATTACACCTAGCTTTCACTCTCATGGTTGCAAGGGCTCTCTCTTCAACTTGAAGTATTGTGTCCAACTTGGAGGACCAAAGCACAAAAGATGAAATTACCAAGTCTAATGAAACCATCCTTTTTGCACATTTTTTACTTACATCAACTACTTATTGACCAAAACAACTGGTTGTATACTACATTAGCTACAAAAATGCTGCAGATCTCTCAATAGTAAAGATCAATAACTTATCCCAACAAGTACCAGAGTCAATATCACAGTGACCACATGCATTACATATGGGAATGGGATAATTAGAAACAGTAACAAAACTAATTTCAAATACACTTATATACTAAAAAACACTTTACTTAAGTCTAAGGAGACTTCACAATGGAAATGATACAATACATATTAATGAACCATAATGATAATAACTATCAGAATTGTATGATACAGCTATAAGGACATTGGGAGCAACGGTTATATCATAAAGGCTTATATTAGAAAATACCAAGTAGAAATTATGAGCTAGGAGTCACTTCCAAGATGAGACACTGATAGAGCAATTCCATATTTACAACATTTTAAAGATTTCTCCTCCAGTGTGAACTTCCTTATGCATAAAAGATTCGATGCACCTGAAGGCTTTCCCACATTGATTACATTCATTGGGTTTCTCTCCAATGTGACTTTTCCCATGTCTTTGAAGCATGAAGGTAAACTAAAGGATTTTCCACATTCCTCACAGGTCTATATCACAGTATGAGTTCTCACTACCTGACAAAAGATTGAGAAAGATGTGAAAGCTTTTCCACATTCTTTAAATTTATATGGTTCCTCTTCAGTGTGTATGTTATCAAATAAGCACTGAAGTGTTAGGAAATACATTTTCCCACATTTCTTACACTTGTATGCTTTCTCTCCAATGTGAATTTTCACAAGCCTTTGAAGGAATTAGATACAAGTTAAGACTTTCTTACATTCCAGATATCAATATGACTTCTCTCTAGTATGAGTTCTCATTACCTAAGAGATGAGAAGGCAGAAGTTACTGCATTTCATATATCCACAGTTTCTCTTCCAGTGTGCATGATCACATGTACAGTAAAATATGAAAAGTGAAAGGATTTGTCACATTGTTTACAATTATAAGGCCTGTCTCCAGTGCTTATGGTTACTAAAGGGAGAGGGGAAACTGTAGCCTTTCCCACATTTATATGTATAGAGATCCTTTTTGATTATGTTTTCTCACTTGTAGAGTAAGCTTTCAGGAATAAGTGAAGGTTTTCCTATATTTCTTATATTTGAAAGGCTTCACCTCAATGTGAATCTTACATGTACAATAAAGGATGTAGAAGAAATAAAGGCTTTCTCATACCCTTCTACAGTCAAAAGGAGATATTTTCAATATGAGTTCTCACACATGCCGAAAGGATGAGGGACAATTGAAGATTGTTCCACATTTCTTATGTTCATAGTATTTCTCTTCAGTGAGATTTTCCACATTTTTCTAAGAGATGAAAAAAATGGAAGGTTTTTTTTTTCACATTTTTCACATTATATGAAATAAGGCTTATCTCCACTGTGAGTTTTAAATGTACAGCAATGGATGAAGAATGAATAATGGCTTTCCCATAGTTTTCATATTATTTTCCAAAGTGTATTTTCATGTGAGTCCTACAATACAAAGAACAGCTGAAGGGCTCTCTACTGTCCTTAGATTCATAGGGTTTGTGTCAGTGTGTGATCCTGTGTGTGTTTTAACAGATGAATGATTAATTACTATTTCTTACATCCACTGAATTCATAGCTTTTCTCTTCAGTATGAGTTCTTTTGTGCACATTTAAATTTGAAATCTGGCTGAAGTTTTTCTCACATTGATTATCCTCATTATATTTCTCTCTAGTATGGAATATCTTTTATACATTACATATTAAGGTATTTTTCAAATACTTTCCAATTTGATTCTATTCATAGAGGTTCTTCACCATATGAATTCTTAAATACCTCTCCTATGTCTTGTGCTGATCTTCTGTGTCATGATGGAAAAAGATGAGGATTACATAATAGGAAGTTTTTCCACATTGTTGGTGAAGTGACATAATACGAATTTAAGGTAGACTGTGTTAATAAAGGCTGTGTATTCTTATCCTTGATGAAATACTCCAAAAATGTTATGGGTAAAAAGTCAATTTAGTGTATAAAATGAAATACAAAAAAACCCACACACACAAGCAAAAACAAACAAACAAAACCCAAATCCAGTAAACAAGAGACAAAGTAATGAAAATAGATGGTACCAAAAAATTACAATAGGGGTCCCTGGCTGGACCATGTTGGTGGAGCATGTGACTCTTGATTTTGGGGCTGTGAGTTTGAGCCCCATATTGGATGTAGAGATTACTTTAAAAATAAAATCTTTTTAAAAATTGTCATAGACACAATCCTATAAATAATTATATTAAATATAAATGGAACAAACTCTCCAATTAATATGCATGAATGACCAGAATGGATATGACCAGAATGGATAAAAACAAAATCCAACTCTCTTAGTTTACATAAGACGTATTTAAAATATAAAGATAGGATGAGAAAGTAAAAGGAGGAAAAAAGATATCAAATGAACCCTAAGCCTAAGAAACATGGGGTGATGTTATTATCAGATTAACAGTATTACTAGAGACTAAAAGGGATGCTTCATAATAATTATTGTCAATTCACCAAGAAGATAAAATAATCTTACCTATGTGCACATCTAATAACAGAGCTTCAAAATACATGAAATTTAAAAAAGTGCTACACCTGAAGGGAGAAATAGACCAATTCACAATCATAATTTAAGAATTTAACATTTTATCTCAGTAATTGATAGAACAAGTAGGAAAAAAATGGTAAGAATAATGAAAATTTAAACAAAATTATCAGAAACTTGTTTTAATTGATATTCGTAGAATACTACACACACATTCATTTCAAGTACACATGAGAAACTCATCAAGATAATCCATATGTTGGCTAACAACAAAACCCAATAAATTTTAAAGGACTGAAATCATACAGAGTATGTTCTTAGACCAAAACAGAGTTATTTTGAATATGAAAAATGTTATCTCTGGATATTTGGAAATGAAGCAACATACTTCCAGTTAACCAATAGATCAAATAAGAAATCAACAGGGCAAAAACCAAATAATCAAGTCAATAAATGGGCAGAAGACATGAACAGACACTTCTCAAAAGAAGACATACAAATGGCTAACAGACACATGAAAAAATGTTCATCATCATTAGCCATCAGGGAAACTCAAATCAAAATCACACTGAGATACCACCTTACACCAGTTAGAATGGCAAAAATTGACAAGGCAAGAAACAACAAATGTTG
>NC_138375.1:109955145-109965236 GCF_054177405.1 Leptonychotes weddellii
GAATTCAAGTTGGTACAGCCACTTTGGAAAACAGTGTGGCGGTTCCTCAAAAAATTAAAAATAGAGCTACCCTATGATCCAGCAATTGCACTACTGGGTATTTACCCCAAAGACACAGATGCAGTGAAAAGAAGGGCCATATGCACCCCAATGTTCATAGCAGCAAAGTCCATAATAGCCAAACCATGCAAAGAGCCAAGATGCCCTTCAACAGACAAATGGATAAAGAAGATGTGGTCCACGGGCGCCTGGGTGGCTCAGTTGGTTGAGCGACTGCCTTCGGCTCAGGTCATGATCCTGGAGTCCCGGGATCGAGTCCCGCATCGGGCTCTCTGCTCGGCAGGGAGTCTGCTTCTCCCTCTGACCCTCCCCCTCTCATGCTCTCTCTCTCTCTCTCAAATAAATAAATAAAATCTTTAAAAATAAAAAAATAAAAAAAAAAAGATGTGGTCCATATATACAATGGAATATTACTCAGCCATCAGAAAGGATGAATACCCAACTATCACATCAACATGGATGGGACTAGAGGAGATTATGCTGTGAAATAAGTCAAGCAGAGAAAGTCAATTATCATATGGTTTCACTTATTTGTGGAACATAGGAATAGCATGGAGGACATTAGGAGAAGGAAGGGAAAAATGAAGGGGGCAGGAATTGGAGGGGGAGATGAACCATGAGAGACTATGGACTCCAAGAAACAAACTGAGAGTTTTAGAGGGGAGGGGGGTGGAGGGATGGGTTAGCCCGGTGATGGGTGTTAAGGAGGGCATGTATTGCATGGAGCACTGGGTGTTATACGCAAACAATGAATCATGGAACACTACATCAAAAACTAATGATGTACTTGTAAAGTGACTAACATAATAAAATAAAATTTTAAAAATTATAAGTAAATTCAAACTGAATGGTAAAAAACCACCTTGTATCAAAATTCATGAAATGCAGCTAGAGTAATGCATAGAAAGAAATGTATAGCTTTAATTTAAATATTTATGTATTTTAATCTATACAAAAAAAAAGTCTAGTGTCAGTGATCCAAACCTTCAGAGAAAATAGAAAAAGAGAAAACTAAACCTGAAATAGGTATAGAAAAAAGAAAGAAAAATGTAAGAGTAGAAATCAATGAAACAGAAAACAGAAATAGGAAAATGACAAAGAAAAAGATTGTTTTTTTAAAAAAAAAGATTAATAAAATTGATACTGATAAAGCAATACTGATAAAAACAAAAGGAGAGAAAATGTATTTTACCAATATCCAGAATGAAAGAGAGGCATCACTACCGATCTTAAATATATTGGAAAGATGATAAAGGAATATTATCAATAACTTCATGTCAATACATTTAACATCTTAGATAAAATGGGCAAATTGTTTTAAAAACATGTTACCAACTGACACAAGAAGAAACAGAAAACTGGAATTGTAGGATATCTATTTAAGCAATTTATTTTGCAATTCAAATTTTTTCCACAAAGAAAATGTTAGCCACAGGTGTCTTCTGTCATAAATTCTACCAAATACATAAAGAAGAAATAAGAAATATCTTACACAAACTCTTTCATAATAGAAAGGAGGAAACTATTGCCAAATCATGTTATGAGACCAGTATAATCCTGAAACTAAACCTGATAAGAGTATAACATGAAAAATATATATAGATCAATATCCCTCATGTACATAAATGCAAAATTCTCAACATTATTAGCAAATTTAATCGACCTAATAGATACCATATTTTTCACACAGCTGCATGCCACCTGGAAGAAAAACAAATTGCCTGGTTAATCATAGCCATAGAGGTGCTCTTCTCTTCCCAGTCTGCAGGACTCCAGTTCATTGGATCTCATGGGATACCTTTGTATTCTTCTACTGTTGCTGCTGCTATCCCATATGCAGAATGGAGGAGGACTTGATTCAGATTTTGGTGCTCAGATTCCAGTTGTGATGGCATCATAGTGCTGCAATGGCCACTTGAACTTGCAAATTGGAAACAACCAATAGGACCAGGACAAAAGTAAGGCAAGTGTCTCAGAAGCAAAATTAATGGGTCTTCCCAAAACTTAGAATTAAAGATAGATATGTTTAATGCAATATTCTAAAAAAAATCAAACTTCATGAAAACAATACATTATGAACAAAATATCCAAATATTAAATAAAGGCTCTAACCCTACACTTGCACAAGTTGGCTTCACCCTAATCCCAGCCCTGTCACATCCTGATGTCAACTTTATTGTTTCCTGATCTCACTGGGGGAAAAAATGACCGTACCTACGGTATAGTTCCCTTTCCTGGGATGCTCCTTCAAGCACAAGAAGGCTATCAAACATCTAGATCCAATAATGCTGGCATTGTTAAATTTACAAAAAGAAAATCCCTTTAGTTTGCAAATATGATCTCTTCTAGAATATGTTATTAATGTCAGATTTATTGCATATATTTATGCATTAAAGGAAAAATACCTTTATAATGTGGAAAAGCAATGTTATTCTGGTATATATCTGTGCATGCAGCATATCTCCACCATCTACTAAAGCCACTCCCTCCCACACACATTCAAATGCACACATATACAAACACACACAGATACACAAACGCTCTGGGTGCAGCTGTGGAGTTCTAAAATTGCTTGAGGCATTACCATTCGTGCATCATGCAAGATTTTTATTGCTTTTTCATGACTATGCTGATCAATTGGAAGTAATGTTCTTTTCAAGGCATGCCAGGTCAATCCAAGAAAGACATAAGAATTCATCCTTTGGAGATGGTTTCAAGTTCCACCCTTTACCAATAAAAATGTGTGAAGTAATATGGGAAAGGAATAATGGATACTGACACATGGGGGTCTCTGAGCTTGTTACAAAACACACATCTGTGTATATTGAGAAGATTGTTAGGAATTTCTGATCCTTCCACCAGGCATATTCTACCAAAACATGAAGATTGATGATACGCTTAGGAAGATTTTCAGGACATATATTTTGGCAATTTATTTTAATAAGTAAAATTTTTGGCCCTGCTACTTCCCTGCCTGAGAAGGAAATCAGTTCTGGATTACTTCATAAACATTATAGTCATTCTGTCAGCACACCACTCCTGCAGGTTTAAAGAGTAACTTATCAGTTCACCTCTCATTCTATTCTTCACAACTCAACTTTTGGGTTGCTACTAGCCAGGAATATTCCTTTGAAAGTTCAGTTATTTGTGTATGTTTGTATTAGCAACAATGAAAAATGACTGAATAAAAATATAAAGTCAGCCACAGTAGATCAGAGTATTCATCTCATGGTTGCAAGCTGGCTGCTTCAACTCAAGACTTACTCCCCAATACCCATGCTGGTTATGATAAAGGAAAATGGGCAAAAGACCCCAGGAACATGTCACTTCAGATTAGCCCTTTGAAAAATATTTGCCTTAATTATACCCAAATTAAAAGCTTTTGCACAGCAAAGGAAACCATCATCAACAACAAAAAAGGCAACCTACTAAATGGGAGAAGATACTTGCGAACGGTATATCCAATAAGGGGTTAATATTTAAAATACATAAAGAGGGGCACCTGGGTGGCTCAGTCGGTTAAGCGTCTGCCTTCGGCTCAGGTCATGATCCCAGGGTCCTGGGATCGAGCCCCGCATCGGGCTCCCTGCTCCGCAGGAAGCCTGCTTCTCCCTCTCCAACTCCCCCTGCTTGTGTTCCCTCTCTCGCTGTGTCTCTCTCTGTCAAATAAATAAATAAAATCTTTAAAAAATAAATAAATAAAATAAAATACATAAAGAACTTATACAACTCGGGGCACTTGGGTGGCTCAGTTGGTTAAGCTTCTGACTCTTGGTTTCAGCTCAGGTCATGATCTCAGGGTTGTGGGATGGAGCCCTGGGTCAGGCTCTCGTACCTGTGCTTGCATCCTCTCTCTTTTTCTTTCTTTCTTTCTTTCTTTCTTTCTTTCTTTCTTTCTTTCTTTCTTTCTTTCTTTCTTTCTTTCTCTTTCTTTCTCTCTCTCTCTCTTTCTTTCTTCCTTTTTCTTTCTCTCAAAAAAAACAACAACATACAACTCAACACCAAAAAACAAATAATCCAATTAAAAAATGGGCAGAGGACCTCAACATTTTTTCAAAGAAGACATACAGATGTCCAACACACACATGAAAAGATGCTCAACATCACCAATCATCAGGGAAAGGCAAACCAAAACCACAATGAGATATCACCTTATACCTCTCAGAATGGTTGGTATCAAAAAGACAAGAAATAGCAAGCGTTGACAAGGATGTGGAGAAAAGGGAACTCTCCTGCACTATTGGTAGGAATGTAACTTGGTGCAACCACTGTGGAAAACAGTACAGTGTTTCCTCAAAAAATTAAAAATAGAAATACCATACAGGGGCACCTGGGCGGCTGAGTCCATTAAGTGTCTGACTTCAGCTCAGGTCATGATGTCAGGGGCCTGGGATCAAGCCTTGTGTGAGGCTCTGCACTCAGTGGGGAGTCTGCTTCTCCCTCTTCCTCTGCCCCTCCCCCCAATTGTGCACACACCCTCTCTTGAATAAATAAATAAAATCTTAAAAAAGGAACTACCATACAATCCAGTAATTACACATTGGTTATTTACCCAAAGAAAACAAAAACACTAATTTGAAAAGATACATGCACCTCTATATTTACTGCAGCATTATTTACATTAGCCAAGGTATGGAAGCAACCTAACAGTCCATCAATAGTTGAATGGATAAAGAAGATATGGTATAGGGCGCCTGGGTGGCTCAGATGGTTAAGCGTCTGCCTTCGGCTCAGGTCATGATCCCAGGGTCCTGGGATCGAGTCCCGCATCGGGCTCTCTGCTCCTTGGGAGCCTGCTTCTCCCTCTGCCTCTCATGAATAAATAAATAAAATCTTAAAAAAAAGAAGATGTGGTATAAATATACAATGGTATAAATATACAATGGAATATTATTCAGCCATAAAAAAGAATGAGATTTCACCATTTGCAACAACATGGGTGGACCTAGGGGTATTAAGCTAAGTGAAATAAGTCAGACAGAGACAAATACCATATGATTTCACTTACATGTAGACTCTAAAAAAAACTCCAACCCTGAATAAACAACAACAACAAAAAAACCAGAAACAAGAAGAGACTCAAATACAGGGAACAAACTAGTGTTTGCCAGACAGAAGGGATGGGGGAATGAGCAGAAGGGGTGAAGAAGAGTGGGGAGTGGGAGATACAAGCTTCCAGTTATGGAATGTATAATTCATGGGGATGAAAGGTACAGCATAGGGAATATAGTGGAATATGGTATTGTAATAGTGTTGTAAGGTGACAGATGGTAAGTACACTTGGGATGAGTAAAGCATAATGTACAGAGTTGTTGAATCACTATGTTGTACACCTGAAACTAATTTAACATTGTGTATCAACTACACTTCAATTTTATTTTATTTTTTTTAAAGATTTTATTTATTTATTTGACAGAGAAAGACACAGCGAGAGAGGGAACACAAGCAGGGGGAGAGGGAGAGCGAGAGGGAGAAGCAGGCTTCCGGCTGAGCAGGGAGCCTGCTGCGGGGCTCAATCCCAGGACCTTGGGATCATGACCTGAGCTGAAGGCAGATGCTTAATGACTGAGCCACCCAGGCGCCCCTACACTTCAATTTTAAAAGGAAAAAGAAAAAGCTAAAAAAAAAAAAAAAAAAGGAAAGAAAAGAAAAAATGTCCCTTAAGCACAATGCCCCAATTGCATTTTTAAATCACTAGCAATAGCTGAGTACTAGAATACTCCTACCTGCAAGAGATTATGGAAACGTGAATATTTTGGTCTAGAGTAGGGGAAGGCAAAGAAAAATGGGTTTAGAAATGGCTTTTTTAGAAGCCATTTGTATTTGTTTCCAATCACTGCTGTAATAAATTACCACAAACTTTGTGGCTTAAAAACACAAGTTTATTATCTTATAGCTCTAGAAGTTAGAAGTCTAAAATGGGTCTCACTGGGCTACATTTAAGGTGGGGCTGCATTCCTTTCTGGAGGCCCTAATGGAGAATTTATTTTTGCCTTTCTAGCTTCTAAGAATGCCTGCATTCCTTCCCTGGAGGCTCCCTTCTATCTTCAAAGTCAGTAAAGGCTGGTGGAATCTTTTGTAAAACATCACTCTGACACTGACTCTTCTGCTTCTACCACCTCTTATTAAGGGCTCTTGTGGTTACATTGGACCAACCAGGATAATCTAGGGTAACTCTTTATTTTAAGGTCATCTGATTGTCAACCTTTTTTCTATCAGCAACTCCAATTCCTCTTTGCCATATAACAAATGACACAGTTCCAGAGATTAAGACACTGATACTTTGTGGGGCCATTATTCTCTGGCCCCCAAAGATTTACATCCATCCCACCATATATACATATATACACACTCAAGTTTCCCAAAGATCTCATCTCATTACAGTATCAACTCAGTCCATAATTTCACCTAAATTTCATCAACTCAAAAACTCAAAACTTCACCATCTACATCATCTAAATTAGGTATGGGTGAGACTCTAGGTACTACCCATCCTGGGCATAATTCCTCTCCATCTGTGGACCTGTGAAACTAAACAAATTATCTGCTCTCCAAACTGTATCATGATGGGACAGGCATAGGATAACAGTTATTAGCCATTCCAGTTCAAAAACAGAAAATGGAAAATAGAAATAGTCATATTCCCCAAGAAATGCAGAAATCCATCCAGGAAAACTCTATTTCCTTTCTAGGCCTGGGTTTGGACTTCTACTCTCTGGGCTCCAGGCTCTGTCTTATGAGCCATCCTTCCTTTTTCATGAGAGAGTAGCATGTGTTTTTGGCTAAGTAATTTTTCAATCATTTCTTGCTTATAGAATTGTGCAGTACAATAGGTTTCTTTTATATCATTCTCTGTGTCCCTTCAATTCAAGCTGCTAATACTTCTGCTGGTATAATATTCTCAAGAACTTTTTGAGTCCCTGTGTATGTCACAGGGATTCTCTCTCCTTGACAATAGGTGGCTTCACAGTTCTTTCCTGGGTAATCTCGTCTGTTCCTGACTTCTGCTGGGATGGCTGGGATTTCCATGAATTACACGCCTAACCTCTTTAAAGAACCTGCTGTGTGACTGAATGCTCTTATCTTTTAATCCTTTCAAGGCACTAGTAAAAGGTTGTCTTATGACCCCTTGGCTTTCGATATAGAACATACTTTCCTAATTTGAGCCCTGTGTGCAATCTGAATAGTCAAAGAATTTACCACATTACCAAGTTCTAGTCCCATTTAAGAGCTTAACAGTTCTTCCCTCCATCTATCTCATTCCTCTCACATTATAAGCAGCACGAAGAAACCGGGCTGCACCTGATTTCTGTCTGATCCCTCACCATCAGTGACTTTAACATCCATAATTCTACCAGCATTCTCTTTACAATGGTTTAGGTTTTTGTTTTGTTGGGGGTTTTTTTTTGGAAAAAGAGAGAGAGTGCCAGCACTGGAGAATAAGAGGTGGGGGGAGAGGGAGAGAGAGAGTCTTAAGCAGCATGGAGCCAGATGTGGGGCTTGATCTCACAACCCTGAGGTTATGACCTGAGCCAAAATCAAGAGTCAGACACTTAACCTACTGAGCCACCCAGGCACCCTGATTTAGGTATCCTATATGGCAACATATGTTTTCTCCACCATGCTCCTTAATTCCTTCTGAGACTTTGATAGCAGAGTTGTTAATATGCATATTTCTACTATCCAAAGCAATCTAGCCTTTTTCCATCATGCTTTTCAAAATTCTTCCAGCCTCTACCTACCTTCCAGTTTCAAAACAACTTCTATGATTTTAGTTATTTGTTACAGCCGTACTCCACTTCCATGTACCAAAACCTGTATCATTTGAGGTTCAACCGGGAAAACACAACCAGGAGATATATAATGAGAGATTTGTTGCAAGGAAGTGATTACTCAATTGTGGGAGCTGGCTAGGCAAGTCCAGTATCTGTAGGACAGGCAGTTAAAAGGCTGGCTGAGACTCTGGGGCACAAGCTGAAGCCCCTGCCCACAGGCAGAATTTCTTTTTCATCTCAGGGAAAACTCAGATCTGATCTTAAGGCCTTTCAGCTGATGAATCAAGCCCACACAGAGCATCTGGGATATCCTCTCTAATTTCAGATTAACTAATTAACAACCTTAATTCCATCTGAAGCTTAATTCCTCTTTACAATATAGCTTAACATTTTACAGGTTCCAGAAGTTAGGATGTAGATGCCTTTAGGGGGCCATTATTCTGCCAACCATACCATTCTATAGCATCTGCAAAATTAAGAGGCTTCCTGGAGATAGAGGAGTCCTGACAACAGAGCTGATTATTTCTTCAAATCATTCAACACCCTCACCAACATATCCTTTAATAAGTTTTCCTTGGTTAACTAATATTAATTATACAATGTATTTTCTTTCAAATCCCTTAACAACAAGTACAATGTCATCATCTAAAGGCAAGTAGATACTGGCATGTTGTGCCATCAAAAGCTCCTCTAGGCCTAGAACCTGGAAGTCACTTGAGAATTACTCTGCAATCAGAGCTGTTAGAGTATACAGGAACACCTTAAATACAATCTGGGTATCAGTAAAATCTGTCTAGGACTCTTATCAGGATCATAAGTTACATGTAAGAACCCATATGTTTTTTTCAACATGAATTTCTGAGAAAGAATGCATGATAAAGATATCTTTTCATGATGTGACATATGTATTTCAGAATGAAAATCTAATGCTTCCAAGTGTGACTTTTTGAAATAAATTGCATGAAAACATACACATTGCTGTCTATTTGTAAAACAAAAATCCAAAAAGAGCTTGGAAAAACTGGACATGGGTAAATACAAATTGATTCCACCCCAGACACATAAGGAGTTATGCAAAAGTCATCAGTGTGTTACTAATAAAACCTAAAAGGCTTCCAGTAATTTAAAAATGAAGTATGTAAAAAGGAAATAGACATTCTTTTTTTTTTTTAGTAGGCTCCACACCCAGCACTGAGCCCAGCATGGGGCTTGAACTCATGACCCTGAGATCAAAGCCTGAGCTGAGATCAAAAGTCAGATGCTTAACCAACTGAGCCACCCAGGCACCCCAAGAATCAGACATTCTTAAGTAGTGTCATATAATTAGTAAAATAATTTGAAAATTAGAATTGTTTATTCTGAGGGGTTATTATCCTTTAGGAATTAGTATAAAAATTTTAAACAGAAATATTAATTTTCTGATATAGAATTTCTGTCAATACTACAATATTATCCTTTTCATATTATCCTTTAGGAATGAGTATTTCCTTTTCATATTATCTTTTAGGAATGAGTATAAAAATTTTAAACAGGGGCGCCTGGGTGGCTCAGTCGGTTGGGCGACTGCCTTTGGCTCAGGTCATGATCCTGGAGTCCGGGGATCGAGTCCCACATCGGGCTCCCTGCTCAGCGAGGGGTCTGCTTCTCCCTCTCCTGCTCTTCCTGCTTGTGTTCCCTCTCTCGCTGTGTCTCTCTCTGTCAAATAAATAAATAAAATCTTTAAAAAAAATTTTAAACAGAAATATTAATTTTCTGATATAGAATTTCTGTCAATACTACAATAATTGAAAAATAATCATAGAATAATCAGGCCAAGAAAACAAAGAGTAAATTTACTATGGAAAAAGGAGGGGGGAAGTATAATTAAAATTACTACTGGATTAAAAAAAGAAACAGAAAGGCGAAGGAGACAAAACTAATGGAAAAGTGAACAGGAAAGTTTCAGATACCTACACTATTCCGGAAGGTTGGATTTCCCTCTGACTTATTCCTAAGGTCCTGGCTCAGAATACTGGGGAAGATAGGCTTCAAGAATTTGAACTCATTGGTCCCAGATCCTCCCGTCAGACACACGTCATACTGGTAGCTGTGCGACAGGGTCCCCGCGCCGCTGACGTCCACCAGGTGGCCCGCAAAGGGGCCCTCGGGCACCGAGCAGCCGCCCCCCGACGCCGCCCGGCTCCTCCTGCCCAGCCGCACCGCCACGAAGCCCAGCACCGACAACAGGAAGAGCGACGACACCGACGCCAAGGCCAC